>NW_025106666.1:0-644148 GCF_013123115.1 Colletes gigas
AAAGAGTTTCCCTCCATGTGGAAGACACAACATTTCCACAGTCCTTTATTTTCAGTAGGACGGTGGCAACTTCCACATTCATTTTCATATGATTGATTTAATCTGAGTCAGCGTTTTTTTAAATGCTAAACAAAGAGGACAAATAGGACAGATCTCAACATCATATTTCGATTGTAAAATTAAATAAAAATACAGTGAAATTTATGCGGGTGTTTGGACCAAGTAGTATAATAGTGATAATATGTGAACGCACGTCATAGCCATAGTATGTCTTTTTTTAAGAGTTGAAAATATGATCAGGGGGTCTAAAACGGGATTTCGTTAAGAAAAAGTTTTTTTGAGAAATCATATGTTAAACTGTATAGTACCATCTATTCTGTTGGTTAGCGTCAATCCCTTTTTAAGGGGTGGCACGTGTCAGGGTCAATGCATTTGGGGCTTTGACTAGATTCTCAAGAGTATTGTAGGTATCGATACCGGAACCATAAGTCTGTCATCAGACTTGGGCCGAGTGTAGGGGTGAGTGAGAGAGAGTGTGTGTGAGAGAGTGAGAATGAGCGAGCGATGTGCGCGAGCGAGTATAGGCGTTTTGGAATAATGGCGAAGCGGTCAAAACAGATGTCTCGGGGGGCGTGACGAAGAAGGAGACCGGAAAATGGCGTTCGCAGTTGGCTGTTCGTTGTTTCACTCATTCCCTACATATATTCCAATATGTTTTAGATTCATTTCAAAACACTTGAAAAATCATCTTTAGTTTTCTACATTCATCATCAAGCCTTTCTCTTTGAATGTAGATTAACTTGTTTTATTTCCAATTAATTTATATTTACAGGTATGTCTCTATAAAATTTAAATCCATTAATCAATTTGAATTTTGATATTATGTCAGCCATTTTCGAAAATATGGTTTCGAGAAAAACTCATTAAAATTTCTGGTATGATATTAACCGCTGGGTACTCTTCCCCTTAAATGGCTATAACCTTGTTATTTTACGAATATTAATGAGTCTACGTTTATTATAATTGCTAAATAAAGAGGACGAGTGCGAGTCAAAGATCAGTTGCGGTGTGTTTTAAAAAAGGACATTTTCCTTCAATAATTCTCCATTGCAAAAATTCTACAGTATTTCTTTACATTTTTTTATATTTTAAAAATTTTCCCATGTTATTAGAAGTAGATATACGACAAAAGTTATACAACTTATAGTTCCTAGCATGTATAACATGTATAGGTATATAGCGCATGATCGCTTGGTGTGAAAGTCAACGAATCTTCAAAAAGTGCCCAGATCTGGTTTTGAAAAATGTAAGGGCTGTCAGTCACGATGGCTTTGTCGTTTACTGACGATTCGAAACGGGTGGTGATGCCAGGCCTGCTTCGAGAAATGTAAGCGACGTCAGCGATGCAAGAGCGAGAAGGAAAGCGAGTATCAGCCTGTTCTTCTCGGCTCTTCCGAAACTCAACGAGCTCACGTACACGCAATGTGGGCATAGTGTGCGAAAATGAGGAATGTGGAATTCCTGGGGGCCCCCGATGTGCGGTCTAATAACACTGATTTCGAGTCGCAAATACGTTTCTACGAGTATTTTTTAAATAAATGATGTATTACAATTTAAAATAAAAAATAGAGAATTTGCGGTTGTACGTATCAATGAAATACATCCTTAGGAATTTTAATAATCTTGAATTTTTGAAAATACTCTTAATCGATTGATTACTCCATGAAATTAATCGATTGATGCCAATTCTGTACCGTACAGCTGTTCATTTCGTTAAAAACCATCAAATTTATGTAATTCATTTTCTGTCTCACTTCTTCTTGTGTTCATTTGTGTAACCTGTTGGTATGTTGCGAGTGACACAAAAATGGTATGGGGCTCTAGAGCCCCAGAAAAATGGGCCGAAAAAATACATTGGGATGAAAGGTCTACTCGTATACCTCTGTGATGGAACTTTACTCTTATGTACCTACATAAGTCGGAAAGTAAAAATATCTGGGCAGCCGAGATTAAAATCTTATGCCGTTGACGCGAGGTCGGTTTCAGTTGTTTCGAGAGTGAGAAGGAAAGTTTACATTTATCTTCTGAAGTGCATTAGCACTCACTTCGGACATTTTCAGGGAATCGAAAAAGAGGACGAGTGTCAGTTTGTTTTCTTGACTCTCCGAAGCTCTAAGAGCTCACGTAAGTACACGTGATCTGGCATACTGTACGAAAGTGGAATGAGGAGTACCCGATGCATCGAGTACCTAGTCTGCAACATTGCTGACCACCATTCCTATATGTATATGCCCGACGTGTGTAAATTAAGTAATGAGACTGATTTAAAAATTTTTGTATTCGAATAGAATTATAATCAAATTGTCTCCCTCAAAATAACTTCCTTGGGAAGCCACACAGCGCTGGAGACGATTCTTCCAATTCTCATAGCAGTGCTGAAACTCGGATACTGGTATAGCCTTCAGCTAGTCGGTACAGCCGCTCCAATGTTTTCGAGTGTTCCAAAATGACGTTCTTTGAGGTGATTTTTCAATCTCGGGAAGAGGAAATCTCCTGAGGAGTCACAAGAATATTTTTACTGGCCAAAAAACTCATTTACTGAATTGATGTGTGACAAGATGCATTGTCGTAATGCAACACCCAGTTCTTCTTGATGTTTGGCCTCACACGCATGACCCTTTTTCGAAGTTTTTCTAGAACCTCTCGGTGAAAGTATTGATGACCGTTTGGCCTTGAGGCACAAACTGTTTGTGGACGATTCCCTGGCTATCGAAAAAGCAAATCAGCATGACTTGTGACTCATTTTTAGAACGCACTATAAAGAACTGTTTTACGAAAACAGTTGCTTACGGACAACCAAACGGCTCTAGGGGGTACAAACTTGTATCAAAGGTGTATCTCACGTCACCTACCATCTCTCCAAGTCTCGCGTCCCAAATGTTGACAGAACGATGCTATGTTGCCAGTCTCATACTTAAATTACACACCTCGTATACCTACACTCCTCGACCAACCATTAACTGTTCCGACCAGTGTGGCCAGATCGGGCATAATTGAGTGCATCGAAATCGACAACAGTGACGACGAACTTCCTTAGCGTCTAACGGAATGGTGGGGATAGCAGGCATACCCTACCGCACGAGCCACGTGTACGTGAGCTCGGCGCTTGCGCACAACTTCGGGAAATCGATAAAGAACGCTAGTGTCAGCCTTTCCTTCTTGCTCTTGTAAAAGACAAAACAACTGAAATACGATCTCGCGATAAGTGGCATACGATTCCAAGTCTCGACTGCCCCAGCATGTTTACTTTCCGACCTATATGTAAGGTATAAGGAAATTTATAAAGTATCATAATGAAAAAAATTTTGAAGTTTTTTTTTAGCGGAAATACACGTTTTAGGACCCCCTGATCATATTGTGACTATTGAAAAAAAGACATTTTTTTTGTTCCTCAACGACTAACAATAAGTGAATTTCAATAACGAAAAAAATATTTCGAAATTTTTTTTTAGCGGAAATACACGTTTTAGGACCCCCTCATCATATTGTGACTACTACAAAAAAACATATTTTTTTTTGTTCCTATGCTATTGACATGATTGCGTCTAAACGGCTGAATGAATTTCAATGAAACTTAACATTTAAGTTTTATGTTCTCGTTTTAAGGTCTCATGATATTTTAAGCGTGATCAGCTCCCATATAATGATGATTATACGTTTTTAGTTTTATAATTATTTCGATACATACACATCATTTGTAACAAATTTTTAAAGCGATTTATATAAATCTTAAGAAGGATTAAGATCAAATATATTTTTCTCCTATCTTTCCTAGACAGGAAAAATTAAACGAAATCTTATGCCTTGCATACCTACCTAAACCACATAAAAAACGTATTCCACAAATATTTTAGAATAATGTTGTTCAAAGCAGTCTTACTCGTAAAGGGTTAATTAAGGGTTAATTAAAATGAAAAACCACTCTTAGCCAGTACCGTGCACGCTACAAAAATAGATTACTACTGACTTTTCCCACTATGTTTTTTAATAACCGTATCAAATTGTTACACACAATCAAATGTTATATATTTGACTTAACTTTACATAACAAAATAATTGTAACGATAGGTAAAAGAATAACGTGCACGCTACCGTTCAATGGGAAACCACGGGAAGGTGGTGGTCACTTCCATCAGGAGGGAAATGTAAAAAATTGTTATTTCTTTGTAACATTATCACATGCCGTATATTAAAATGTTTTTATTAATGTAATGAAATTACACTATAATGAAAAACTAACTCGTGAATGCATTAATTTTTATTAATATACACACGAGCCATAAAAATGGAAAAATGATATAATTGTTTACATTTCCAAAGGATGGGATGTCGGGATAGGACGTTTGCGATTAAGCTGGCACGTTATGTCGTGCATTGTTGCTCTTACGGTACCGTGACGTAAGTGTAACAAGGCGCGACATTCTACGTCATAGCCACACTATCTACAGCAAGCAATTTCACTAACTAAAAATATACGGCAAAATATAAGCAAATAAATGAAGAAAAAAAATGATAGTTAGAGCAAGCAGAATAGTATTTACAGCAAGCGAAATACGTAAAAAGAGTAACAACACGAGACAAATTGAACGACTATTTACATATTAGCGATGTCCAAAAAAAAATATTTTGGACATCACTAACAAGACTGCGGTTGCAGTGTAAGCGCTTTCGCGTGACGTTATGGCACATACATGCATCACACCTTGTTGCGCCTACGTCACGGTACCGTTGACGTAACAAGACCAGTCTACCGCGACGTCGCATGAAAATGTTTATACTGTCATTGCAGCCTAATAGTACGAATTTACTAAAGAGCTTTTCTCTGGAGAGAAAAATCTCTCTAGAGAAAAGCTCTGTAGTAAATCGGTACCTTAATTTTCGTCATATGACGTAGCGGGAAAATTCTCAAAGTTATTGTCATATGTTGCGTTTAATCTTAAATTACACTTTTGCTTCTTAGCAAATCTATGATATAAATTTTTGGAATACAATAGAGCTAGATGATCGTCATCTACCTCCATGGGTTGAGAGTTTTCCCTCTGCGCCTTTAACGAAGATTTCACAACGCAAATAGAGTTGACGCTGGCCGAAGAAAGTTTATTCCGTTTCTTTGTTTTTATGTCAGGTAACATGGAAAACAATCTTTCTGCATCGGCATTGGAATTTGGAAGTGATCTAATTGTATTTACTAATTCAGGAAATTTAATTTTATAGTCCAAATTTCGCGTTAATAAAATTGTTTTCCAGAAACCATCGAATTTCATCTCGATAAGCGTCTGTCTACCTTTCGTTGTAAATTCCAAAGGCAATACTGACCATTCTGTTTGCAGTCCTTCTTCGTCGAAACCGCCGAATTTCTTAGCGATTAAGAGAACATTTCTGAAGGAAATGTCTCTATTTGTATCATTTAATATAAAAGTTGGTTCAAAAACATACAACATGCTAAGAATTGCTCGACGAAGACATGCTCGTTTGCAGCTGTAATATAAAACATTAAACAATTTTTCCTTACGGTTTCTACGATGTCGGACTTGCCTTCTGCATTCAGTTGATGCAGAAAATTAAGACACTCTGTTCCTAAATTTATACTATTAAATGGAAGTTGATTTTCGACTACAGAAAAATTCATCATTCTTACTAAATCTATGTGTTTCAAAAGCTGCGGTTTCAGAAAATTGCGTAATATATCGCATAAAAGTTCTGCCGCAGTCTTTTGAAGCAAATGAATTCTTGTCTCTTGAGTTTGAAAGAAAATGCTAAATTTATAAAAAAACTCAAGAGCGTAATTTAGAAAATAAAGATATGCTTTGGCCTCTGGATTTTGCATCGAGATTAACAGACGTTCCCCGGACTCTGATTTCTCGCTTATTGTCAATTCTTGCAAAAAAAGCAATACAGAGTCCCAATTCTCTAAAAGTGTAACTACGGATGTATAATGCGATAACCATCGCGTAGAACACAATTTTAAAATTTTTCTGTCGGTTGTTTGAAAACATTGCTGAAATTCGCGGAATATAGCCGAACGTTTGGGACTACTGTATATGAAAGTTGCTACTTTTCGTAACAACTCCTCGCATATGTCTGGAATGGTATTGCACGCTTCGCGCACTACCATTGCAGACAGATGACATGGACAGCGGACAGTCAAAAATTTGTCCCTGCATTTTGTTGCAAGCTTTGTCATAAAGGACGAGTGTCGCCCTGTCATGACAGCAGCGTTGTCACATGACAACGCGACAATATTTTCGAACGGAATTTCTCTTTCTATCATGGCAATTTCAAATGTTTTATATAAATTATCTGCGTCACAATTTCTGGCATCAAGATGTAATAATTCTACCAATTCCGTTCGAACATCCAAAGTCTCGGGTGCAACATAACGAACAAGAAACGTCATCCATTTCTCGTTGGTCGAGTCGGATGTTTCGTCAATATAAATAGAAAATTTAGTGTTTTGTAAAACACTAGAAATACGTTTTGTTTCTAAAGGATACAAAACGTTTGATATAATATTTGAACACTTTGTTCGACCGAACGACATATGTTTCAAGACATCAGGATCTTGCCCAATGTCTTTGAAAACTTCAAGAATCGTCTCTGCGGTTCGATACGGAATATTTTTTTCGGCTATTAATTTGGCAAATTTGATTTCCGCGGATTTTATCCTTTCATCCAACGACAGAGGCGATTCTTCGGATTGCGTCGTAAAATTATTATTCAAATTGTCTGCGTTATCGTTACTCTTTTTATAATTCTCAATGTGACACTGAGAATCTGCATGATTATAAATCGTCGATAATCGACATGAAAATTGATTGTTGCAAACCGAACAGAACCACGAATAAGGGTCGCCATCGACTTTATGCAACCATGGCTTGAAATAATCATTCTCAAGCCATTGAGGCATAAAAGCCCTTTTAGAAGTACTATTTTTTTTATGACACCCAGATTCTCCGTGTCTATACACGTTTGAGGAACCGCAAGAATAAGACTTATTGCATAAAGTACAATAAAAACGACTTCTATCATGGGGTACTGCACGTATCCATGATTTAAATCTATGATCATTTATCCATGAAGATAAAAAACCGCGCTTACACTTATTCTTCGATTTCCCAACCGTTTCCATGATATAAAAGCAGAAAAGCGAAAGAACAGAAAATTACAGAATACCTACGCGAAAGCTTTTTTTCAATTTAAATGTCTCAGAATGACCTACGGCACGTACGAAATAAAGTTCTATTGAATGAATAGCAGTATATAGACGACAATTTAATATATTTCATTTTGCAGAAATGAATTTAGAGGGAGAATCAAAAAAAAAGGAAAGAAGAATATAGACGTTCTAATATATGGCATGTGATAATGTTACAAAGAAATAACAATTTTTTACATTTCCCTCCTGATGGAAGTGACCACCACCTTCCCGTGGTTTCCATTGAACGGTAGCGTGCACGTTATTCTTTTACCTATCGTTACAATTATTTTGTTATGTAAAGTTAAGTCAAATATATAACATTTGATTGTGTGTAACAATTTGATACGGTTATTAAAAAACATAGTGGGAAAAGTCAGTAGTAATCTATTTTTGTAGCGTGCACGGTACTGGCTAAGAGTGGTTTTTCATTTTAATTAACCCTTAATTAACCCTTTACGAGTAAGACTGCTTTGAACAACATTATTCTAAAATATTTGTGGAATACGTTTTTTATGTGGTTTAGGTAGGTATGCAAGGCATAAGATTTCGTTTAATTTTTCCTGTCTAGGAAAGATAGGAGAAAAATATATTTGATCTTAATCCTTCTTAAGATTTATATAAATCGCTTTAAAAATTTGTTACAAATGATGTGTATGTATCGAAATAATTATAAAACTAAAAACGTATAATCATCATTATATGGGAGCTGATCACGCTTAAAATATCATGAGACCTTAAAACGAGAACATAAAACTTAAATGTTAAGTTTCATTGAAATTCATTCAGCCGTTTAGACGCAATCATGTCAATAGCATAGGAACAAAAAAAAAATATGTTTTTTTGTAGTAGTCACAATATGATGAGGGGGTCCTAAAACGTGTATTTCCGCTAAAAAAAAATTTCGAAATATTTTTTTCGTTATTGAAATTCACTTATTGTTAGTCGTTGAGGAACAAAAAAAATGTCTTTTTTTCAATAGTCACAATATGATCAGGGGGTCCTAAAACGTGTATTTCCGCTAAAAAAAAACTTCAAAATTTTTTTCATTATGATACTTTATAAATTTCCTTATACCTTACATATAGGTCGGAAAGTAAAAATGCTGGGGCAGTCGAGACTTGGAATCGTATGCCGATTATCGCGAGGTCGTATTTCAGCTGTTTCTCTTTTGCAAGAGCAAGAAGGAAAGGCTCACACTAGCGTTCTTTATCGATTTGCCGAAGTTGTGCGAAGTGCCGAGCTCACGTACACGTGGCTCGTGCGGTAGTGTATGCCTGCTATCCCCACCATTCCGTTAGACGCTAAGGAAGTTCGTCGTTACTGTTGTCGATTTCGATGCACTCAATTATGCCAGATCTGGCCACACTGGTGTGAGCCTTTCTTTCTTGATATGAAATACACGTTTTAACTATTGAAAAAAAATAAATTTTTGTTATTATTTCTACGAACGAATATATATGTATATTATTAATACGATTGAGTATAAATACCTGATTTATACTCAATACGTGAAAAATAGATTTTGCTCATGTTCATATTCAAAGGAACCAGAGGGCCACACTGCCTGAACTCCTGAAGACACTGTTATTATCTGTTAACTGTTATAGATTATAGGTTAGAATTCGTAGCGAGCTACTAGAGCTGCTTGCGAGATACGCGGCTTTAGTACATCATTTTTTGGTAAAATGTATTCATTTATAAATGTGTGAAATGCAAAGGCGAAGAATTACAGTGAAATCAATATTTAAATGTAAAGGAATAAATACTGTCTGGAATTTTATAATCTATAATAAATAATATATTTTGAACAGTTTAACGATCAAAGAATTAAAGCTACATAATGAATATGAAGATGGGAAAAAAGGACATTGTACAAGCTGTTGTTCTTGTGGATGATTTCGTGACAAAGTTAACACCAATGCAAAATATAACTCCGAGTATTTTAATGCCAGTTATGAACGTACCACTCTTAGATTATTTAATAGAAACCCTGATTAAGTCTAAAATACAAGAATTAGTTCTATATTGTAGCAGCCATAAAGACTTAATAAAAAAATTTGTAAATGACAGAAAGTGGTCAAGGATATCTGTATCTTTAATTATATCCGAGGGTTGTACATCCCTTGGTGATGCTCTTAGAGATATCGATACAAAAGGTTCTATTCGTGGTAATTTTATACTAATACGAGGAGATGCATTTATTAATGCAAATCTTACAAATGCTTTGAACTATCACAGTGCTAAGCTTGCAAATGATAAAGGAGCAGCAATGACCATGTTGCTAAGAAACATTGGTTCTACTAATGATTCTCTGTTAAAAAGAGAAGCATCTTTATTAGTTTCTGATAAAACTAGTAAGAAGGTTCTACATTATAAGAAATTAAGGAACAATGAAAAGAAAGTGAAATTGGAACTGGATTGGTTTTTAGATCACAATGAAATTGAGATTAATACCTGTTGCATGGATACTCACGTTTACTTATGTTCCCCTTCTGTGCTTCCATTATTCTCTGACAATTTTGATTTTCAAGTAAGTTATTAAATCTCCATCTGTTATCAATTGTATTATCATAGTCTTTTTAAAGATAGATTATTGTTTCGCAATTTTTAAACTTGAAACATTGAAAATATATACTTTTAATAATTTTTCTTCTGGTATTTATTAAAATTTTTTAGTTGCTTAAATAGTCAAAGTTAATACTTTTTTGCAATAAATAATTTAAAAAAAATTTGTTTCATACAAAATTGAGAGAAAAATAATGTAAAGCATGATTTATTGTATAAAATAAGTATATACGTTAATTTATATTTTTTTATGTTACTAATAGACAATGGAAGATTTTATTCGAGGAGTACTGATGAATGAAGAAATTTTAAATTCCCGAATTTATTGGCAGCAATTAAATCCTGAAGATTATAGTCTACCAATCGTATCATGGAATGCGTATCATACGCTTAGTCGTGATATTTTGAAGAGACATAGTTTTCCACATACATTGAATGCCAATCCATTTTTGAAAGATTTTGTTTATATGCCAAGAAACACTTATAAACATAGAAGTGCCACGCTTGCTAAGGGCTGTATACTAGGGAAAGATAGCGTGTTTTGTCAACACAGTATACTCGGAAACGATACCTCTGTTACAAGATCCGTGATCGGTATTAGTTGTTTAATTGGTTGTAATGTAACGATCGAAAACTCGTATATTTTATCGTTTACCGAAATCAAAGATAACTGTACTATCAAGAATAGTATCGTATTTCCAAATTGTATTATTAAACAAGGTGCACATATAAATGGGTGCATATTATGTCTTGGAGCAAATATCGATGCTCTAGCGGACTATACTGATTCTATTTTAGAATCGAAAGATGATAAAATTTGTGTAAAAAAAATGTTAGAAATCGATACGGACGATGAATTTGAGTTCTTTAAAGATTACGATGAAACCGAATACGATAATTATTCTACGGACGTAACGAGTAGCGACGAAGATTCTGAATGCAACTCACCGGTTCCTGATGATACTAACATGTTCTTATCCGAAGTGATTGATAGTTTACTAAGAGGATTTCAAGATAAAATTAATTGCGAGAATTTAATTTTGGAGATAAACGCGTCAAGATACGCATACAATATTACCATGAGGGAAGTGACGTATAATGTTATTAAAGCTATATTAAGTTTACCTTTTCATTATCTTTCGGAAAAGAAAGAAACTGTAAATAATCAAAATTATCAAAAAAACTTGAAAATCATGATAACTTATTTTTATCCAATTATTCTGAATTATGTTAAAACAGAAGATGCTCAAGATGATTGTTTACACGCGATAGAAGATGTTACTAGTACGACGCAAGAATTACTACCGTGTATATTACACTTGTTACATCTTTTTTACGATAAAGACTTATTATCGGAAGACAAAATTTTAGAGTGGTACAGATCTAGCGGTAAAAATATATTTGAATTCCAAGACAACAAAATAAAAATTGCGATGGAACAATTTATTAAGTGGTTGGAAGAAGCCGAAGAAGACTCTAGCGTGAGTGATAATTAAATACAACTTGAAATCTTAAATAGCTTTTAATAAGAATATTTGTAAAAAGTATATCTCTTAAAATATTTCAAGTATCTTGTGTATTATAGAAAATAAACTTTTGTACTATGGTTTTTGTGATCCGTGATAATTTTTTGTAAAAATGAATACGAAATAATCAAATTTGAAAACATTAATTAGAAACCAGACTGTCTTTAAAAGAGCACATTCTATAAGCACATGAACTAAACTTATCAGTGGAAAAATGAGGAAAAACTTAAAATTTATCAGCGAAAGATAAAAATAGTTTACCGATAATGTAATATCTTTATTATCGTGTTAACTTTTGTTTTTTAATGATAAATACACTTTGAGCAATAGTACAGATCACGTGTAAACAAATTATATTTTGTAGATTATTATGCATATCGATTACAGACCTTGTTAAAATGTTTTTAATAATACGTTTACAAACAAAATGGTACCATAAATTATTATTCAGTAGGCAAAATAGCATCAGTTAAATTGTGCCAAGCTTGATGGCGATGATCCGGAAATTTAATTGCATCTATCCAATGCCGTAATCGTGCACCTTTGCTATTGCAACTTAATTCAAGTCCACCTAAATAAAATCAGGAATTATATTAATGTGATATAATAAGAAATAACGATGAGACATAAAGATGTTTATTACAATTTCGATCCTTAATATTTAGATTCTTTTCAAATATCACAAAAGTTATCTAGAATAAATAATCAGTTTTTCGATAAAATAAAACTAAGAAAAATGTTAATAACATACAGTGTTCGGCCACCTCTGGGAAAAATTTTAATGGGAGATTCTAGAGGCCAAAATAAGACGAAAATCAAGAATACCAATTTGTTGATGAAGGCTTTGTTAAAAAGTTATTAACGTTTAAAGTTCCGACCTTACTGAAATTTTTTCTTGAAAGTGCGTAGGATTTCGGAGGTATGTATATTCACCAAAAATGATTGTAATTGACACCCGCAAGCGAAAATAATTTTTCCAGAACGATTTGAAATTTTTGAATGTAATTGTTAATAATTTTTTAATAGAGCCTCCATCAACAAATTGGCATTCTTGATTTTCGTGTTATTTTGGCCTCTAGAATCCCTCATCAAAATTTTTCCCAGGGGTGGCCGAACACCCTGTATATTCTAACGCTATAATTTAAAAAATGAACTCATTACCAAGGTAATCGTTACTCTTGCCAAAATCCTTGTCCCATACTGTCAGATATAATGTAAGTTTCATAAGGTCTGTTAATCGAGTAGTAAAAATGAACTCCTCGTTCCATTCTGGGTTTAGGGTTTTCCACTTGACAGTTGTATTTTGTGAATTACGACCTACGATCTTTTTCGAAACTAGCTTTCTGGCGGTGATACGTGCGATCGAATAATCAAAGACACGTTGTTTATGATTGTTCGTCACATTCTCTATAAGGCACAACTTGACAAATGGGTCAGAAAATCCATTATTATCCATAGGAAGTAGATTTGTAGCTCGGTGAACCGTGACCATCAATGCTCTGCGTCTTGTACAGTAACTTAGACTCACTTGAATCTCTCCTCGACCACTGGAAAATACGCCCCAAGATGCCTCTTCATTGTCCACCTATGCCAACGTCGAGCTCTTATATCTTAGTGTCTGCAATAATGCAAGTAAAGTCGGCCGTCGCGAAAAATTTAAGGCGCGATTAAATAATTAGAAAAATCATTATGTTTATGTCGTTATGATGCATAAACATAATTTACGAAATGATAATACAATTAAGGATATTAGAACATTACGTGTACAAGAATAAATGATTTTCAAGATACAAACGATACCATTCCGCGCCAAATCGATCATTTTTGTACTCGATGCGAGGGATTTTGTTTGAACTGAAATATATTTGCGTGAAAGTAGCCATTGGGGATTCAAGTGTCTCTGTATTTACATGGATCGCAACATATTTCAATTAGTTTTCAATCTGTTTAATATACCGAAACGGAAGCATCCCTTAAAAATAAATAGTTCAATTTGAACAAATTCCTTGACATTGAGTACAAGAAATGATCGATTTAGCGTGGGATAATCCAAATTGGACCGTGTAATAACAATTAGTGAGTATAAATGCTAAAGTAATAAAATAGCAGTGAATAGTATTTTAAATAATTCACATTTAAATTATTCATATTCAATTATTATGGATTAGAAAATTGAGAAGTAATGTTTAATTGGTACGTACTGGATAATGATCTTGCAATGGAACATTATAATATTTCGTTTGACGTGGTTGTAACTCGTGCAGGGGAAACTTCGCTTCTCCTAGAAAATCGTGACCTGCAGGATCGTCCTGGAGGATCAGGATGTGCAGTGCTTTGCCACTCCATATCTATTTTTTAACAACCAATAATGTCTTATATATTTGAATCGTTAAGGTATTTTTGTATTATATTCAAAATTAGTATCGTTCGTACATCCGTTTCTGCCGTTCCGTAAAAATTTAGGATCTCGTTGAACTCCGGATCCCGTGTTTTGTGAACCGTCTTTGTCCGTAGACGCTTCGTAGTCGCAATTGTGTTTATTGGTAATATGTTGAGTTTGCAAAATGGATCGGCGAGACCGTGAATATCCATTGGCCGTAAATCTCGTGCCCGTTCCACTTTGCATTGGAGGCACTGAACTGCTGGGTCGTATCGCAAGGAGACTTCGAGAGTTCCATAATTTCGCCCCGTTTCTAGTTTTCATATCATTTTCATTGTTTTTAGGTAACAATTTTTAAATATTTACGCTCGGAATATACGAAACTAGATGAAAGCAAAGCACAAAAGCAAACAATACTGTACACACCGTACTCCGACGTTTGTAGTCGCGGTAAATCGATTTGATTGCTGCTGTGAGCACTGTTGAAAAGACTCTCCCTTCCTGAGCACGATCGTTTTTCTTCCAGATCCGTGTGTTTCTCGTGTATTTGAAATTGTTCCGGAATTTGATCGGTTAGAATGATTGACGACGTTGGTGTCGTTGGTATCATCGAAGAATTCGGTCTACAATGTATTACACCGACATCAGCTAAACTTCTACTCTTTTGTTTATCGTTCTTACGTACCTGAGTGATTGTACCTGAGAACATTTTAATCGGTCGCACGAATGAAACTCTATTTTACGATAATCGTCCTTCGATTCGCAAGGATCGTCAAATTTCGCATTCTTTTCGTCGATAATTTCATCTTCGAACGACACGCGCTGTTCAATTTGTGAATCGTTGCTGGTCCTTCCATTTGTCCGTAAACGGGAACTCGTAACCGAAGCAGTCGGCGAAACTCGGCTGCACTGAGACGTAATCGAAAGAGTGGACCTATCTAATTGATCGACATATTCATCGCGATTATTTAACGGCGATATATCGTTTAATTTTTGTTCTGGTGATTTGGATGCACTATTACTAGTCGATTGAGCAGAATTAAGAAACGGCGAAAGCGTTGTGTTAGCAGTACTGTCCTGATTCTTCTGTAAATTTGAAAACGAGCTAGAGTGACCTCGAGTTAACGCCAGACGTCGTGTTACTTCTTCGTCGGAGGAGGAATCTTGAAGTTCGGTAGATTCAAGAGATTTATTTCCCCCGATTGTCCAGGTAGATTGTTTGTGACCTATCCTCGACCATCCTCGTTCCTACATTTTTAAACAAATATATCAATATATTTGTTAATTAAATTTTTAATAAATTTGCAAATACAGGTAACCCTCCTACAACACGGCATCCTATAACACGGTTTCGCTATAACACGATTCATAAATTGCAAGAACCCTCCTACAACACGGTTTCGCTTTAACACGATAAGAAAATTGTGAAAACCTTTGTAAAACACTGTACTTCCACAGCACTGGATAACATGATTTTTGCTTAACATATTTAAAAACTAAATTACCTTAAAATAATGACGCGAAGGAATAATGAACTATAGTGGCTTTACATGAAAATATATATATCAAATTATAATTTACTAAATTAAGGTTGCGTTAAATTAAAACAATATTTTTTGTTTTGTGTTATACATACATTCATATTTTTCATAAAAATTAAATTGCTTATGTAGAATTAAAAAAAAAATATTTGTTTTTAATAAGTTATCGGAACGTAACTCCCCTTTTTATACTGGCTCTGGGTCTCATATAACACGGTTTCACACAACACGGCATTTTCTAGGAACCTATCTACCGTGTTATAGGAGGGTTACCTGTATTTGTTAATTAAATTTTTAATAAATTTGCAAATATATTCGTTCTAATTTTAGATGCTCCAGCGACATGCGTAGATTAATCTTTTATTTTTACCTTTTTCTCGGGTAAAATATATTTTGGCATCCCCCTGATAAACCAGGCACCGCTCTTTTTCCACATTTCTCTAGTCTCGGCGCATATTCTGCAAAGGAATTGTTTTTGACTACTACTCGAACGTCTAATAATTCGTTGCATGGTTGTTCTTTCTTGCACATGTTTCGCCATAGCTAATACGCCTTTTGTCGACGAACCGTTCGAAAACGTTGAATTAAGCTCGTTGGTTTCGATGCCGCATTTCTGGCATATGTATTTACGACAATCTTTGCAAAGATTTGGCGTCGCGCCCAAAACTGCACCGAATTTCTCACCGCAAAGAGCGCAAGAACATACACAGTGCGTAGTACTGGAACACCGGGTACTACAATTTTTTTTCTCGTTCAATCTTGTACCAGTGACGATACAGACATTACGTTTCATGTTCTCTAATCTTTCCACTAATCTACCAATTCGTTCCTGTTCTGATAAATCCAAAGCTTCCGCTCTTTGAATGACCTAGCATATTAACGAAAACAAAAGATTTCATCGTTACTTCAAAGTTTCTGTACTCGTAGAGAAGGAGGAATTGTTATTAATTTAAACATTTACCTGTATGATCGTTTGTTGTTCTTCTTCGCTTAATACAAACGATTGTGCATAACGATTTGTACCACCGGAGTAAGAATTCGAATAATTATCCCATTTTGAATCTAGAGAACCAGTTTTTACAGACCATCCTGTACGCAACCTAATTATCAATTGTTCGTTAATTATGTAGAAAAGATCGTATATGTATATCGCAATGAACCATACACGTTGCTTTTACAACAAAATTTTTATATATGTATATATATAGGTATCAGATATAAATTTTAAACTCACTTTGCCCTCAGCGCTAAATGTCGATCATTCGGGCAAACCCATCTGGTACCTCTACCTGAATCTTTTACCGTGATATCCATTGTTTTTTGTTTCAATGAAACTTTTAAATCATCTCAAACTTATTACGAATATTATGTAACGTGGATCATCCTATATAAAAATAAAACGAAGTGAAAACGAAGTCTTGCGCTCGAAAGCAAATCAATTATAAAAATTGGTAAAAATTCACTGTTACTGAATCTTCCTAAAATATGATCAATAAATTTTGAATGACTAATTATCAACATAAACAACAGAAAAGATAATAATAATAAGGATAATAAAATAAAGATAATTGATCATAATTTAAATTATAATTTTTTATATTTAAAATTGTAACAATAAAATTTATTGATCTTATAATTGATGAAATATCTGTAATATGTAAAGAAAAAATTGTTAAAGAAAATTGTCAACAGTTATAGAAGGATGAACTCTTCCTAAAATATGTTTGATAAATTTTGAATTACTAGTTATTATCAACATGAATCACAGACTTTTTAAGAGAAATAAAGAGACAACATGTTGGAATTTGCCAAAAAAAATCTTTAGACAAATTTTTCTTTTAAATTCTTGTAACGCATAGTAAAAAGTATGCGAGTGGCATAGATATCAGGCGTTGACATCACTATGAATCGTACAAGAAGAACAACCCACATTGTCTTTCCAAGATGAATACAATTTTCTAAACGATACTTTGTTACACGTATATTTGAATTAATCGCGAATTAATTATATATTTTCGTTAATGCAAATATTAAAGAACGTTAATATAATACGAAGAAGTAACAAAGTTCAGAAGAACAGCTTTCGCTCAAAATAGATGTGCAACAAGTATTCGCTGTGCCTCTGTTCCTATATCATTGAAATTGCTAAAGGGAGACTATCTATATTTGCACCTAAATCGATATTTCAATGGTTCTTGTCACAACTCTTATTTTCTTATTGTAAAGTTGTAATACACCCGAGATACGAAAGAAAGAAAATCATCTTGGATATAAAATACTGTATTTTGATTCGTTAAAACCGGGTGGAAACTTTTTTACATTTTCACATTTAGAAACATAAAACTTCGAACTTTCCCTTTAAAGTAATCGAGAGCGAAACATACAGGTTTTGCGAATTAAATTCGTCTTTTTGTTTCGAAGTACTACACTTTTTCTATCATCAATAACGAATCTCATCGAGGAAATTTTTTCAAAAATCAAATTATGCACGAAACATATGCTAGTTGACCTTTCGAAAGATAAACATTTGATAGGCGTGATTAATCATACTGATACAACTGTTATCTTACAAATTATCACAATTATTATATAAAATTGTCACCAACTGCACAGTTTTCATATTATACTCGTACATAATTACGAATTCCGTATGTAATGAATTAAATGCTATTAGATAAATAATTCATCTTTGTGTCAGACATTGTGTTACAGTAAAATTTAAAATGTTTTAATGATAAATTTATATTCAATTTTATTTTTATTACAAAAACTTAAGGAAACAATTTTTTGGAAATACGTGATTTGCAAAACGGTAAATTTGGAGTGTAAAACTGGTGTGTACGAAAACAAGAAACGAACGTATTAAATTAGGTTGAAAATGAATGCTACGTAGTGAAATCATTACGTGGGATGATATAGTTATTGGAAAAAAGGGAAAGTAGTTGGAAGAGAGGGGAGCGAACACCTCGCAACAGACGCGTAGCAATTGTATCGTGACTGAAAAAAAAATGAGCGCGAAAGTCCTATACGAAGAGCGATCAATCGAAGCTTGTGACGCGTGCCAACATACTTTGCAATCGTGTTACTCATTCTTTGCATCAACATCGGCGTTTGAACTAAGAATATTTACTCTTTTATACCAAAAACGACATGCTAATACGTGTGTAATAAATTTGCCTGCACTTACATTAATGTTTTATCTAATTTATTACTATTTTAATGGTTCTTTTTTAAGAACATTATGCAAAAAATCTGGTTTAGTTAAATTATAAAGAACAGACGAACGAATACTTGAATTAATAAAATAAAAGACTCAAGGACCATAAATTTTATCGTAAAATCACATAGGAGTTATTCCAATTTTCTAAACTTTTCCAGAAACAAAAGCAGTGTACCGTTCTGTGATTTATGCGGATGATATTTCATATTCTTGTTTAACATAATTTATTTATTAACCTAGGTGTTAAACGATCGTGATAAATAATAAGAGTTTTATTTCGATTAAGAAACGTTTGAAATTATCTGGAAAAGTCTACTTACGAGTTACGTGGATTTCTTCGACCATGTAGTTTTTAATTAGAAAAGAAAAACAGCAGCTTTGGACCGTAAATTATTTAGTCTTGGACCGCGTGATACTTTTGTCGATAATTATGATACTAGAACTTATGACCGCGTTTAACTGAAAAGGACCTTCGAGGACATTAATCGCATGAACGAACGGACAAGCACAGAACTGTACTTGCCACGCTATCAGTTGGTCGACAAGTGGGTGCTATTATCGCAGAAACTGGACTACGACTCCGCTTCTCTTTCGATACAGGCGCAGAGGGATGCGTACTTACCATGCGTGCGATTTACAGGGATGTATCTAGGAAATTCATTGGCAGGAACATTTACAAGGGTGTTTACATTTTCATACTTACTTCATTTTTCCTGCAAATAAATGGAAAACGAGAAAGTTTTTCTGTTCCTTACAAGAAACACGATAACTACGATTAATGTTTGATTAATGAAAATTAAACTTATTTTTCATTCCACGATCAACTAAATTTAATATTCAAGTCACAGTGTCGCACAATTACAGTAGAATAATACGTGTATTACAGTCGAATCAAATATAAAAAATTACAGTCAATAAACTATGTATATTGTTCATTTTAAACGATATAAGATAGATATTTATGCTAATGCTTTTGGCAGATATATGAAAATAAAATAAATTAATAACTACATATAACATATATTCATTATTTTAAGTTGTGTATGCGCACGTGTTATAGACATATATGTGTATATATATATATATATATGTACAATACATGCAGTATACATATATTACAGCTTTAGTTGTATACACAATTATACATATAAGTATCGCTATACGAAACACGTTACAATTTTAACCACTTTATTAATAAAAAAATCCACATTTAATGAAATATCTAATAAAAATATCAAATTATAAATAAAAGGAACGGAAGATTCTACTTTAAAATTAACAGTAAAAAATTATAATTCATTGGGACAAAAAACACACGGATAATTTCTCAAGACTTGTTTTAATTAGATATCAACAATCAGGAATAACATGTGTAAGTTAAACGAGCGTCCTTGTGCCATATTGCAATTATTGACGTGCTACGCTTCGTAGTTGTCGACGTTATCTGTATCTTGCGTAAATGTCGAATATTAGAATTGATCTAATGTGGTTCTCAAGGTTCTAGGTCACAATGAAAATTTCAACAAAAGAAAAAAAAAACGAATGAACGTTCGGCCACATTCGTTGTTGTTCCCTTTCACAAACTTGAATTTGTTTTTAAACAAATAATATTGAAAGTTATAGTTTAAAAAGTCATAAATTATATAAAAAAAAAATAATAAAGTAGATGTCAAAAAAATTTGTAATTTATTAAATAGGTATAGAACAAAAGAGCCTATCTATAACTTCCAACAAGCAGGTAATAATTGATTAAGAAAGAAATTGTGTCATTTGATACAAAAAATATGTTATATTATATATTGAAAATTTGAATAATTTTTACTTATAATAGTATTAATTTTACTGTAATACATATTTGATACATAAGTACACTGTACATAGTAATAACTGTTGGTGTCTTACAATAAATTAATTTATGTAGAATGGTCTGAGAAATATCTATCGATATAATGTAATATTTCAAAAGCAACTTCAGCCATGATAAGGATAATAACCATCCATTCTAGGCGAATATGATGACGGTCGCTTAAATGCGTGGATAAAATTCCCACAAGCTCCACACAATGGTTCAATTTTTCATTTATAACCTATCGAATAAAATACAAATATATGTTTTCATTTTATGTACGGTAAACGGTATTTAATAAATTTAATTATTTTTCTATAACTTACTCTTGTACGCTTTGTAACATTAAAATATGCGCAAGTTTGTTGATATAGAATTTCTAAATCGTCTCGGTCCCAATAGAAATCGGGAGTATCTAATAAATCTGAGCTTAAATTAATTGCATGTCGCAATGCAAATAATTCTCCCTGCTTTTTTAATACTTCCTGTTGAGTTATTCTAAGCTTTACGCCAGACTTTAAATCGTCGGTAACAAATTCTATAGAATCTATGTAATTATCTAAAGATACTTCCCATATACCTAACTTCACTGATTGGGCCATTGCATTTGAAAATGTATATTTATCTAAATTCGATGCATTTACTCCTAACATAATATGACTATTCTTTATATGACTTTGTTTTCTGTAAATTAATAAGAAAATAAAAAATGAAAAATCTATATACAGTATATACAGACAATGGTCATACGCAAATAATAATATAACTATGAGAATATTAAAGCACAATATAAATTTTGTATACTATTACCCATTATCTGCATAGCTGTAACTCATTATTTCACTTTCAGATTGTATAATAGATTCAGAGTAACGATTATCTTCGTATTTCTTTAAAAATTCCAATATATTTCCACTTTCAAGATCTGAAATATTCCACATCACTATGGTACCCTCTCGAAAAAAGAAGATTTCTCTTGGTTCATAATCTACTTCATACTTTGCTACAGCATGTATAACATCCGGTAAAGCTGTAAACATAATCTAAATACAGCACAACATAATAAATCAATACTTAGTAAATACTTAGCATTATCATTTCCTAATATATACAATGCTGATTCATATCATGAATAATTAATGATATTAAATTGTGGAGATAAATAAAACTGCAGTTCTTTAATATATAAAATGTATATAATTATATTTAAAAGGAATTTCTAAATATTTTACCACTCAAGTGATATTACAATTCAGTTATACTATACATATATTTTATAACTTATAAATGCTTGTAATATATTAAACTAAAATAAAGATTAATATATCACATTATTAGTTATAAATTATATATCTTAAAGCACGTCAAAGAATATCTATTGTATTAGAAACTTATTCCATACTTAACTAAAAATAAAGAAAATGGAAGCAGTGGTGGATACATGAAAAGGAGGGAGAGAAATTATAAAACCAGTGAATGTAGCTTCGTATTCTTTAGAAATGTTACATTTTTCGTTTTACATGCTATTACCATAAAATCTATCACTCGTTCAATAATTCGTTAGCCCAATCCGCATAATTTCCCCTTGGAATCAGAATTGGATAAATTTTATTCACGATTAATGAATAAAAATGTTAGATTCAATCTAAAATTAGCTTTAGCCTGTGGCTTTTCTTGCCTGAATGTCAGTTTAAAACATTGATTTATGGATTCTAATTTATGGATGTCTTTACAAACGAAACATAAACGGAAGTTAGTTTGCAAATGAATTTAACATTTTTAAATTTAAATCATTTCAAACGATTTCTTTATTTGTTGACAAACGTTAAACAGTCATCATAACTTTAATATTTCGTTTTCTATTTATAATTTTCAGGAGCGGAATTCCCGAATTCTCAAAATTTTTGTTAGTTCCTTTCCCCTTTGAGTTCTTCTAGACGCACTACTGAATAGAAGTATTTAAATTTATTTACATTTCGTACATACTCATTGAATTTTGATAATGAACAATAAAAGATTTTTATATATTATAGATTTTTTGTAAAAACATGTACATGTCTTTTAATCTATTAGAAACGGGCTATCACATGCCCCTAATCCTGTCGAAACACCACCTTCGTTAGCAGTAGCTAATTTTGTCCTTAACATATGACCACCTTGTTTGTTAACATACACATTATTTTCATCAGCAATAATAACACCAAATATTCCTAGCTCAGAAACTAATTCCTGTACTTTCACATTCGTATTGTCTTCAGGTCTAATCATATAACTTTTATGAATTGGAGGATGAATTTTATCCATAAGAATCCAGGCCACTCGATCTTGTTTATGTTTTACAGATTCTAAGAAGTGTTTTATATCTAATCCATATTTGTTATTACAACCTCCTTCACGTTGAGGCTTTAATACGAAACGATGTGGATCTGCAATCCCCATTTCTATAGCAGCATTTCCATGATCATTAAAATCTAATGCATAGAGTTCTACATAAAACAGCATAACATAATATTTTGTATCAACATGGTTCAATATTATAAATACTGAAAAAATAATTCACTTACCAGTGAATATTTCTTTAATTTCAATACATGTTTTTTCATTTTTTAGAAATTTACTTATGATACCATGCTTTGCAAGGGCCTGCTGTACTTTTTTTGTTCCTGCTAAATGATACTGAATAGTTGGACATTTAATAGCTAATGATTTTTCTATCAATAATCGTACATTCCATTCATTTCTTGTATGATACTGTCCAGGTTCATAACCAGATCTGTAATATACTACAGCTACAACATAATCATCAACTATCAATTCCTTTTCTGAACCCATTGTTGCAGTAGCAGCTAAATACGTTAAATTTCGTCGAATGACTTTGATATTTGGATTTTGTTTTTTAATTTCAAATTCCTGGAAACGTTGGTCACATATATTATATGTAATATCTTCGATAACAAACAAAATAACTGCTCTGTAAACAATTATAAATTATATTAAACTATATATAAATTCCTTGATTACTTGTATTACAAATGTGTATTTGATTCTGCTTTGACATTAAATTTGATACAGTACTGTACTTTAACATTTTTAAGTTTGAAAATGTAATTAATTATAGACATACTGTTGATCTCCATACATGTTCCATGCTTCTATTAAATTTGAACATATTATTTGTAATGCATTATTTTCTGGAAGATTTTTTATTTCTTCATGATAACCAAGTTCTCCTAATACAAATTTATGTAATTCTGTTGAAGCAGGTCCTAACCAGCCAAAACCAGATGCAATTGTATTTATTTCAACTTGTTTCCAACAACAATATGGTATACATTTTTTATCCATCTTTTCTTTTGGACAGTTTGTCTCTAACATTAAATCTGAACGCAGTATACCAAGAGATATTTTTTGTGCTGATCCTCCTTCATCGTTTACAGTTTTACATATATTGAATAATTCTTTGGTAAAACTGTCTACTCTTATTGTCTCTTCTAAAGTCTCCTTCAAAAAATTGTAATCCTGTGCTACTCTATGTATAAGTATGTTTAATATTGTTTGAATGCGACAAGCATTGTCAAACTCTTTTTTAGGAAATGGAGATGGCATCAGAATGAATGGTGCAAATTGTAGAACATTTTTGTTCAAATTCATTCTTGATCTCATGCACAATCCATGCATAAGTGCCCAATCTTTTGCCTTCTCTATTAATTCTTTTAATTTTTTTTCAGAAGAAGGCAGACATAGTTTACAGTCCATAATTACTCCTTTGTTCTAGTAAATTGTTATAAGTAACCTTTTGAATCACAGATTTTAGATATGTTTTAGTAATTTAACGTATTATTGAATACTTTTTACGAGCATTCTCGTTTCGAGTGTAGCACAATGAATGTAAATGGAATTGATTTGAAAGCATTCATTAATTCAAGGTTATGTGACAACGCAGATTATCACTAACTCAGCAAAGATTATTTGACAGATGCAAATCTACCATGAATCTTCAGTATTTCTGAATCCGTATTCCGTGCCACGTTTGATGTTATTATTGCGTCGTTATTAATAATTATCTGTACTTTATGGCGGAAATTGCAGATATGCATTTGCTAATGGGGTTACTAGTCAATTGTACACAGAAAAATATCCAAATCAACATATTATGTCTTGTTTAAAATTAAGAAAATTTACCAACGTTTATGCGAATTTGGTTTTTCCAACTTTGATTCACTACATCTTAAGTTTATGTCTACCAATCTTGGTTGGTATTTATGACTTGAATTTATCAAAGAAGATTTAAAGAAAAGAGAAAGGTTTAATAAGATAAAGGTACAATAAATAAGGTAATTACAATATTATTTATTAAATAACACAAAAGAAAATGCTCAAAAATAATAATGCTAGCAATATACATATGTTTTATTTACATTACCTAATATTAATACCAAACGGTTAATTTGAGTATCTTTAAAGCAAGGAACATGCAACAAAGTAATAAATATTTCAATTTCTCTTTTCACTTACAATAGGTATTTTAACAAATAAAGACAATTGAAAGAAGAATATCTTAAATAGAAAAGCACATATTATCACCATTTTGCAATACAAGGCTTCATTTCTGACCTGCACTTTTTGAACCTCAATCAACTGAAAGCACACACACACAAAAAACACTCATCTATACACTGTCACATGTATTATATCACTGATGGCACTGTTCAAAATACATCTTCATAGACTTCAATACATTTTTGCACCAGTTTTAATAATTCTTTATTCACTGATATTATGTACATCTTGTATCTTATAATTGTAAACATATTCATTATTGAGTCACATTCTAATTCTTGGATCATAGTAAAGAAAATTGTTGATATCAAAATTTCACATAAAAACAACACTTTATACAGTATGTTGGTGAATTAGTAATACTTTAACACAATACATATGGTAGAAATATTTAGTAATATGGTTCTTCTTGAAGAATTAAATGTACAGTCGGACATGGCACAGTAATAATTTGCTGAATTTATTTAGTAAGTACTTTCAGATCAAAGCAACTTTTAGTATTTTGTCATATACAAATAAATAGATGTGTCTCTCTCTATATTCTTATGTAAATATGTTATCTTAAACATATGAAAAGATTATCTAAAACTTACAGCTAGTTGTTGTGGATATAGTATCAGGTATATACAATTTTTGTACCAAGAGACCTTGCACTAAATTTTCAAGATCATATTCCTTTGCAGTTGCCAATGCTTTTATGTTCCATTCCTATAAACAAATAAAACATTTAATTTTACTTATAAAATTCATTTATAAGTTTTGTATGAATATACATCAAAAAATTATATTTTATATTTTTACGTAATCTTTAAAAATATAATAGATATTTTGAAGCACATATTACAGACCCTGGCACTTATACTTTTGATACAAAAGAAAAATACTATTCCATTGAACTATTGAATATTTCGATTTGTTATACTATACTTTGGAAGTATAATATATTGTATAGTGTATTTTTATATTTAATACTTACACCAATATTATCTTCATTACTGGAAAATGGTTTTTGTCTTTTTTTAGGCCTCTTTTTTAGTTGAAGAGCAGAATAAGTATTATTATCATTTACTGCGTGTACTTTCAAGTTAGACTTAATATTTTCACATTGAAATTTTGTAGCAGATAACAAATTCTTTTGATTATATTGCAAATTTAATTTTTTAACAAGATTAGGTTTTATTAATACTTTATGGCACAGTATCAGTGCAGTATGGAATTGCCTACACATATTAAAATTAATTTTACACTTTGGTAAAATGCATTTCTGGATTGTTGTGAAATTCATTTCATTCAATTTTGTATCACTGCTTGTTATTTATGTATGTAGTATGTAAAGAACAGTTGTTCGTATATATACACGTATATACACACTCTACTATAAAATTTCTTTAATATTTTCTATGAAAATTTTTGATCGCATAAAAATGTGCATGAAAATTTGATATACTCGAAAATGTATTTTGCGTGACCATTTCAGTATGCGTTTGAATTGTATATATATATATATCTGGATAAAAAATGAAATTAATTTAAAGTACAGTGTCTTTATTTACAACTATTAAATTAGTGTCAAGAACATTGCACTAATATTTGTTCTGCAATAAAGAAGCTTAAATTGCCTTAACCCTTGTTCAGTCGACGTCAACCACGTGATCACAAGCAAGCCGGTCGGGTAGTTCCTTTGCGCATGTGCTAGCAGCTGGCCCGGATTGGCTGGAACCCGGCTGAGGGCGAAACGTACGCGTCAAAGTAATAAATAAGAGCGAATTGAACGATGAGCCAGAGATGCCTGATTGAGCACCGGGTGCAATACAGTGAAAACTCGATAAATGTCGCTACTCCGGGTCCGGTCAGCAACACTTACGTAATAGCAGAATCGTCTTTCGAATTTGATTGTAGTTTGCCGACGCTTCGAACGTAGAAAGAGTCAGTAGCTAAAGAAGAAAGAGGGACTGAAACTCGGATTTATCGCCCCAGTTTAAATATTCGCGTCAGTGTGACCACACTACTGCACAGAAGAAAGTTTTTTATTTTTTACTTTTTGTTAATAAAAATTTCACTATCATATGGGCGAAATTTTTCTGATTAAAATGAGACTAAACACGATATAAATCGGTCAATATTTGGTAGCATAATATTGAATTAAATATTGTACTTGCGAGTCTTTCTCTCTTTATTTATCCTTCGTGTGCTGTCCTTTTCTATATTCGGAAACATCAAAGAACGACGGATCAAGGTGCTGGCTACATTTATCGAATGGGAGGTAGCTATTTTCAAACGGAACGCTTCCACCGTTCCGTAAGTGATCAAAAACTGCAACACTTATGAGATAGGAGGTTTCGTTAGCTACCTCTGTTCGATAAATGTACTATCCACTGACCTTGCGAAGATACGAGTACACAATATTTAATTCAATATTATGGTAACAAATATTGGCCGATTTATATCGTGTTTAGTCTCATTTTAATTAGAAAAATCTTCCCCACATGATAGTAAAATTTTTATTAAAAAAAAGTAAAAAATAAAAAACTTTCTTCTTGTACAGTAGTGTGGTCACACTGACAGGGACATTTAAACTAAGTGACGAAGGCAATAAAGATTTTTAAAGAAAGCCGCTACGTCTCCGGTTACACTTCGCCTCACTGGTTCAAGGGGGATCCCCCTAGTGGTGGGGATAAAAATGTATCATTTATGGAACAGCTCTTGAGGACATTTATCGAGTTTTCACTGTACTCAACTATGCCAGATCACGCGTATGTGAGCTCGTAAAGTTTCGGAAAGTCGACAAAAACAAACTGACACTTGCCCTCTTTCTCGATTCTCCGAAGCTACCCGAAGTAATTTCGGACCGCCTCGTGGGAGTCGAGAGAAATAGGTTCATATTTGCCTTCTTTCTCGATTTCCCGAAGTTGAGAGAAGTGTCGAGGATATGTCGGCTTTCTCTACCACTAGTATGTACCACTCCGTTAGACGCTAAGGAAGTTCGTCGTTACTAGTGTCGCCGTCGATGCACTCAATTATGCCAAATCTGGTCACACTGATTCGTATAATAATTATTTTGAATGTATGACTTAGAATGCATTAAGTGTTGAAACATTTGTTTATTTAAGCGGAAATCAAGTATTAATAAAATTTGGTTCATAATTTATATTCGTTGAATTATCGTAATTATTATATTTTTGACTGTACAATGACGTAATTCATTTATATACAGTCGTAATTTTTTATTTACATTCAGCTAACCTATAAAGTTATGGATATTCCAACTCCTTCGAGTCTAAATCATGGATTTTCTCACGGTAATGACGGATTTTTAAATATACCCATTGAATCCACAAATTTGGATCCATTGTCTACAAAACGTAGGAGGTGCTTATCAATCTTTATTAATTTTTAATAAATTAATTCTATTCTTGCCTTGTACACTGCTGTGTACAAAAAAAATTGCAACTTACAAATTGTATAAAATGGTGCAAATTAATTTGTTAGAAGACAATTTAATCTTAATTTATTGTTTGTGCACACCTATTTGACAAATATTGGCTAAGCTACTTGAGAAGGGTCATGCATAAAAGTAGTCTATTATTGTGTTTTTTCATTGGCAGCAAATGTGTGTCTATAGTAGTAGAGCCAGGTTTGTCTTCTAATGAGTATATTATAAGTTCTTAACTTAGTAGATTGTTCCTGAACTTTTTTAAAAAAAATATGTAATAAATTTCTATTAAATAATATTTATTCTTATATTTTGTATTAAACCACAAGCAACAGGTGTGAATTAAGTACATAAAAGCAATGAAAAAGTTTGTGTAAATGCTTGTCCTATTTGACTTTGTTTTGGGTTACAATTTTTTTTGTATTTGAAAGTGGTTGTACTTAACTGTTTAGTATTAAAGCTTTATATTTTATACATAGTATTGCTTGAGTCTATTTTATGCATAAGAATACACATTTAACATTTATAATAAAACTTTGTGATAGTTTTAATTCGAAGTAATAATAATAGTCTCAGAAATGGCTGATATACATATAATGTACATATATTCGGTAATATAGTATATTTATTAATTGCACTGTTATTATTTATTGAAAAATAATATCTATATGTTAAAAGAGGTTAACAATCGAATTTTAAGATAGTTCTTATTTGTTTGCAATTATTAAAATTATTGTATAAATAAATATTATAGTTATTTAGTAATTAGAAACAAAGAATGATAATTAGTGAAGAACATTTCATTTAAACTTTTATCTTTATTGACAAAAAAGTATCTTAGTTTTGTTTTGTAATAAATAATAGAATGTACAGTAAAAGAAATTGACAATTATATTTTATAATTATTATAATTGTAGCTCTTCACGCACAATAAAACGCAGGAAATTTGATGATGAACTTGTCGAAACAACATTTAACTTACAACCACCAGCTACAAGTGCAAAGTCAGCCTCCAGATCTAGAACCGTTTCAATTTCTACTGCTCCAATGGAATGTATTCCACAGCAAAATGTACCAAGTCCTATTCCAATTTCTGCAAATGTTTCTCAATCAGATAGATGCAATCGACGAGCAAACAGACCAGGAGGATCTAGTGCACCTGGGAGAAAAAACAAGAAAAATAAAAATCATTCACATTCTGTGAATGCTACAAAAGATCTAGGAAGGTGGAAACCTATTGACGATTTAGCATTAATCACTGGTGTACAACAAACAAATGATTTAAGAATGGTATTTATTTCAATTTTTGTCCAAATGTTCAGAATAATGATTTAGTTGTTAAAAATGATTCAATAGAATTTAAATTAAAGAAATACGATAAATGCTGTTTTATTAAAATAAGAGTTTAAATAATTTTTTATAATATTTCAGTATACAATATTAGAATAGCATATAAAATGTATTAATATGGCATAGGTTCACAGAGGTACAAAATTCTCTTGCCGTTTTACATTACAAGAAATACAACAAAGATGGTATGCCCTACTATATGATAGCGCAGTTTCAAGAGTGGCGGTGCAAGCTATGCGTAATTTACATCCAGAATTAATTGCTAGTATACAAGCCAGAACTTTATATAGCAAAGCAGAAGAAGATATCCTCGGCACTATAAAATCGGTAATTAAATTTGGTTTTTGATTAAGAAAACTATCTTTATTAACAATTATATTGTATACTCTACTGTACGATTATTATTGTCATCATAACTTTACCTGGTATTTTTAATTTTTTTTTTATAGACTTCACAACCAACATTGGAAGTATTTCAGGAACTTTTTGAAGCAAACGCACATACATTTTATTCTGCAAGAACTGCAAAAGCCTTGTTAGGTCATTGGCAATTAATGAAACAGTATCATCTCCTTCCCGATCAAACTGCACAAAGTTTGCCACGAGGTGAACATGTGCTTAATTTTTCTGATGCAGAAGAAATGATCAACGATACAGAGTTACTTGAACAGAAAGATGAGTTTGTAGATGCAGAATTTGTCACAGCAGATAGGAGAAATAAAAGAGAGATAAAAGTGTTAGAAAATGAATTGTGTAGATGGCAGGTTCTAGTAGACAGCGTGACAGGAGTTAATCCACCAGATTTTGATAATCAAACCTTGGCAATACTTAGAGGAAGACTCGTTAGATATTTAATGAGATCACGAGAGGTAATTTTGTTAAAAATTAATGAACATTAGTTTTGGTAATATTTGTTAAAAATTTGTTACCATTATTTAGTAATTCTCTTTTTATTGATATTTTAAATAGTTTTATTACCAATGATTTATAAAGCCTTAGAATACGTTCGATAAAATAATTTCTACAGAATGTATATCCTTTTCGATATTTCTGTGTTCAAGTACCTTATTTTTTTACTTAGATTACCGTAGGTCGTTCAACGAAAGACCATAATGTGGATGTGGATTTGATGTTGGAAGGACCAGCCTGGAAAGTTTCACGAAGACAAGGGACTATTCGTTTAAGAAACAACGGAGACTTTTTTCTTTCTTCCGAAGGAAAACGACCAATTTTCGTAGACAGTAGACCAATTCTTGCTGGAAATAAAATGAAGCTTAATAATAATAGTGTAATCGAGGTATTAAAATTCCATTTTTTATTAGACAAGATGGAACAAAAAATTAATATGTTAATTCGTATAATGCTTTTTCGATAAAACATATTTTTATAATATCTTTTTTTAGATTGCAGGTCTCAGGTTTATATTTTTAATAAATCAGGAACTTATTTCCGTCATACGTCAAGAAGCTGTTAAACTGAATTTGAAGCCATGAGCATTCTATTTCATTCCTTAATTAGTACTCAAGCATTATTATAAGCAGAATATTGTTTAGTATATATTTATTACATTATAAAGACGCTTTGTATAAAATACACTACAATTGTTCGGTTAAGAAAATAATACATTTTGCTCAATTTTGTATCTTGTAGTTTTTATTTTGTTTCTTATTGAAACCGCAGAATTTATGTAGGTTGCAACAGTCTTTTTTTCTTTCAGTCAAAGAAAAACGTTCGAACCTGATCAGTTTAATTGTGAACGGATGGACTTTGAAATAAGATTTATTCATGACGAAGAATCGCTCAATAGAATACATAATTTTTAAAAAAAGCACGATGTTATAAAAGTTACAAAAATAACTTAATAATTTTCATATTTTCGTTATCGAATTTGTAGATTTAGTACATTTTCACCACCAAGGACCTCTTCCAGCCCACGCTCTTCCTCCCCAGCCCACACCACCCCATCCACTCCAGGCTCCATTTCTCCATCCGTAACGCCATGGTCTAGAATATCTTAAAACGTAATTCCTATAAGTAGGTAATTTCGCATAAGTATGTTCAACCGTTCGAGTAGGAATTTTCTGTTTCGTATCGAAAAATACCAAACTAGTGGGACTGAAACGATTCATTAAATTTTAATTTAAAAATTTTCCGATATATAGCAAAAACAAAATTTAATCAATTTAATTTATTATTTATATTTCCCATTACATTAAATTCAATCGTCATTTTCTCGTTTATGTTACAAGAATGTTTGTAACTCAGTGTTGTTAAATATTTTAATCGGATTTACCCCCAAGCACTAGCATCAGCATCTAGATCATTAACATTGTTTAGGGAGAGTCCAGTTTCTGCTCGGGCGGGCTCAGCTGTGTCTTCTAAACTTGCTACCAAAACCACCATCAAGAGAAGAAGAATCTAAATACAAAATAATATAGCGTCTTTTATATAAAGGAACGAGTAGAAAAACGGTTATTATTTAAGAAACAACAAACTCTTCCTTTTATATTGTTACTTTATATTAATACTTTTATTTTCGATACACATTAATCCGATTCAAGTAGGTATTAATGGTACGAAAACTTTACCATGACGAACACAAATTTTCGTTCAATTAACAAAAAATTTACGAAAAAGGCTTAAAAAACATTCGAAAAATTTAAAGTTCGTAGTTCAACAAATGTAAACTTACCAAATGCACGGAACGCAGCATGCTGACTGTAAAGACTGAGAGCCGATCGGTCCGGATGAGGTTTATATACGAGTTTTCAAGCACAAAAAGTTACAAAGAAACGTCGTGATCGTGTAATTTAAAAATAAATTAGAATAAGAGAATCGATAAGAGGAAAAGAGGTGAAATTTAATTTGACTCGCATGATAGTTATTACGTTTGGGAAACGTTTAAATAGTATTCAGAATTATTATGTTTAGAAAATTTGTTTCACTTAATCGCAAGTTATTACTTGGATTTAAAAAATGTCGACGCCTTAAATAATTCATTAAGATACCGTTTATTATATAATTTTATGCGTAAAGTATTCCTAATCTAATAAACTGTTCTATTATTATTACACTATTATTTTTGTTAAAAACGTAACAAAGGAAAATATTAAAAAGGTCCGATTTTAGCGTTTATTACATTTTAGTTATTTAATTATTTTACTTAAGCGTACTTTAAATGCCTCGTCATGTTGTTGCCAATTTATATGAAATTGCGTACATAATGCAAAAACCGGAAAATACAAATTATTTCATTTAATATATTATTCCTTCACTTGATTTCAAACAAAGGTAGGGTTAATATATTATGCGAATGCGCGGCAATTTTCAAGGTAAGCCGGTTACATTCCAGTTCTTTTAAAGCACAGCTCGTTTGTGTTTTTTTAAGGGTAGACATAAATATCACCATCCTCTTTGGTAGTATAGATATAATCTACAATATAATATCTATCCCAAATTCCCAGTAATTTGTTTTCGAGTTTGAACTACGTGTAGTGTAATTGAGGAAGAGTAAATATAATACCTTAGACATAGGATTAAAAATAATAATTATCTATTCCAATCAAATATGAATTTTTGTATTAACGTTTTTTAATCGGTTCAAATATGTATTGTATTTTTGTAACGATCCTTAATGAAATTAATTTGTAATAAACAAACTTTTGTAAAGATAGTTCCTATATTAATTTATGCACTGTTTCAATTCTATTATTAAATCCCTGTTAATATTCCTCAACCAGTTTTTTGTACAAATTGGGATTCGAATTGCTAAAATGTTAACAGGAACACAAAATGGAAAAGGAGGTCGACCAATGGGACTAGAAAGAGAGGGGAATATTGTGCAACAAAGACACAGAGTACATTTTCCTGCCATTTCGATAAATCGAATCGTAGCTTGATTATTCACTAATTACTCTTTCCTTGTGATAAAATTATGAACTTTTAGAATTTAATACTAAAGTATAAATTTTTGGCAATATTCAAGGATTGAAAAGTGTACTTTGTACACATTTTACCAAATGTTTTAACTTAAAGATTTAAAGAACTACCGTTTATAACTAATTAATTTCAATGAAAATCTTTGCAAACGCAGGAGCAATGCATAAAGATACACATTTGTCCAAAGACACCATAGTCCCCTATTTGGTATCTACATTTGCATTTAAAATGCAATACCTCTTTATCACACTTGGAATAATTTTAGCTACTTCAATTTGCTAATGTACTGTCTCTCGAAATTTGTTTCAATAGAAAAAAAAAGCGTACCTTGTGTTAGATACATTAAAGATACTGCCTCAAAATGAAATCTCTATATGTATTATGTATTATGTCCACTATTCCATGGTTTTGTTTATATGCATCTACTCGATAGTACTCGATGGTCGACATTTGGTCATTTCAATTTCTTTGTTTCTCGTTGTAAAGTGTTTATAGAAATTGTAAGATGTTTCTTGCATTTTGGCACACATCAATAACATATAGAATATTTATTATAAAATTTAAATAGTAGATTGCACATTGAATGTGGATTCAAAATTTTGTGGTTAGGTTCTCTTTTGTTATTACGTATACGGTACGATGTATTTGAAATATATCCATTAAATGAACATTAAAAGATAACTAAACGAAGCGTGGCAATATAATTCAAGCATTAAATTAATAGGAATTAATTACAGAACTGGTAATTAGATTTATGTAAAACGACAAAATAATCTTTTGATTTTATTCGTGTAGGTACTTAGTGGACAATTAATTGTGTACCTGTGATTAATTTTTGATTGGAAATCTAGTTAAAGTTATGTGTAGTTTTATCAAAAAGTTAGTTTTTAAAAATAGACTTTAAGTATTTTAACACATCATAGAAATGCAAACTCAAAATTCAATTTGCTGTTCTATTCGAATAACTTTTATCACCCAGCTTTGTATCAGATAGAACAGATAGAAGCTAACAAATAAATAACACAATGGATTTTCTACCATTGTATCAAATATAAAGTTTAGAAGAAGATGAATGAAAAAAGTATTTATTCAATTGTATATAATTTCTTTGAAAAAAGAAATGGTAAAGTTATTTTTTGAATAGTATTTGAGTAATTAATGTAAAAACATCAAAAATGGCATCTGCTGAGATTGATGATTTATTGTCTGGTCCATTGGTAACTTGGGTAAGTTTTCTATTTCTTAAAACTATTTAAATAATATTAATTCCATAACATGCTTGAATTTTCATTTCTGTGTGTATGATGATAAAAGGAACATTATTAGTATTTATTAAATGGAGCAGTTATATTTACTTATAATGTATATATAAATAATTGATATGATTAGTTAATTAATATAAAAATGTAATTTTGTTCTATTCTCTGTATAAATTAAATATATATTTGAAATTTGTTTGTATAACAGTTTGCCAGTTGCCTAGAGGATTCTAATTTATTAACTAGTTATGACGATTTGGTGGATGGTATATTGTTACATAATGTATTTTTGCAAATGTGAGTATCCTTATGCATTTAAATTGTTTAAAAAATTTTCTTCCTCGACATAATTATTGTATAAATTTTTATATTTACAGAGATCCAGAACCATTACACAATGAAGTAATATCTCCAGATGGAAGTTCATTAATTCGTGCAAAGAATTTAAAAATCATAGTAGATAATATGAAACAGCTTTACGAAGAAGAATTAGGTCATTTAGTTTTAAAGTTACCAGATACAATGCATTTAGGCAAAGAACCAGAACTCTATGTCGCGGAAATGAAGTTATTATTGCTATTACTTCTTGGTTGTGCTGTACAGTGTCCTAATAAAGAAAAATTTATTACAAAAATAAAAACGTTAAACGTCGATACGCAACTCGCAATAGTGGAATGTATTAAACAAGTACGTGCTTTGAATATACAACATATGCAAATAACACTATATTATGTTTCCTTCTAGTATTTTTGTTTAATGAGCTTAATATTATATTATTAGGTCACAGATCATCAAGATATAGTTATTACCCAAGATGCAATGGAAAATGTAAATATGGGAAGTTTATTTATGCAAATAAAGAATTTGACCCAAGAATTGGATCTATATCGTCAGGTACGTTTCATATAAATCGATATTATCGTGAAATGAAAACATTACAGTAATAAAGCATAAAATATTTATGGGATAATAGAGGTGGCGAGACACGGCTATAAATGAAAGCGTTGAGAGGAATGATTCGTCTATTAGTGTGGAAACAGAAGAAATGAATAAAGTTCAGTTGTCTAATCCTGTTAACAAGTCAGAACGCGAAGATAATCATCATTATGCGGTCGAATTGGCAGATTGGAAATCTAGAGTTAGAAAACAACGTCAAGAATTGTATGTAGAATTTTATGCGGATAATATAGCAGCTAATTCACTCGCCAGTTAGTTTTCTTAAATGGATACATATTATTTTTTTGCATATTTAGGATAAAAGTTGCCTTCGTAACTCGGAAAGGTGATAAATAAAGAAAGATAATTTACGTCCACTTTGTGGTTGACTTTTTTTATTGAACTTTTTTGTAATTTCAACCATTTACAGGATATTATAAGATATTTATGGCTGGCAAGCGAATTACCTTATACAACGATTCTTATCGTGTTTTCTTCGTTTCATTATAATTTTATTTTTATTTTATGAATCGTTTGTAGGGAAGAGAAAGCCGAAGCATTGTTAGAGTGTAAAGAAGAACTGGAATATCATAAAATGTTAGTGACTAAACTGAAGCAAGAGGTAAGATATTATATTTTACGTAATTTAAACAAATAGAAATTAGACGAATATTGCCAGTAACAAATATTAGAGTACGTAAAACTTTTGTATAATGATTTCAATTATTTTAGAATCAGGATTTGATGCACGAAGCACGCACAGCAAAATCTTATAGAGACGAATTAGATGCTGTCATTGAAAGAGCGGATCGTGCTGATCGTTTAGAACTGGAAGTAGTGAGATATAAAGAGAAACTGACAGATATAGAATTTTATAAAACTCGCATAGAGGAACTACGCGAGGATAACAGGTACCTTGTATAACTAATGCATTCATTTTTTTAATTAATCAACCCTTTATATTTTAGTTTAAAGCATTAAATTTTATTTACATAATTTGTGCGTTTCAGAGTCTTGATGGAAACTAGAGAAATGCTTGAAGATCAATTGAATTCATCGCGAAGAAGGGCGGATAAAGTGTTAGAGCTCGAGTCTGAAATTATTAAATACAAGCAGTTATTGAATGACATGGCATTGGTATGTACATATTTGGAAATCGAAAGTTATTTATTTAAATTTAATTTTTTGACTGGAAATTTTTTTAGGAACGTGCAGCAGACAAAGAAAAATACCAAGAACTCGTCGAAGAAAATATTCAATTACACAAGTTAACAAAAGCAACCGCGAACGAAGCTGCATTAGCAGATTCTGTAAGTGATTCCGATGAGCCAGGTAATAATATATTATTTTTAATATGAAAGGATCCTTTCCATTTTATACTACATGAATGTAATGAAAATTTAAATTTTATTTAGTGCATGCCGATAATAGATTGTTTGAGCAATTGACGAATAATGCCCAAACGCGAGCATTAAAATTAGAGTTAGAAAACCGTAAATTACTGACTGAAATAGATTCCTTGAGAGAAAACTCGTTTCATGAGAATTCGTCTCGGGTGTTGGAATTAGAAAAAGAAAAAAAGAAACTGTCGTTAAAAATCGAATCGTTGAATGACAATACTGAAAGGCTTACACAACAAAATTCAGATCTAGAATTAATATGGAAACTAGCGGTCGAAGAGAATAAGAAATTACAGAACTCGTTAAAAAATCAAAGAGCATCGTCTGAAAAACAACAACAAGAGTTTCAAGTATATTATAATGATTTTTTTTATGTTATTTTTAAAGTTTTACCTCATTTAGACGTGCAATTCATTCCTTTCTTTTTATTCATCGATGTTTAGGCTCAACATACAAAGATGGTAGAATTGGAAAAAAGTTACGATACGGCAGTGAAAGAAAAACAACGAGTTCAGTCTTTGCTAGAAAGCGTGCAAAGACGAGCAGATGATTTAGAACGTTCTTTGGAACTTGCGAATCAAAAAGTTGAAGAATTAAAAATTGTAGAAGACAATATAAAAGAAATGAACATCAAATGTCTTGATCTTGGTACAAAACTTGTGGCAGTGGAAAAAGAAAAAGATACAGCACAACGCGATATTCATCGATATCGGGAGACGATAGAAGTATGAATTATACATATATACAGGGTATTCGGCAACCCCTGGGAAAAATTTTAATGAGAGATTTTAGGGGTAAAATTAAGACGAAAATCAAGAATACCAATTTGTTCATGGAGGTTTAGTTAAAAAGTTATTGACATTTGAAGTTCCGCCCGTACTGAATTTTTTTCTTAAAAATGTGTAGGATTTCGGGGGTATGTGTAATTGCCAAAAATGATTATAATCGAGCCCTGCAACCGAAAATAATTTTTTTGGAATGATTTGAAAAATTTTTTTTCGCCAAAAAATTTCAGCACTTACCTGAATTTTTTTCTCGAAAGTGGGTAGAATTTCGGGGGTATGTGTATTCGCCAAAAATGATTGTAATTGACCCCCGCAACCGAAAATAATTTTTTCAGAATGATTTGATATTGTTTAATTTAATTTTTTAATAACTTACTAACGAAGCCTCAGTCAAGAAATTGATATTCTTGATTTTCGTCTTATTTTGGTCTTCAGAATCTCCTATTACAATCTTTCCCAGGGGTGGCCGAACACTCTGTACATACACTCTGTATATATATATATATATATTCTAATAGAATTATTAACCATTCTATAGTTATAAATACTGTGATATATTAAATTTTAGGAAAAAGATGTTGCATTGGATAAGGCAATGAATAGCATCGAAGTTTTAGAGAGAAAAGTAACCCAACTTGAACAAGAACTTCATGACTCTGTTACACAAATTTCGAGGTATGAAGTATTTCCTTTGGTCATATATACCCATCTGTTATAAGAATTTTTATTGCACAATTATTTATTCTGACAGATTGCAGGAAATCGAAAGATCTAGCAAAGAATTGGATTCACGGGCGGCTATTGATAGAGAGACATTGGAAATTTTGCAGTCTAATTTAGTAGCTGAAAAATTGAATACTCAACAATTATATACGGTTCTGCAGAAACTTGGTCTCGGTGATAATATGTTATCGCTTCCGTTAGATAATCTCTTGAAAAAGTAATGCAAATTGTAAACTTTAAAACGAAACTTGAATAACAATTAATAAAATTAATTGATTCGTCAACATTATTCGATAATTATAGGATTGCAGAAATTCCAGAAGTCATCAATTATATCAGGGAATCGAATAATTCGTGTCGCTGTGAAAAGTTAGTGTCTGAATCGAAAAATTCTGAAAACAATGAAACTACTAATATTCATAGTACATTAGAGGCAACGGTAGAATCGCTCAAGGTACTATTATTTCTATGCTTCGTTATTCCTTTGCAACGATTGAATTATACAATAATTGTATCGTATTTGGTTTTAGAAGGAACAGGAGCATTTGCAGTTGAAATTAGTTACCGCACAAACAGCATCAGAAAATCTTCTGTCTGAAAATGCAAAACATCAAGTACAGATTACAACGTTACAGTCACAAAACAATTCCTTGGCAGCTCAACATACTGCTTTGCAACTTGCAAATTCACAACTTGTTGCTGAGAAAGAAGAGGTTAGTTAGTTTTATATTATACTAAAATGTGTATGTGCGTGTTTATTCTGTTAATATTTCTAAATGTATATAATACCAAAAGAAAAATTAGTAATTTAAAAAATTTTAAGCGTACAGAATAGTTGCACACCTATTTCATACGCGATGCATTGGTTTAAAAAATATAGAGATTTTGTCGTATCGATATTTGCTGGTTGGAAAATGTAAAGATGAATAATTATTATATGTTTATTATCAATTATTAAACTTTTTAATTTAGTTACTAAAAGAACGCAATGTTCAACAACAAACGCACGCGCAACTTCTTCACGATCAAGACACTCTACAATCTTTACACGAGCAATTGAATAACGAGTATGAATGTTTATTTCACGAACACGATGCTCTTAAATCAAATCTACGAGATGTAAAAAATGAAATTAGAATGTTACGCGAGTCTTACGAAGGATTAAAAGGAAAAAATAAGGCAATGCAAATAGAAAAGGAATCGTTAGTGAACAATGCGAAAAGTTTAAATAATTTAAGAGGAGAGCATTCAAAATTAAAGGTACCGAAGAAAAATCTAAAAATATGTTACATGTATTATTCATGTCTATAATCTGTATATATAATAAATTATGAATACAAGTAAATTTCACGTATATATCATAGATTTATTAGCATGTACAATTTTAGGATGACTTTAGAAATTTGTATACTGCCACAGAAAAATTAAAAATAGAGTACAGAAATTTGCAGGAAGATTACAGAAAAAATAAAGTTGAAACAAACCGACTGAGTCTTAAGCTTACAGAAATGCAAGGTGAACTTAGTACTAAGGACGAAAGATCCTCCAATTTGGAGCTTCAAGTTAATAAACTGAATCAAAGATGCGAAGTATGAATAGAATTTTGTCTAATCATGCGTTACTGGTTCATATTTTCTTATTCTATATTTTTATTTTAGATGTTACTTCATGTAAATTCCGGGTTAGATAACGACAGACGTTCGTTAATGGACCACATTAGTTTATTGTTTACTCAATATCATGAACTTTTGACTCGATCTCTTGAAGATAAAGAACAGTATCACATGGAAGAGAAAATGTACACGTTAGTATTCGAAAAATTAAAATTTAGGAAGATTATGTTTTATTTAATCTGGATAATATTTTCTTCGTGCTATTTAAAATATTGCTTACTTTTAGTATTTTATTACAGGGATAGAATGAATCATTTGTGTAGACAAAAAGAGAAATTAGAAGATAAGATTATGGAACATTACAGAAAATTAGAAAGTTGTACTCCCAAAAAGTAAGTCTGATATGTAATTCCTTTTGAAAGGAATTCCTCATCCCTGTGAAACATTTGGCCTTTAATTTTTATATCCACAATCTGTATAGTACAATATCGTTTATTTAATCTGTCTTTTTATTAATATCTAATATATTTTCTACGTCTATATTAAAGGAAAGGATTTGGAGCCAATTTAGTCAGACGAGTTAGGAAAGCTGGATCTGAACTTCTGAATAAGGTGAATTAACGTACACATATATGTTATGTTTGCATTAAAAATTTTAATGAGGGATTCTAGAGGCCAAAATAAGACGAAAATCAAGAATACCAATTTGTTGATGGAGGCTTCGTTAAGAAGTTATTAACGTTTAAAGTTCCGTCCGTACCGAATTTTTTTTTCGAAAATGCGCAGAATTTCGGAGGTATGCCTATTCACCAAAAATGATTATAATTGACCCTTCAACCGAAAATAATTTTTTTAGAATGATTTGAAATTTTTTAATTTTTTCGAAAAATTTCACACTTTCTCGAATTTTTTTCTAGGAAGTAGGTAGGATTTTGGAGGTATGTCTATTGACCAAAAATGATTATAATTGATCCTTGCAACCGAAAATAATTTTTTTAGAACGATTTGAAATTTTCTGTTTTCGGCGAAAAATTTAGGCACCACCTACCTTGTCGATTTTTCTTAAAAATTCGTTTTTCAGTTTTAATAAACTTAGTTGGCGCTGTACAGAAAAGTTGTTTAATACTTTTTTGTAGGTATCTATGAACTTTAGTTTCCCTCAAAATTTCAATGAAATATATTCGGCGAATATTATTCGCTATTGTAGGAGTTATGGTTGTTTGAAAATTGGACCATTTTTATAGGGTTTTTTTTCATTTTGCGGAGTTAAGGAATAACTTTTTGAAAATTTTTGAAATTTCCATATATTCTTCACCAAAATACGCCTTGTTTGGCTTTTTAAACATTAAAATCCTCCAATCCGTTCAAAAGTTATGACGTTTTAAAGATACGCATGAAATTTCAGTGTAGCATTTCTGGCCTCATTAGATTTTCGGTAAGAAATTTTTTTCTTAAAAATGCATAGAATTTCGGGGGTATATATAATGACCAAAAATGATTGTAATCAATTCTTGCAATCGAAAATAATTTTTTTTTTTGCCAAAAAATTTAGGCACCTATCTGAATTTTTTTCTCGTAAGTGCGTAAGAATTCGAGGGTATGTCTATTCACCAAAAATGCTTATAATTGACCACCGTAACCAAAAATAATTTTTTCAGAATGAATGAAATTTTTTAATAACTTTTTAACGAAGCCTCAGTCAAGAAATTGATATTCTTGATTTTCGCCTTATTTTGGCCTCTAGAATTTCCCATTAAAATTTTTCCCAGGGATGGCCAAACACCCTGTATACATTACAAGTCAATTTTGTAAACTTGTTTCATTCGTATGGATAGAATCGGCGTTCTTGGGCAGAAGATTCGAAACATTCGGAAGGAAAGACGTATGAATCGGAATCTGGAGGAAACGATTCGGACGCTAGTACAGAAGATCGTTTACCAGGTAAGGACTTTAAGCTTTCACTATTTTGCGAATTATAAATAAAAGAACATAAGTAAAGTAGCTTTGTTGCGTTCTTTTTAAGGATCTACTAGTAGAGACCTAGGTTCTGATGCATTGTCTCTTGGTCATCCAGGAACTAGAAGGACAGTGTATTATACTGACGATTCTCCGCCACCGTCAACTACTTTACCAGTATATAATATTTTCATTCCATAATTCTGTTTTAGTCTTTCTGATTTGCTGTTCTGGTTATACTATTCATTGTGTTAGGAAGATATTTTCATTTGATTATGGCAAGTATTTGGAAAATTGAATTGTTACAGGAAGAGGGGGACGATAGACGTTCAGTGTTATTGGAACAAAATCCAAGACCCGAAGTACAAGCAGAACCACGTCCGGTTCTCATATATAATAAAGTATCGGCGGTTATAAATGAATCAAAGAATATTAACAATAGTGGAATAAAAGATGTAGAACAAACAGAAACAATTATGGAACCTCCAATGGAGAAAGATCCAAAAGCAGGCAGTCCTGTATGGTATGAATATGGTTGTGTATAAAAAAAAACAATTAAGAAAATTTTTTTTAGATTTTAAAGCAGGCAGTTCAGCATAGTATCAATATGGTTGTGTATAATTCTAGATTACATTTGTTCATTCGCATACTTACCACAAAGAAGCGCTTTTTTACTGTTATTGTAATATTATAATTCAATTTTTGTATCATAATATTTTATAAAAAATTCGCGTAGAAATTGAACGTTTCGAAAGGCTATAATAGTAATTTTAATCGAATAAGTACCAGTTCCTAGATGGCTTTTACGTCAACAATATACATTGCCGATGTTATTTTCAAATTTAATATTTATTTCAAATTCAGTATTTTAAACGAATTGACCGAGGTGCATTTATAAGCAGTTTGTGAACGAGCATGAAACGAAACGAATCATTTTTTTTCCCCCCCTTTTTTTTTTATAACTATTATATATTGTACTAAGAATAAGTTATAAGTGTTCGTGGATATTGCCGGTATTTAATTAATTTTTCATAAACTGTTCAAACAATGTAGTATCGAATTTTTTCTTCGATTTTAGCAAATACGCGCGCGAAAAGAGAGAGAGAGAGAGAGATTTTTTTAGTTTTCTCACCATGTCAAATTTGTATGATTTCCCATTATTATAGCTGTTGAATGTGCAATACTAATCCTTTGCGGACGGAGATTTTGAAGCACAAACATAAACTGGATTGTGAGATAAATACTAGTAAATTATCGCACACTAATTTAATGAATTATTGCATACGGATTAATGAAATTCGTAATCCGTATGAAAGTATGTTATTCGCTATAGCTTGTCTTATATATAATCCGTCCAAAAAGTTACACTATTTTTTTTGCAATAAAGAAACACTTTCGGTTAGGTTTGTTAACGAAAAGTTGTCTTTTTAAAATGACCGGCAATTCAGCTATTTAAAAATAATATTATTCTTTTTAACTACAGACTAAAATTGTTATACATTAAAATAGAATTATAAATTCACGGGAATTTATTGATAGTCATAAAATTCTTAAACATAGTAATTTGTGTGAGCGCCCGACGTTTACTATATCTTCTATACATTAAGACTGCGTGTTGTTTCGAATTCGTGTGGCATTTAAGAGTGACTGATTCAGCGATGTACCTTGAAAAGGTCTCACGCGTTTCATCGTTGGGGGAATGCATACCTCACGATTTTTTATTTTCCTACGGTCGGGAGAAGAAGGTTCTGACCAAAAAAACTGTCCACCGTCTGCCCGAACCCCTTCCGAATTATTTCTCAGGCTTCAGAAATTTGCATACAAGTATCTGAGGAATTATGTCGCTACTCCACGGGTAAAATGTTAGCATTTCTTCAATCGTTCGTATTGTTATTTATAAGTTGCTTATAAATAGAGTAAGATATTAAATACAAATAGAACATATCCTTATATTTATTTAGACGAATTTTACCAATAAAAAAGAAACAAAACGCGATTCAACTTTACCGTAGAAGTATCGTAATTATGAAAATGATAATTTAACACTTTATTATATGTATGACAGGGTTTTTCACTATAAAATTAAATAAATTAATTCTCAAGTTGAAATATCGAAGGAAATAAATTTGAATAAAATTCATGAATTTTAGATTACGTAGTTTTGGTATGGCAGCGAATATGTTAATGTAATAAATAATCCCTCGTATTATAAGATTAAATTTGTTTTATAAGAATTTAAAAGACCGTTCTTGTTTTTCTTAACTCGCTTTTTGACTCAGTTGTCAACGATACGGACAAGGTAAAAAAAAAATTTCGCTCACAGCAGCGGTTAGTTAGCAAAACCTTCCTCTCCAATTTACTTTTTCTATTAACAAGAATAAAAATCTTTTCCTTTGTTTGTACTAGCGCAAAAAAGGTGGTGGATAAGAATAGTAAATTTACAAATAATTCATCGTTTAGATATTAATTTTTCTATTAAAAGACTTAAAAATTTGATTCCATGCACTAGATACGAATTTTTCAAATAATCCGAGAGTCGAGCAGTAAACTTGAAAAAATCTGTTCGCGGACCAATGGTGGTATAAAGAGGTCGGTCGTTCTACGTTCCTTCTAGGGGGTACATAAGCTGAGGGGAGAAAAGATAGGTTTTTATATGGCGACTTCTTTCCGTCTCCCTTACCACCACCCCGAGATAGTGAAGATGGTAGGGATGGTAGAAGCGTGGTTTTTCCATAGGTATCAAGGGCTAAGGAAGGGCGTGTATGTTCTACATACACACCCAGTATGTAGGTACAAACGTATGTAGTGAACATGATAAAGCTGACAGAAAGTATCGCCAGGGGATATCGCGATTTTCTTATCATTAAATACCATAGTAAATTATTGTGAAAAGCCCAACAAAAGCTCACGCTCTTCAACAATATTAATTACTCTTTCGGGGGTTATTTTAGTCTAGAACCTTCAAAAAATTGATTTCTTTTTCAAATTTCATTTTCTATAAGTATATGCCCTTAAAAATATTTCTAACGATGGATATTTCTGGATTCGCAAAATTAATAAAGTTATAAATACGTCTCATGATATACTTATTCGTCTCTAAAATAATAACGCGATTTTCTCGAAACCATATTTTTCCAAATAGTTGCCACGATATCTCAAGTTCTAATTAACCGATTCGTGTCAACATTTGAAGGAAATCTTTAGTACACGTTTAGCACAATAATTTATTTTTGTTTGAATTCCAAAGACTGCATAAAAAATTATCGTCTAGACCATAATACATCTGTAATTAAATTGAATATTAATCGAAACCGTTACTAGATTTCAATGGTTTTCAAGTAATTATATCACAATGTTATAATAGTTATAATACAAGTTTTTCACTATAAATTAACCTTTTCATTGGGTTACTGGAATATGCGAATCTTGTGTTCGTTTGGTATACAAAGACCTCAATTGTAAAAAGTAACAACTTACTGTTTATCATGAGCTGAGAATTACTAAATTCGAAAATCGAAGATTTACGTACTGCGGTTAACGTGGTAATGCCCATCATTACTTATCGTCCTAAAGGTTGGGTGGCATTGTTCGTGGAGAGGGGGTAACTGCACGTGAGTGTGGAAGAAGTGGGAGAAGCATTGCACGTTGTGTGGTCTGGTAGAAGGGGATCCGCTCAGACATGCCGTGGAATCACTCGATGGCCGGCAATGTACACTGCGTCATCGTTCCAAGTGTCTCGATGTCGTTCTTTGAAGTGTTAGCACGATTTTTGTAAAATCCTATTTCTGTACTCGATAATTAGAAAAAGACGTTTAGTGGTCCATTCAGAAAATACAAAAGCACGTTTAATAATATCTAGTTGAAAGTTCTAATACACAATAACAACGTCAAAGCAATTTTTTCCACGATAATTAAAATACCAATTCGCGCGGTCGTATGAATACAATTAATATTCAAGTATCATTGTTCTGTTTAACGGGTTTACGTTGAAGAGATCGTTTGTTCTTATCGTTGTATTTTTCCCTCTATATTTGGATCTCTCAATTTTACGAAAATATTATTTTTATTCGGTAGACAATCCTTCTTTCCTTTTGCATATCGGTCTATTATGATTACCGACTGATATAATGTTAAAGTAATGCTGCCTAATTTCTACAGACTGTTCGTAGTGGCGAAAATTGAGTCGTTTGTATTTGTACTCGTAAAGCAGTGTCGAATGTGCGGTCGGATCGTTAAATGCATAGACTTTTCGATGCATCGGAACGTGATAAGCGTTGTTCTTCGAGTGTTGTGAGTGTGCATATTGAGGGAGGTAGGGCTTCGTTGTCATCCTCCCGGCGAGAAAAGAAAAGCGGTTCTGCCTCTGGAAGATGGAAAGTCGCGTGCTTGGAGGACCGGCGACGGAAGAGACGACAGTGGCGGTGACCACAACGTGCGGCATCGGAACACCTTCTCCAGTACCAACAGCGTCGATCAACGCAGTTCCTGGTGTCGGTGGTACCGGCACTCTTACTTCGGCCACTTGTACCATCCAGAATCCTGCGGTCGTTGTGGCGAGCCCGCCGACCAAGCATCAACAATCCGCTGCCGTGCTCTCCACTGTCCCCGCTATCCCTACTGTCCCCACTGTCTCCGCTGTCAGCACTGTCAACGCCTCTGTACCGAAGATACTCAGCAGAAACGTCAACGGCACGCGTAAGTCCGATCTTCTTCCTTGTAGTTTCTCTCTTCAAAAAATGCGGATACGATCTTTATCCTGGCTTGTCACAAATTCCCGTCCGACGAATGGAAGATCGTTTTACAGTGGATTCAAATCAGAGTTGTGCAGAATTACGATCGAAGTATAATTACAAAAAAAAAATAATGTAATTAAATTACATTAATTGGTGAACCTGTCGAAAAAGTGTACTTTATCAAATCCAAGTATCATGTTAAGGACATCATTTTGAACAACTTGAACGACTGTTTTTGATTTGGACTTAAACGCAAGTATAGTTTTATCTACCACGTAAAAATTACCAGCCTTAAACCGTTGAAATCATCTTTGTATATTTCCTGAATTAATCGTTTCGATTCTGCTGGCGATTTACTCGAATTAAAGAAGATACAGTGCCGTAATACAGTGACATATGTGTTCCTTCCTTGGAATCATTTTAAGGGCGATCCGCATAATTTAGTTGATACCTTAAAAACAAAAATAATAAATTTCATTTGTTTAACGTCATGATTATTATTAAAAAAACAATAATTACGAAAGAAGGTGAAACTGCTTGTTTGTTTATATCGACGAAAAACGTAATTGTAAAATAATAGAACGCAAAGCTTGAGAATATAAGAGACTACTGGCGGTGGACACGGTCGGAGAGGAAAAAAAAACTCTTGGCTCGATAAGTTCTAAGTAAGCGCGGGAATCCAGCGAACTTGCCATAAAAACATCAACATTTTTTGTCGAGTTGCATAGCAGCGAAGCGAGCAAGTGGTCGTTTTTACTCACATTCGAGGCCAAATTTATGGCGCTCCGAATTATTCCGCTGTTACGAATAGACCGCTGCCTCTGGCATACCAATTCCAGGAAAATGTATCGGCCCGGCGATCAAAAAGTATAAGAACAGAGCGACGATTCTCACGAAAATGTAGCATTTTTATCGGTCATTTTACTGGCCGGCAAAGAAAAGTAAAGAAATAGAACCGAACCGAACGTTTATCGTTTCGATTCCTCGAACGTTACGAAACGCTAACTCGCCTCGGGAGAAGAAGCAAAATGTGCGTCTATAAAACAGTTAGCACGCTTTGCAGTTTAATTTTGTTACGGACATTACGGAGCAATCTCTAATGCGTAAGAGCCTTTGATCCGCGAAGTTGCTCTCGCAACGTTTCAACACCAAGCAACAAAATTTTAATCGAGAAAAAGGAGGCAGAAAGAGAACCGAGGGAAAGAGAGGGTAAAAAAGGAGAAGCAGCCATTTGCAGTATGAACCACCGCACTGGCGTCAGTGGGAGATATCCTCTCTTGCAATTTCAACTTTCGGAGAAACGCTGCGCAAAACCGCGAGCCCAGTACCCTTTTTATCGTTAGTCTGCACTGGTCAACTCTATGCTTATACGGTTACCGCCGATGGCTGTTCGCGTTGTAAGAAACTGACAAAAACGTTTCTCGCGATAGTTGCTCACCGATGGCAGAAGAAAAACCGCCTTTTTGCACGACGCAGCGTGACGGTTTTTGCCTGTTGCTTGTGACTCATGTCTCCTCTTATGTATCACGAGTAGACAAAGCCCCATCCACTATATGTACCTATGTGTGTCCCTATATTCGGTACACATGTATCTAATCTAAGCTTTTTTTCTTAGAAAGCAAATTCTATACCAAATGTGAAAAATCGGATCGCTATTTTAATAGTATACTGCCTGCTGATACTCCAACGATCATTTTCTATTTAATCGTGAATTACAAAACTGTATAATTCTCTGCGAAATCTGTAACAAGTGCAAATTCACTGACAGGTTTCTATAAACGACGTAATCGCGCGGTTTACAGAGTGACAATTTTTTCGTTTAAAGCGATTTAAGGACTCGTTAGAAAAAATTGAAATCGTAAGCGAAGAACACCGATACCGCGTGGATCCAATTTTTAAAACCCGGGACACGTTAACGGGAGGTTCATTGAAATATAATGTCGGAGCGATACGGTCCACTGATCATAGTAAATGGACGGAACACGTGAGTCGATTACCTGAACCGGGCCCCACCGTGGCTTTCAACCGCTAATTATGATGTCAATTATAAAACACCTATCCTAGAAATAACTTTATTATGTCGAGCAGTGGTCGGCAATACGGACCATTTATAGTTTTAAGATGGTACACTGGTCACTTTAATTATATAAATCTTTGAGAAATTAGTTGCTCTTTGTAATTCAAAAGAAGAACCTACAAATGAAGATATATAGAATTATCCAAATTAAGTGTCTTTAAATTGATATATGTATAACACGAATTATTGCATTTCGGATTTCTTTACTTTAATACACGATTCGTTTCATTACCTGTTTTCTTTTTCTTTTTTACAACGTTCGTATTTACAATGTTACGTACGTTTAGTTATCTGAGAAAATCCCTGTTTCGACGCTTAAATGGCAAGAAATTAAAGCGACCGGAATATACGGACGAACTTTAAAGGGATCTCTTCCTTTCAACGTTGCATCATGAATTACTTCGGCTCCGATTTTAGTTTGTCAGTGAAATTAGCCGGTATTCAAGTGCATCCACCCACGGATCACGCAGCATCTCGATCGTATTCAGATTACATTCAGGCATCCTTTTAATGTTGGCAGAGATATAAGCACACAAGCAGGCAAAATCTCAAAGAGCTCGTTACAATCGACAGCTGCTCTTGCACCGTTAATATTTCTGCTATACAGAAGCATAGACCAGAATCGTGATGAAAAACTCTAAAAACAAAAAAATGACAAGTAAGTCATCTTCGCGTAATGGATGGATCGTAATTACGAAATATCTCGTTTGCCGGATAACTACCGCGCGTAATCGATCCGATAAAGGAATCGGCAATATTCCCACAAGAGGGGTCCCTGGCTCTTTATATTTAGTTCGTGAATAAATTAGAAGACAAGAACTGGCGTTGCCGTGTCCGATCGGTTCGCCGCTGCAGAAGAAGGGGGATCAGAGACACTGTCCCCCATTTGCTCGTGTACCTTTCTCTGTTTTTTGTTCTAAACGATAATCCCGAAGAGCGATGCGCGGTTGCGCCCGCGCCGTTCTACCTGTCGAACCGACACTTCACGGGAAACGCCAGAGAGAATATAAAACGTACGCGCACGCGAGTGTGTGTGTGTGTGTGTGTGTGTGTGTGTGTGTGTGTGTGTGTGTGTATACGTACGCTCTGTTTCTACCGTTCTGCACCCGGACAGACCGGACCCGTTCGTCCGGCCCACGGCCCTGCACCGCTCGACTCTGCTTCGACGGGCCGTCTGCCGGGAACATATGCATATCATCACCCTTTACATCAGTCACGAGAAAAAAACTCGGAAGAGGCCCGACCCAGAATGAAAAAAAAGAAGACAAATACCTCGAAAGAATTCTTTGTCTCTTTCTCCTCTCTTTCTGTTCCATCGTTCTTTTCCCGTGGGTTCCCGTCATTCTTTTCTATCTGATTTCTTCCTTTCTCAGGCCGTTTTTGTCCCGCCGATAGACCCCTTTTTTCCATGTTTTTATCAGTCTTCAACCTTACGATCCGAGGGAGAGAGAGCAAACAGAGGACAGGATTCGTGTGTACACACATGTGCGTGTGCTTCTTCGTTTAACATTTTTCGCGCGCGTACCTTTCAATAATTCGCATCAGGAACAACTATTATACGAACGCCTGGAAGTTTCGGAAGCTCTGTCGAGCGATCCATCTGTATATCTGCAAAATTTATAATAAACAGAATCAGTCTCGTTTACCGCAAATAATTCGTGAAGTATTTGCTGTGTGAACAAATGATTATTTTGTTTTTTTTCTTATCAAGATCGCCTTTCGTTTTTTAAAAGGAACGTCGTACACGTTTTCTTATATTTCGTGTAAAAATATTATGTCGTGTATGGCAGTGAACTCTGGGTCCATTTTAATCAAAGTTGCGCAAAATTATAATTGAATTATTATAAGAATTATAATTACGAAATGATTGAATTACATTGTATAATAATTCGTAATTCAATCTTTCATTCAGTCAAATTATAATGTAATTCGTAATTGCGACTTGAGTATAATTGCAAAAGGAATGTAATTAAATTACATTAATTATAAATGATTACTTCTGCATAAACTTATAAAAGTAAACGATAATAATAAATAACAAATTTATAATAATTCGACAGACACTCGCAATAAAAAAAATTAACCCCCAATGCTTAGCTTATAACCCTTTGCTTCGTCTTCGCCGGGGTCCGAAAAAAAACTTACCGAAAAAATCATTTATTCACTAGATGCCCGTGGGAAAGGTTTTCATACAAACTTCACGTAGTATATACTTTTCCTTTTTAATGTCAATACTGTTATATGTTCTAGAATCTACACTTGATACTAGTCTAACACTTGGTACTAGTTCTGACTAAGTTTTACATGATTTCAAGTCGGTATACGGTTTTACTCTACTCTACCATATATCTATTTGAATTGTTCTTTGTTTATAACATAATAACGCTGAATTTTGACCTTCGGTTTACACCCATATAAAGACGTATTTATGAACCTTTTTTTATTGTTTGCGTGTCCTGGACTGACCGCTAAAGTGGATTCCACGTGTTATAGTGCACTCTGTATAGATAATTATGCCAACATATCGCTAAACTTATCGTCATTTACTAAGGAATCCAGGTTTATCTTGTTTATTTGACCAAAGCCCGCCACTCGACTTTTTCCCGGAGTTGTTTTCGTATAGCATAGCTATTTTTCAATCGACCTCCCGAACTCTTTCATTTGTTCGCCGCGCGAGATTATGCATTTTATTTCTCTGTTGTGATTTTTGCGTGCCCCGTCGTCGCTTCGGCGAAAAAACACTTAAAATGTCTATTTTCCAACGGAACCGTATCGTGTCAAATAAAAATGTATGAGACGCGAACTTTTCAAATTCGGAAATACGCAGCGTTTTAGTTTTTTTTCTCTCTCTCTCTTATTTATTTTCTTAGACGAGTATTCCGTTCTTTCGATTCGCGACGAAAACAATGTTATCCTTGGATAACGTTTTGTTCGTAATGGAAAATACTGGTTTTCCGTTGCACTGATTTCAACCGAATGGAATTTATTTTGATGAATAAGGAAACATTAGAAAATTAAGCAAGGTCGGATGTATTTATGCAGAATAAGAGGCGCGTCAGAACCGATTTTTCAATAACAGTTATAACATTATATCGGTTGTTTTTCAATCCCTATTGCAAACTATTGTTTTCGCCCTGTACCGTTGTCGTTCGTCTTTTAATAAACGTATCCTAATCTCTTTTGCAATTTTAACGGCCTGCTAGTTTTTTTTAGATGGCGTATGCAAACGCGTACAGAATCAGTCGACCATATTTTAAAACGCCTTTAAGGGTGGGACATCGGTTTAAACAGCAGGGGATGGAAAACGATGGAGGCTGGCAGCCGATCGGAGGTTGGAATTTGGGCCCCACCCTGATGTGCCCAGAAACGTTACCCAGCCAATGTCGACCGAGGCAATACTACCCCCTCGTAGAAGATACGTTTTCTCAGTTTAGACGCGGTCCAATACATCCCGATTCGTTGCGTCGATATCTCGGCGTACCTTGTACGACTATAGGAAAATTAACTTTCTGAATTAAAACAAATCATTCAAAACTTTAATTTCTATATTATAAACTATTTGTACGATGAAAGGTTACGCATTCAACAACGATAATCACTTTTGTCACGATAGCTTCGAACTGCTGTTCGGTTGATGATAAATTAATAAATTTACGTATATAGAAAACAATAAACATATCTCTTGAACGGAAGAAGTAAGAAAAAGAACGCGTAACGTAAAAAACAAACGATACAATTAATCTAGCAGTTTTCTATTTGCAAAAGATTTTGTAAGATTTTTCCAGCGTTGCTCGTTGATCATTGACTATCAAATTAGTTTTTTCTCTCTTCTTCGTTGACGGTCGAGAAAGTGGAAACGAATAAAATGGTATCCTAGAGACGGTTTAATGGTAATGGTGTTGGTGTATTGGAAAGAGGAGTGATGAGGGCACCGAGAACGAAAACGGTAAGGTAAAACGAGGAGGTATAGCGAAAGGGTGGTACATCGAGAGTAGCGTGAAGGATAAAAAGAGGGCTGCTGAGAGAGCAGCGGATGGGGGGCGACCAAGAAACAGGGGAGACTATGAGAAGGGAGGAGAAGCGGGGAAAGCTGGATAGAGAAAGAGATAGAAAGGTAAAGGTAGGGGGATCGAAACGGCGACTCAGTCCATCTGTCCGGTGTTTTGTCCAAGCGGCGGCAGAGGCACTAGACAAAAACTCACCTAACCCTTCCTTGATTACAATGCCAGCAAAAAGCGAAATACTAACCGCTGCCGCCGCCGCCGCCGCTGCTGCGCGAGAACGGGCACTTCTAAGAAACTAGACCCGTTTTTGCGTAGCATCGGAAGAGCGTCCGCACCGTGAGCTATCGGACAAAGAAGCTATACCACTCGTTCGCTCTCGCCCCGGTCTTCTCTTTACCGTCCAACCCGAAAGTCTTTTACCCTGAACCCACCCCCTTAACCGCCCCGATGGCTCATCGCCCACCGCCTTCTAGCCTGCCACCTCGGCTTTCTTTTGCCTATCCAGTCGTGGCTTCTGCCTCGTATTCGTCTTCGCTTGCACCGTCCTATCGAGCCCTATCCTAGCCCTCCTCCTCCCCATCCATTACGTACGAGAACTTATCGATCCTCCTTAAAGCGTTTGGCGGTGTTCCCGAAAGAAATATCCTTGTTTCCTGCGAACATAACCATTTTATCAAGAACCGATCGATGTATTCTTTCCGCAATTATACTTTCTCACAGTCCTTTCGGCTGCTCGAATCTCAGTGGAAATGGTTCGAAGCTTACTTGACAGTAAAAGAAACGAGACTTATCGGCGCTAATTACAAGAAAGCATGCAATCTGCTTCCACGGCCTTACGTTGCATCGCATCATTCGCGTAACGTCATGTAAATACATCAATGTCGCCTCGTGTTGCTTGTATACGTTACCCTAACCGTGTTACATCATGACATCGAAACAATTTTCTCCGTTACTTTCTGTTTCTATTATTTGGACAGTATCGACATCCGGATCGTGGTCCAAACCTCTACCGTGTTTTGTCATCGCTGCTCGTTTTGTAACCGGTTTAAGACATCGGTTTTGCGTTTACACATTCTTCTTTGTAATTTTCTTTTTGTTTTTCTAAAAAAAACTTGGCGACGTGCTGATCAACGTTGTTCTTTATTCCGATTTTTCGATGCCCCGTGCCCCTTGACTCTGCAATCCTAATTGCTCCGTAATCGTTGACTCTGTAACTTTAACGACGACTCGTAGAATTGCTGGAAAAGATACGGCGTCGGTATTAATTTTCTCCCGTGTACCGAATCCTGGTTCGTCCGGAATATTTCGAACACGCTAAATCGTTAATTACGGACAACTTTAGAAGAATCGGTCCGCGAAACGAGACGATACCCCTGAAACGAACTAATCTGTCGCCGCTGTTGGTTCGTTTTTTAATAGAATGCCACCAGAGACTTTTATCGACGGACCTCTTTCTCCGGTCACGTAGAGAGTAGGTATACCTGTGACCGACAGTCTAGGCCAGGCAGTACATTTACATAACAACTTTTTTGACACAGGATAATCGTTTTTGTTTGCCGGGAACACGTACGCAAGTCGGAGGTAGAGTCGCCACGGCATAGCATCCAATACCGCGCGCATCAGGGACGTGCTAAGAAAAACCTGATCCTACCGTGGCCTCCTCAGCCTTCCTGGGAACGACGTGTGCGCGCGCGCGATCTCTTCGACACCACCGAGTTTTCTCTATGCTACCGTTCGCCTCCGTTCTTTTCTTTTTCACCGAACAACCGGATGACAGTCTGTCGCCGCGCCGTTGTGTCTTAACAAAATTGTTACACACGCTCGGCACTCGTCTCGATCCTTCCAAATTATTCGCTCTTGGACGCGAAACCAATAGAACACCGAGATCGCTACGACACCCAAACCAAAATAATTAGTATAATTATAATTTACTTAACGAGTACGAGTTGCCTCTGAAACTTTCAACCTAATGATTTTACAGGATCGAACATAATTCTCTGTAACGCTTATACATTTTGATTTAATCGACTACGATTTAAACATTTGTGCTGCTTTTTACAATCACGGGCTAGGTAATCCACGCCACGTGTATTCTTGACTACGTGTGTAATCATGGGTGTCCCATGCAACTGGGAAAATCTGTGTCTCTAAAACGGTTAGAGGTACAAAGAAACGGATAAGTTTTTTTGCATAGAACTTTTGGGGCGATGAGCAAACTGTTGGTCGTATATGCGCTTGGTCTCGTAAGTCAACGCACACACGGTATCGCTGTCTCATTAGAAAGAGCCGTGTCTCTTTAGTTCTCCTTGCTGCAGGGCCAACGTCAGAAAAATCTCGCGGAGCAACTCACCCCGATGCTGTCAGGGACTTACTCGTATCTCGGTCGGTGTATAAGCGTGAGACCGGGCCTCAGGTTCGTAATAAGACTTGACGGCCAGGTTTTTCAGCCCCGCTCTACCGTATTGCTTCGTATCTCCTTCTGCATTTCTTCTCTCTTTCGTTCTCTCTTGGCTTCCTGTCGCTCTCTTTTTTCTCTCTCCATCGTCTTCGTCCCTCTTTCCTTTTCTCCTTTCTTTTCTCATCCCTTAGATATACAGTGTGTCCCACGTATCTTGTTCACCTGAATGTCCTCGTTGTTTCGAACAATACCTAAAAATATTATTTGTAACAGTTATAGGGTTTAAAAAGGTACATAAACTGAGGTACGAATAGTTTCTTTTTTATAAATAGAGGCGCAGAAGAAATATAGAGGTCAATTTGTTTTTTTTTTTTATACATATAAAAGCATTAAGATACATTTGTTTTTAAATTTGCCGTTTCTGAGATATTTGTCTTTGTTCATTCTATTACTTTCGTTACGAAACATGCTCGAAAATATACTCGGCAACTTTTTAACAAAACTTCAAACAACCTATGTTTGTATAACACTTTTTTCTCATTTAGTCCTGCAGAATGTACTGGCAAAGTTTGATCATTAAAACCTGGAACACCCTGTATATATACATACAATATATGTATATATATACATATATGTTTTGTCCATTTTATCTCCCTACCCTTTGTTTTAATTTCTGTCTTTTCCTCTTTGTTGCTCTTGATCGGTTCTTTCTTCGGGACACTCTTGCTGCCCCCGTCGCGACGTCTGATGCCATGCCAGCGGTACCGGTATTAATTTATACGCTGTACGTGTGTGCACGCCGCTTTTTCTCGCAGTTCCTCGAAATTTGCAAGAAACTAGTCGGACACCCTGGCGGCTCGACTGCCTGCCGCATACTGTTCGCCGTTTGCTTGCTCGCAACATCCTCTTTGCAGAACATCGTGAACCAAAGATCAACGAAGCGAATGATACAACCTTCGACGGACTCATTGAACAAGAAATTGTTTCACATTTGTTTGCTTATGTTTAACGATTTCAAATCGTCTTTAATCTTTGCGTAACTCTAACTTGTATTCTTAGATATGTATAATTACAAACGACGAATAATCACATTTTCAACGTCTCCATTATGTTATACAAAGTTTTTGCAATTTAATTCGCATCATTTCTTATATATTTGATGTATATACTATTACTCCCTCCTGTATCGCTTATATAACTTTGTTTTCATAGGCAGTAAATAACATTTTGTCTTAAATCTGCGTCATTAATTAACGTTTATTACAAATTATTTAGTGGTGCAGACGTCCGTACCTCAGAATGAAGCAGAACTGCAGCTGTACAGAGTCATGCAGCGTGCGTCTCTTTTGGGCTACTACGATACCCTTTTAGAAATGGGTAAACAAATTTTCTTTTTTACGACGTTATAGTTTCTTCGCTGGAATATAACAATTATAACAATTATATTTGGTACTCAAAATATGTTGCTATAATGTATTCTATATTAACATATTAAATTTGAGTCGTTCCGTAATGTAATCCTCGATAAAAGATCAGACTATGTTGTACCATATTATACAAAAAATTAAAAATCATTTTCATAATACCACCAGGAAGATAAATACATATAGCGAAAAACCACCGATCAGTTACAGAAAACTATAAAACGAATGAAGTAGAAAAACAATTAGGCAAGAATGTTAAAGTTAACGCATGAAAGGTAAACAATTTTATATAAACTATTCCAGGTGGTGATGACGTGCAACAATTATGCGATGCTGGAGAAGAAGAATTTCTAGAAATTATGGCATTAGTTGGTATGGCGAGTAAACCCCTTCACGTTAGAAGACTTCAGAAAGCTCTCCAGGAATGGCTTACGAATCCTTGTAAAGTATCCTAATATCGAATTAATACTCACTACGCTTAATTCAACTAATTTCAACGAAATAACAATATTTCATATACAGAGTGTTCACGTTATTATTAATTAACGTTTTTTCCGTACACAGCAAGATGTTAAAAAAATCTTCCGATGCGTTAAGTTAATAATAAGTATTCGCATCTTTATTGACGCCCAATCTTAGTAAATGAAAATGTTTGTTATTCGTATTCGAGTTTATTCCTAAATCATATCCGATATTTTAAAATAGTATCGGACTCGTAGGGCAGGTTTTGAAGAGTTTTGAAACTTTTCGAGGATCGACTGCTCTGAGATAAATTTTAAAACTTTTTCACAAATATTTAATGCTAGGACTATCGACGACTTGTGCATCTACTTCTACTAGAGTAAACAATTAAAATCGTTGTGTATTGCAGCACTTTTTCAGACACCAGTCGTATCAACAAGTGCTACATGTAAAAATCCTGCAAGCATAGGTTTCCCTTGTGCTAGTCCCAGACCACAAGTACAAAATCTTCAAGGTTTTACAACAACCTCGCAAACAGCAACACCAACACCATATGTCTCGTCACACGTATCTTTAACACCATTGCCATGTAGAAGTACCAGTCCTGTTGTATCGGTTACAAGTGTGACAGCATCAGTTGCCTCAACGACTTTTCGTCAAAGCCCGAGTCCTAATACGCCTCTACCATATACAACTTCTCATAGCCCTGGTGTATTACAGGTATATTACAAGTTTTAATCGATATTTTTAACTCTTGCAAACTAATGTACTATAATATTGTATACAGAATATTCTATTTAACTAGAGCACCCTAAATATCTTTGTTGTCATACATAACTGCCTGCAGTCATTTTTGTTATATTTATGTATGTTTCTATGATCTTAAGGGTATTCTTATGTATAAAATACAATAACTTATTGAGAAGATCCTGTTTTTGCTAGGTAGGAACATGCGAATCATCTTGTGGCAGTGGTACAACGCCAAGTCCTAGCGGTGGTGGTGGTGCACCTGCAAGTCCAACGCAGCCAACTCCGACTCTTCTACAATCTCAAATACAAAGACTTGCAGAAGCAGCTGAGAGACTTGCTGCTACCATTCGACCTGTTGACCCAAAACCTCATAATGTGAAAAAGAAAATTTGTAAAAATTTAGAGGTAAATCTATGTAGTATGTATCTTGATAAGTATTAGCATCTAAATGAATTTAAAATTGCTAGCAAATGGTTAAAAAACACATGTATTAAATAGCTACAACTATGGTACACAACTTCACAAGTAACTATGAAATAACATTGTTTGTAGATGGTAATGGCTATGCCTGATAGTGATCCACGCAGAATGGAAGAAATTCGAAAATATGCAGCAATTTATGGAAGATTTGACTGTAAAAGGAAACCAGAGAAACCACTGACATTACATGAAGTGTCAGTAAACGAAGCTGCTGCACAAATTTGCAGGTTCGTACCTGCCCTTCTTACTAGAAGAGACGAACTTTTTCCTTTGGCCCGCCGTATTGTGAGAGATTCTGGGTATCATTATTCAAAAAGTCATTAGTAAGTACCTTTAGTTCTTATCAAATGTTGTTAATTCGAAATTAATACATGCCATAAAACGAGCAAAAATGGATTGCAATAGGAACACTACAACTACAAAAAATTACCAACGTTTATTAAAACATGAATTCAATCACGTTCTTAATCGGAATTCTTTAGATACATCGAGTTTAATCAAAGTTGTCTGCAAATACGTTGATCGACGTACATAAATTTATGTTTATGATGCTTTAGCTTATCCGTATCAAGGCTACGTGAAAACGGCGAAGAAAACGAAACCGAGCGTACAAAACGGCAGAAGCTCGAGCTCGAGGGTGAGAATGAAGATGCGACGCAGGTTAGCTCACCGCGACCATAAAAATAAGCCATATACAGATCGTTTCAGTTCAAAGTAGTCACAGACTTAAGGGAAAGTCAGGGATTTTGATGCAAGTTAATTAAGGTGGCAAAATCAAATCCGGGACTTGTTTTACATTTAATGTCGTTAAGTTCGAGAGGAAATCTTGTACAACTTAATAATATATTTTCAGAATTACAATAATTTACCATTGAGTTTATGCAGATATAATAATATACCAATTTATTCGATAGACGGTAACTTGAAACATAGTTAAGTAAAGATCACGTTGAAAGATCTACAAATAAGTTCGTTTTTCAGATAACTAATGTTATAAAATATACTATGCATCCTAAATAGATACAGAGAAGCATACTTAAAAATCCTTGATTGGATCCCACATTTGTGATAGCTTCGATCTGGGATTGTTGGGCTATTAACAAGCAGTATTCGCATGAGCGCTAACCACTAACTATGCATCCAGCACGTAAACAATTGCAACACGTAACTACCACTTCGTTGATATACATGTGAACCACAGGCGGAAAAGGTCAAGTATAGCTTTTGCATAATATGCATGGCTTTCGCACTGATTGTTTATATCTAAACTTTTGTTTCGTATCCCAAGATCACATTGAAAGAAGGAAACATAAAATATAATAGACAAATAGTAACGAACTAACGAACGAAATAATTGAACAAACGATATTTTGTTATACTATATTGTTGCTCTATAAGTTTTGGAAATTAGTCGAAAGTTTCCAGAAATCGAAAATTTGTATTAATTTTATGTTTTTCAGATACTTAACTTGAAGTTCCGTAATTTCTTACGTCGGATATATTAAAACTGTTTATTTCAATACATTTAAGTTTCTTTTAATTATACTCACTAAACGGATTGATTTTCTATAAAAAAAATTTGTTACTGTTTTAACCGTACTTCTGACAAAGTCGATTAGTCGTTAGACTTCGAGTTTTGAGAGTTTCGAGATCTCACAAAATTTCGAATTTGAATTTCGCGGAATTAAAAATAGGTTCCGATTCATTTCTAGTTTTCAGTAAAAATATTTTTCTTTTTGTATGTATATCTATTTGTTATTGTAATTGTAAAATATTATATTATATTTATAATCATAAATATTTTCTTTAAATGTAAATATTTTATATCAATTACATTTCGTTGGAAAAAAAGCAATAACAATTTAGTATACATAGAATGAAATTTTTAATTATCGTATAGTGGTCTCCTTCCACACTTGTTAGGACTCAATGCTTTGTTCCTAGTGTCCTGACGAGTAGTGTATGATCGTTTAAATTGCGATTTAATAATTATGTAAACTATATTAATAACAAGTTTCTATCTTTTTTTTGTACCTCATGCTATGTTTGCTATTCCTACTGTCTTTAGCAGTTCACTGTTTTAGGAGGAGTTGGACCTTCGCTGTTCTGAAATGGATATTAATAACTCGACGCGCAGAAGGCATAGATCGTCGAGGTGATTATGTGAATCGCAATTGTTAAATTCAGATTATTTCGTGTAGATATTTTGATATATTAAAAATGAAAATATTGTTTAATTTGGTAATAACTTAGTAGTAAATCATTCTATAAGAACATATTGATATTCAGGTATTTGCATTGTTTTAGTCCAGTTTGGAGGAAGAAGAATAACAATGGTATGTTCAGTGCAAGTATGGAAGACATTAGTGACTCTGACAGTCAACTTTCATTTTCTAATGAAGAATCTTCATCCATACATGTAAGTAAACAAATTATGTGTCTTATAATAGAACTGCAAGTAAAATAATTGATCTATTTACCTAAGGGCAGCATTAAATTGTATAAATTATTTTTATTTAGGACATTTAAAATATTCTTTAGTTTGTTAGGATTATACAAAGTTTGTTTTTGCAGGACACTAATGAAGCAGAAGCAGATAATACAGATAAAGAAAGTGATTTCAATCTTAAGGTATAGTATTGTTTTGTTATCACATGTCATGAATACAGACGTAATTTTTATAGAGGAAAACCTTTAAACTGTGTGAAAAATTGAACATGTACCGCTCATGGATTTTGTTAACAATTTGATTGGATGCAGGTAATAGCCTCACGCGGAGATAATATTATTGCAGTGGCGAATCCTGCACTGATGGAATGCAATCATCCTATAAAAGAAGAACCAACGGATGAAAAACCTACACTGTGATATTGTTACAGAATGTATTATTATGTTGAAATCATTCCAACGAACACATTTCAACTTGCGCATTACAATTAGTATTATTATTACCCATATTTGATCGTTGTCACGTTATTTAGTATTATCATACATACGTCAATTCACGAGAAAAATTGTAAAACAATTTGTTCATTAAGAATTACTTTTACCATCGGAATTGTTTTTGTAAAATTTACAGGATTACGTTAATACAGAACGATTCATTGCATAATTTTAATAAAATCTAACACATTTAAAACTATAAAGGTAACTTTGAATATTGTGAATACTAAACTTGTTTAAATTAAAATGAAGCACACACTGACTGAAATATAGTCACATATTGTACAACAGTAAAATTTGTAAATATACAAAGAACATTTTTTATCGTACGTATTGGATTTTTAAAGCAATTTACACATTGTTGTCTAACTAGTATAAAATCAATAAATACTTACAAGCAGAGAGTTTTTGTTTCTTTGAATTTACAAAAGAACTATAATTGTGCTTCAAATTATTTTTAATTGTATTATAACGAGAATTAGAACATTACGAATTAACAAAATACTTTTAATACACTGAAAAATATATAACTAATAGCATAAATAAAAAATTATAAACATAATAGTCCTTTCTAAAGCAACAATAAAACTTTCTTATGCATATGCGAATATATATTATTAAATTTCTTTATAATTGGAAATTTTAAATATCGAAAATTCTCAATAATTCATATCACCAACAACGAACGTTTGAAGGCTTCGAATCGAAGCTACCTACCGCTGACCTAAAACAATGTATCGAACTATCGATACCTATTGATGCTCAAGTATATCGAATATCGGAAGTATACAGGGTGTCCCAAAGATGTTGCGGGTCCTTAAAGGGGGTGATTCGGGGGATGATTGCAAACAACTTTTTCCTTTGTGAAAATGCTCTCCGGGGTTTCGTTAACGAGATATTAACAAAAAGCACCGACCAATCAGATCGCGCGCTTTCCGCCCGAGCTCCCATGCTAGCATGGCTACGCGCCGTGCTAGCGTGGCTACGCGCCGCGCTGCGACTTGTGAACAAGCAACTCGGCATGCAACGAGGAAAATTGCGTAGAATGGCAAATGAAAAAGGCGTAGCAAATAAAATCGAACACGTTGTCATGGTTTGTTTGTTATTTAAAGTGAATGATGAATAAAGGATAAATAGATGAAAATCACGTGTAACGTAAAAAGACGAATACACATTTTTTTTAGAGGATTCGAAAATAATAGTTATTTGAAGTGGGAGGATATGGAATACGTAAAATTCCTTGTGTCAATAACGTATCCACGAAAAGGAAATTAACGAAAAGTGATCGTAGTTCGTTATTGTGTTATAAATCCGTAATTTAATAACGACCAGCACTGTTGCTGATAACGAATAAGTCTGTTTAAAAAGCCCGGATAAATATTTTCGTACGAGAATTTTAAGAATTATTGCCGGAAACAAGCCATAGCTTGCGTTAAATTTAAAAATGAATGATTACCAATAAACTGACTAAAACTCACCCTTGTCGAAAATGCACCTGTAACTTGAAAACTTGTGTCACTGGGTCACTGAACCGATCCTGGTCATCGATGGACGAGCCCAGTGCACAGCTGATCCCAGGTATACGACACTACCCAAAGTTAAGGGTCGCAATGTCAGGTGCGTCCAGGTCAACGTATCGAATATTCACTTCACTGCACGGCTACTAACACTGATCACTTTATTTTTTTGTCGTGAAACGTATTGTTCTTACGTTTTAAAAATTGGTGGCCCCGAAAGGGGCCGATTGTTATTAATGAAAGTATTGCTCCACATGACGGCCTCGCGGCATCATGGACCCCGTTGAATACAATCTCGACTCTAAGCGACGAAATGTATCCTCGCTTGGCGTTTGAATATTAGGGAATTCTAACGCAAATGCTCGCACAGCAGCACTTGCGTTCCCGTTGTTCCGGGCGTACACCCAGAACATCCTATAGTACTCTTGAGCCGTGTACATTTCTACGACGGGTTTGCTAGCTGACTGACAGGATTTTTTTCAAGCAACTTCCACTACCCCGAAATAGCTTCTCTCGTTCCATTAGGAGTTAACTCCCACCAGGACAAAATTTAGAGAAAAAGAAACCAGCATTTGCTGAAAAAACACGTGGCCTGCAGAAGTGCAACGAAAACTTTCACAAAAGCCCGCGTTCTGTCCTTCTACTGCCAATGTACCCATTGCCTCGAGATAGAAAACATACACCACGTGTATCGGTTCGAAAGGGCCCGAAGAGAAGAGAAACAGAAAGTCTTCGAGTTGCTATAAAGAAGAAAATGCATACCATTCCTGTTTCACCTTTCCGATACCCTGAGTTTACGTCTGCTACGAGGCGAAACCAATTAAGTCATAAATTATCCGAAACTGTAGGAAACTGTTCTCTACCGCCGACTAGCGGGACAATACGGTCATAAACCGCAACCCTGGCGAAATGCTCTGGCTGATCAGCCTGATTAATTTTGGAGAACTAGAAATTACAGATTATTATCCAACATCAATACGCCTCGCGGAGAGACACAGGAAGAGGTGGGACCGCTGTCCACCATCTCTCGTCCGGAATACGTCGACGCGTATTAAGTCGCAGACCAATTAAGCGCGTAATTTATGACTTAATTGGTTTCGCCTCGTAGCAGACGTAAACTCAGGGTATCGGAAAGGTGAAACAGGAATGGTATGCATTTTCTTCTTTATAGCAACTCGAAGACTTTCTGTTTCTCTTCTCTTCGGGCCCTTTCGAACCGATACACGTGGTGTATGTTTTCTATCTCGAGGCAATGGGTACATTGGCAGTAGAAGGACAGAACGCGGGCTTTTGTGAAAGTTTTCGTTGCACTTCTGCAGGCCACGTGTTTTTTCAGCAAATGCTGGTTTCTTTTTCTCTAAATTTTGTCCTGGTGGGAGTTAACTCATAATGGAACGAGAGAAGCTATTTCGGGGTAGTGGAAGTTGCTTGAAAAAAATCCTGTCAGTCAGCTAGCAAACCCGTCGTAGAAATGTACACGGCTCAAGAGTACTATAGGATGTTCTGGGTGTACGCCCGGAACAACGGGAACGCAAGTGCTGCTGTGCGAGCATTTGCGTTAGAATTCCCTAATATTCAAACGCCAAGCGAGGATACATTTCGTCGCTTAGCGTCGAGATTGTATTCAACGGGGTCCATGATGCCGCGAGGCCGTCATGTGGAGCAATACTTTCATTAATAACAATCGGCCCCTTTCGGGGCCACCAATTTTTAAAACGTAAGAACAATACGTTTCACGACAAAAAAATAAAGTGATCAGTGTTAGTAGCCGTGCAGTGAAGTGAATATTCGATACGTTGACCTGGACGCACCTGACATTGCGACCCTTAACTTTGGGTAGTGTCGTATACCTGGGATCAGCTGTGCACTGGGCTCGTCCATCGATGACCAGGATCGGTTCAGTGACCCAGTGACACAAGTTTTCAAGTTACAGGTGCATTTTCGACAAGGGTGAGTTTTAGTCAGTTTATTGGTAATCATTCATTTTTAAATTTAACGCAAGCTATGGCTTGTTTCCGGCAATAATTCTTAAAATTCTCGTACGAAAATATTTATCCGGGCTTTTTAAACAGACTTATTCGTTATCAGCAACAGTGCTGGTCGTTATTAAATTACGGATTTATATCACAATAACGAACTACGATCACTTTTCGTTAATTTCCTTTTCGTGGATACGTTATTGACACAAGGAATTTTACGTATTCCATATCCTCCCACTTCAAATAACTATTATTTTCGAATCCTCTAAAAAAAATGTGTATTCGTCTTTTTACGTTACACGTGATTTTCATCTATTTATCCTTTATTCATCATTCACTTTAAATAACAAACAAACCATGACAACGTGTTCGATTTTATTTGCTACGCCTTTTTCATTTGCCATTCTACGCAATTTTCCTCGTTGCATGCCGAGTTGCTTGTTCACAAGTCGCAGCGCGGCGCGTAGCCACGCTAGCACGGCGCGTAGCCATGCTAGCATGGGAGCTCGGGCGGAAAGCGCGCGATCTGATTGGTCGGTGCTTTTTGTTAATATCTCGTTAACGAAACCCCGGAGAGCATTTTCACAAAGGAAAAAGTTGTTTGCAATCATCCCCCGAATCACCCCCTTTAAGGACCCGCAACATCTTTGGGACACCCTGTATATTCGTTTTTCAGGTATAATTACGATCTAATAAATAATACGTATTACCAGTTTATTCATTTACTATGAATTGTAAAATTATTTTAAACATAAATTTAATCAAATTCTACAAATAAATTCTAAATATAAATTTGATCAAAGTCTTAATAACGTTCCTGTGTGTAGGTTATGTTTATTTATTTGTTGGACAGCACATGTGAAACTATCGCGTAAAATTGAATCGGCATATTTTGTCGGAAAAATGGCTTTGAAAGCAAAAGAAAGCTTAGCCGATAAAATAAATTCTTTACTTACTACAACACCAACAAATTTTGATTCTGACAACGATGCTGAAGACACAAAGGCTAAAGTAGTTGATCGTTATGATGAAAGTGACAATTCGGAAAGCAATGTTCAACTTTCGAAGACACGTAGCCAAAACATTGATACCTTAGATCAATTAGACAAAAGGTACACATTGAATGTTTTTTGTTCATATTTTATTTTATTTCAATTAATTTTACTTACATTACGAATTATTAAATGATAAGTTTTGCCCATATTCTAGATACATAGGTAAAAAAGTTTCAAGAAAGAACATATATACCAGTGATAATGATTCGCTCGATGTATCGGGAAGCGAAGGAAATGAAGATATAAGTAGTACAGAAGAAGAAGATGACAATTACATAAGTAATGATTATGATAATAATAATGATGATTCAGATAACAGTGAAGACACTGAGGATGATAATGAAAGTGACAACTTGGACGAAGAATTAAGTTACAGCGATGAAGAAAGTTTTAAACAATATTCCAAAGATACAAAAAATGTATCTGATATCGAAGATCAAAATTACGACAATGACAATTCTGATACTAAGCAAAAAATAGATTTTCAAACAATATCGCATACAAACCTTAAAGCAGATATTGATAAAGGTAATTGTGTTAGAAGTCAACTGAAACTTTGGGAAAGTCTGCTAGAAATAAGAATAAAGTTACAAAAATGTTTAATTCCTAGTAATCAAATGCCTCAGTATGATATACACACAAGTTTAAGAGAAAATATGGACTATATGAAGAAAGTTGATGAAAGTAAAAGCAAACTAAAATTGTTATTAAACAATATGTTACAATTACAAAATTTGTTCTTGAAACAATATCCAGAAACAAAGAATTTATTTGCACAGAATAGAAAAAGAAAGATTGAAGAAAACATAAATAAGGAAATGATAAATGTAGACAATTCAATGGATGAAGAAATTCCTTCAGATACGGAAGATGGAAACGAGAAAGAAGATACGTCGATTTTAGGCGAAGACTTGGACGATATTACTAAAAATGTATACTGTAAAAAACTGAAACTTGACAATTATGAAAAAATATTAAATGATAATCATACATTGTACACAGAATATAGAAATTCTGTTATACAAAAGTGGAACGAAAAGACAAGAATAGCGAGCGGTAAATTGGATAAGGGTATGAATCAAACGACGTTAAAACAAATCGAATTTGCTTTAAGCGATAAAGAAAAATTACGCAAGAGAACCCAACTAAAACGTTCAGAATACAATATTATTGGCAAGACGGAATTGGTCGAAGATAACAACGAGAGTAGAAGAGTTCAAGAATACGATCCTGAAATTTACGATGATGACGATTTTTATCACCAACTTTTAAGGGATTTAATTGAATATAAATCGGCTGATATTACAGATCCTATACAACTTAGTAAACAATGGATTCAATTACAAAATATGAGAAGTAAAATGAAGAGGAAAATAGACACAAGAGCTACCAAAGGTAGAAGAATACGATACAATGTACATAATAAATTAGTAAACTTTATGGCTCCTATTACGATAAACGATACATGGTTAAATCATGCAAAAGATGAACTATATAATTCTTTGTTTGGTAAAATTAAATCAACAAATATAGAGTCTAGTCATTAACATTGAAATAATTGATAACATTTTATATAGCTTTACACAATGTAATAAAAAGTATTTTACAAGGTGTTTAAAAAATAATTATAGAAACTGTTAAATAAACCTTATAACAACTGAAAATTATTTCATTTTCCATAAATAAATAAAAGATGGTCCATGAAATGGAGCTTTATATACAGTTCGCGCAACTTCGGGAAATTGAGAAAGAAGGCGAGTGTGAGCCCTTCTTTCTTGATATGATGAAATACACGTTTTGAAACCCTCTGACCATGTTTTAACTATCGAAAAAAAAAGAAACTCTTGTTATTATTTCTATGAACGAGCATATATATATACATATATATAATCATCCAGAACCGCACCAGTTCTGGTATTTATACTCAATCGTATTAATAATATATATATATAGGACAGACTTCAGCTGTTCAAGAGCAAAAAGGAAAGGCTCTAATTCACATTCTTTATCGATTTCCCGAAGTTGCATAAAGTGCTGACCTGGCATAACATGTGGCTCGTGTGGTAGGATATGTCTGCTTTGTTCATCACTTAAAGCATTTTGCAGCGCCACGACCGACATGTCGTGGAATTAAACGAGAAGTGGGAAATACAAATTTTTCTTCAGTTTTCTTTTCGTATTTTTTAAGTCACAAATAATCGTTACGACGATTACAATGCTAACCGTTGCCCATACATAACATGCCAAACGTATATTCCCATATGTGAAGATAACTCCTATAAACTCGCTCTCACGTTAACGAGGACGCCGTGTAAATGTAATCAATTTACGATTCTCTTTTGTAACAAAAGCGAAAGACAAATTTTTAGGTGACAGGAGAAATATAAATGGGAAATCAACAAGATTTATGATCTCCTTGAGTTCAATTATTCATTGTTACCTTGAATATAATTATTTTAATTGTCCGAATTATTTGCTCCAGACTTAGATTTCAAATTTCAGAATTATAATTTGCGAAATTGTGTAATATAAACTGTTAATGTTTAACTCTTAATAACGTATAAAATATTGATAAAATTAGTACTATATTTTGATATTTATCTATACATATGTAATTTTACGTTATTTTCACATTATTGATTACCGTCTTGCATAAAAAAAAGTTTGACGTTATAGAGTAACCTTAATTATGTATAATTTTAGTTAATTTTCTCGTAAACCACATCTTATGTACAAATACATCGTGGTATAATATGTAATATTTATTGATACTTTTATTGTAAACTATTTAAATTATTCTCTACATAGATCAATAATAAATTTAACATTTACAATAATATTAACTTAAAATGTATCAGTATATTAAATACAAGGTATTTCAAAACGATGAAATAAGATGAAACAGTGGTGAGACAGCCAAAAGTCCTGCATCCTTTTAAAATCTGAGATTTTGTTTTCGTGATAGATCAAACAAATTTTATTCTCAAATAATGAATAAGAATGTTACAATTCATTCGTAAACTAGTTTTTGCCTACAACTTTGCTCGTCTAAATATTGGTTTTAAGAAATTCTAATTTATAAATAAATTTATGAATGAAACATAAAAATTAGTTTACAAATCAATGTAAAACTTGTATTCGTTATTCACGAATAAAATTTGCCCAACTGTGGTACATGTGCTGTTGTGCGGTCAACTGACTGGACTATAAATAGCATTTTCACACAGAGAAATACGTATACATGGAATTCACGTACATAAAAGCTTTACTTAATTGTTTATATCGCAAAAATGAAGCCTCGGATTACAAAATGATAAATAACTTTTACATTTCCTTTTTGCATAAAGAATTTACACGTTTCTGTATGTTCCATCGTTTTCAAATACCCTCTGTATTAAATTTAACGTTTAAACTATAACTGGTAAATTAATTGAATAAAAATGAAATGAGCAAAAATTTAAAAGTCGAAGTCTAAAACAATTTTACATTTAAATTACATTTAAGCAAAATTTAAAGTTTGTACTTGCGCTGTTAAATATAAAACTTGCAATGTAAAAACAAACACAAATCCTAATTAATTGCAAAAAATAAAATCATTTACCGTTCAATAGAGTCGAATATCAATTAATTCTATTACTAACCAAAATATAATAGTAGAAATACATGTATTCAATATATGTATTTTATCAAATTGGTTATTCATTTACCGTTAACACTCTAATATAGCATTCAGTTACAAACCCACCAATTTGTCATTTATCTATTATACTTTTGCGATCAAGCTGCTTTCCATCTTTATTGGACATGTGTACATGTATCAAAATACATATCATGCAATCGTTTAAGAGGATCTTTTTTTCTTTTTAAATATTTGGAGATATTTTGGTTTATACAGTCAGTTTCAATGAAAAAATTGTTTTATAAAAAGTAATCAGCTTGGGGCTTTTTACTGGGTATTCCTCGACTTTCTTGTGGTGCCGCCTCGAATATTGTGAACTCTCGTTGAAGGTGCTCGTTTAATTCTAATATCGCAGCTACGTTTCCGCATCTATTAAAAAGGTATTTTTTTAAATTGATAAAAAATAACATTAAAAGTTACTTTCAAATAATTTCGCGTGATATAATAACATATTATATACGCTATGCATAATTAAAGTAAACTCATACCTGTAGCAATAATTAGGTGCTGACCAAACAGTTAAAACAGTCTCGTTAAAATGCCATTTATAACCTTCCATAACTAATTGATGGGCTCTACATATCATATCAATGTCATTTGCGGAATTAAACTGTGCTACTACGTCGCTTCCGAAAAGATAACCAGCTCCACGAGGCGAAACTCCCCAACCTTGAGTGTCCTCGGGGTCTGACCAAAGTAAATCACACATTGGTCCATCATGTGGAACCTATAACAAATTATGTTCAGCTTTAGTTCACATTGTATTAAACATTTTAAGTTTTGTGTTTTACATGCAAAACGATTTATTATATTATTTTATTAAAGACTTAAACGTATTTTTCATTTACTTCTTGCTTCCTATCTATAGTTCTAATTTGATCGAGCGTTTGAATACTCGGAGATAAACCCCCGTGAACACAGAATATTTTTCCATCAATAATAGCAGACAGGGATAAATAATCAAATATTTCAGTACAATATCGCCAAACTGTAATACTGCCATATTTACGGAGACATTCGTCGTAAAAACCATAAACTTGAGTAATTTGTCGAGACTCGTGATTTCCTCTTATTAACGTAATCCTGTCAGGATAGCGAACCTGTAATTGCAGTTGTATTAGTAACTATAACTATAATGCTACCTTCAACGATTTTTTTTTATTCGTATTTCTCTTATATGAAAATTTCAGTTTACAATTATATTAAAACTTTTACTTAAAAAAATGACATCATTCTTTTTAATTACTTTTAATGCCAAAAGAAGGAGAAATGTTTCGACACTGTAAAATCCTCTGTCTACAAAATCGCCCATAAACAAATAATTTGTTTCTGGGACATCTCCGCCAACTTTAAATAATTCTTTTAGATCATAAAATTGTCCATGAATATCTCCACACACCTGAAAAAATTATATCTTCTATAAATTCAAATTATAATAATTCCTTCTTCATTCTTTTTTATGAAAACATACAGTAACCGGAGAATCGACTCTTTGCACATTACTTTCTTCTATAAGAATTTCACGTGCTTTTGCACAAAGAGCTTTGACTTCTGCTTCCTTGATAATTTCACATTTTTTTAGTTGTTCTATCTGCCAATCCAAGTCACTAGAATCAGCCATCTTATGGACTAATAAAGTCTGCTGAAACTTATATCCATTACCTTCTTTTTCGTTTTACAATAAAAATTATTTAATAATAATATACACATCATATTAGCAAATTAATTAAAACATGATTATTCGATAAAATATTTAAGATTAAAATAATAAATAACACCATTTTTTTTTAAATTAGACAAATGCTGTATATGAAACTAGTCATTTAATGAATTAAATATCTATTTATTAATAAAACATTATTGTTAAACAAATCATTTTTGAGAAAAAGTTAGATTATAGACACAAAAATCTGACCTACGAGTTAAAATGAATAACTCAAAATATTAATACGATTCCAAACTGGAAATAAACAAAACTATACTTTATTATCATTATATTCTAATTACCTTTTAAAATAATTACAACGTTAAATTAACAAAAGTTGAAATACATAAACTAAAATTTTATCCAAAGGAAATTAGTTTAGTTTAGAGTTACAAAATGTTTACTCTGTTAAGATTTAAACTAGAGACAATTAATATCTGAATTATTTATGCAATAAAATGTCTTTTGTATCTGCTTCACAAACATTTTACAAATTTTGTTTTCAAGTAATTACATATCAAAAAGCTATACACATTAATCAATTAAAAACATAAATAAATAAATAAATTTATCCGTGGAAGCGTACATATATTCTCTTCATTGTATTGTAACGAACAACAATTTAACGAAAATTTATTCTACATAACTGCATTATACAGAAATAAACAATGTGTGTAAAGGAGAAGATGAACGTACCTGATAGAGTATAGAAATCGAGGACTACACTAGACAACAAATAAAACGTATTTAAATAATACTAGTAAAATTGTTTATTTCATATCTAATACAACACTAATGATTAGTCACAATGATCAAAAAAATTTGATTTAACAAACACTCAACATTTCTGTACAAATGTCATTACAATCAACAACAATTAAGAAAGCCGAAACTAAATTTCGATTAAACTGGCATGGATTAAGGTAAGTTGAGAAAAGAAATTTCATACGAATTTGTTATTTCTGTTCTAGATCGTATATTATGTTGCGTTACACCGCGCAACCTATGTTGGTAACAATGAGCTTTTTACTATAGGCAAAGAGTAGGTAAACAAGTGCTTAGGCCTCGAGTCAGTTACAACCACCTTTGTAGCCATGTTGAAAATAAGTCTGACAACAGCGCTAGAGTCCAATTTTGACGTAAATACAGTTTAAGTTAAAGTTTAACTGTTAAACCACAGCTAACTCAAGTACAAGAGTACGAGGCTCGTATTACGAGTCATATCGAACAAGAGGTTTTAGAGCTATGGGATTTTGTTTTAAATTCGTGTTTGCATCTGTATACTTCGACATCCTGTGTAGAATTAGTGTCTCGTACGGTTAGAAAACTAAACAACATGGCGGCGCACTGGGACAATTCCTCAGCTCGGCTATGCGATCTATATTACTAGAGGTAACCTCTGATCGAAGGGATTATTTTAAAAACATAATTTTGTAAATATGTATTTCTGACTAATTGTTAATATTGAATTAAATCATATAAAAATTACTTTCACAGTGAAATGTTTTTGAAATAAAATGAAACATTGTTTCCAAGATAAAATGTATTTTGTTGTATAATATATAATTGTGCTACAGTAACTCCTTAATATAACATATAAGTTTGGGACTGTTCATAACATTTCAACAAGGTGTTCTCTACTAAAATTGCAACTTCACTATTGATAAAATTTGTATATTAAAATTATATAAGTAATTTAATTTTAATTTATGGATTAGAAAACCACTCTGGCCAATTTTGAATCTGTCCATATAGTTCGAGTCCCGGACTAGCGGTACTCCCGACTTGTCTAGCTGCAATAACATGAACATCTTCTCTAAATATTTCTTTAGATTTGCCACAGAGAATTAATTTGTGTGCTGCCTCCATCATGTTGTCGCTTGCAAGTTTCTCTAAAGTTTAAAAGAAATTATTAAACAGAATGGAATAAACAAGTAGAAATTAGAACGATGGTACTGGTACTAAGAAAAAAAAAGTGTTTATTTGATTTTTCAACTCTTTAGAAATTAATTTTCACAGACTACCTTGATCGAACCTTCAAATATATTTTAAAATACCTTGAAAATTTCCTATGAATGCAATTCCAAGCGATCTTTTATTATATCCATAAGTATGAGCTCCTTCCCTGTTCCATCCACTACCTTCGTATACATTTCCATCACCACCAATTAAAAATCTGTTAATTGAATAAAGAAATTAATGATTTTATATAATTATTGTTTACAAATTCATTGAAAAGTTATTTGAAATAAATTGTTGTAATTGAAGCAAAAAAGAAGGAAACAATACGTTTCTCTTATCATCTACAATAATTTTTTAAAAGTAATAAAAGATTAATAAAATAAATAGAAAATATCTTTGTCAGTTTCCATTTATACATTAAAATTACTTGTTTTATCATGTTTAATATATTACTAATGATTATCAATTTTTTTCATATAGGAAAAATTAATTGTAATGGAAATAATATTACATTCTTCTGCAAAATATTTGATATATATTAAACATAATATAAAAGATACTTAAGAATATCCCATGTCGTGCCATCCAAGATCATTCATATGATAAGAACGAATATTTTCAACTCTAGCAGAACAGGAAACTTTGGTGGTACATTCTGGTGTAACTGTATGATGGATTACAATGTAAGGAATGGGAAGAATCAAGTAATTCATGTTTGTTGCTTCTTGACCACCCCATTGGCTTCGACTTATAATTGTAGGGCAATTTTCATCTTCGGCTGTAAGTTATGAAAGTAACTTTAATATTTTTATATATACATTATAATACATTAAATAGTTCATAATAGGTGCACTGTAAGTTTTAAAGATATCTTTATATTTTTAATTATATAAACTTAATACACTAAAATGTAGCTTGTATAATCTTTACATTAAACGTTTTATATATCAAATAATAATAAAAAAATAAAGATCAAAATGTTGTAAAAAGTCTTTAATCACATTATATTTACAAATATTAAAATAATATCTTACCAGCAATGTAATTGAGAAGAATAAGGAAAGAAATGGTAAATATTTTACCTTGCATTTCATCAAAATTGGAATATGATTTATGCAAGTGCTTATAAAATTAGAAATTTGTGTAATTTTCTGATCCGAATATGACCAGTGTACAAAATATTATATTCAACAAGTACAGATACTTGCAACTGATAGATAACTGAATGTATAAAGTTCATAGTCTTGATCAACCTTTTTCTCATTTTTTTTATGAAAACAAAAACAAAATATTTTTCACAAAAATGGTATATGTGTATATCTACTTATACGTGTACATATATATATATATATATATACTTACGTATCATATCACATATCATATATAGATATGTATATATTCTTTTTTTCTTTTTAACTTGAACTTTTCTATAACCAATATTACGATGAAATAACAATACAAATTTTAAAACAAACGAAAATAATTTAGAGATACATAGACATTTAAATTTGATGATTATTTATAATTCGATATATCGATCTTCCTTAATTTTGAGTTTAAATATGTAAGTACTATTATTTTACACGTTAAATTAAAATATCAATGAAAATTTAGGTATTTAATTCGAGTAACCACCAATCAAATGAATCATATATAGTTTATTTAATTCGTTAATTGATTACATATGTAGTAATTATGTCGAAGAAATTTTGTATTTAACAATTTTTAAACTACTACATCTTAGAATAAAAATACTTTTTTTACAAAGTTTAATAAATGTTTAAATTTGTATGAATTTCGCAAATAATCCGTGTAAAATATATGTATATAAATATAAAAATTTGAATGAAAAATAACCGAACATAGTAACAGTTAACGTAATGGAAAAAAATGTAAAATAATGTAGGGGATTTGTTGAAAAGAATTGGTATTGTATATTCCTAAATAATGAAGCCGACAGTAGCTCCACCTAGGAGCGTCGGCTACCGACGTCCGCCGCAGCGGCGACAAAGTCAACATCCGGCGACGCAGAGATGCGCACGTTTCGGCGTTCGCCGAGGGAAAAGGGACGCCGCGACCGTGAATTCGGGACATGAGAGCGACAATGAAGCCCGCCAGCCTGCAAAGCAGCACTTGAGGATCACTCGTTTCGTGCAGTACGAACAACAAAGGATTTAGGCGGTTTACTTGTGATTCACATAGGATCAATCTCCGCTTCTAAACTTTATCCTGAAACGATCAAGAAGCTATACATTCTATCAGCGAGGTAACGCACCTCTTCCTCTCGATCACGGACGGTTCTATAATCCCCTTTTTAAAATAGAAATGGTTGATATATAGTATTTGATCTTTCGTTAGTCAATCACTAAATCCTTCTATTCATTGGATTTAATATATTTCCAATCATGTTACATAGAAGTTGATTAATGAGTTAATAAATACTTTTCTACTTGTTCTCTTATAAAGGTCGATATATTTTTGTATATTTTTCTATTGCACACTTCGTTTTTAGATTTTTGTTTAAAATATGTCTATTATGTTTTAATAGCATTACTTAAATTACAAACTTTTATCAGTTTATTCTGTTTAAAATTGTCTTGTGTCTATAATTTGAATTGGTTGGACTGTTTCACTAAATTTTCTTTTTACTGAATTTATTCAGTTATTTCAACAATTTTCATAGAATTTATATATGTATTTAATGTACATATTTTTATATTAGATCTATTTGGTTTTGGGATTGAATTGTTATTTTTGTGAATCAATATTACCAATCACATTTTCAATGTACATGTACAAATTTTACAAAGGGATATATAACCTTATATTGTATTTAAACTATGTACTTTTCTAAATAGAATTATTGAAAGATTTTAATAATCTTTTATAATTGTACGTACCATAGTTGACTTTGTTATTTTTAATGTTTTCAAAAAGAAACATTATGTTTTTATTTCTTAGTTTAGTTATCAATATGATGTTCTGTCAAACATATAAAATCAAAAAATATCATTCTATTATTTTTTGGTTAAATTTTGGATTAAAGGATTGTTTATTTGTTGATTCTTATTGCAGATTTGTCACCACTACTTTTAAGAGTGTTCCTTGTCCCTTTGCCTCGCCCTAAAAGGTTCTCGACGTCCATAGTTCAGGACACGAGGTATGCTTGGTTTTTTTGATTAATTTTTATTGTTCCTTTGCTTATTTACAATTGAATTAAAAGTAATAAAGTACCTGATTTGTGAATTCATTTCTTAGATATACCGTTTGATTTTAATTTATAACTTCTTTAATCATACAAATTGTTTCAGAGCCATGTCATCGGGCGCAGGTTCAAGTGGAACTAGCCGGGGGCGTAGTTCGGCGCTAGCAGACAATAAACCAGATAGTAAGGAAGCAAAGCCAAATCCAAAGATGTCAAAAGCTTTAGGAACATCTGCCAAAAGGTAGCACATTTATTGTCCAAAATAAAAAAAGACTATGCTACAGCAGGCTTATAATCGCTTAATTAATTTTCCTGTCACAGGATACAGAAAGAATTGGCAGAAATCACGTTAGACCCCCCACCAAATTGTAGGTTTGTATTTTTTTTATTAACTTTTACATTAATATCATACAATATGTGCAGGATGCAAGAGTAAAGTCAGTACAAATTTTGCAGTTTAATATGATTCAATGTACACTCACGCACGCATTTTTCTCTTCAATGACCCCATTTTCTCTTTTAACACTCTGTTGCCAATTAAACAATCTGTATCTCGTTCTTCCGTACCTTTAAACGCATGCTATTTTAATCATCGCTTTTCGATGCCTTTTTCCCTACATATTTATGGTATTTCAGATTTAAGTAGCCAGACTTGAGGTATGAAGGTTACTAGTATATTTAGTTTTCCTTTAGCACTAAATTAAACGTAAGTTTGATCATGGAAACAGAGGTACATTGATGTTGTTTTGTGGTCATACATTCATATTCGAGTCTGGTCATTTAAATCTGAAACATCCTGTAAAATAATGCATGAATAATTAAAATTGAACTATCCTAGCATCACTGTTTGTCTCTTCATCTTCAGTGACTGTAAAAACAAAAATCAGTTAGATGAATTTGCAATCGGTACTGCACACATATCCGTACAATAACAAATCAAAAATTTCTATATTTCTCATTGCATGTTTATTAGTATATTATTAATGAATGAGTGAAGTTATCACGATGAAAATGGGATCAAATACGACGGTATTTGACTTAATTTCAATTATATGTACGTTCTTTGAATTGTTTTTTTTTAAATTTATAACTTCATATAATTAAGAATAGTACGTATAAGCCCATGTTTGAACTTACTTTCATAGAGAAAACATTGACAATTCATTGGTAATACTCACAAGAAGATACAACGACAAATATAAAAGTTTTTATTTCGTATTAACGACCATGGCTGAAATTAAAATGCGAACAAATTTGAGTAACTGAAATACTGCGAATCCAACTTCATTTCTGTTATGCAGAAAATACTGTATCCTTACTGGATGTACCTATTCATCTATATAATAATTAAACTATCGTCTTTGCGTTGATATAATTGGGTCATCCATTCGTTTCTAAAATATTTACTTCAATATTCTTAGAAGCAGCAGCTTGTATTTTGATATTTTCATCTAGAGTTTTACATAAATTTCGTTTTAATTTTGCCTTTGGATGTTAATCTATTAAATAATGCCATTTTATTATTTGTTTTGTAGTGCAGGACCTAAGGGAGATAATTTATACGAATGGGTGTCGACTATACTTGGACCTCCTGGGTCAGTTTATGAAGGAGGTGTATTCTTTTTAGACATACACTTTTCCCCGGAATATCCCTTTAAACCACCAAAGGTATGCTAGTAATATGATTAATTATTTACCAAACCTTATTTTGTATGAAACGACGGCATTTATAATTTTGAGTAATCATGAATTCCATAACAATGAAATTTTCAATAAATAATTTTAATTTTATTGCGTTCAGTGCTAATTTTAATAAAGTATTAATAACTGTAATCTTTACATATTTACTTTTTTACATATTTATAAGACTAAATATTAGCGTCGTTAAAAAAAAAGATTTTATTCGTATTTTAAAATAATATAATATATAGCTAAAAAAAAAGGATATTGAAAAATATTCGTTACACGAATTAAAATATATAAAAAGGAGGGAAGAATTTTATACATCTTATTTAAACTTCTTCTTTTATTTTATAGTATATTTTATTCATTATAGTTGATCCTTTCTATTACTGTAGTTCCTTACATCAAGTAAAACGTGTAGTTATTAATTATAACTACGCGGTTGTGAATCATTTTTATTTCATCTTAATACTTCTATGTAAATTTAGACAATAAGACAGAGTATCGCAGATGTTAAAAAGGAATATAAATTATTATTAACAATTTATTTATTTTAGTAATCGTCTATTATTGTACAATTTTCTATTAAAATTGAGTCTGAAAATGATCCAACGAGTCCAAAAGTCCAAAATTAGGTACAGAAACAATAGGTAAAAGAAAATCATGTTATTATTCCTTTAAACATTCATATATTTTATACTATCCAATACTTAAAAAGATAGCCGGTGACCTATAGTAAATTTTTATATGGAGAGGTAGTGCAAGAATACAATGTAAAATTGTTTCTTTTTGAGTTATTCGTTCATAATCGTGACACATTTTAAATGGAAATTCTACGAGTGATTTTTCAGTCGCTTGCCGCGCTTTTTTCAGGGCTCATCCCTCAAATGGAAAGTCCATCGTGGGTCCCTGATGATCCACGTGGCACGGAAAATACAAGGAACGTGACATTACCAATACATAATTAATTGTTAACATAACGTTTTTAGGTCACATTCCGAACACGCATCTATCATTGTAATATAAACAGTCAAGGCGTAATTTGCCTGGACATATTAAAGGACAATTGGTCACCTGCACTTACCATTTCCAAGGTCTTACTGTCTATTTGTTCACTTCTAACAGACTGCAATCCAGGTAAAATAAAATTAGTAGTCATTTTAGTTGAACTAATTTAAAGACTCAAACTTCTAACTAAAATTGGAAAAAATTAATAAGTATTTAGGTAAATAAAGTGTTTCTTTTTTACCCTATTATACAATTTATCATAACATTAATATCTTTCCAAACGAATAGTGGTTAGAAGAAAGCTTAAAAAAATATTATTACGCGTTCCAGCGGACCCTCTAGTGGGAAGCATAGCATCACAGTATCTCCAGAATAGGGAAGAGCATGATCGTATAGCACGGCTTTGGACTAAGCGTTATGCTACATGAACAATTTTTCGAAAAGATCTGCCCTTTTCATTTCTTCAAAATGAAGAACGGCCACTTAAAGGAGCCCATTTAACTACACTGAAATTTTGATTATTCGAATTGACAAATTATTTTTAATGAATTAATGAAACAATGATTAAGTTCTTCCGATTAATCGAGTGTTATTTCTTATCATTTTAATCATCTTCCAATTTGATTGCGTTCTTTTAAATTATACTTCATCCGAAGTTCTTTTACATTTTCATAATTTACCAATGAAAAATTGAGCGAATCCAGATATGCTCATTGACGTGATTTTAATGTTTAATTTCGGAAAAAATATATGAAAATTTTTACAAACATTTGCCTAATTCATAAATCATTATGGGCATTGTTCGGCGAATCGTGATTTTAAGGTAAAATACATAAAAGAAAACATTTTTAAATCAAATTAGTGACTAAAATTGAAAGTTCGTAAGAATGTTCTGTTATGAAAGGTTTCAATTTGTTTATGTTTGAGTCGTTACGAATTATCATTCGAATAATCATGTTTCTAGTTCTCCGCATCTTCGAAAAACTTATTGTATCTATATGTATATCGATCGAAGGACCGCTTTAAATGAAAGACTCTTCAAGATCGTCGATTCGATCATAGTGATGTGCTTTTATATCGAGTATGTAAATGTGCCTAAGATGAATGAATGTGCGTACATGTGCAACCAACTCTCTTTTTCACTCTGTAACTCTCGAGACAGACTGCACATTTTCCAGAATGTATTCTTATGGTTGATTTAAATGACTAAATATTTACTTTAATTTCATTTTACCATAAATTTTTCATGACTTTTTATGAAATTTAATTTTGGTTAATTGTAGACGTATGTTCGAGTTGATAAAAAAAAGTTCCTAAATTAAAGGTCCTAAAATTTGATTTTTGTGATTGATCATACTTTATATATATATACATTTAATACATTTTCGTAGAAATATGTTTATTATTGACGTCAATAACGTTCATCAGTAATTTATACTATTAAAAAAGAAAATAATATTTCTTATTGTAAAGTACAATTCTACGAAACATTTTTATGTGAACATATTCAAGAAAGAATCAATGCCTAAAATTTTATTAAACACAATTTATTGTAGAACGTGTTTGAGAAATAGAAGTATTGGAATTTTAGGTTTCTTAAGTGATGGGAATAGTTAGTTCGTGTAATGTCAATTAATTGTAATAAGAGACTGTTATTATTTAAAATTTTTAAGAAATATGACTTGAGAGTAAAAGAGTGAAAGCGAGGGACCTCAGTTATTTTCTTTTGTCCTCTGTTTGTTTCGTTCATTTGCTCGTTTTAAGAACTCGCGATGAGATAGTATTTAACAAAGATGGGCAAAATTTTAATCGAATATTGTATAATTCAAATGTTAACTTTTATTCAACGAATAAAAAGTTCGTCTTTTTTTAGTTGTTTGACACTTTTGTTTAAATAAGAATTTTGCCCATCTCTGGTATTTAAAAGGATACGTCCATCGATAGTATCGAACAATAGGTTAGGCAATATTATGAATAATACGAATAATTCGATTTGTTAGTAATTACGCTGATAGTTATCTTAAGAGGCCCATTAAATTTTCAATTTTGTTATAATTCTATAAAAATTTCGCATCAAGAAAATAGAACAATTTAATTAAGTAATATTATTTATTTCGTCAAAAAAGGCACACGGCAATTTATGGAAAAATTGTTTCTGTGAACCTTGATCATTTCAATACAAAGATTAACTTAGTTATATTTATTCAGTAATAGTGTTAATAAATTACTTTCAACCGGTCTCTTATGAATTTAGCGTTAAATAATACACGAGTGCTCGTAATTAACTAAATGTTGCGCTTATTAAATTTGACAAAATTGGAATTTCAATCGTTTGAAATTCCTTTTTAAAATTATGTGCTAATTAGGCATGTGAAATTTAAATTGCTACAACTGTAAATAAACAAAATTTCTTGTATATTAGCGATAAATCGTAGATGATGATTTTTATCAAAATTTAATCGGTTACATTTTTAAAAAACTGCGATAACAGAAATAATAATCTCTTTTAATAAGTCTTACAAGGTTATTCTTTATGTTAGGAATAAATTAATTGAAAGAACAAATGAAGTATGTAAATTGTGAAATTTACTAAATTTTATTGTTAGGTAATGATTCAGATCATTTTAGCAGATTGCAGAATATTCGATGATAGATCTTTTTAGTAAAAAATAAATTTGCAGAAAATAATATTAATTATAATAATATTATTTTAAGCATTGCGACTTTAATATTTTAATTAACAATATAATTTCAAAATTAAGGTCGCGCGAGTAAGTTTAATTTTCTATTTGATTTTGATTACTGTTGCTAAAATATCTATTTGTATTCTGCAACATTTTCAAAGCATAATTTATTGATCTTTCGACCTCGAAAATTATATACAGATTATATATTGAATCTACTATTTTATAATTAAAGGCATAAGCAAAAAGGGAATGATTTTTATCCAGAAGTATTACATACAAATAAATATGCAAACAATACTGTTTAAACGATTCTTTGAGGGGGTCGAGAAATAATTTCAGAAATTGGTTTGTAACGTTAGTAAAAATTAAAAGAAAGTCGTCAAAATGACTAAAGATTATTTAAAAATATATAAAAGTAAGCGATACGATGTAAGAAATACTGTTTAAATTGAATTCATTCTACTTTATTCTTTCCTGCGAATTTATTTCTTTTATCAACATACAGTTGTAAGACAGTACAAGAGAACATCCCATATAATTACTGAATGTTAGCTGCTAATTCTATAAGTAAATATAACTAAATAATGATTGTATAGAATTATCGCTGCCCTTTCTTTTACATCGAAGCAATCGTTTTTATTTCAATATTCCCAAACATTGAAAGTTTTTGTTTAAATAATTTATATAACTAATGGTAATTTTCTTGCAATTATTTTATGTGATATATGTCAAATTGCAAATTCGCCTATCGTTATCGACTTCTAGAATGAATAACATGAATTAATTCCGATTTAATCTTGTAAAATTGATCGATTTGAAAATATATACAACTGAAATCATATACATTGCAGAATTAGTGGAAATAATGGTTATACCAAAATAAAACAAATACAATGTTTACTTAATATAGTTTATTAATATAAATAAAAGCTATACGAACAAGGCGTGCTAAAGTGATCGGCTCCTTAAAGACGTTAATAATGTATTGATTAATTCGTTAAATCACAACTAGAAAAATATCGTAAGAAATTAAACGCTACAAACAACAATTGTTTCTTTTTTCATTTAATATTAATTTCATTTTTCTTACGTTGTCATCAGTCTTTCCTTATCAGCCAATTATTAAATGTATATACGAACAAAGATTTTTGTTTCCAAATACATTAAATTGTAATTACAAGTTTCTTATTGAATTACATAAATCAATATCGATTGGATCTTACATTAAACGAGAACATTTATTTTGTTAATACGAAAGTTTTATAATTTAACATTTCGCAAAATTTAAGATAGTTTAAAATTAAATACACGTTAAGTTAGAGTTAATTTAACACAGACATGTAATACGTGTATAAATTTATGACATAAGACTATAAGTTAAAATACTGCTACATACGTTCGATGAAATAAAAAACAATACTACGGTTCCTAAATAATCCAATTGAAAGTTAGTAAGAACGGGATATTAAATTATGAGACTCGAATGAAATTTACAAAATACAAACAAAATGATAAAGGTTACTTATTTAGTAAAATCTCATGCTTGGGAAACGAACAAACTAAAAGGAAGGTATAATTAAATGAATTGTTAGTTTACAGGTACAAACAGAATGGTTAATAATTATTTCGATTAATGCTAATCGATTAATTAACTGTTTAAACACATTTCTAAAAATTAGGCACACATTAATGTTTCAGTATTATCTACCAAGAAACTCACACTAATTGGTTTCTCTAGCAATTTCTTATTATTTTAATATTATTGAAACCTCGCTTATTCTTGCGTGAAACATATAATTGTCACTCTAAATTGGTTACAATTAACGTAAATATCGAACACAGATAACCTGGAAAGCTTCATTAAATTATTTCATTTTATATATATTAAATTGTTTAATCAATTAGACGTATTTGAAAGTTTAGAAATAAAAACAAGAATCGTATCAACTATTTACAATAATAATACTAAGTTATTATATGTAAATATGAAAGTATAATTTATCATTATTTAGTCATAAAAAATTATAAAGTTTCGTTTGTTTGATTTAATTTTCCATCCTTTATTTTCGAAGTAGCAAGACTAAACAAAAATTTGTTATTTCATTAAATATCTTTTTAAGTTAAAATCCGGTAAGAAAATGTTCTGTACAAAAGTTTGTTCCTTTCTTGCATAGAATAAAAATCTGTAAATAAAAATATTGATTTTCGTTTAAAGAAAAAAAATTATCCTTCCAAATAACCTCGAAAGTGTTCAATGAATAAAAAAAAATAAGTCAAATATGTTTCCCCTTTGAAATCAAGAAACTTTTGTATTTAACATTTTTGCCAAAAATGTGTTGTTTTCGAGATACTTGGATTTAAAGTTTTCAAATGAACACCCTGTACGCGGGGAAACATCAAAGAACTTAATAATTTCACGCATAGTTCGTGCAATCACAGGAATCGCCGTGTATAAAAATCACATGAAAAAAGTGCTTATTCTACACGTAAAAAGTTAATTAGGATTCAGAGAGGTACCGAAAAGTACTCACAGTTCGTTAAAGTTAAATGATTTGAAGAATGTTGAGAAAGGAATAATATAGTGCGATGTGATCCCTGGGACCGCATGATTGTAATTATGGGTAAATTTACATTTACTAGAACTAGCAGAAACAATAATTATTGTGCCCATAAACGATTCGAGTTATTAATTTGTTTTGTAAGAGCTGTAAAAATATACGTATACACGCCCAGACTTAGTAATATTTAAATATATAATTAATTATAATTATCGCTGTGCCATCGTCGATCCTCTACTATCCAGGTCTTCCATACTCCTTTTCTTGGGCTGGAGAATCTGATCCCACTCGTTATATTTCTTAATTATTCTCTTGTTGCATTAAAATATGCGAGATTTCAAAATAAGGGAAAAGGGATTGCAATTACAATTGTTATAATTACAATAAAATTCGTTAAATCGACGCAATGCCATGAGTTAGCGATATTATTTTGTGATTTTGGAAGCTATTTTGCGTAAACTATAATGTTGCAAAGTTTCAAATCATTCGTGTCAACTACTATTTGTTAATTAAATTGTCTACTTTGCAAAAATTAAAATAATTTTCTTAAAAATTCTTTCTATATAATGCAACGATTCCAGATAAAATTAGTTAATGTTGAATTTTATTTATCATCGCACGATTTTGCTCGAGTTTTAAATTCAAAAACAATTTCTCTTTTATCAATACTCAATTAAGAAATGGTATAAATCGTAACTATACATACATGGTCTAAACGAAATCGGTAGTCAAACTTTAGATATTTAGTCTACTCATTTTAAGAATGAAAATGTAATTATGTTAGAAACAATATGCTAAATGAATTAAAATCTTGCACAGTGTGAAAATTTAAGAGATGATTTCCATTCCAATAAATCAAGGCACTACTGATAGTCTTTTAGTTTGCGACATGCCATGAGCCAAATATACAATGATCATTTTATCTTTTTTTCCAAACATTCTTATGCCATAAACTTTAATTTCATACATAAACACAGTCTAAGAAAGAAAAGTTTGGTTTTAACCATTTGGCAAATACTGGCAGTAATTGAATTAGTTTTTCCAATAGTCTGTTTTCTTCCATAGATAAACTGCAGATGAACATTGGTTTAGTCTGCAATCAGGTTCTAAGTAAATGGTCTTGCGACGACTTTAGAATTATTCTCTTAATGAATGCACGACGAACAATACTTAGTGTTACAATGCCTCCTAATTGATGTCAGATCAGTGTGCTGCAGTTTCGCTGGAAGTAGAAATTAATTAAATCGCCCATGACTATACATTGTTTCTGATAAAATTACATTTAGTGTCATGTGTGGCAAAGCAAGAATGTGCAGTTTACGCTTTCCAAAATAAAGAACCGAATTAGAAACCTGTAGTGCTAAATAAATTACATTTGTATTACACAGTCAATATTCAATGTACCAATTATAAAAAATTGTACTTGATTTGGAATTTGTTATAAGAAATTAATAATTGGTAGTATTATTTTTTGCTATTTAGGAAGAATATGGTATGGATAATTTTGCTCAAATCTCCATACCATGTATTTCGTATCTCGGAGGATCTAAATGTGATATTGCCGAATGGAGTCAAGAAAGCTGTATAGACAAAGGTATTTTTTATCATGTTGAAATTAATAGACTCTATTTCAGAAATTTTCGAGATATACTGCAACAATCAATATATTTTGCTAAGAGCATGGTTGCTTTCTGTACTTCATTTATGTCAATTCAATCTAATTAGAATTTTACTATAACTTTTTAATAAAGCTTTGAGCATTGTAACATATTTTCTTATTTCTACTCAAAGAACATATTGGCGAAGATTTGATTAAAAAATTTTGTGGCACATTATATAATATATATGTTCACCAGTATAAAATACATACAAAGAATATATATATATATATTTAGAAATGTAAAGAATTATTAGAATCGCTAGGAAAATACATTGAAATTGTTGGGAAAACGCTTTCATGTGTGAGTGCATTTGTGTGTAGCTATGCGCACAGCTGTCTGGTATCAAAGAACATACAAATGTAAGCCAGATTTGAAAGTTTTAACAGTTTATATATATCTTAAAAACGAAGCTTCAGATTTCAAAATGATATAGATATAGACGATATCTTATTCATTTTTTTTTTTGGCACGAAATAATTTGTATGCCCGGTTTCTCTCATTATTTTGAAACACTCATATAATTTATATAATATTTTGTTATCATTTATATAATACAGTTAAAGCATAATGTAATCTGTACAACAGAACAGTCTTAAAATTCTTAAAACAGTATTTCGTTGTAAATAGAATAAAATTATAGTAATATATGTAATATATATATATATTAATAAAATTTTAATAGAGCACGGAAGCAATGACTTTGAAAAATATATTATAATTAGAAATCTTAGTACAAAATACTTCAATGGAATTGAAATTTTCATTCCGTTCTTTAACACCTAGCGTCAATTTATTGTCTAAATCATGGAAAGCGTAAATATAAAAATTAAGTTTTTTTAAAAATCGAACAGCATTAATTCTAATCGAACGCGTTTGTTTACTAAATGTATCGATCTTGCATCAACGCAAAACATACATTGTTCCATATAACATCCAGAACTGATTTTGAAGTTTTCCAACGTACAATCGTGCAATCATATAATCTTATTGTTACATTTATTAATAATGTTTTATCGTGTTAACACTATGTAAACTTCGTACGAACAATAAAACGTTTTCTTATTTTTTAGATACAGAGACATTTTCTCAGATTGTGTCTATGCTACGAATGTACCCTTTTTTAAATAAAGCGTATTCACTGAATAAACGACATATTACGTTCTGGTATAAATATGAAAATTTCAGAAAATTAATTATGTTGGCCAAGATATTGTGGATTATTATCAATCCCACTGGTAATTAATTGAAGAATAATACAAGTAATGGTAAAAATGTATTACAAATTTCACTCATTATAAATTTAAATACTAATCTATCTGACTGATAAAACCATAAATGTCTTTTTAATATATTATTCTTCTTTTAATTAAAAGTTTTGTCAGTTTTGCTATTGTTATTTTACTTAGTATTTTCTAAAAATTGTATTTATAATTTGTGAAACGATAGGTAGAAAAAATCACCGTACAGAGTTCGACAAGTCATAGCGCTAGAATATTTTTAACAATTACAATAATGTCTCCATTAAAATTTAATAAAAAAAAAATTAAATTACATACTGATATTTTGCAAACTGAAATTATGAAGTAACTTCTTCGTTGTAACAAAGCAAAAGTTAATATTTATGTATAATAAAATTAAAAGCTTAACATAAATATATATTACTTTCGATTTATAATTCTTAAATATCCATGTGTAATTTCTAACCAAGTACAAAAATCTTGTTCCATTATCGTAGAATAGAAGTGTTCAGTCTTAAAGAAACGGTCAGAAAGACAAGATATACTGCACAAAAACACTTGCTTCATTTTATATCAAAATCTTTTGAACATCAAAGTAACATTGCTAATGTCAGTTTATATTTAATACCACCAATACCATTGCTACTACTATTATTTCTGATAGTATTAGCATCAGCAGTAATAATAATAAAAGTGAAAGTGAGTATTTATACATGCATAATAAAATATAAAACAATATTATTATCATCTGTAGCATTGATAATTTTAGGTAGAAGTAGATCTTTTTATATAGGATGTTTACAGAAATGTGGTATATGTCTTCAGGATCAATTAATCTTATGTGTCAAAATAATGAAAACAATTCTGTACCGTTTAATGTTTTTTTTTCAAAATGCTTGTAAAAATAATTTTATCATTGGTTTATACTTTTACAGTTTTAAAATAGATTCTTGCCTAAACATCGGTAAATTTTAATTATTTGTATTTCGAAAATCAATCCTAGAATAAAAAAAAATGGTAAAAGATCGTTTTCGTTATTTTGACGAGTGTAGTTATTGTTTAAAACAAATCCACATTTTGTCGGACATCGTATATAAAAGTAAAGTATTCCGTCTTACCGTCTTTGTGCAACATAGTAAAAATGATGTACAATGTGCAACTTGTGCCATATTCTGTTACTTAAAGAGAAGAATCAGAATGATTATTACATAAATGTGTAATAGTGAAAGCAACAGAGCTCATTTTAGAAGAGTATGAGTGCAATTTTTAGGCATTACAACTGTAGGTAACTCTGCTTACACAGTCTCGTACTCGCGACGGAGCGAGCGTGCCAAACAGCATGCGAAGATTATCCCAATTATCTGAAATTAACAAATTTTGTTACATTCTTTAATCCAAAATAAATAAACTTTACTATTATTTTCATTAATTACAATCATTATAGAAAATGTTACAACCGGTAGTAAAATATAAATATATATTAAGCAAGTAATAATTACCTGAATAACAGCAACTCCAATGCCCACACCACCCAAGGTCAATGCATTATGTTCAATAGCTTCTTGAAGATTAAGCATACATCCCTTTTCGTATATATAAATTGAATTTAAATCACATATACTGTCTATGGGCACTTCCCTGCAGCAGGAATTTGGTACAATGTTTTCTACAAAACCAACGTGAGCCCAATCATTTGAACTTCTCATTCCACAACATTGCAGCTGAAATTTGACAATTATTTGGTTTTATACCACGAACAATATACAAAATTCATATAAAAGAAAAGCAACACTGTGTATGACATTTTATTTTTTCCACTGTTAAAAATGGTATTATGTATATTTACATCATGTTGCATGATGTCCCAGGATTTACGAATATCGTCGTCGCTTAAATAGTTTTCCATGGTGGTATTCAATCGATTTTCTACCATTTGCCGAACTTCTCCGCGCATCATGTATCCGGAAATACCAGCACCAAGTTCCAGGGCGAAAATTAGAAGTAGTAATACGGAGAACTATGTAAAAAATAAAAGGATAAGCTGGATTTTTTTTCATTTAAATTTGTAAATATTCAGAAAGAATTTTGACCAGGTTGATCATAACGTTCTTAAAAAGAAATTATTTAATGAAAAAAAATTCCTGTTTTAATATTAACATTAAATATTATTTTGTATATAATAAATTTATTAACATCGGTTTTAATGTCATAATTGTGCGAAGACTGACTTATATTTAATGTAAAAAATATTTTATGATATATGTAATAACTGTTTGTTACCGTAATTATCATGCAGTGGTTCTCTTTAATAGCTCCGCAACAGCCAAAGAACGATACGATGAACACAATAGTACCTACTACGATCATTAATACAGGTGCTACAAAAAACCAACTGTCCATAAAATTGTTGTAACCACCATAAACAACAAGAATTACAGTGCCAACTGCAATGAATACGATTCCCGTTATCTGTAACCACAAAAATATGATAGCTTTTGAAAACAATAATACACTTCGTACGAATTTGTCTGTTTACAAATTCCTTACGCGAATCGAAATAACGGTAATTAGCATCTAATGGTATTCATTCATTCAATGAGTGAATAAATGAATTTTGTTAGATGAAAATTGCATGATCGAATTTATATCTCGTGTATACGTATTTTGTGTGTGTTTACTACAATTTAAAAACAAATATTGACTGAAAAATCACACTTTTGCTTCTACCGTAACAATTATTATTTTAAATAATATCAACAAAACACTTTTCAATCGAGGTATAATAAATCGGTAATACAAAATTGTACATCAACTTTTTTGGGGGCTATTGTAAAGGAAAGGTTTCTAAATTTAAACTTATTGTAAAACAAATCGCGTACAAAATTTATTAAATTCTGTGGAGTTGTTTGAATTCAGAAAATTTTTCGAGAGAGGAATCATCTTCATTTTCTTGCTCTGTATCAAAGTACAGAAGCGTTTTTAAAAAATTCAGTCCAGGGTCGAAAAAGCAGAGATTTTGCCTTTTAAAATGAGCAAAGGTACTACATATGTATATACACCTTTGTACAATTTTTTTTCACGAAGTTACAGCAGTTCAAACATTGACAATATTACAACTTAAAATTAACGATCCCTTAATTTTGAGTATGTAGTGTTTTTTAGAACTTACACGTTGTATAAAAATTGTAAAAACAAACTTGTATATTATATTTACTCAATTGTTAAATATCTATTTTTATTTCATATTTTCCATTGCTCTTGTTTGCCCATAAAAACACATGACTCGTATCTGTCGATATACTTTTAATTACGACGTTGTTGCATCACGTTACACGGATTTTCTTCAGTCGCAATTAATTTACCAATTTATTTATCGTCGTTTCATACTTGTTATTTAAGCTTTAAGCATAGCTCTGAAGTGATGGGATGAACAGCTAATATCTTAATTGGCTTTTTGAGAAATATAGAAATTACTACAATATACATTGATTGAGTGACGAAATAAGAAAGGTTTTACGCGGGAAAACGCAGTGGGTCTTTATTTTCTTTTTCTTACTTGGATTTGGAAAAACCCAAATCTAACCTAGACCTAACCCTGCCCTTCAGCTGAATGATCACTATGTTGTTCACGCGTCCAGTTACAATGAAAACAACGAAAAATAAGTCTTGTCCCGATCCTTCGCTAATACCTACAGTATATGTACATCTGTTAAGTGCGTCATAAGCTTCGTTCCATGACAGATTTAATTGACAAATATGTACATACATGGATTTTTTCGGTCGAAATTAAAAATTTTTATACCTATAGCTCTACTGTTGTTTTACCGAATGTCGATTATTGCGAATAACTAATTATTGGAACGCGAAATAGAATACATGAATATATCATAAGATTTACATTAACACTTAGCTAATATCTTTATGATTATCTTTCTTGATCATTTTACGGTACACCTTACTTTGTTACTTTCTCATTCACAAACGACAAATTTCTATAAGTATTGACTTTTTGTTATTATTCTACTCTTGTCTAGCCAATATTAATTACATGATTCAAACAGAAATTATATACTATCTTATGTTTGATCCTGAAATAATTCGTATGTTCACAATATTTCTTTGGGTGTTTAAACCTTTTAACTTGCAATATACTTTGCAATTCATTTTTAACATATACTGCATCACGTTTGAAACTTTTAGCTCAGCATGCGAATATTGTACATTTTAAGTTGGGTTCAAACTGTAAACACTTTGCACATATTCTTTGACAGCAGATAGCAATAACATATCAAACGTATTTCTTGTAGCGCACAAACTTCTTCAAAGTGAGAAGATTGATTAAACCAAGAAAATGGTACACATGCTATCATAATCTTGCACAAAATGCCACACAGTACTTCTTTCTTCAAAAGCCTGAATCTATAATATATAACAAGGGTTCAGGAGAGTCATTATTTTTGTCTCATAGATAATACCTAATATTGTTTACAATAGGAAAATACATATGTCCAAAGAAAAGACAGAAATAATCATATGCTTGTTTAAACAAATTTCATTGCTCAACATCTTACAAAGTCACAATTTAAAACTTCAAAACCATTTACCTATGCTTTAGTAGGTTACATAAAGACTTATTTATCTATATTGAAAATTATAATATATACAAGCAATGAAAGGTTTAATCTTTTGATTTATAAAAGTTTTACTTTGTAATATATGTTGTTATTATTTTACCTATAATATTCCTGTCAATAAAATGAATACAACTTTTCTAAATGTTTTGTATTTAAGATACAAAATACAATAATGTAAATACATATAAGCAGGAAAAATAATTTTCAATCTAGCATGGCAAGTACAAAAAGAACATGGCTATAAACTATACATATATATAATTTGTAAAACAAACATTCACACACATATATATATATATATATATATACATAAGCAACACTTATTTATTAGTTAGAGGAAAAGCTATACTTTATTTATATTATGATTGGATTAGAATCAATTAAAAAATTTGTAGTTGTTTGTAGTTATTTTGGCTTTTTTAGCTTTATTGTTTCGCACTGATACACTTAAATTTACTAAAAGTAAGAATTTTGTAATTAAAATTTTTGTATACTTATTTACGTACGCGTAACGTAGTTAGCAAAATCGAAAAACTTACATTTAATATGTGGGGTTAAATAAAAATAACTATTTGAACGAGACACTAGAAAGTAAAAAACATCCGTTTTTATGATATTTTTAAAAGGGAAAGTTTCTACAATAGATATTGCCGGATTCGTATAATATTTTAAATATTATATTTACATTCAGTATTGTAATAAACTACCGAATATTATTGTATATGTTACACTGTAAAAGTATGCGAATCGAGAACATTTCTGATATCGACAAACGAAATATGTATTTATACTATACAAGAACTTTTGCTTTTACTTTTTGTGTATCATATTTGAACTAGAATTTTTCTTCCGAGGAATGTTTATTTGCAAGGATTTAAAAAAAATACCACAACGTTCTTGTCTCCTGATACAACAGCATTTGAATAACATTAATTGAATGAATTTCTTCGATAAATGCGAAGGAGGTGATATTAAACAGAATTAAAGTTACGGCGACAGCAATACAACATGGAGACTCACTGCAAATATTATGTTGAAGAGAAACGTCAAGTATTTGATGCAAGCCATTCCGCCGGACACCATTTTTTTGCAGTCACTGTTCACTACTTTCAAGATAAACAAGCTATAAATATTCACACAAGAAACTGGACCGAACACCGTGTGCCTAGTTTCTATAATTGCATTGATATTGTGCACCTCAACAAGTTGTACGTGCTTCGAAAGCCCGGTAATGAATACTCGTATATTTGTCTATCCAACCAGACTGTGGGTGCCAGATTGTAGATGGGAGTCAATGAAAATTTTCCCCACCCGTACGTAATACTAATGCACATGAACGTGTGTACGTAAACTACATATACGGGTTATCCGTTTGTAAATGTCCAAGCAAATATCTCGTAAACAGTTGATGTTACGAAAAAGTTCAAGGAAAACAATTTACACGGTTTTAAGTCGACTACAAGGTGCGTGTAAATTATTATTTTTTATTTGTAAACTTTTTGAATTACGAAGGTCAACTTAGTTTTTTTAAATGGATATACGTCATTTGTTTTGCATATTTTGTTAGTAGAAGTCATTTGCAATCAAAATGATATCCTTTTAAAATTTGTTATTACGTATCGTTTACAAGATAATCGGCATCTTAAGTATTAAAGCAGTAATTTGTATTGCATCTTTAAACTAATTATAAGATTAAAATGATAAAGAGCTTAAGAAAGTAAAGAAACAATATTCTAACAATCTGGCTGATAGATATTGTACAGTAATTCGTACTCTACAAATTATACTTTATTTACAAGCACACAGACGTATATTTCGACTAGTTAAAGGTCAATGATCTTGTTCCTGTAGTCGGATAAATGTTGTCTTTCGCATTATAGTATGGAAAATAAAGTACTCTACTATTTAAACGATGACATATTAATAATTATAATAGACACAAATTATACAGTATTATACAGTATAGTAAATATATTTTGAAATTGTCGAAAACGTATATTGTGTATAGGGAACATGTACGATCGCTTATAATCGATCGCTTCATATTTGTCATGCAATCCATAGACCATCGGGATAAATTATTATAATCTACGTTATATATTTGCAAATATCTATTTTTTTTTAGTACGAAGATAAACGATTAAATTCGCAAAATGACAAAATAATGTTTAATGAAATCGTTACCGCAGAAAGAATTGAACTTAAAAGATTATAATTTTGAAGTAATTTTGCTTTAATTATATGTTACTATACTAGTATTATAGAGCTTTTTCTTACATCTAGTTAAAATTTAACGTAACATTACATTAGAATGCAATAACAAGTAATTAATTACACAAGACCGTCTTATCATTAACAAAGTATGATAATATTTTTCCAAATCATTTTACTTTAATTTTGAAATAGGACAGAAAAAAGTCGGAAAAAAGTTTTCGTAATTACAGTATAATATTCTGCGCTCATACTTACCTTTGTCCTTACATTCTCTTAATATTGATTCTTCGCATTATAATAGATACACTGCACGTCATTCGGCCCAGTTCGATGTGACTCTATTCGTACTAATAGTAACTGTTATTAATTTAAAATTATTTTGGATATTACGTATACAAACTATACTTAATGATCAATGAAAAAAAATTATTTGTTACCCGGACGGATAGTATTTGGGTCATTCTACGCCAAATCAGTCACATTTTACCTGAAAATAAATATTCAGTTCGTGTATCGTTCGGTGACGTTTACTTTTGCCTATTGATATTTTTTTTGTATCTTTAACCGTTTTAGAAATATAGTTTTTCCCAATTACGTGGAACACCTTGTGTAGAGATGACGTGAAAATCACACATGAATAATAAAGTTTAGTCTGTATTGTCAAACATTTGCCAAAATACTGGTAAATAGCATCGAGTCTTTTGATTCGTAATAATATTACATTAATTAATCGAAGAGTTTATAATACCAAACAAAGACGTTTAAATAGTGACAAGATATTTTATGTAAATGTGTATGTAGAATTAAAAATTGATTTGCAATATATGTTATATAAAATGAAGAACGCTTTCAACAGCTGCGGTGTCCGAGCGGTTAAGGAGATGGACTTGAAATCCATTGGGTTTCTACCCGCACAGGTTCGAATCCTGTCCGCAGCGATTCATTTTTTTTATTTAAAAAAAAAAATTACTTGCTATTTCCAACACGTAATATCCATACATTTATTATATTATTGTATTATTTAATGTATCGCAATATTTTAGATTCATTTTATTAATAATTTCTATTAATCTCTTTCACGCCCTTGGCCACATATGTGGACATTTAGTTTTTTTTTATAATTATAGTTACTGTCAATAATAAATACACTAAAAAAAAATCGTCCCTGAAGAGGTTAAAGGGAAAATTATTAGGTAATAGTTTTGAAAAATGTCGTACCATGAAAGTTTATTATACGTAATTCCTTCGCGAGTACGTTAATTAATTGTAGAAATTTTATTAACACAATATGATTTTAGAGCATCTTGATTTTTCGAACCATACACTTAACGTTCAGTTTAACAGATCAAGTTTGTACGTTGTCTTACTCACAAACGATTAAATGTTCAATGGTTTAAATTGTTATAGAGTTTCAAATACGATAACGGAGAAAACGATCGAACCGAGAAACAATATCGAAATAATATTTTGGCAAAAAAAAACGATTCTTCGTTTAAAATAAAGTACATATACCGTGGCTAGTAATCCTTTCCTGTGTATGAATAATGGACGCGTGCTCAATTACCGACACGATAATACGTGTGAGTCATATTCTGTGTTTTCACGCATAGGCGTAGCAACTGGTCGATGTTCCAGTGCCGACAATAGTCACTCATAGTATGTATATCACAAATCGGTATAGTTAACGTCGCGACTTTTAAAATTGATTTCGAGACAAAATGATTAAGAGAATTTCTTTCCTACAAACAATTTTTAGGAATTAAGTCTATTTGTTTGCCTTTGTTTTTATTATAAACTCTAGCTAGTGCTATTACAAATAGCAATAACTATTTTACCACAAAGAAAAATCTACGCTGTTTTAATTGTGATGCTCTTATTGTGAATGAATTTATCACTATAGTTTCATAAAGTTTAATTACCTATTACATTGGTCAACAGCAAATCAAATTGAGTGCACGAGTAATCCGTACAAACAGTGTCATTTATAATACTGGACATTTTGGCAAAGAAACAGCCTTGAGCAGGCAAGAATGGATCGACATAAATTTCATTTGTATTATTCAATTATTTAAAATTTCAATTTCTAACTTAAACTTAAAAATAAATTAATCTTCTATCCCTTTATTCAGGAAATTTGTTTTATTTTTGAATAACGAGTATTATTACGTATTATAATTTACGATTGCATAAAATTGCCGTAGACCAGTGAATAGACAAAGAAAGAAAGAAACAAACTTCTTTATAAAAATATGTAATCGTGTAATGTTTCGTGTACGGTTGGTACGTATACGTCTTTATCAATAGATAATGCGATATATCGAGTCGAGTTTATATGTTTTCAGCGTTCAGTCGGTTCTTCCTCGCAGTTCGGAAGCGATAAGGAGAAGTGTTGTTCTGTAGTGCAGCTGCGTGCAAGAAGATCCTTGAAGAACGTGCATCAAAATGGCTGCCACACACCTTGACGTTGGTCTACGATGCATCAAATACCTGCTGTGCGCCGTTAACTCTCTGTTTGTGGTCTGTAACCACATTTTTCTATGTTCTTTTCATTTTTCTAAAGATTACCTCGTTATGTTTCCTAGATACCTGTTCTATTCTAGTAAATTAATATCTAATCTATCATATCTGTCACATCCATTCGTTCATTCCGCATTCTAAATTCATGCATTCCAGTTCTATTCGAACCGATTCTCTTTTTGCATTTCGATTCGCGAAATTACCCATTTTCTAAGTTACTTTAAATTATTGAATAATTCCATCGACAATTGCAAGTATCCACACCTGCCGCTTTTGACTCAATATCCAAAGTTCAATTATTTTCATGTAACTATTGGTCGAATTGCCATTTATTTCTTTACTTTCATTATTTGTTTTGCGCGAACAATTCAGATTCGTTAAAACGAAAATTTCCGGCGAACATCAATAACCGAATGGACAATTATACGAGTAATTCTGTAAATGGAAAATAAAATACATGGTTCCATCGTGTACTTATGCCGCGTAGCTCATTGTACTCTATTCTACTTCGTTATACCCTACTTAAATTCCATGTTATTCAATATTCATCTTCGTTTTCCCTCTCTAAATGGAAGCTAGAAAAGCAACTGTCCGGAATATTTCGCACACCACTGTACATTAACCTTGTTATAAGGGACAAAAGGAGAACAATGAATAGGGTCAAGGCTGTCAATAACGATAACTGCAGCCGACGTTCATTTCTTTCCCTGTTCAAAGAAAAAGCATAAAGGAAAATAACCATATTTGTCGTTGAGATTCAATAAGGTAGGTGGTCTCTCGATATGGACGTGGATCATAGCTCTACGCTATCGTTCGGACGAGCAGTAAGATCGATACCAGCTGGACGAGGTCAAACCTCGATGAATTATTACTGTCCAGAAGACTTGCAACGCCATAGGTTGTCGATGTCTTGCAATTTGTCACTTTTTTTAGCATCGGTTTCGTTATTTCCTTACTTTAAGAAATTTCAGAAAATCGCCTTAATTCATCGATAAAAATTACTGTTACTTGACTACCGACGAATTTCTATGTGACTTGAGATTGTCGAAATAATTGAACATTGTATCACGTAACAGCAACACTTCTATCTTCTATTAGATTAGAAACAACAGTATAGACTTATTATTTTTTCGTAGCCCGCGAAAATTTTCACTTTCTGCGATTGGTATCAAAGTAGAGAACTGTTGTTTTGCAGCCGTAAATAATAGCCCCTCTTATCAGTTTAGATAAAATTCAGTAATCTCTTTGATGTTGATAACAGAATTCTTTTTTTCACTGATACTCATGCTAAGTAAGAAAATTTGTTGGGTTCGAAAACTCCTATTTAATGAAATTACAGAATTATTCGTATTGTTTGATAAAATGAATATCTATTCAGTATTTTAACGAAAATAGTCGTAACAGCATTCGTTTTCCTTGAATATTTTTATAAGTCGAAATTGTAAAAGCATCATATATTTATCTATAAAATGCTGATATATGATATATTTCTTGGAAATTTGAGAGAAAAGAAGTAATAAAAAGTGTATCAATGTATTAAATATGTATAATTTCATACATACGTTAATCGTATTATTTGCTTCGATCTTTTTTTAATGTTGGAAGTCTCACAAATGTATTCATATTGCAGTTAACGGGGATAATGATTATATCAGTTGGAACAACAATTTACGCAGTTTATGAAGACTTCTCTCATTTCCTCGATCCAAGTTACTTTTCTCCAGCAACTCTGTTAATTGTAGTTGGGATCCTTGTGTTCATAATAGCCTTTCTAGGATGTTGCGGAGCTCTTCGGGAAAGTACCTGTATGGTTCTCATTGTAAGCATCTCATGATTCCTTTTAACATCTGATATACAGGTTGTTTGGCTTATCAACAAAGATCGATTTTGTTAAAAATTTGGTGAGATCACAAAACAAAAATATCAAACTTGCATATACAGGGTGTTTGGTCGCCCCTGGGAAAAATTTGAATGGGAGATTCTAGAGGACAAAATAAGACGAAAATCAAGAATACCAATTTATTGATGGAGGCTTCGTTAAAAAGTTATTGACGTTTAAAATTCCGCCCGTACTGAATTTTTTTCTCGAAAATGCGCAAGATTTCAGGGGTATGTCTATTCACCAAAAATGATTGTAATTGACCCCCGCAATCGAAAATAATTTTTCCAGAACGATTTGAAATTTTTTTTTCGTCGAAAAAAGGCACCTAATTAGATTTTCGGTAAGGAATTTTTTTCTCGAAGGTGCACAGAATTTCGGTAGTATGTGTAATGAACAAAAATGATTGTAATTGACCTCCACAACCGAAAATAATTTTTCCAGAACGATTTGAAATTTTTGAATTTAATTGTTAATAACTTTTTAACAAAGCCTCCATCAACAAATTGGTATTCTGAATTCTCGTCTTATTTTGGCCTGTAGAATCCCCTATTAAAAATTTTTCCCAAAGGTGGCCGAACACCCTGTATACGAAGTTTCATTTAAACAGATTTCCTTGTGTAGGCGCGATCGTATTAACAACAAATACTTTTTTTAACGATCAAGAAGTCTTAAAACATGTTTCGTTTGAAATAAATTATCTCGAAAGTTTTAGCCTATAGAATCAATCCAACCAAACTACCATCAGTAGTCAAATAGCCTATAATAATTATTATGCACGGATTAAATTACGTGTCATATTTTTTAACAAACGGTTTCGATACAAACTACTTTTGTGTATTTTATAATAGTGAACAATAATACATTGTATATTAATTCAGTTTGCAGCGTCTCTTATAATAATTCTTATACTGGAATTAGCCGCTGCAGTTGCGGCTTATGCACTTCAGGATAATATAAAAGATCTCCTAAGAGACAAAATTAACGTTACCATGCATGAGTACAACGAAAATCCCGAAGCAAAGGATGCCATCGATTTTCTACAGTCGAGAGTAATATTTTAAATTTTTGAACATGTAAAAATAATTAACTTTGATATAGAAATGTACAAGTTAAAATAATTCAATGATCATAGAATGTATTGTGTATACTAAAATATTTCATATAATTACAGCTTTATTGCTGTGGGTACGACGGATATACAGATTGGGAAGATATTATGCAAAAGGATAATATTGAGCTACCAAAATCTTGTCAAATATATACTTCTGATGAAGAAAATAGTATTATTCCATATGCCCCTGGATGCATTAGGCGTCTTTCAGTTATTGTTAACAGAAGTGCGCTTTATGTCGGAACTGGAGCTGTAGCCATTGCTCTTATTCAGGTTTACATTTATTACATTTAATTTATTCATTCTTCTGACCAGAAATTTTATAATTTGGCAAGAAGAATATAATTGGAGGTATACTATTTGAATTTAAAAATAATTTGCTCGAATCGTTTTTATTTTCAGTTAACTGGAATAATGTTTGCCTGTATGTTAGGCCGAGCAATTAGAAGACAGAAAACAGAAAGAGAGCGGCGTAAATGGGAATTGAGAGAAAGTTTGGTCAATGGATATCAGCCATTAGGAAAATCTGATCCTCTTACTACTTTTCCTGTTGTGTACATGTCTTCTGATCCTTTAAAGAACACCTAAAAATGTTTGTTTTTGTAAATTCATAATGAATTACTTTTTCATTTAATAATTTGTCTTATTAAATATTCTATTTCAACGTTTTTAAACATTTCCTATCTCAACATCATTCTGCCTTTCGAAGTTCTAGAATGAATAAATAAATTGTCTTTAAATATTTTATTATACGCTTTATTGCAGAAAATTGAATCCAACTTTTAGTTTACAATTTCATCGAAAGATCGAAGCTCTCTGTAACAGTTCTTTAACTTCTTCGTCCTTTGATAAATTATTTCGATAAGAAGTCGTTAATTCACGGTAAGCTAAACAAATTCGTCGCGATTTTACGTCTTCTCTCAGAACGCAGTGTTCCCATTCATACCTAAAAGGAATGTTTAAGATTAATACTTGTTCAAATAATGTAATAGATAACGACAGGAAACAACATAAAAAAATGGTTTTCTTTCACGTATTTTGTGTTGTGTTTTTTTTTTTACATTCCGTTTAAGACTTTAACGAAATATGAGCGTAGATATACATATTATTATAATAAAAAATGATTTATTTAGGTATACTTAATTAATGCTTTAAATAATTCTATTTTAAATTGTTAACTGTCTTCCTATTTATTTATGTATACTAAAATAGGAAATGATACGGAACAAAATAATTTAGCTCTGATTTGCAAAATACAGGGCACGATTTATTTTATTCAAGTATAGTAGATCTAAGCATGGTAAAATAAAAGATTTTTTTTTTTTAATTTGTTACGTGAAATTTTCATAACGTTAAAGCTTATATATTTATACTTCTATTCATAGCGCATAAAAACTCTCCTACCTTGCAGCACCATAAAGAACCATAAGAGACCCTTCAGGCATCGGTAGTCTTACAATTATATTTTGAACATCTCCATTTTCATTTTTTTCGTCGAACGTCGTGTCTTCGAACGTAGAATATTCAGCAACATTATTTAAATTATATTTGGTATTTGGACCAGAATAAGGAATCATCGTTAAAACTGAATTGCCCGTAACGTTGACGGTTACTATTCGTTCACCCCAAACCCAACAATCATCGATATGTGGATCTATCGAAGCTCCTCGAAGGGGGTCATATTCTAAAGTACATTGTTCCACTGTTTGGAAATTTTTAAGTATAGGTATTTCCAAAAATTTCTGTTGCACGAAGTGGGTAGATTTTGGGAAACCGTTGAAAGAACCCAACCGAAGTTTTTTCTTTTTGAAATTGCATTTTGGACCAAAGTTCTGAATTTGTAAAATTGTTCTTTCGATTACTTCATCGAATAATTATACGTTTTCAAAGAAATTTATAATAACTATAAAATACTTTTATTTCTTTGAATTAATAATATGTATTAGTAACTAATATCTTAGGATTCTAACCTTTATCCGTTTTCTGTCTCGACGTATACAATTCTCGCGTTTTATTAGGTCGTTTGATACAATTACTTAAATGTTCATTTTTTATTTTCGATTAAAAGAATTTGCAAAGTTAATTTGTTCATCTTCCCAATACGTTGATGTTTTACCATTGTGTCAATTTGATGCTAAGGAACAAATTACGTTTTGAAAACGAGGAACGGATGAAGGTTAGGACAATATTAATTTCTGTAATAAGAGATTATACGTTTTATTCTGCTGAAAATACCTGTTTTCTTCTTCCGCTCTGTGAAACTTCCCAAGGTATATCATCCAGTGCTTTCGTCAATAAAGCAATGTCATTATTATTCAGGAAATCGAGCTATTCGTACACAAAATGTGTGTTTTAATTATGTCGAAGCACGACTGTTTACGTGTACATAAAATTCAAAATATTATGATAAAGTTTTTGTCAATAAAACCATTGAACAAAACAGTTTAGCTTTTTGAAATTTTGTATTATATATTTTTATAAGAAACGCAATTTTGTTATTTTTGGCGTACGCCTTATTTTGGCACGTAGAATTATCTCCTAAAAGAATATTATTAACACTGGCAATCGGTAACGAGAATTCTCGTTTTCATAAGACTATACATTAGTACAATTAAAATAATTGTATGTGACTAAAATCACCGATCGTCAATGTGTTCATGTACGCATAGAAATTTTTCACTGTTCGAAGCGCAATTAGAAAAGACGTAATTTTCTTCGAAATGAAGTTCTATTTACCGTGTACGACAATCGTCCCTTTTTCATTCAAATCGATGGTTAACAAACACCTTACGTAAGGGAGTCCATTATAAATAATAATCGAAAGAAATATCAAAATAAACGATTTCTTAAATACAAAATAAATACCTTTATATAAACACCAGGAAATTCAATAGATTTGCCTCGATGATCCGGATGGTTTGCGTAAATATCGCTATTCCAACCGGGCCAAGAGAGGTTGCAAAGGGGACAGTAGACATAACTGGAATATTTCTGAAATATCAAATGGTTATAACTCGGAATAGTTAAAAGTGTAATAAAAATGCTCGCGAAATTATCAAAATTCTATATAACTATTATACCTTAGTGTCCCATATAAAATATACTATTATAAATATCAAAACAAATTATCAAAATTTGTGCGCATTTTGCACACAGATTAGATATATTAAATAATTTGAGGTAATTGGGTCTTTGGAAACAAATGCTAATTACATTATGAATTCCTAGCTGCTTTTAATATATTTTATTTTTACATGAAATTTAAAGATATTGGTTTATAGGAAATACAGTGCAAACAAAAAAGAAAAATTGATATATCGGCATAACAGCCTTGCCAAACCAGTTTTCAGAATGCTTATTATAAATTGCGTAGTAAACATAATTCTCTTTACTATCACTATATTTTCTGTATATAACTTTCTTGTTTATCAATTACACCACATTCCTGTTTTTGTTACATACTTAAATCACTACATTAGTTGGAAGGTAGATTAATTATTATAGATAATAAATACAGTGACCAAATATGTGTCTTGTTTATAATTAAAAATCTTTAATAACAAAGTTTAGAATCAAGAATAGTAAATACTACAAAGAATAATCAAAATGAAATTATATATCGAAAACGAGAATCAGTACAACGGTTATAATTTAATAAAAAAGGAATTGTAGTTTTTAAACATTTAATGAAATCTGACCTCTAATTGAATTTTGAGGTTGGGTTTCGTTATTTTATATTCCTTCTCGCATAAGAGACACGATCTTATTCCTTTACAACCACAAGGTCGAACTGTTTCCATTTGATAAAGAAATTAATCAACGATTTAAATTAAATAAATGTTACTTAATCGATTTCACAAGGCGCTTCTCTATCTTTTCTCTACATATTATAAAAGACGTCTATGCCAGTAATGGACTTTCGTGGGAATTTCTGATCATGCGCACTGGAGCGCATGATCACTGCCGTATACACTTAACTACGATTTAGGGTACCGTTGGATCCCAGTAAGGAACAAAATTTAAGGAAGTTACAGGGAAAGAGACAAGTTTTCATGAAGGAAAACAGCATAAAAGTACAATAAAAAGTGGAAAACAATTAATTATTTATTTAGTTTTTACGTGTGTAACCGATTTATTACATGAACACCAACATTTGTTGTTAGGGTAAGGAAAACTGCAGAAAACCTTACCAGTATTCGAACAAAAATATTGCACGTAAAAATGAACGTGAAACACACAAATACATAAAATATATAAACTTATATACTGTAAACATATACTTTATCAATATTAACTGAATACATTTAAATCAAATTAATTTCATATGTTTTAATCGACTTAAAACTAAAAATGTTGGAATTACCAACAGATCCCTTACATGCACTTTCTCTTGCGCTTAAGATACATGTATGGTAGCGGGCGAAATGTAGCTGTGACGTCATCTTACGCATGCGCAGAAAGGAATCCCGCGAGGGAAAATTCCCACGAAAGTCCATCACTGGTCTATCCCGTCTATCCAGTGTTATCAGACCGACTACTGGGTGCATCGGGAGCTGTACAGTGTGTACGCTGTCACCAGTTTGTTTACATCAGGTCACACAAATCATAATATCCGTGTTACTAACACACAGATGTCATAGATTCCAACATTCACTTTCCGAAGTACATACAATAATGAAGCGTCGCAATGTAGCGGTAATCGAGACATGTCCGGGAATCCCGATACTTTCGAGAATCCTGAACATTTTCGGGAACCCGACCCGACTCGATCTCTTCTCGACTCGTCCTGACCATCGGGTTCTCGCACACCTTTATCACCAACAAATTCGCCGACTCGCGCTTTTTTTTAAATCCGCCGTCAACCCGCAACGCCGCCCACTAGGCAGCTCATCCTGATGGAGATGTCACCCCAACTGGCATGCAAACATGTTACTGTTGCGCGTCCGGCGGCGTATTTCCGAAACTTCGTAGGGAATTCGGCCGGGAACGCTGCCCGTGGAGTGCTAAAGCACTCTGCTCCTTGGACGCGGGGGTTTCAAACGGAGATCGCTAGATAAGGAAAATAATAAATGGATACAACGATTTGAACACACGTAAATAGAACTTTAATTATAACTTAATAAAGGAATATAAAACAAAACAACCAGATTTCGCAGGAATGATCATAACCCGGTCGTACACTTCCGTTCTCTTAATACAAAATGCTTCTCTCTTTGCCGATTCAAATATACATGTACGATCTCGCTCAAGTTTCAATGTTACGTCCGTTCACTTTCGATCTCCGGATTCAAGTGTCGCTCTGCCGTTCGGTCGAGGCCCAGCCCACACGTAGGCCCCTCCAGATCGTCCCTTCCTTTATTCGGGCCGGGCGCAAAACTCTCGCACGCGCGTTCCTCGGCACACCCCCCGATCCCTCGAGAACGGTCCTTTGCGGCACGTGGCCGTTATCGGCTTTTGCATGCAGCTCGTTTCCGGCAATCGATAGCGCACGGCCCAAGTTCCTGGAATTACACACCTAGGAGAGGGGATCAAAGGGGAGCTCACGAATATCCAAACATCCGTCTCCAATAAATTATTGGCTAATCTATGACCCGAAGTGAAGTCATTAAAAGAATCTCTAACCACTTTTAAACCTTAGAATTGACGCGGACTCCACTTTGTCTCCCTTTCCTATTACATTCGTGTAATCTGATTTAAACCTCGCGCCCCCCAGAGCTTCTGCTACACGGCGCCAGGCGGCGACCGCAACATTACATATCTGAGCAGTGTGGCCAGAGCCGAGCTTCTTCTAGATGACATTTCAAAGTGTTTAAAACATACATACAAGAAACATGGCGCTTCATAGTACAGGCGATTGGTATTCTCCTGCACCGTTTTGGCAAAATGGACCAGCACCCGGTGAATTTTACAATTTTCCTGGAAATTCTACACGATCCGACGTTGGAGGATTTCAAAGATCTCAGTAAAACTTTTAGTTGTAATTTTCTTACAAAATTGCATGTCATGTCGCTTTTCATGGATGTAAATTAGGAACTCCTTTAAAACGATTAAAATTTATCTCATCATTTGCTTCCATAAAAGAATTTGTGAAAAGTATAATCTATATATATCTAATATATCTTTCAAGTTATGTTTATATTTTGAGTCATTCAATGTATTTCTAACCTTAATATCATTCAACGTTAATATGTTCATTGATGTGGCTTTTTTTTGTGAACATTTATATTTGACAAATCTATCGATATAAGCAAAAATAGTAACATAATCTTTTCACTTACATTCTCCAAATTTTGATAAAAATAGGGAACAAATTACAACAATATCTTCTTAGTGTATTGCTTCAAATGAATTTTTTTAATTGAAATGGTTTTACCTTTTCATAGGGCTCCAATAACAACTGGTACATCTGTAATTGGAATTCAATTCAAAGATGGTATTCTTATAGCAGCAGATGTTCTTGGATCGTATGGATCATTAGCTAGGTTCAGAAACCTTGAACGAGTAATGAAAGTCAATAAAAACATCATTCTTGGTGCAGGAGGAGATTACGCTGATTACCAATTCCTCAAAAGTAAAATTGAAAAAAAGATGTATGTTTTCATTATCGTACATTTTCATTATCATTTTATTTGTATTTTACAGTTCTCAAATTATAATATGTTTATGTATTATAGCCTCGAGGAAACTTGTCTGGATGATGGTTTATCTTTAAAACCAAAGGCTCTTTATTGCTGGTTAACACGATTGATGTATAACAAAAGAACAGAGTATGATCCACTTTGGAATAATTTCATTATTGGTGGCATAGAAGGTGATAAACTGTAAGTATTGTGTTTTTTCTTTTTGTGTTTCAATTGTACATGTAACATTTATTTAAATATTTTATATAGGTTTTTGGGTACTGTGGATAAACTTGGCACAGCTTATAGCGATCCAGTAATTGCAACTGGATATGGTGCATATATGGCAACACCTATTCTCAGAAAAGCTTACGAAGAAAATAAAGAAATGACTAAAGAGCAAGCAATAGAGCTCATATACAAAGTAATGCAGGTTCTATTTTACAGAGATGCGCGCTCTTTTCCAAAAGTAAGTTACATGTTATATTGAAACCATATAGTATTAAAATGCATGACAATTTAACTTTTTTGTCTCTAGTATCAACTTGGTATAATTACAAAAGAGGGAGGCACTGAAATACAAGGACCACTAACGCTAGACAGCTATTGGGGACCTGCTATCATGTAAAGATAAATATGAATAAACTTTTTGTTAATAAAAATATTTACGATATAAGTCTAAAAGAAGTACCATTGTTTAACCTCTCATAAATATAATTTATTATGGACAACAAAATTTTATACAAGGGCAAAATGCATTTATAAAAATAAATATTCTAAGAAGTTAACGCGTCAATATATCACAGCCAGTATCTGTAATTAAAATAGTATGTTCTACCTGAGCAGTACGTGAATTATCTACTGTGACGGCGGTCCAACCGTCTTCTAAAATTTCGATCTCTTGGCTACCTTGACTTAAAATTGGTTCGATAGTAAAAGTCATTCCTGGTAGCATTTTCCCAGGAGAATCATTTGCTAATAATAATAAAATACATTACATTATGTATGTTTAATATACTATGTATGAAAGATGAAAATAGTAGCATACAAAAATGTAAGATGTCCGGTGGTCCATGGAAGTAAGTACCAATGCCATGCCCTGCAAATGCTGGAACTACAGAATATCCGTGCTTGTTTGCAGTCTCTTCAACAATATTTCCTGAAAATTAAATGGAAATATATAAAGAATCTCCTTTACTGTATTTTAATTATTGCCATGATTACCTATGTTGCAAAACCTTTCGTTTGGTTTACAAATATCAATAGCATGTCTTAAGCACAGTTCAGTTACATTTATTAATTTTTTTCCTTCATCGTCGCATTCTCCTACCTCAAACATTTGAGAACAATCTCCATGATATCCATTTAAATATACCTAAATGATCAGAAACTTTACAATTTAAAATAAACACTAACACAAATACAGTATACAGTTATTTGAATAATCAATATTCTACCATAAGTCAAAAATATACTACACACTGTTACATCGACATTAAATATGTCTCCTTTTTGTAAGGGTCGGCTGTCTGGAATACCATGGCATGCAACATTATTAATACTAGTGCATATTGATTTTGGAAATCCTCGATAATTAAGGGGACTGGGATAAGCTCCATTACTTATAATCATTTCATGCACAATTACATCTAATTCGTCTGTAGTTGTGCCAGGCTGAAATAAAATTTACTAGCTCAATGAAACAGTCGATTAAATTTTATGTTAAATGCGTATTAAATACCTTTATATACTGTTTGATATAATTTAATACTTTTCTGGCAAAATGACAGCTGTCTCTCATACATTTTATTTGATTTTTGTCTTTAATTTCGGCTTTTTTTGGACCTTCCCTGGGTATAGACGATTCACTGTAAGATGGTTTAAATATACCCGACGGCACTTTTCTCATCTCAGAAACTGTCCATGGTTCGACAATTTCATAATTCCCAAAGACATTGTTTAGAAGTTTACGCGTTGGTAACTAAACAATTAACACACTGATTAGATGAATGACTATGTACAGCAAACATTTTTCTAGCAATAACGTACATTTGATTTTCCTTTAAAAAAATTTTTGAGAAACATTTTGTTACGATACTACGTGTATGATATATTTTCTCGTCGTTTAATTTTGCTTTCCATAAAATTTAACGAACTAAGGCTTTATATGTAATAATTTTGTAATAGAAATTTATGTCTTTTTCACACAGAAAGATTTATCATGATACTTTTCATTTATAAAACGATGTAACCTTTAAAATGTTTTAAATTGACTGACGTCATAATAATAAAGGATTAAACATACCGAACATTCATACGCATAATTATGTCTTGTTTAATAATACTTTTGACAGAGAATTTATATTGGATAAAAATTAATTTATAAATTATGAACAAAATGTAACGGCTAAAAATTATAAATAAAACTTTTTGGAATTAGAAATCATTACAATGAAAATATATGAAATATTATTTAAAAACTTAATTGGTTCATTTTATTTTAAATTTAAAATGTGGTTTAATTGAATAGATAACTATTCACGATACGATTAACAATTTAAAGCGATTCGTCAATAAAAATTAATAGTTTCCTCGTTGGTTCTTACGATTGGTTAGTAACCAACCCACACCACGAGGTATAGATTCTATAGAATAGACATTACATGCAATGCTTCTTTTTGTTACGCGAATTGGGGACTTGCGAGCCATCATTTCCGTGTCACTTCTAACGTTATCGGTTTAAACTGGAATTTTAATTTTGTACTCCTAATGACCAAATATTGAGAGAATTTAATTATTTCGCAAGCAATCAAAATTATACCTCAGGAGCGATACATTCAATTCAATGCCTTGTAAAAGCACAGACGAGGTATTCGAGTAGACCCTTCACCTTATAGACTTTCGTGGTCTACTCTGACTGCCATACCGACCTGCAAATTCGGAGGTGATTTTAGCGGCCTCTTCTCATGGATGGTGGTCAGTTGAAAAACTCACTGAATTAGTGTGATAGGCAAACAGGTGTGTAAATACATATGAGTTGAGAAGTACGAATTAATCGCGATTCTTTGATTAGTTAAAGTTGTAAATAATTTGCATGTAATCATCGAAGTGAATAATGTTAACAAATTCAAGAATCTTGTCATCTGCTACTATAAATCGACAAAAGTGTGAGTTATATTTAATTTGTACATTATATCGCCATCCATCAATATAATTCTAAAGTTAATTTGTTTTTTATTTAATTTAATTTATTTGTTCTAGGAAGTCGCGTATCCGCGGTTTCTATCTGAGGCATCTTTATTCCTTTTCGAATAACAAGCTTCGCGAGACATCGGCCCTTCCCCCACCCTGCCACCTAGTTCGTACTTGGAAAATTAACGTAGTAAGACTCGTCAAGACGTATCGGCGTTTCGCGGCCGAGGTGCGTAATTCGAACCTGTTGATTTTTCCATTATTATTACTCGCGTTTTCATTACGATCTCTTGCAATATAGTTTCGTTTCAATCATTATTTAATTATAATAATCGTTTATGTTTTTTAGTGGATCTTTATTTCGTTTCTGTTCCAGTCTCTGATTGAAATTCGATGCCATGGAAACTTTTATTGCCGCGTAAACGACACCATAACAGATGGCAGGCAACTCGACAAATGGAGGGAATATTGCTAACGTTTAAACAATTATAACAAAAATTAACGGGCATATTAATATTTATATATTTTTATTTCTCTATTAAATCTTTCGTTGCAAGCATGATCATAATTTTCTAATCGGCCATTGTTAAGATAAAATACGGAAATCCTTAACAAATTTTTTATCCACTTCGATATACTATATCGAAGTATAATACACAAATGGCGTTGGTAGATATTAACGATAAATTGAAATAGTTTATATTTAACTGTATTCTGATCGCGATTGAATATTTCTAAGTGTTATTTATTTAATTGTTTATTTATATTTCTTTCTTTATGAATTGTTGTAATTGCAATTTGCATACATTTTCGATGCAAGTTTAAGAAAACGTAGAAACTACATAGTTGGAATATGCTATACAAGCATAAATAACCAACGAACTTTAATTCTTGCAAATTTCGGAATATTTATAAAAATTACGGGATATTCTATCGTTCGATAAAGTAAACATAATCATGCTTACAACTCTAACTATGAAACTTAGTAATATAATATTTATCAATTGAATAATTGCTTATACTTAATTATTTTCGTAGATAATATTTTATCGTTGAAATTCTCATTGATTGAGAATATTTCGCCTTCGTGGCATTGAACTTTTACGTGGCAAACTATGTATACAGTATGACTAACTAAAGCAGTATTTCTGTTGACGAACTCTTGTAAGAAGAAGAAAAAAGAAAACCAGTAGACAAAGCACAGGTGTGCTTGTTGTATTTCTTCCATCCTGTCCCTTTCTTTTCAGCTCTATTTTTCCAGGAAAGTTGGCCGCGCGCAATTCGGCCGGTAGATTCAGTGAATGTGCGTAGCAACAAGTTTGTCTCTCGGGGTAAAGTGACCCCAAGCACGTCGTCGTTTACGGTGTTAGGCAAACGCGAGGATAGAAGGAGTATTTCCTACGCAGTTTTAAATTATTTCCAGAGCATCGTTCAAGTATAGGATAACTACTTGAATATATTCTAGTCGATGCTCAAGTACAATGGTCAATTCAAACAGAACTGGTGCTATTGCTAGGTTGCCTTGAGGGCAAAAGTTCTATGTCTGCTTTTACGCAGCGCGTTCGCGGGAGCTACTTCTCGATTAGTCTAATGGACACTCGCTAATAAAACCGCTAAGATAGGTACGTTGCTTGATGGGGATTATATCTTGCCGCGAGTGTCAAAGTAACGTTGTGTCGAGAGTTTTAGAAAAACTGAGCTCTTCGAGTAAGAAAACGCAGCCCTTATATACTGGAAATTGAGCCCTTACAGTGACGGGGCATTACCATGTAAAGTAATGAAAATTGGGCCGGGTGCTCACATACGGCATGAGTCAACCCCGTCCGAGGAGGTTGTGCGCTAGATCATCGGGCCAACGCCCAAGCTACCAAACGTTTCGGTCCCATACATGAATGATATGTAACATCTAAATCGCGATAACAGAGTCATTTGTTCGCCAATTTCAATCTTCGGCCACGATAATCTAATTTAATACTTCTTAATCAAATTAATTATTTTTTCAATTTGAAATTTAAACTCCTCGTTACCGGAATTAGAGTCAGTGCATCACTGAAGAGGATTATTGGGCGGTGCTCCACGAGCGAACAATGTAAATATAAATTTATACTTTGAAATTCTTAATTAAAAATCTCTATAATTTTAGCAATAGATTCTAATTGTTTTCGTGCATTTTTCTTACAGTTTCTGGACCTGATCCTGAACGGAGGGATGACTGATGATTTCTAGTAATCACTGGTGAGTTGCATGATGTTTGTGTTCCTTTGGTCCCCAACCATGTTGTAGGTGAAAGATCCGAATCAACACGGGTGACCAGTTGTATACTTGCTATTTTTGACGAGTTAAGTGACTGCGTGTATTTTCAATACCCGTGAGTAGTAACATCAACTGTTATGTTTTTTAGAACAGGTTTTAGGGTCTTGTTGCACTCGCGTTTCTTAATGTTAAAAATAAATATTGCACAATTTTTATCAAATATATGAAATAGTTTTATTAACTTTATATGAATTATATGATTGAGAAGAAAATGAATTAATATAATGTGAAAACATTATATTTATCACATGATCGAGTAGAACATTAATATAAATTATTAAATATTGATCGTTTACTTAATTAATACATCGTATGATGTATTTAATGTGCAAGAAGGCATTTCGCGACAGGTTGATTTTTGAGTCAAAGTAACATGCATTTTATACCAGTTATATATTTTAAAAATTTACTTTGACAACAGAATCGACTTTGAATTTTTTAAATAATACTTTATTAAATTTGTTTCAATAATGAATTTCAATTCTCAAATTAAATTATAATAAAATCTTAATAAAGTTTTTCATTTTAAATAATTAAATTTCAATTATAATAGTTTTATTGAATAATAGTATTTCAATATTAACATATTTTATTATTGATATATTACATATAACAAGTCGAGTCATTTTAACTCAAAATTAAATACGAAATACCGTTTAGCTATTAACCAGTTTTTCTAGTCGGGATTTTCAGACTAATTTTTCCGTGTTCGTTGCCTAAGTTTATGCACATGCCCAGGTGCTATTTGCATGAGCGAAGGCAACGGGGCACGATGACTTTTTTTTTTTTGAGCGTTTTAGATCACATGCACCTTGTTGGTTATCAGTGACCACAATTGGGTTACCTAGTGGAACTGATCATATTTAGAGCAATTGGTATACTTTAATGTCTTTTAATAAGTTTAAAACTTTTTTGCATGAGTCTATTTCTCGTAGGATCGTTAGTGAATTTTGTAGCTTATGTTGAATCCTCTTCATATTGTATTTAGGGCAAATTGTCAAGATGCGTTCAATAGTATTTTGTACGTTACAGGCGTGCAGGAATTTGGTTCGGTTTTTGTGATAAGGTATGAGTGTATCCAGCTTGAGTGTCCTATTCTTAATCGGGTTGTTTCCACTTGATCTTTTCTATTTAGTGGTAGTGCCGGATTGAAGTCATATACGAATTAGTAATAAACGCGATTGCTTGTAGAGTTGCGAAATACTATTTTTCGCGTTTACTTTTCAGGGTAGTGTTGCGAACAGTCACGATTCGCGTTGCTTTTTTACTCTTTTATATATATAATAATGGATGTCAACCGCGTTTGTAATTTTCATGTTATAAATTAGCGTCGCGATCTTGATTAATCGTGCGATTTTTTATTTAACGTTGCGATATTTTCAATGCACAAATTCTGCCCCAATTGTAGTACTAGTAGTAGTTAGTTTATTTTGTGGTCTGTACATGTGTATGTACATGTACTAATAGCCTCTGATTAAAGTTAGAGTTGATAATAATATACAATGTTCGCGTTTGCTCGTAAAGTTGCGAACAAATATTTATCGCGTTGATGTGTTAGTGGTGCGACTAAACACGATTCGCGATTGTTTTTATGCAAACCTAGGAACCGGACGTTTGCTTTAAGAACAGCGTTGCGAATTTTTAGTAAACGCGATTGCGAATTAGAGTTGCGAATCACTATTTTTCGCGTTTGTTTTTCAGGGAAGTGTTGCGAATAATTACCATTCGAGGTTGCTTTTATTCTTACAGGTCGCGTTTGGAATTTTTTCTATTATAAATTAGCGTTATGATTGTTGATTTCTCGCGTTGTTGCCCCGTAGTGTTGCGATATTTAAAACGTCTAACTTCATTCCCATATGTGCCACTCTATTGTAGTTTTAAGTAGCTTGAACTAGTTAGTTTATTTATTGCATGTGTATTTGCATCAACGATGGGCGCCGCCAGCACCACGATCCAGCATTTGTGGGCAAAACGTGATTTGCATTAGCGTTGCGAAACATAAATATATTTCCATTAAAGATAGAGTTGCGAATATACAATAATCGCGTTTGCTTGTAGAGTTGCGAATTCCTATTTTTCGCGTTTCCTTTTCAGGGTAGCGTTGCGAATTCCATACGCGATTGCTTTTATCGTTGTTTAAGAATAGCATTGCGAATTAACTGATCGGTTTGCTCTTAGCGTTGCAAATTACTATTTTTCGCGTTTCCTTTTCAGGGTAGCGTTGCGAATTCCATACGCGATTGCTTTTATCGTTGTTTAAGAATAGCATTGCGAATTAACTGATCGGTTTGCTCTTAGCGTTGCAAATTACTATTTTTCGCGTTTACTTTTCAGGGTAGTGTTGCGAATAATCACCATTCGCGGTTGCTTTGATTGTTATAAATCGCGTTTGGAATTTTTCTATTATAAACTAGCGTTGCGATCTTGTCGCGTTTTTTTATTAATTAGAGTTCCGATCCAATGCTCAAAAGCTGGCCAAAACGCTGGCCACTGCACCAGGATCATCAAGAAGTAAGCTGGGATTCTGCAAAGCCTCGAATGGCTCAAAATCATTATTAAAATTAGTGTTGCGCATGATTGAATATGGATTCACGCGATTTAATTAATAAAGGAACCCTGTGTGGTTCATTTTACGAATAACAAACACCATTCGTGTATAGTTTTTTATTTTATAAATTAGCGTTGCGAAAGAAAGAATGGTCCACTCACGGGTTGTTTGAATTTAAGACGAGTGGACGCTTATTCCAACTATCTGAAATATATCTTTTCTTTATATATTTTCCAAAAGAAATCCTGCTTGAAAATACTGTTGTAAATAGACCAATTGTTTTATTCTTTATAACGTGTTAAAATTTGTAATCTATGTGAATGTATTTTTATCACAGATTTGTGATGCATTTAAAAATGCTATATTATGATTAATTTTATTGTAGATTGAATTTATGATTCCAATATATATGTATATCTATATTACTAATTATTCATTATTAGAGTTGGTAATTTTTACGGGATATATAACCTTTGCAACCCAATTGTTATTTATAAATAGTGAATATTTTTATAAATATTCTGTATTCTTTGCAGAAATCAAAGTTTGTTCATGATTATTGTTTTAATTGATGGAAAATAAAATGCTTGCATCAAAAAGGTATGCAAATTGTAATTCGATCTTTCATATTGAGAGTTAATTTCCGTGTAGAATCGTTATTTTCGTGCGTTATTGCTTTTTCTGTACGAACCTAATTTAGTTTTCAATACAGTAAAATATAATTATAGCAATGTATACGTCTTGAAAAATTTGTTATTTGATAAACGAAACGAAAAATAAAATCTAGGGTAACAAATGAATAAAATTTTCAATCTATTTCGTATTTATCTTAACACTGAGACGAATTAACTTTTAATTTAACTTTTCATTCAATTTCACGTAATATTTATGTCTTTAAACTTTTTAGTATCAATTTTTACTCGTGGAAGCTTTAGTTCAAATATTAATTTCATAATATCACTTTTACTATGATCGATTACCATTAGTCTATCTTGTCGGTATATAATTATTTTTTTCTGTGCCCATTAATACACTTTCATTTCAGCTATTAATCCTTTAAACAAGTTCTTGTTACAGAATATATGTATAATCATTGAAGAATGGAATTGGAAATGGTACACGGATTCCATCTTGATCGTTCTTAGAGAAATATTTCATACAATTCTATTTATTGTCTGAGTTTATGTTTCAGGGAAACATTGTGGGATTAATCAAGACACTAAGAAGAAAATATCTTTTCATATTTCTTTGTTTTATATGAGTTATATTTATTGGATATGAGTTATTGTTTCAGGACAACATCGTGGGATTGTCGAAGACACCAAGAAGAAAATATCTTGTCATACCTCCGTTTTATATCGGTTATATTTATTGTATATAAGTACAAATGTATATGTATAGGTAGAAGCGTTCTCCAGCGTTTTATTAAATACTACTGAAACGTGTGCGTAAATTTAAGTGGGAATGATTAATATTAAGGTACATATTAGTATTCTAATTTGCAAGGTCCATACGTGTAGTTGCACATTTCTGGTTGGATCTTCAGTGTCTTATTAGGCACTATCATAATAAAAACATCCATTTAAGAAGAAGCAATTAATAATAAAGTACATATTGGTACTTAAAAATCAGGATTCGTACGTGCAGTTGCACATTTCAATTTTATTTCTAAAAAACATGTGATGGATTATCTAACATGTATCAACATTTTGTTAGGTTTTTGATCTCTTCATCAGAGTTTGTACGTGCAGTTGCACATTTCAATTTCGTTTCTAGAATACATGTGTATTATCTCACATGTATTGACATTTTGTTAGGATCTTCATCTCTTCATTGGGCAGTTCTTTTAAGAACTCTCCCTTTGTAAATCACTTCTAACTTTTCGATAGCTTCTCCCTTAGATAGGTATTCGAATTCCTCGCCAAAGGAAGGGTGAGGCTAGGGTGGGTCTCCATTCGCAGCAACCTCCACGCGGTGAGACCTGGGGATTATTATTTACTATGTAATTAATATAATTATTAATTACATAACAAATAATATGAGCTAATGGCTGTGTTCTTTTTATAGTTTCACATACCTTCTTCCCCCCGGTGTGCGGTCTGATAACATCCATTTCGAGTCGCAAATACGTTTTTACCGAGTTATTTTTTTAATAAATGATACGTTATAATTTAAAATAAAAAATAGAGGATTTTCGGTGTACTTATCAATGAGGTACATCCTTACGTATTTTAATAATCTTGATATCTTTAAATAATCTTAATCGATTGGTTACTCCAATGAAATCAATCGATTGATGCTCAATTCTGGACCGTACAGCTTTCATTCCGTTAAAAAATACTAAAATTTCTGTAATTTAATTTTCTGTCTCACTTCTACTTGTGTTTATTTCTAAATCTGTTGGTAACGTTGCGAGTAATACGAAAATGATAATGGGGCTCTAGAGCCCCAGAAAAATGGACCGAAAAACTACATTGGGTGAAAGCACAGACGAGGTATACGAGTAGACCTTTCACCTAATGTATTTTTTCGGCTCGTTTCTCTGGGGTCCCGGGACCCATTAGCATTTTCGTGTCACTCGCAACGTTACCAGCAGATTCAGTAATGAATTTTAACACTAGAAAGACTGAAACTTAGTATATACCTATATTGCCCAAAAGCAGTCAAAATGACTGCATTGTGAACAAATAACTAATGTGCAAAGAAATTTGTTTAAAATTAATTTTTAATATTTTTTATATTATTTACAGTTATATAACAAGTTATTAGTAAATATTAACAATAAAAAAAATTTACTTCACTTGAAAAAAAAAATAATTTATGCATTATTATTTGTACATTTTTTGCAAATGAAAGTGGAAATCTTTTTATGTGTACATCTTCCGCAAACATACTTTTGACATTTTTCACATATATTATTTGTTTTGTTGTTGTTGCAAAGTCGTATTTGACAAATTTTACGTTTGTTAGAATGGATTGCATTTGATGATGTTGCAGTTGATCTTTGTGGGTCTTCATGTTCTGATGAATTTTTCTGTCTTGCAGCTCTGTATTCGGTGGAAAGCTGTTCTGCTAATTGAAACAAGAACTCTTTTCGTTGTATTTGTATTCATTAGAGTCTGAACTACTTAGCACCCTACACCTTTTCCTGGGCATATTGCTGACACTTTCATTTTCATCATTGGTGATCGACTCTTCATCGCTATCTTCAGTGTCAGATGTTTCACTTTGAATATAATCCGCTTCATCTTCAGATGATAGTTCAGAATTTGTTGCATCTAATTCTATATCGGAGCACTCTTCGCTTATGTTCGTTAAAATTTCTAATAACTCACTTCTATTCGACATTTCTTTCATGAATTTAGGGCGCAAAAGAAATAAAATAAACAACTTGTTAGAACAAGTATCACTGCATAAATATTCGAATAACAAGTACTACTTTAGCTTATTGAGAAACTGCATCTTATCAAGTATACGCCCAAATCGACAATTTATCATGCACTTGTATGTTATCATGTGTTAGTAATCGAAAAAAAATGAAAACTGTTATTTCAATACAGAGCCGAACTGGTCATATAAGAAATTTACTCAATTCAATAATAAGAGTCATTTGATTATTTAAAATTTCCCAAGCAGTCAAAATGACTGCTTTTGGGCAATATAGGTATAACATATATATATATACCGGAAATGAAGGAGGGGAGAGGTAACTACAATTATTAATAAACGCATTTATATGTTGTACAAAAAGTCACAAAATTCTAAGAAATTGTGTCATTATATACATAATTGTTTTTCTAATTGAAATTAAAAAGCAGTCAAAATAACTTCCTTGGGCAATCTAGTGTTAATCCCTTCCATAGTCAATTCACATGGATTTACGCAAAACTACAGCTGTTTGCCTATCAATACTAATTCAGTGAATAGTTTCTCAACTGACCGCCATTCATGAGAAGAGGACGCTAAAATCACCTTCGAATTTTTCGCTCACGTATGGCAATTGTTCGAACTGACGTACAAAAAGACAACAATTAACGACATACACTCTTCCAAAGTGGAACAAAATGTTAAAAAGATCATGTATCAAATTGTAAGGGGATCGTCGTAAGAAGGCTTTAATCTTCGTAATGGTTTCAAGGGGTCGATGATCAACAATGACTAGCTTATGGTTACTGGTGGTCAACAGTGAGGTTGACATCAAGGTCAGCGGTCCAGTGAAGATCCAGAAATGGTCAAGAGGTGGGACCAATCGAAATAGTTTCTTTGTAGACAAGATAGTCTTAACTGTTAACTTTAACTTTGGCTCTGACTGGTCTCCCTACCCTTTCATCATCTTAGACATATAAGTAGGGTCACTGCGAAGAATTCTTCAGTCTCGTCGCGAATTTGGAAGTGTACAAATATCCAGAAGGGAATCAGGGACCTCTGCTGGCCGCTGCTGACCACTACTGACCAGCATTGACCAGTACTGGCCACTACTGACCACTACTGACTCAATTCTGACTAGTGCTCCTACCACTACTGACCACTACTGACCAGTGCCGGACGGTGATGGCCTGCGGTAAGAACTGTTTAAAAATTCTCTCCCCTCTTTTATTCTATCGTTTGATGCCAATTTTGCTTCAATGAACTGATTTTGCCTTGCTTGTCTAACTGATGTTGCTATAATATGAATATTTTCTTACTTTACAGCAGGCCCAGTGGTAACTACCCTATGTACTGACAACAAGTAGTAAGTCTACCCCACTTATTTATATTTTATTATTTTTATTTGTTTGTTTGATGTGAATTCAACTTTATTTATCTATCTGATTTCATTTGGTTATTATGAATGTTCCTTTTCTCTGTTTCTACTTTTACATTGTTTTCCGAATTTATATGATTGCCTTGATTTGTATAATATTGCAGGATATAATAATGAAATATTGTTTTCAATCATATACTATATTTTGTTTCTATACAATTTCATGAATTTTTATTTTTATGTTCTTGCTCGAATTCTCGTAATATTCTACGGAGGGACTTTGTTGATTTTTCCATTTCGTTTGATTGTTTGGTGTTGATTCAACTTGGTGTCTCGATCCAAGTTTCTTTCATTACAATTATGAATGTTCGTTTTGATATGTATAACATTGTGTCGATGCATATATCATATTTGTTTCGATGACACTGATAAATATAAGAATGTTCCTTTTGATATGTATAACATGGTGTCGATGCATATACCATATTTGTTTCGATGACACTGATTAATATAAGATTGTTATTTTTACGTCTCAGAGACGTGATAAGTCTACCGGGCCAAACATGACTAAGATGTCTCAAAGAAGTGATAAGGCTACCGGGCCAAACCTTGGTCTCGCTTTTGGCACGCACAGTTGGAAATTAAATCGTAAGGCAAAGGGTTTAGATTTAAGCTTCGACTGGTTGTATACGTGCTTACTTTGGCAAGTGTAGTTAGTATCTTTTGGTTAAAATTATAATCTTCTTGCACACTGCGATTTTTAAGATGACAAATGTCATAGTAGATTCAATTATTTTTAATTTGACACTCATTTTAAAATGAATATATAATGAGTACATATACTGAGTATAACTTTCTCTCGTTCGCTCGTTCTCTGGTTCTGGTTCTTTCCGAGATTATGTCTCAACTGAAAGGACCGGAGAGTTTTGCTCGATCACCTCTGTTTGATAGAATGAAACATGTGATCACCTGTGTAGTAGGTGTGATAGCTCTAACCGTTTCAACCTTGGTGCAGCTTGGTTCAGCTTAAGTGGGGCCTCGCCGGAACGTATATTCTCCTCTTTATACGGAAAAGAGCGTAACTTCCGGCGAGAGTTCTTGATTCATATCCTTTCTCGAGTACTAACAATAAGTCGGGTTCTGTTGTGATCGTGTGTCCTCTAGGACCCGGCGGTGTACGTAGAGAAGCAGGTAGACGTGGGTCAGGGGCTTGACTTGCTTTTCTGATAATCAAGGCCGGGGGGGATCAATTTGATACCCACACTCACTGCACGCTATGAGCACGTGTCGCGTCGCGTTTTATTTAAGCGTGCGATGCTTTTGCACGCCGCAATTTTTAATATGACAAATATCGTAATATCAATCAAAAATAGAGTCATGATTTTAATATCTTTTATAATACTTATAATTATATTCATTTTAAAATGAGTGTCAAATTAGTAGCTTCCGATTGTTCTTTACATTCTTCAATAATTAAATTCACTTTCATAATTGAGTTGACGGCTTTCGATATCAAAGATACCCAAAGTCTTTTTTTACTTATTAAAATTTATCATTAGATTGACGTGCAAGAAGATATTTCGCTACGAATACATTTTAGAGTCAAAGTAACCTCGTATATTATGTACTATTTTTACTTTCTCACTGCACTTGCCTGTAATTGTAGTATTTGTAGTTTTACAGATTCAGTGTTGGGCATATGCTTCTTGCAGGTGTCAAATTTTTGTTTGTTCTCTTACTAATCTATTAAACAAGTTTCTGTTACAGAGAATATTCCTATGGAAGTTTTAGGTTTATAGAAGTAACAATTAAGAATTGTTACAATTTTGTTTGATATTGTTTTGTTTGTGTTTCAGGAAATTATCGTGGGATGAATAGAATATAGAAGTGTCGGATGACACGCATGAATCATGGTATTTTGACAAGCTTTTATCCCCCTTGAGGCACATCGCTGAGTAATGCCGTGCAAAGTCAGTGTACCCTAGATTGTAAACACTAGGACACGGTCTTACTCATCAGCACTAGGACTCATCCGAGTGCTACTAGAGTAGTCATCCGGCTCCCCTTCCCCTCTTAACACAAACAGATAAATAGGGACAAAACCCCGAAAAACGTCTCCTTGCGCTCAGTTGAAACTGTAAGCTCGTCGATATTAAACTAATCTACGCCACCAACTCGTGTTCTTCCTTGGACTCCAACAGAAGAAAGAAGAATATATTTCATGTATTTTGTTTCAGATTGCTTAGTTTATGTTTTAATAATTTAGATTTATAGTTAGGTAAAATGTAACAGTATGTTTCAGGAAATCTTCGTCGAAGGATTAACAAGAAAGAATATATTTTCTATGAATTTTGTTAGATGATTAGAGAGGTAGGATGTAAATGAATTTTGATTTATAGTTAGGCAGGAGTTTGGTTCTCTATATTAATCATTATATCAGGCAGGCAATATTTTGGTCTATTTCTCTGTTTTGTTGATGAGAATTCAGAGGCAAATTCTTTCTCAAAAACTCTTTCGTTGGTTGTTTCCTTCGTTGGTTGCACTTTCGTTTATTGCTTTTTCGACCAACGATCGCTGGTCACAAAAGATCTTTACTAATGGAGGGTTGGGAATCGGTTAGGGCGGGTCTCCATTCGCAGCAACCTCCACGTGGTGAGACCTGGGTAATATTATTTAGCGTTTAATTAATAACCGTATCACTTTTAGCTGGGTAATGCAATTATTAATTAAAACCTAAATTATATTAGCAAATTGGCTGCGATCCGCCTTGCATAGGTTATCATAAATATAGAGCTTCTTCACTAGGTTAGTTTTGATTCTCATTGATTCATCAAAGATTCTAGAGTATTGTCACAGATGTGGTATAGAAGTAGATCCTTCATCCAATGTATTTTTGCGGCCTATTTTTATGGGGTCTCGAAACTCCATTAAAATTTTCGTGTCATTCGCAACGTTACCGACAGATTCAGAAATGAATTTGAATGCCTTCCATAGTCAACTCACATGTATTTACGCAACACTACACCTGTTTGCCTATCAACTAATTCAGTGCCTAGTTTCTTAACTGACCGCCATCCATGAGAAGAGGCCGCTAAAATCACCTCCGAATTTTCAGGTCGGTATGGCAGTCAGATTCGGCCGCGAAAGTCCATAAGGTGAAAGCACAGACGAGATATACCTCGTCTGTGGTGAAAGGTGTATACGTATACCTCGTCTGTGGTGTAAGGTCTACTCGTATATACATATACCTCGTCTCTGATATCAACTTCCATTAGATGCATTGACTATCCTATATCTCGTCTGGGCTACAAGTTAAGACATTGTATTCTTGTGTACAATAAAATTCAGAATACAACAAAGTTCGTCTAGAAAAAGTAATCGTTAACAGGTCATTTACTCCTATTATTTGCGATATTATAAATTATACAATATTATTACTCAAGATAATTCAGTATTTCAAATTACCAACAGTATACATCCAATGTATTTTTTTAGCCTACTTTTCTGGGGCTCTAGAGCTCCATTACCACTTTCGTGTCACTTCCAACATTACCAACAAGTTACAGAAATGAACACAAGAGGAAGTGAGAGTAAGAGTTATGGTCGTTTGAAAATTGGACCATTTTTATGGGTATTTTCTCACTTTACAGGATTAAGGAACAATTTCTTTAACATTCTTAGAATTTCTAAATATTCTTCATCAAAATACGCGTTGCTTGTATTTTGAAACATTAAAATCGTCCAATCCGTTCAGGAGTTATGATTTTTTATACGTATGAAATTTCAGGGCAACATTTCTGGTCTCACATTAGATTTTCGGTAAAGAATTTTTTTCTCGAACTTGTGTAGGATTTCGAGGGTATGTCTATTCACCAAAAATGATTGTAATTGACCCCCACAATCGAAAATAATTTTTCTAAAACGATTTGAAAATTTTTTTTTCGCCGAAAAATTAGTCCACCTTCCTGAATTTTTGTCTCGAAAGTGCGTAGAATTTCAAGGGTATGTGTATTCACCAAAAATGATTGTAATTTTTTATATTATATTTGTTGATTCGTCAGAATCCCGTAGGACCTTTTTTGTTTGTTATTAGCTGAAAAATACAATTTCGGCGTGCTATATGTTTTTGAAAAATTTCTTTCCGAGTTTCATTACAAGTTGTAATTATTATATTTTTAAAATTCTGATACGCCCTAAAATCGGTAAGTTTTTGTATAAACATTTTTAACAGTGAGACTCTAAATATTCTCTGTAGGATTTTGGTCGTGTGAGCGTGTTGGCCATTGCGTAACATTAACATTATTTGCTTCAAACCATGTCCTCGTTGAAATGTCGACTCAATTGTGTTGTGTTCTTCAAGGAACGGTAATAAATTGGCTTGTAAAATTGGCGTGTACTCTGTACCGTCCATTCTTTTTAATGGGAAAATCAGATTTAGCATGTCACGAATACAAAATCTCTCCATAACCGTTAAACTTCTTTTTCTTTTCGAAAAATATCGTGAATATTTTCGTAAATTTTGCTAGTATAAGTTAAATCTATCTGTACCATCAAGATTGAATTTCTTTTTCGTCTAAAAAAATTACCCGAAATCGGTGTAGTTAAAAAAGTAAATCGGTTTTAATAATTGGTATAGGGTCTTCAAATCTTTTTTTTTTTTTAATTGAAAGTTTATAGTCGCATCAACTGCAAAGGTTATTAACGACTGCACTAGGAATTGCGGGACGTTAGGGGTATGTGATTGTGTTGCAAAAATTTATCACTGCATCTTGGTGTGATGACGATGCAAGTAGTTCCGTGAGGTTAGTCGTGATGTTCAGTTTATTCCTTATTTGCGCATATTTTCTGCATTCGATGATGATGTGGTCGATGGTTAGCTGTGTGTGACATATTTCACAGGAACTGGGAGAACTATTGTTCAAGAGGTGTGCATGTGATAATTTGCTGTGACCGGTTCTGATTCGCGTTAGTGCTACTTGCTGTTTTCTGTTGCATTTGGGGTTTGTTGCAATGTCGTAAAAGTTTTAAATTGATCTATGAAGTAAGCTTGCCTTGTGTTTATGTTTTATCCAGCGTACTTCAATCTGGTAATTTTGTGTCGTTTCGAATTTAGGCGCGGCCACTATCTATTGTCTAACTACGACTTCTTTTAAGGATTCGATGTACAGTCCATCGTATAACATTAAAATTGTTTTCTTTTAAAATTTTATGGCTTCTATTCTCGCAGTAGTTATTAGAACTCTTGATTACATTATTGCAACGATATGTCATACAAAATGAAACTTTCGTTGGTTATATCAAAATAAAGAAGACAATAAAGTACCGTTTATTAAAAGAAAATTAATAAAAATGCAATGTACAGGAAATGGAAATATCCTTATGTTATTAATAATAAACGAGAATTTTTTAATTTTTGAAATGTTTCATCTACATCTAGTTTTACAAGTATAGTATGCACTCGATCGAAATAGAACTGCTTCAGTATCTCAATGATAATGATACATCATTTCAAAGTCTTAAAAAATACCCTATAATTAAGAATCTATTTCTGAAATATAATACCGGAATACCATTCTCTGCACGTGTGGAATGTTTATTTAGTTTTGCTCGGCTAATATTAACATCTCAACGAAATTCATTAAAAGATAGTATGGTCTGTTTAAAGCAAAGAAAGTGAATCAGTAACTTATACAGGGTGTTCGACCAACCCTGGGAAAAATTTGAATGGGGTTTTCAAGAGGCCAAAATAAGATGAAAATCAAGAATACCAATTTCTTGATGGAGGCTTTGTAAAATAGTTATTAACAATTAAATTCAAATATTTCAAATCATTCTGGAAAAATTATTTTCGGTTGTGGGGGTTAATTACAATCATTTTTGGTGAATACACATACCCTCGAAATCCTACGCACTTCCGAGAAAAAAATTCTTTACCGAAAATATAATTTCTGGCCAGAAATGCTTCCTCGAAATTTCATGAAAATGTTTAAAATATCTTAACTTCTGAACAGATTGGAGGATTTTAATGTTTCAAACTGCAAACAACGCGTATTTTGGTGAAGAATATGTAGAAATTCCAAGAATATTCGAAAAGTTGTTCCTTAACACCCTGAAGTGGGGAAAATCCTATAAAAATGGCATAATCTTCAAACATCCATAACTTCTACAATAGTGAATATATTTCAATGAAACTTTTTCCTGAAGTAGAACTCATAGGTACCTACAAAAAAGTATTAGACAACTTTTCTGTAGGGCGTTGAACAATGACTCAAAATGAAAAAAGAATTTTTAAGAAAAATCAACAAGGGGGTGGTGTCTAAAGGACCCCGCACAGATTTTATGGAAAATGGCTCCCAGTTAAATTAGCTGAACTGTTGATATGATGTAGTTCATTATGTCTTAATGAAAAGTTCCAATGGGTCTAAGCTCGTAAATTGAATAGTTTCTGAGATAGGGGGGATGAAAAGTCTATAATAGTGCGCCTTATTCTAGACTATCACGTTTGAGCATATTTGAGTGTAGAAAACACTATTGTACACTGCCCATTTATTTGACCCCTTAAAACTCAATAGTATTACTGTGGGCCCTTAAATATTGCCCCTTGATCCTCTGACCCTCTGCTGCAATAAGATATGAATTACAGATTGACACTTCGTTGGTAGATAACAGCTTTAGAAGACTAAAAGTTTATTCACAATTTCGGAATTGTACCAAACACCAAATTCTTATTTCTCACATTCCCAAAAATGAACTGGAACTAGAAGAGGAAGTAATAAATGGTTACTACTGTGCCTGTCAATTTGGTGCCAAAATATTGGTTACATGCGCACGTATTGCAAGTGTTTTAAGGTTTTTAGGATTTGCTCGTCATCAAAGGCATGCCAAATATTCGGATGGCAATCTTCTAAATACGACCAGAGATGCTAATAGAGGGCATCAAGACAATATGAATGTTGAAATTCTTATGGCCGAATACAGAGAACTATAAAAATGGCCACATGGTGTGCAAAATCCGATCGAATAACCTCTTCGTGGTGCACACTGGGTAATGCTAATGTCGACGGTGCTTCATGTTTGTACAAATAAAAAAGAGAACCATTTTTTACCTTTTTGGCGTTTTTTTATTTTGACTCCTGAATGAGAGTCAGTAGTGTCAAGGGGTAATATTTAAGGGCCCACAGTATAACTACTGAGTTTTAAGAGGTCAAATAAATGGACAGTGTACAATAGTACTTACTTCTTACACTCAAATATACTCAAACGTGGGAGTCTAGAATAAGGCGCTAAGTTCAGCTAATTTAACCGGGGGTCATTTTCCATAAGATCTGTGCGGGGTCCTTTAAACAAAAGTAAGTAATATACGTTTGAAAAATTATTCGAAATTAAATCGTACGTCAAGGGTTTAAAGGCTAAACTTTAGCTAAGGTATGAGCTTAGCCATGACAATTGATACTTTCTCACAGATAGAGCTGGGTAAATTTTACTTCCGAATAACGAATTAAAATGTTAGATTCGTTCATAAACTAGCTTTTGCCCACGACTTTGTTCATCTGAATATTGTTTTAATTCTAATTTATGAATAAATTAACTGATCACTCAATAAAACATGAATATGTCTATACGAAGTACAGTTAGGGACAAAAGTAAGTGGGCAAATGATGAAAAAGAATATCAGTGAAATTTAACGTTTTCATCCAGAACGTCTTAAATTCTCTACAGTATTATGTACTAAATATTTTTTTCATATTTTTTCCACCGCACTCTTTGATATTTTATACTTCTGGACCATAACACGGTAACTTAACTTATTATGACAGACCGAAAGAACTAAATTACGGTTTTGATATGACATTTCTGCTGTTTTTGAAGCCTGAATCAGTACTGAAAAATTTGCTCAATGCCGCTGTGTGTAAACACTACCTTCGCATAATGTTTGTACATATTATACACTGCGGAGCATAACTATAGCACCACTAACATTTTTAAAATTTCCGATCTGTAGGAAAATAATTTGAAACAACCAATTATATGGTATGAAAAAGCATTGTAAATAATGGATTTTAGGTGAAATTCATTGAAGTTGTCTACTTATATTTTAGATTTAATCGATAAACGTTTGACGATCGGTGCAAAACAATAGAACCAGTTCATTTTTAACGCACTTCAAGGGTTTCTGTTGGAATTTTTTTATTAAACTTGGGAATTGTTAGTTAATTAATACAATGCCACGTGGCAGCTACCTTAATGAACAAGAGCAAGGTGCAATTTCAGCGTACAGAGAGCAAAAAATGGGGATACGTGAAATCGCACGTAAACTCGGGCGATCTCATAAAGTTGTACTGAATTTTTTACGCGATCCTACTATGTATGGGAAAAATAAGAAAGGGGGACCTAAGAAGAAGTTATCCCCTCGTACTGAAAGGCAAATTGCTAAAGTTGCGAGCAATTCGTTAAAAAACTGTAAACAAATTGTGAAGGAATGTGATCTCGGCGTTTCTCGTTGGACTGTCCAACGTGTCCTTAAACATAATTCAAACATTATAAGACAAAAAATGATGTCTGCACCTACACTTCTGAAACGTCACGAAATAATCAGGCTTGAATACGCATGAGAAAACATAAGCAGCAATTGGAATAATGTAAGTTAAGTTTAGACATTCATAAATCGAGATTTTAGCTTCATGTTCAATATTCTTTACTCAACTTAGGTTATTTTCTCTGACGAAAAAACATTCAATTTGGACGGTCCAGATGGATTTAATTCATATTGGAGGGACCTTCGTAAAGAACAAAAATACTTTTCGAAACGTAATTTCGGTGGAGGGACACTTATCGTGTGGGGTGCATTCTGCTCCTGTGGCAAGCTCAGATTAGCTTTTCCAACTACACGAAAATCATTTATTGCCTTTTATTCATGCAAACAATCACATTTCATGGACTTATCAACAAGATAATGCTCCAATCCATAAAAGCCGACAAACCACAGCATGGTTTGAAACGTTTGATGTCAATGTATTGAAATGGTCTGCATGCTCCCTAGACCAAAATCCAATTGAAAACCTATGGGGTATCATGGTACTGCATATTTATGGAAATAATCGACAATTTTCGAACATTTCGGAGCTAAAAACAGCAGTTATTGAAGCGTGGAATCAAATTAGTGAAGAAACTTTGAAAAAACTCATTACAAGTATGAACAATCGTATTTTTGAATTAATACATAAAAAAGGAGGTCCCACTCATTATTGAAACTGCTCACTTTAATAAACTGAATTAGAAATTTAACACTTTATAGCCATTTAACCTTATTATTACGTTCCATATACATTGGTGCTATAGTTATGCACCATTGCAATATTTCATTTATTATTATACTTCATGTTAAATAAATGTTATTTTTGTATTTTTTCCATTAATTATAATTTTTTACTAGTGCTTTTCACGTGGTATTATTAACATTTAGAAATCATTAGTTACAACTACAAAACTCTTGAAAATTATAGTGGTGCTATAGTTATGCTCCACAGTGTATCAATTGAGCGTCCAATTACTTCTGTCTCTCTGAAATTGGTTAATATTTTGTTGTACACCGATTGTTAATATTTATTTTAAATTGTTATTTAAATAATCTATATACTATAATGATAAATGTTAAATAAAGCTTAAATCTGTAAGTACGATACTATAGTAATTAAATTTCATTGGTATTCATTTTCATCTCATCTGTCCACTTACTTTTGTCCTTAACTGTAAGTAATTGCCCAAAACAAAATACATGTAGTTTCATTAAATAGGGCCTGTTATCGTAGAAAAATATAATATAAATTTCAGGTTGTATTCATGGTAATATCGACAAAATATGTAGTATCGCGTTTAATCGTGTGTCGCGTATTGTAGATTCCTTCGTCAAACGTTCGCGGCACAATGCCGCTGGCTTCGCGCCATGGTGGTGCGCCACAGCACAGTGGTTAAGAATCAGTGCTATACCTCGTCTTGCGGTAGCACCTTCACTTCGCTGTGGAACGGAGAGTATAGTCGGATCCCTGGTTTCGCTATACTACGTTGTGCCGCTGACCCAAATGAATCCTATGGCCAGTCAGTCCCGGTCCGGACTTCATCGCGGTAATATTGCACGCTCGATCGTAGCCGGCGCCGTTCGTACGCGCTTCTTCCCTTCGTGGACCATCAATTAAACCGCATCGAAACTAATTTTTGTCGATCGTTCGCGAATGTTCACGACCCGTCGTCGATCCAATGATTCTGTATCGCGATTAATCGGAGCACCGCGGTGCCCATATTGTAACGGGAAACGAGGCCCAGTGAAATTCTACGCGCTCCCTAAACAGTGAAAGTTTCGAATCGACGGAATAGAGATAGAAAGAGACTGAGAACGTTGTGTAAATTTTGGAGAAATGATCGACGATGCGATCTAGAGTATCTCCGCTCGCGGATTGTTATTCTTAATTCGATTGACCGTGGATTTCGTCGGTCCAGTGCGGATTCGATAAGAACCAGTGACAGGTAGCCAGAATATTCAGTGAGAATCGAATGCAAAGTCGCCGGCGGAACGCGGGAATCGATCTCGAGGCGCTTCGATTGATCGTTGAGGGGACAGTCTGAACGGAAGGAGGAGGCCAACGATGCCAGAGACGGAAGCAAAAACATAGAAATCGCTTCGTCGCCAGGCTGCGAGGATTCGATCGATCAGGATATCGCGCGCGTACACAGACTCACGGATAGCGATGCGGTTGCATTCCGCGGCAACGATCCTTCCGCATAATCACTGACGCTCTGCAGTGAGTATCTGATATCGTATTTTCCCCCTCCCTCGCGTACGATTCTCTTCTTATTGGATAGCGAAGCTCGTGGACGCAAAAAAGAAGACAAATTTGACAGTTACGAGGCGTTATTTCCGTGACTCGAGCATATTTTAACCCTCGACAGACGGATGTTCGAAATGGAAGCGATAGACGAGTGTAGGGTCATTTTGACCAGTAATTAACATTCCATGTAACGCAGATTTGAATCGAAGAATCTTTGTAGACAATATTTAATTATATTATTTATATTTTATTTATATTTTATAACACTGAGACTCCAATAACCTAAATAAATTACAAAAATTTTTATTTCTTAGATTAATAATATATAAGTTTGTGAAAAAATGATTTATATTTGGAGGAAAGTCTGTATGTGCCATATCTTAGTTGTAGGAAGAACCGAAGGTGCCATTCATTTAAATCTGCAAATGTTGTAAGTGCCAACCTGTATGTTCGTAAATTACTTAAGAATATCGAAATATAGAAAATATAAAAGTCGAAAGTATATATAATTTTATCTCTCTCTATTAGGAACTTATTGCAGAAATTTAATTTATTATATCTTAAATAACGCATTGGTACTTACATTGTTTCCTACAAATACTCCTCAATTGCGTATCAAATTTTATGTACATTTTCACCTGTATATATTATTAATATACGAAATATTTTCGAAACTGCTGGTTACATTGAAAAAGACCTGTTACATTGAAAAAGACCATTGAAATATTTTCACTTGTATACATTATTAATATACGAAATATTTTCGAAACTGCTTGTTACATTGAAAAAGACCTGTTACATTGAAAAAGATCATTGAAATATTTTCACTTGTATACATTATAATATACGAAATATTTTCGAAACTGCTGGTTACATTGAAAAAGACCTTTGATAAAACATGAATGGTTTAGGGGCGGTTATTAGTCGGTGTAATCAATATATTTGTATGTGTCAAGTTTGTGTTTTTAAATGGAATCACATATTTTTTAGTTCGTCGTTCTCTGTATAAGTATAGATCGTTTAAAACTTTATTAAACAGTTATGAGGAAAGTATGGAATAGGAAGAGAACAGTATCGGATTTACAATTGCTGTTATACAATATAGACACAGATCAGCAATATTTACGATTAGTCCATTTATGTGAGCTATGTTTACTATCTGAGGTTTTCAAAACATACTTTCAGTACTGCCAAAAATAATTAAAAATAACGATCAAAGATCGTATTTATTACGACCTACGAATTTTATTTTTATTTCGTTTCATTTGATCGAATATTAAGTTTAAGTATTAATTCATTACACGAATTTATTCTTGTTTAATTTACTTTTTCTTGTAAAGTCACCTACAGATAAAAGTCAAGTTTGTTTTAAGATTGGGCAATCTTAAAGGCTAAACTTTAACTAAAGTATGAGCTTAACCATGACAATTGAAATTTTCACATAGCCAGAGTTGGGTAAATTTTATTCTCGAATAACGAATAAAAATGTTAGATTCGTTCATAAACTAGCTTTTGTTCACGACTTTGTTCATCCGAATATTGGTTTAAAGAATTCATTGATAGATTCTAATTTAAGAATGAATTTATTAATGAAATATAAATAGAAGTTAGTTTACGAAATAATCTAAAATCTGTATTCGTTGGACGTGAATAAAATTTTCGTAACTTTGATCACAGTAAGTGATGTATGCATACATGTATATTTTAATTACCTGCTAATGGTTCGATAGCCTCAGATAATAAACACAGCTCTTGTAAACAGACTAACTGTATATTTTATTATACATATATTGTATCGCAGTATACATACAATACCGTTCCCATCGTATTTCGTATTTTTTTCATAATTGTTTAATAAAGCTTTAACGATCTGTGTTTATATAACATTCTTATCTTGTTCAGTTCTATAGAACAGTAGTTCTTGAGCTGTGGTCCGCGGACCTTAGATGGGGCATAGATAGATATCTGTCGATCCCTGAACTTGCGCATAGAAATTTTAAATATATAGTTTCGTTATACGTTAACTTTATCTTTCGGATACCTTGACATTATGATAGCTATTAAACTGAAATAAGTCTTTCGATTTACTATCCTGAAATTACCACTATGTTTTGTACAGAGAAATTATAAGCTTGACGTCTTTGGAAACTTTCAAATGTTGATAGAAGTACATGCTAAGGCTCTAACTAATGTCCTTTTAAAAAACGAATTTTTCAATCACCTCGAAGTACTACAGAATTCTTTTAACGAATATTTTTATCTCGATGACGTTAAAATTGAACTTGGATCCACGATCCTTTCCTGTCTGAGGATTCTGATGTCCCTTCTAAGCTGTTAGGTTCTATCTGAGCAAGTCAGAATTTTCGACAATTCGAGAAACGTTTCATAGAAAGGTCCACGAGCTTCATTACACTGGCAAAAGGTGTCCTTAAGAATGTTAAAAAACGCTGCTAGAGAATACACTGACAAAATTTACCCATTCAAATCTGAGACATCCTGTATAATTCTTTAAAACAAAATCTATTTATGTATATACAGGTACTCGATAGATCGATTAAATTTTCGTTCATCATCGAACAAGCAATATGATACAACAGTTGGGTCATAATGACAGATGCATCCGCTGTTCGAGGATTAATTATGACTTTGCCACGTACCGAGTTTGAGTAACTGTAAAGTGATGACACTTCATGTATCATCGAGTGTTAACAGTTTCATAGTCGCAGGTTTCGCGCAAAAATTGTTGTCTGACGATTCACTCGCTCTTCTTATAAACGAAAGACCTCGAAATTGCTCAACTATTATGCCAGCAAGAATCGACGGTTGGAACCTCGAGTTCGGGACGTTGTTCAGAAATGGAAACATTCGAGTAACCGTCGAACGCGTTTTCTTTTTATTTCCCTTCCTCGTTAACCGAGGGAAATGATTCGAGGAATATCAAGGACGCCTCCGCCTCGCGTCCTTGCGTTGGCTTACGAACGGTGCATTAATTCGCTCAATGAGCAGAACAATGTAAATGCAGTCCTCGATCGGATGATGTGCCGAGACCGATGTACTGTAATTTCGAAATTGCGCTCGTTCCGCGGTGGAATTCTAATTTCGTCTCGACCCGGCACCCCAATTCGTCGGACGTTAGCGTTTCGTCTGGACTACTTGATTAAATTACCTGTGAGACCGCGTCTAGTCGCTGGAGGAGTTGCCAAAAGGAAAATAGATTCGGAACAGAATGAAAAGACCCGAGAGAAAACGCCCTTGCTTGCGATAGTACTAGGAGTCGAGAAGGTGTCATTTACAGTGGCGGATAAAACTTTGAGACGACTGCATTTCTAATAAATTATTATATTATATTGTAGATACTAAATAGCCAACAATTCGTCGTTTAATAAAAGTAATAAAACCTTCGATATTCTATTTTCTTAATTCAAGACACGGTGCGTCCACGAAGTTTTGAGACTAGATTCCTAAAAATATAACTGTCAAGAAAATAAATTTTTTTTTTTAGCCTACGGTATATTTTTTTAAATTTATTTACCGAGTGACAAAGTCATATAACAATTGAATTTCTTCCTAAAAGTTAATTTTCCGAGTACTATTCAGCTCACGTGTTATATTGCTGTAGATATCCTTAATGCAGTCAAAATGTCGCTCCTTCAAGCGTAATTTTAACTTGAAAATAAGTGCAAAATCCAATGAATGAAATTCTTTAATGTTAGTCGCGTTACAAGGGGAAGCATTTTGTGCAATGAGAATTAATTATTTGATTTTCATAACTTTTACATAATATCGAGAATCGTGTTCTTTGCGTTTCTTCTCTCTAAAAGAGGAATAACGATTTTACTGTAAAAGTAGACAAACTTTTTCAATTACGTTTTCGTCAACATCTTCTCGTTCACTTTGAGATTATCTATACATATAAGTGAGAAATGTTTGATCGTATTACTGTTTTACTTTCTTACATTTCAATCGTTTCCGTTAAAGTTTCCCTCGTTTTAAATTCAAATTTTATGATCAATATTCGAAGATTATGTTCGACAAAGAACTACCTTCAAACGCCCGCGATTACACTAATGAAATTTGGCACAAATCTAGATCGGACATGTTATTAATCAGTCGCGACAACAGCTGTTAGATGGTCCACATAATACTTGTTAGATGTGCAGTGTATTTGAAAAGCTTATTTTCATTAGCACAAGCAACAAAAAGTTTTTAAAAAGTTAATATTTTACGGAATAATTCCAACGCATCTTTGTATCCTTTCATTTTGCACAATGTTCTATTAAAATGTTTCATTGTGTTTCAATTCCAGTGTAAATATCGTTCAAATTTTCATTTTTAATGCTTTTGCACATTTCGTTTAATAATTCTCCATAAGTTCTCGATAGGATTTAGGTCCTGTGATTACGATGACCATAAAAAAACAGAAATATTTTCTTCTGCGATATTGCTTTGTGAAATTTCCTGCAAATATTTTTGTCTATTTGTGGGACAATGCCCACATCATCATCTCTCCATTACCACACTTCAATGTCCTTACAATGTATTTTGGATCACTGTTTATTGACTTATAATTGACAAATTACTTGTTATTCGCATACTAGCAGGACTCACTTTTGTTACTTGTTAATTTAGATTTTAACACGTTGACTGTCATACCAATTTTCCCTGTTTAGAGATATCCTTGACATTTTATCAAAATATTGCACGAAAACAAAAGTATTCAATAGTTCAATGGCGTACTCGTTATTTTGTAGTGGTCCTAATGTCGGTGACATTATTAAACAAAATAAGAATGAAGGGTTTTAAAGATATATTGTTAGTTCGAAAATATTTAATTTTGAATAAATTCTTGATTGTAAATGAAATTATGCCAACTTTTTTCAATGCATAGAATTAATACCAAATCAGATATCCAATTTATTTATATAGTTAAATTATTATGAAATGGCTTTATGATTGGAAAAAATTACGAAATAATGGTCACCAGTGACCATCATGGCAATTAACGTGCTGAACAAGATATGAATGATATTGTATGTTTTTACATTCTGTTTTGCGGACATGTACTTAGAAACAATACATTTTCGATATTCATAACATTGCAAGGATGTTTCCTTTTGGGTTAGCGTCGAAACGGTCCGCTGGGCTCTGAAAGACCCTGTAGGTCGGAAAATGAAAATGAATAGAAAATTTAGCATCCGTTTTGCAATTTCCGGTGGTCAACAACCGTACAAACAGTGCATCCAACTTCCAACGGTCCGTTTCGGAGCATCGCGAGCGCGGAAAGAAACTCGATACGATGATGGGATCGAGGAGAGAAGATTCCTAGCCCGCAAAATAGCCGTTCTTCCCTGACCTCGAAACCACGCGGAACATAGACAGCGCGGTTGCGTCTGCTAAGGAATTTGGCACGCACCTTCCTTGCAGAAGGCGGCCGCGCGAGCGCAAAAACCGCACCAATGATCGAAGAGGAACTCGAAGCCGTACCACGGACGGCCTAAATCGCTTCTTGTCGTACAAAACCAGTCGGCCTATGGATAAATATGATCATAACTATCATCAGAGTTCACATCCATAGGCTGGGGATCTATCATGTCGTTAACTAAGTTCTGTTAATTTTTCGTTTGAATATATTTATTTAAAATATTATCCTTCGGCTTCTGTAATTTTCTCCCATTTTGCTGGTAGAACGTTCATTTTCTCGTTTTATTGTAGTTTTTGAAGTGTTCTTCTTTTAACACATTGACTGTCACGTCATCCACTCTGAATGTTGAAATCGACGCTTCGTGAGCATTTGATGAAAGTTAAAATATTTTCTGAACGAATTGTTGAATTGATTCGCTAAATGTCTGCACGTATTCCATGATACAAAAGCTAAAAAAGCATGTTAAAAGATATTCAAAGTCTCAGTTTTTGTACCCGTCCATGTATGGGTGACATAAATTTTCTCTAAGGAGTTAAGAAAAATAATTCTTAAGATTAAATGTCAAAGAAAATAAATCTAGATAGCACTCTCGAATTTCAACTGTAAAAATACGTTCTATTACAAATTGTGGGTATGCTAGTTTTCAATTGTCCATAAAGAAAGTATCGTTTTCGTGGACAATTTGAGAGGTTTGGTTTGGCAGTCAACGTGTTCAACTGTGTTGCATGGCCAGGAAGAACAGCCTATCCTAACTGTGATATCATCTCTGTGGTGTTTTTGGCAACTTGTGGCTTAGCATTAGTAATCTGCATTGACGATTTCATCAGATTTCAACAGGTTTTAATAAATTACACCTTTTTCACCCCGCCATTCACAGAGAAGGGCATTGTGACCATGAATGTTGCGTTTTGGAATCTGTCGAACCGGTTCATTTGCATCCAATCAACTTTTTTCATAGCCTGAATTGTCATAATATATCCGCTTTTATAGCAACTTCTTTTCTCGAATCGACACAACAGAGAAACATGTGCCATCCACTTTTCTTCTTTTTATATCTTTCCAAATTACTTGAAACATTTCCAAACTGCAACTTTACTTATTCCAACTTGTTTTGTAAGTTCGTTCGTTAACTGGGTTAAACTTTCTTTTAACAGTACTTCCTACGCGTTCCTTATTTCCTACGTCAAAATCACCAGTCTTGAACCGTTGAAACCATCTTTCACAAGTGTTTATAATGTGTCAAAATGTAGAATCAAAGTTTGTTTTATGATGCTTCGTTTTCGAGATAATTTTAATTAAAAATTTGTCATATACATGAACGATTGAATATGATTTGACTGATTTCTACCGATGTTCAATTTAAATACTATTATACACTACCCCATATGTATATTTTCAAACTCGAGTTTCTTGAAATCGAAGCATCGTATAACAAATTCTTGTTATTTACGAGGAATCACCTCTTCGTCGGTTGTGCTACGAATAACGGAACACCCTGTATACGCGCGTTGTCTCTTCCCTTTATTTAGTTTCTCTATACGAAATCGGTTCTATCCGTATAATGAATAAATAAATCGCCGGAGACGATCGACTCAGGCACGTTGAACCGACGCGAACCGTCGATGCAAATCGGCCGCACCTAATCTTTGCCGGCGACGCGACAGATCGGCTCTCTCGGTTACTTTCCCGTAGCTATTCGTAACCCACTTTTGAAACCGACGATGTAGTCACCCCAACACCGTGCGCTTGGCACGAGTGCCAACACTCGAATTAGAAGGATCTAATTCGCTTGAGTTACCATCGACCGTGTTGTAGTCCGTTCGCTCCATCTTCGTCTATCTGCGATCCTTCGCAGCAAACACTTTGACGAACCCTGTCACGTGTATGCAATTTTACCGTTTCAATCGCCATGCTATCATCCATTCAATTTATGAACGTTTGTTCAGGTTCAAATTTTTATTTCGTGCGATCGTTACGGCATCCCAACGTTTATAAGTCCTCATAATACGAGGGCCGTTCAATAAGTCCTTAAAAAATCCAAGACCTGGCGCTCGTAGCATCGAAAATGGTTTGTTTTTAGTAAGCATCATTACTCACTAGACAACTGTCAAAGTTTGAGTTACGAGGTATGTAAATTAAGTAATGAGTCTGATTTAAAAAAATTTTTTTATTCGAATAGAATTACAATTGAATATTGTCTCCCTCAAAATAACTTCCTTGGGAAGCCACACAGCGCTGGAGACGATTCTTCCAATCCTCATAGCAGTGCTGGAACTCGGATACTGGTATAGCCTTCAGTTAGTCGGTTACAGCCGCTTCAATGTTTTCGAGTGTCCCAAAATGACGTCCCTTGAGGTGATTTTTCAATCTTGGGAAGAGGAAAAAATCACAAGGACTCAAGTCAGGCGAATAAGGAGGCTGAGGAGCCACAGGAATGTTTTTACTGGCCAAAAACTCATTTACCGAAATTGCTGTGTGACAAGGCGCATTGTCGTGATGCAACACCCAGTTGTTCTTGATGTTTGGCCTCACACGCATGACCCTTTTTTGAAGTGTTGATTGACCGTTTGGCCTTGAGGTACAAACTGTTTGTGGACGATTCCCTGGCCATCGAAAAAGCAAATCAGCATGACTTTTGACTCATTTTTTGAACGCACTAGAAAGAACTCTTTTACGAAAACAATTGCTACGGACTCCAGCAGTTACAAACTTGTATCGAGGGCGTATCACACGTTCACCTACCGCTTCTCCAAGTCCCGCGTCCCAAATGTTGACAAATTAAACGCTACGTTGCCAGTCTCATTACTTAATTTACACACCTCGTATATACACCACATGGTTTCATTTTGATTGTCGATTGAAGCAAAGAACTTCCTCTTGCATCAAGACAATGCACGGGTGCACACCTATGCAGTTTCGATGGCCAAAATCATGGAATTAAAGTTCGAATTATTACAATATCCACCGTATTCGTCGGATTTGGCTCACAGTGACTTTTTTTTATTTCCAAACTTAAAAAAATGACTCGGTGGACAACGGTTCACGTTGAACGAGGAAGATCACCGCCCAAACAGATGCCTATTTTGAGGACCTTCCGAAATCTTACTTTTTAAATGGCTTAACAATGTTGGAGAAATGCTTAGAAAAGTGTATGTGTGCTAAAAAATGTACCTAAAATAAATTGTTTTTCTATCTTTTGCTAAGGACTTATTGAACGGCTTCGTAGTATTCCTAGCACCAATTTTACAATGGCGGTGTAGAAAGTTATTTGACATGAGGTCAACCAAAAGACTAAAAATGACTTGTACTCGTTATTGAAAATTTAGTTTCTTAAAAAAAATGGTATTTAAGCAGATGAGAATTGTTTTAATTAATACAATTTGGTTTTCTAAAAGTTGCTTTAATATCTCTTCGTGAAATTCGATACTGCACCAGCCTAATGTAACAATTATTTTCATAACAAGCGAATACTCCCTCTTTAGCTAAATCTTGAGGAATCAACGAAAACTCGTTATACTATACATACAGGGTGATTGGCTACCCCTGGGAAAAATTTTAATGGGAAATTCTAGAAGCCAAAATAAGATGAAAATCAAGAATATCAATTTCTTGACTGAGGCTTCATTAGAAAGTTATTAAAAAATTAAATTAAAAAATTTAAAATCATACTAAAAAAATTATAATTAGTTGTAGAGATCAATTACAAGCATTTTTGGTGAATACATATATCCTCGAAATCCTACGCACTTTCGAGAAAAAAATTCTTTATCGAAAATATGATCTGAGACCAGAAATGCTTCCCTAAAATTTCATGCGGATCTTTAAAATGTCATAACTCCTGAATGGATTGGACGATTTTAATTTTTCAAAATGCTAACTACGCGTATTTTGGTGAAGAATATGTAGAAATCGCAAAAATATTCGAGAAGTTGATCCTCTTATAATAGTGAATATATTTCAATGAAACTTTTTTCTGAAGTAGAGCTTATGGGTGTCTTCAAAAAGTTTTAGACAACTTTTCTGTAGGGCGTCAATCAAAATTACTAAAAATTAAATACGAATTTTTAAGAAAAATCGGCAAAGGGTGGTAGGCGCCTAAAGTTGACAAAATTAAAAAATTTCAAATCTTTCTGGAAAAATTATTTGCGGTTGCGAGGGTCAGTTACAATCATTTTTGGTGAATAGACATACCCTCGAAATCCTACTCACTTTCTAGAAAAAAATTCGAAGTGTGGAATTTTTTGACAAAATTAAAAAATTTCAAATCGTTCTGGAAAAAATTATTTTCGGTTGCGAGGGTCAGTTCCAATAATTTTTGGTAAATAGACATATCCCCGAAATCCTGCGCATTTTAGAGAAAAAAAATCCAGTACGGGCGGAACTTTAAACGTTAATAACTTTTTAACGAAGCCTCCATTAATAAATTAGTATTTTTTGATTTTCGTCTTATTTTGGCCTTTAGAATCTCCCATTAAAATTTTTCCCAGGAGTGGCCGAACACCCTGCATAACTGTGATGATCTAAGGAATTTTTAAAATGTGTTACAGAAAGTATTCGTCGATATAATTTTTAATGGATAAAGCTGTATGACTAAATAATATAAATTCGTCAAAATATTGTTCCTACTTGGCGCATATGCTTAATAATAATTAATATTTTCATTAACGGCCAGGTGTTGGAATATACTTTTGTATTTAAACTCAACATTTTATAAATATTCTAATATTGGTTCTACATAATTTCACCATCACCATTAGATCTACCAAAAGTGTTGAAATGATTTGGTTTTTCATTTGTTATGACGATTTGTGGTACATCTTATTTTCTGAAATTTTTTATGTTTCTTATCGAACTATATAAATGATTAATTTTATAAAATAATTTTCTTTCGTTCCTTGTATTAGGAAATAAAACTCATATACTATATCTACATATATCAAGAGGGATTATTTTGTTCCTTTACAGAATTTAGATGAACTTTTGATTTCATTTTTCAATAAAATTATAGTTTACGTATTTTTTTTTTCGAAAATTGAATATATTTCAAAACTTATTCACCGCATAAGAATTGTTAAAACAAAATTCTTTGACAAGCTACTCAGACGAGTTCTAGATTACTACAGTTTTTATTTAGGTATGTTGCTGTAACTGTAGGAATCAGAGGATCTCAACGTTCTTTGTGTCCCATGTGTTGTTTATAATAATTATATTTGGGTAAAATAGATTGATTACGAATAAAGCACTCGTGCACGGAACTTTAAATTCGATGTTGTAGCACTAATTGCATGCGTGGAAAGTATGGAAAAGATATAAACGCGAGAGGGTAGAAGTGAATGGACCTCGGAGTACTCTTGGCTTAAGATGAAAGAGCGTAGAGTGGATCGAAACGATCGGAGAACTTCCGTCTAGGTAAATTTCTAACGGTAAACCCGTCGATTTGCTGAATCGAAGCGTCGCTAAAATGGTAATTGACCGCTTAAAATGGACGATTTAGGTGTCATGAGGATAGATTATATTGTTACACTAGTGAGCGTGTACGGATGTTAATGCTAAAATTTCCAGTTGAAAAAAACTGCAGTAATGCTCTATCTTTATATAGAAAAAAATAATACTCAGAATTTATAATAAATACGAGAGTAACATATGAACAATTTAAAAAACAAGGAAGTTCATTTCTTCGAAGTAAATTGTTTTTCGTCATAGTTGACCTTCAACGACCTTGAATGACCTTTTCTCATGGGTCATTGTACGTATCTTAAACTTCTATAATGGATTATAAAAGAAAACTTTTCGTTCCATTGAAAAAAAGTTGATCTTACGTCTCATTTACATTTTCAGTTACAAGAAAACCATGAAACAAAATTGTGTTTCTCTTGAAACCTGGCCTGATGCATTATTTCTATTGCCAAAAGACATGTTATTCAGGTTGCCTGTTTTAAATGTCTCGTTTGGTATTGCAATCACGTTTGTCATACTCTGAACGATGCGCACAGTCCACCGTTAAGGTTAACATTCTCAGACAATAAGATTTCTCGTCTTTGATCGTTCAAGAGACGCGCTCTACTGTCGAACGTGTCTTCAATACTATTTTAATCGACAATAACGATTATTTAAATAAGACTGTGTCTTCGTAAATATATTGATTAGAACATTCGTGATGCATGTTATTAATTCGAACGAGTACGCATGGAATAAGATTTCATTTAATTTAAATTTGAGCCACGATAAAGAAATTGTTTATTTGACGTTTCCACGCAAGATTAAATTCTCTCTAAGATTTATTTAAAACATTTTTTAGAACTTTTATCAATAATGAATATCTATTAGAGAAATTACAAGAGCGGATTTTGGTTAAAACGTAGTCAGATCTTCGGATAGAAACACGAAAGTTAAATCTGCAGTTACATTGTATATTATAAACAGATTTTCTTTTTTAAAACATCTTTTTCCGTAATTGTTTTCGATTACAATACTTTTCTTCCTTACAGATTCAACACTCAAAATTTTCTTCGCTATGTTTTTCAAGTTTCCGCGTGAGTCTAAGTGGAAAATACTCTTGGTCGCTTCTGTTATACTTAGGGAGAACAATTTTATTTAAATTGATTCGTGTAACCTTGTATAGTAGTCTAACCCCTTAAAACGGCGAATGTAGCACCGTTATTACGCGACTTTCCGTTCAGGCCGTGTGTATGATCGATGACATTATTAAATGAGCTTGAAATTTACATTATAATAAATTTGAGATAGTTAAATGTATTATTTTAAAATAAAGAGATAGTGTATGTGCAAAATGTAGTGTAGAATATATGAAATACTCGGGATCGTGGTTAGGTTATTTTGGGGATTGGAGCAGTACGACGCCATTTTGCCAATCGATTTGCAGTAAACAAGGTGTCTTAGTAACCATAAAACCGGGAAAGAGGTGATTTTACGTGAACAAATGAATCGAAAATGCAGAATAAAATGCTTTCGTTCAATGCTTCATCTTCGAGATAATTAACTTTAATTTGTCTGACGTGTCTGTTCATTACTCGCTATTTCTACTTCCAGCGATGTCCAAGCCATACTCTATTTAATAGTCTATTGCACGCGTACTAGATTAATTTTCAACTTTTTATTCCACATTTTCGACTTATTTTTTCACATTAAATCACCCCCTAACCAGTACAAGAAACTAAACTCGCAATTGTTAAGATGAAATGTTAAAGAAAATTAATTTGACAGGACTTAAGAATTTCAATAAGGTTACAAAAATAAATACAGTTATTTCTCGAAATACATCCTCTCTTTCTTCCTCCACACTTCAAATCTCTGTCAACCGGAAACTATAAATTCATAATTTTAGTTTAACACGTCTCTTTTGCATTTCTTTCAAAATATTTTTGTATGGTGTCAATCTTTTTTCTACGTTTTGTTTTAATTTTAGTGCATGTAGCGTTGTATAATCGAAACCGTGTATTTTGAGGGATAATTGTACGCTAATTAATTTTGGATTATCTAGTTTCCAATCGACAAAAAATAAAACTTTGACTTCGCAGGCAATTTCGTAGATTTGATCATGAAATCAACGCGTTAAAGGTTCAAACTATCAATTTGTAAAATAGAAAATGTTTCCGTGTTTTTAATATCGTCGAAGTGATGTACATTACTGGCCAAAAATATACAAATATATACTTATACATTTCTTCGTAGACTATTTTGTACACTTCTATATTTTGTATATGTCAAAGAAAAAAATTGTACATTTTATTGAAAATTCAGATTCTTAAACAAATGATATTTGTGCAGATAAGAATAATTTTAACTAATATAATTTTGTTTTATAAAAGTGGCTTTAAATTTTTTTTGTGAAATCTGATATTCCATATGCACTAACCTAATATAATATGTAATTATCTTCTTTAACACTAGAACTACCAAAGCAGTCAAAATGATCCATTCGTATATTTTAATAAAAATTCTAAAAAATTTACTGTAATTTTCTATAAGAGAATGAATAAGCACTTATTTACATTGAATTATAGTTCTTCGTGTATCTATCGTTTTAATTTCTTTGGTACAAATAAATACATTATAATTGTCGGTAGTTCTAGTGTTAATATGCCTACATATACCGAGAGTAGTCATTTTAACCCCTCACGGAATTTATGTAAACTTTTGATTTTATTAGGATTTCAGAAGTAACTCATAAAATTTCTGTATAGTTTAAAAACTTTTTTTTTCGACACAAGTTCACTTCACAAGTTATAAGTTGTACAAGAATTGTCAAAAGAAACTTATTATTATGTTGCTCAATTGTTGGATATCTAATCCTATTTCATATTTTCCATGGATCTTCTTTTCCATAAATCTTCGGTTTAGTCTGAAGCAAACATTTATAGAGGAAATGCAATTTTGTGCCATAACACTTGTTATTTTGAAATACAATTCATTTCTAATGTTTAAATTCCGCGTTTCGCTCATAACCGTTTTGTTTTATGCAAATATAATTATTATAAACAACACGTGGGCTACAAATAACATCGGGACCCACTGGTACTCGCAATATAATAATTGTGGAAACCTAAACAAATTTTTTTTGTTGGAAATTACTATATTTTTAATTCTACGTATATTGGTCTTTAATGCCACGGTGTAATGATTACCTATGATTGAAAAATAGCATCTTAAATAATTTTAAGCTTCGTAATTTTGATTTCTTATAACCTCATTTAAAAAAGTAATCTCATTACTTTTGGAACAAACAATGTAGGTAAATCATTAGTTAGATGTTCTACTGAGTTCTGGATATTCTAATATTAGATTAGGTGTTAAATGTTGACCGATAGTAATAAAGTTTCATAGGAAAATCATTAGTATGTTACTAAATGTGTCTGTGGATATTATACACATACTTTTATTTCTACAGTTGTATCTTGATATTTATAATATTACAATATTGATTCTATCTCTTAAATAAAAATTATTTGCGAAGGAATTTGGTGTGTACATTTACTTGTCAAAAAATTTTTTTTATACTCTTATGAATGACTCAGTGAATTCAGTGAACGAAATCTCTACAAAATCAATATTATTATGAATAAACAAGTTAAATGCTTTGTACAGGAACAACTTAATAAATTATAAAAAGTATGAAAATTATAATACTAGCCTATCTCTCTAACAGGAAAATTTGCATTGTGGTATATGTATTTCAATTTTCGTGTTTTCTTCTACGCTTTAAACTTTTCCTCGTAGCATTTTGTTTAAAGATGAATTATCACATATAACATCGGGACCCACTGGTACTCGCGGTAAGAGCAACGTACCTAAATAAAAACTGTGGTATTCGTCCGAGTGGATCGTCAAAGAAGTTTCTCGAGAGTTAGTTTCTCTGATCTCCAAATCCAGAAACGGAAGCTCGACTCGAACGAACCGGATCCTAGCATTCCTGCATTCTAATCGAAGATCCTGATCCCCGGAGGCGTATCTCGATCGCAGCAACGTAAAACGAAATTCCCGGCGAAGGATCGGTGATTAATCGTGAGAAATAGTTCCAAGGTGGAGGCCAGCGTCCTTTCCGAGCTCGATGGAGACGGGGACGTCCCGATCGCGAGCCAGAGAAATTATAGCGACCTCGCGCGTCGAAAGAGGAACGGAGACACGGCGATTAGAGTGGGCGACAGAATTTCACATGACCGAGTTAGAGCATCCAGTTTTACTGGGGGGGCACGATACTCGTGACACCAGATATCGTTTTCACGTAGGCCGGCTGATTGCTGGATGGAGAAGGCTCTAATTGGCCAAAGGTCACAATCATGAAACGTAATTTCATCCCACCGTAAGGTAATTGCGCGAATTGCTGTTCCCTACGCTCCAACCAATCACGCTGCTAATACGCGAGCCTCAATTTCTTATCGTGCTTATTTTAAACCACGAACAGCAAACTTTTTTTTATCAGCCGAAAGAAACTCTCGAAGGGAGTTATATTTTGACCCTTGGCACTCGAATATCCCGTCTAAGGAAACGCAAAGAGGTTTCTGATGATTATGTAGGACGAGATTAAGAACATTTGGTTAAAATATATGTTTTCTAGAAGTTTTCCATTCGCATTATACGATCGAGCAAGTAAAGAAACGAAAAATACGGTCAGACATTTTTTTTTCCCCATGGACCACTTTTTTGCCAGTCTAATGGAGCTCATAGACCATTTCTATGTAATGTTTCTTAGAATAACGTTCTCGAATATTATTTATGCTGGTTAATCTTTTGTGGGCTGTTTTAATCTCCTTCGAACCTCGTTGTAAGATTCCCTATTTGTATAAACTATTTTAAGAGGAAATAATATTTAGTTACATTGATAAATAAACTGAGAATGTTTAGGCATATAAGAAATGTATATATGTATACAAGTAAAATGTGCTAAATGTGCAAATAGTATGTACAATATACATTTATTAATATTAGCTAAATCGATGTTTTTTAAATCAGTGTTGAAAATCCTGACTTGCCGAGATATGAGAATGCGTATCATGGATAAAAATTTGCACAGATCGTTCTTCGGAAAATATACAATGTATAAGATTGGTAAATCTATTAGATGAATTTTGAATACATTTACATTATCCTTGGATTTTGTAATTTTGGAAATAATTAATACCGACTTTTGTAAAATTTAAGTTTTATTTTTGATGAATTTAATTAGTTTCTTTAATTAGATTCTTCAATTTCTAAGGAATTTATGAATCTCTGGGAGATTTTTAATACCCCTAGTACATAGGATTATATTCTACTCAGCATACTGCACCTTCCAGAGAATGTAACTTTTACTTCTAAGGAGTTCTCAGACTCCTAAGGATTCTTTACTAGGAAAGGTCTTCTGCAAAATAACAAATCGCTTATTATTTTTCAATAAAGTCTCCCTCTGCTTTAATACATTTCTCATGACGCGAAGTTGAGATGCGTAACATCAATAAAAAAATATTCAAAATGATCTAATTATGTCCAATTGACCTCTCCATTACCTTGAAATTTAATTGTTTGAAACTAGAATTTCAATGAAAAATAATGTATTGATTATTGCGACTGGTTTTTAATATAGATAATAATCGGTAAGAGCTAGATCTAGGTTATAAGGTAGATGACTTACTGTTAGTTCGGCAAGTCCACATTTTTTTATTGTAGCATTATGCTAGTAGCATTCACGACAAGAACCGTGTGAACTAGTACATTGTCACGGAGGAACTGCACACACCTTTAGTATAATTTCTCGCAGTTATAGAAATTAGTATAATATTTACCGTTTATCGTAGCATTACTTTCTTTTAAATCTATCAGAAGTATGCCTTTATAAATTCAAAAAAATGATACCCTTTTTTTAGATTGATTAACTTTACTTTTCTTGGAGGTTTTTTTCTAAAAATACTGCTCGTCACTTTCTACAGAGTGCAAGTTTACTTCTCAAAAGTTTTTAGAATTTGAGGAATTTTAATAGATTTGTAAATTCTTCCAAGATCTAGGAAAGGTCTACTAACAGACATTTCTCGATCATAGATTCTTTAATATTAAAATACTGTTCTGCAGAATGTAACTTCTGATTTTCAATGTTTCTCATATTTTCCAGTATCCTATCTTTTATCAGAGATTTTCAAATCCTTGCAAGATCTCTTACAGATCTTCTAAACCAGAAATTGTTCTGTCTTCCTACAGAATGTATGATTAGTTCTCAAAAATCTCCATATTCTTTTATTAAAGAACATTCAAATTTCACGAATAAAGATACATCCTCCAATAGATCTACTTTGATATAAGGATCCAAAAATAGTGCTCAATCCATTCTGTAAAATATAATTTTCATTTCTCAAGGTTTCCTATGGTTTCAAGAATCTTACACTTTAGTTAGCAATTTGTAAATCCATGCAGATCTATTTATAGATCTTTTAACCTAGTAATATTTTCTTCAAAACTCAGATTTTTTTTCAGAAATATTTTTTTAAACAGATTTCATTCTTGATTACGAATATGTCTTACAATAGATATTCGGTATAATATCCCAAAACATAAATGTTGCTTAATATTTCCAGCTGAAGGGTTTAAATTTTAATTTATTTCAATGAAAAACCTCCTACCTGAGAAATTATAAATAAAAATAAGAATTTTTAAGTTTTGTTATTCGTTACAAGCGATTAAAACTCAGATAATAGATTCGTTTTTTCTGTAGACACCAGAGTTCCTTCTTTCTGGTTCCATTACCGTTTCTATAGAATGTAATAATTGTTTTGCGTAGCTTCTATAGTTTCAGGAGTCCTCTAGTCGTTCGTGAATCCTTGCAGGGCCAAGAATGGGTTATTCCATAAGTCTTCCTCCCAGGAATTTTGTTCCTTCAGAACTGGTTCGAGCGTCCCCGACCGAAACAAGGTCAGGTTTCGCTAGTATAAACGTCTTCCCTCTTGATCTCGCGTGGCTTCGCACCAGCAAGCATTTTTTTCCGACCTTGGTTGATGCTACACCTCTCAGCATTCCAGCCTAATCGAACGACACACCTCTCGCCGTTGCGTCCCATAATTCATACACTGTATTGGTTAGAAACACGTTCTTTCCACATGTATGCGTTTACGAGTATTTCAACACGGGCGATTAGGAAGCAATCAGTTCGAATGTGTTCTTTCCTGCGTGATCCATTGTAATCAATATTCCGAGGGAAACGTATGACTTTTAGAAACGAAAGGCTGTAAATTCGTTGCTTTACGAAGTGGCTTTTAACGAAATCTAAAGAATTTTTGTAGTTTCTTTTTTTTATCGCAACATTTCAAAGAAATATTCGAATCTTCGTTTCAGATTAAGGAGTAGAAGGGTAAAAATTTTTTTTCATTAAAGATTACCAAATATATTAGTATATTGGCTTAGAAATATCATTCTATCAGGTCTATAATATTAAAAATTTAATATAACAATATAAAATGTTTCTATATTTATTGACCTATAATTGAAAACGATCACAGTTTAATATTTATGTCTTACTGTTTAAAAAATTGGCAAAGAACTAAAACAACATTTAATACTGAAAAGAAACTAAATGATAATACATATTTTAAATTAAGTTAAACTTGGTTTTATGTTGGAAAATTACATTCTATTCATAACACGGACAATCTATTCAAACGATTTTGTTTCATCGAAGAACGTATACATGGGTGTTGGGCCATTCCTGGGAAAAATTTTAATGGGAGACTAGCAGCAAAAATAAAACGAAAATCAAGAATATCAATTTCTTGACTGAGGTTTCGTTAAAAAGTTCGGCGGTCAATTATAATCATTTTTAGTGAACATACATACCCACGAAATCCTACCCACTTTCGAGAACAAAATTCGGGTAGGTGCTGAAATTTTTCGGCGAAAAAAGAATTTTTCAAATCGTTCTAAAAAAATTATTTTCGGTTGCAAGGGTCCATTGTAATCATTTTTAGTCATTACACATACCCTCGAAATCCTAACCATTTTTGAGAAAAAAATTCCTCAACGAAAATATAATTTCGGGCCAGAAATGTCACTCGAAAATTTCTTGCATATTTTTAAAACGTCATAACTTCTGAACGGATTGAAGGATTTTAATGTTTCAAACGGCAAATAACGCATATTTTGATGAAGAATATGTAGAAATTCTAACAATATTGAAAAAGTTGTTGCTTGACCCCGTAAAGTTAGAAAAACCCCATAAAAATGGTCCAATTTTCAAACTGCCATAACTCCTGCAATAGTGAATATATTTCAATAAAACTTTTTTCTGAAGTAGAGCTCATAGGTACCCACAAAAAAGTATTAGACAACTTTTCTATAGGGCGTCAAACAAAATTACTAAAAATCAATAACGAATTTTTAAGAAAAATCGACAAAAGGCGAAATTGAAAAATTTCAAATCTTTCTGGAAAAATTATTTTCGTTTGCAGGGGTCAATTGCAATCATTTTTCGTGAATCGACATTAACCAGAAGTGCTGTGCATTTTCGAGAAAAAGTTCAGTACGGGCGGAACTTTAAACGTTAATAACTTCTTAACGAAGCCTCCATCAACAAATTGGTATTCTTGATTTTCGTCTTATTTTGGCTTCTAGAATGTCCCATTAAAATTTTTCCCAGGGATGGCCGAATACCATGTATAGTATTTAATTATTTTTATTTTTATAAGTAATAGAAACTTTTAAGAAACTTTTAAGAAAAGGAATTTTAACAAATATAGAAAAAAATGTAAATTTTATTTTACATCAAAATAATATAATTATATTAGGTGTACAAATGAATAATCCAATTTTTTCAGCCACATTCAATGATTATTTTACAAGAAAGTAAATTGAATTGTTCAATCAAAGAATTCGCCGTTACTTTCTATAACTTTAAGCCATGTTTCAGGCAGCTGATGAATTGCATTTCGGAGAAATTTTATGTTTTTCGACCCGATAAAATCGTCAAGCCATTTTCGGATCTCATCCACTGATTGGAAGTGCATGTCGGATAAGGCGTGTTGCATCGACCGGAACAGGTGATAATCAGATGGAGCAATGTCTGGTGAATACGCCGGGTGCTGCAAGACATCCTAGCCAAGACTCATTATGGTGTCTTTTGTATAGGAAGCAATATGTAACCTGGCGTTTTCATGCAACAATTTCACTGGACGTTCTCCTGTGGCAGTATACGGACGTTTTCGTTCCAATGCTTGACTCAAGCAGATTAATTGACGTTGGTAGCAGTCCGCAATAACTGTTTCACCCGGTTCCAACAACTCATAATAAACCACGCCCTTGATATCCCATCAAATGCAGAGAAGAACCTTCTTTCCGAAGAGATTGGGTTTTGCAACCGATGTTGGTGCTTCGCCGGGATTTACCCATGACTTTCTGCGTTTCGGATTGCCATAGAGTATCCACTTCTTATCACCCGTAACGATTTTCCACAAGAAAGACTTTCGACGCTGCTTATTGAGAAGAGAAAGACACGCTGCCATTCGTTGAATTTTGTTGGTTGCAGTGAGTTCATACGGAACTCATTTCCCGTCTTTTTGGATCTTTCCCATCTCACGTAGGCGTTTGAAAATCGTTTGCTGGGTTACTCCTAACTGTTCTGTAAGTTCTTTTTGTGTTTGTGCCGCATTCTAAGAGAGCAGTTGTTCCAAATCATTGTTGTCGCACTTTCGAGGGCCTCCAGGGCGTTGTTTGTCGATTAGACTGAAATCACCGCTTTTAAACCGCATAAACCAAAATGCGCACACATCATACGATACAACACCTTCACTGAGAAAGGAACAAATCATTTCGCATGCTCTTGCAGCATTTTTCCCTTGTTGGAATTTGTAAAGAATGCAGTGTCGGATATGCACCTTATCTGTTGCCATTTTCGACTCTACTGAATTGAATACTTTTGAAGATTATGTTGGGCCTTTCGCTAAACTATCTTTTGTTTTAACTAGCTATATGTCAACACTATATGATCCCAAAAGAGCAGGAAAATCTATTGACTTTAAACTTGATTTTATAACTGTTTAAGATAATTTGGATTTTTCATTTGTACACCTAATAAAATATAATATGACTTTGGATATTCTGGTGATAAAAAATTCTCTTGGGTTTGGTATTTTAACGATAGATTCTCTTAGATTCTGTACTCTAGATTTTCAGTTCCAAAGATTGATTGGTATCAAACTGGAGAATTTATATCCCAGAATTTGAACGTTTGACCGACAAATAAAAATTTCGTAATTCATCGTGAAAGTGAAGTCTTTTTTTAAATATCCGCCATACGGACGAGCACGTTTCCGTAGACTTTCTTCGTGTAACCTACTTCCGGCATGAACGGCAGGAAGACCAATGTTCACATCGCGCAAAAGAGCCGCGTATAATAAAGACAAGATCTTCAGACTGGTTTCTTCGAACGACATTGTTATCAGTGGAAGGAAAATTAACCTGGTTTCTGTGGCTTCTAACTGGTTTGATCCACGTTACTAGAGACTAATTTCACTTTGACTGAAAGCCGTATAAATTGAGATTCAGAGAACCACAAGGGTGTATTTATACAGAGGGATTGCAAGTTTCTGCACCTAACAATGTGTCTAATTATTATTTAAAATAAGAAGACTCAATGCAAACGAATTTATTGTTAATAAAACGTACCTTCAAGTTTATAATAATTGTATGCAAACTAGAATCAAAGAAAATGTTTAACAAACATTAAATAAGACGAATTTTTGGCAAATATAATTGTGAGGAGGACACATGCTCTAAAGATTATTTATGCTGGCTAATCTTTTGTGGACTGTTTCAATCTCTTTCAAGCCTCGTTGTAAGATTCCCTATTTGCATAAATTATTTCAATAGAAAATAATATTTATTTACACTGACAAATGGACTGACAATGTTCATGCATATAAAAAATGTATTGTATATGTATGCACGTAAAATATGCTAAATGTGCAAATAGTATGTACAATATACATGTACTGTGCAGAATATACTCCAGATTACTATAAAATTAAAAAAAAAATTAATAATTTGTTTTTAGTCTATTATGTTTGGAAAAGTGTAATAATTTGACTTTCCAAAGTAGTATTTTTATATTTTTTCCACTACGTCAATTAGAAATAATAAGAATGTTTCATCCCATATATTTGTTGGGTCTCTTCAAGAATCCTTAATAGGTCAAAGAACCATGTGTAATGATGTACGAAAGTATTATATAATAAAATCATTGGAAATTAACATCGTGGTTATTAAATTGTAAAAGACTAACTCGTGATAAAATAATGTTGATCATTTTTCAAAAAACTTAAAAATGTCAAAAACTAGACCCTGCCTTCTTTTTGGAACAAACAACGTGGCAATCCTTAATTCCTTAGTAAAGATCGATGAATAAAATATCATTATATTTTATTAAACTGTAAAAAATATTGAAAATTATAATTAACACTATTTTTGCGATTAACAACTTAGCCACAATAAAGAATTTAATGTCTAGATCAGTTATAATACATATTACACTGAATAAGTAATTTTTATACATTTTCAATAGTCAGTTGTTGACACTTTTCTGTTAATATTAAATTGTATTTTATGTCTTAAATTCAATAGTGTTTTGATGTATTATTCTATCACTTCTCGTACTTATTGTTCAAATTGCATGCGATTACTGAGACTCCACGAAAATATACCATATATTAACAAAAATGTAAAATAAATTTTAATGAAAGTCCTGCTTTTGCTTTCGATTTTTATAAAAATATGCATTTGCATAAATATTCTCAGTCTGTTAATAAAATTTCACATAAAATATAGTCTTATTTAACAGTATTATGTAACTATACTCAATGAAATACTTTCGTATTAGAAGTTAATTACAATATGAAGTTCCAAGGCGCTCGTCAGATAGGTAATTAAGATTTTAAAAGCGTTGCGTGCTTCGTAAATCAAACATTCATTGAAAATATCGTCTTTGACACTCTACCTCGTCCCTGACGTATGATTTATCCTTCAGAATAATCCTGACATGTGCAGTCGAGTATTGAAAATATTTGCAAGTAGGACAGAAAATAAGACTGCTATAGAAGGAAACTGAAACTCAATCACTTGATGCTTATATTGCGATAAAAGTAGGTATTGTACATACTTAAAAATCTCAGAATTGTGACATTTTAGTATTTTTTAAATATTTAATAGTTGTTCGATAAGACCTTGATTAATTCAAGAATTGTCCGAATAATTTCCTTGGCCCAATCAATAAATGATTTACAAAATTCGATTCTTATTTTGTGATATTTTATATGATTCGACACTTTTCAAACTAATATTTTTAATTATATGTTAATTTCAGTTTTCTTCGCGTACATTCATAACAGGGATTATTATGTTATAATTTCAGTAATTTTTAGATACTTTGTCTGCGAACCTAATGTTCATAACTTACACAAAAACGCGGACACTATCGTTGCAAAATTATCCCTGTGTTAATTTAGGTCGTATCAATTTATTTCGTCTTCTTTTTCGACAAATCTCATGATGTCCTTATTTAAGAAAAATATAATAACATAAATTCTCCATTTATAGAAGTCTCCCTAACAAATTTAATGATTATAAGAATAATTGAGGAATTTTTTACAAATATCGCGAAATGTAAACAAATATTTTTTTGTAGGAAATTATTATATTTTCAATTCTACGTATGTTGGTCTTTAATACCACGGTAATAGGTGTAATGATTACCTATGATTGAAAAATAACATCTTAAATAGTTTTGACCTTTGTAACGTTGATTTCTTATAACCTCATTTAAAAAGATAATCTCATTACTTTTGGAACAAACAATGTAGGTAAATCATTAGTTAGACGTTCTATTGAGTTCTGGATATTCTAATACTAGATTAGGTGTCAAATGTTGACCGATAGTAATAAAATTTCTAATTACTAAATGTGTCTATGGATATTATACACATATTTTTATTTTTTACAGTCGTATTTTTATATTTATAATATTACAGTATTGATTCTATGGCTTAAATAAAAGTTGTATGCAAAGGAATTTGGTGTGTACATTTACTTGTCAAAAAATTGTTTTTATACTCTTGTGAATGACTCAGTGAACAAAGTGAACGAAATTTCAACAAGAACAATATTATTATGAATAAAAAAGTTAAATGTTTTTTACAGGAACAACTTAATAAATTATTATAAAAATTCTGAAAATTATAATATTAGTCTATGTCTCGAACAGGGAAATTTGCATTGTGGTATATGTACTTCTATTTTCCCGTTTTCTTCTACGCTTTAAACTTTTCCTCGTACCATTTTGCTTCAAGATGAATTATCTTAAATATAATAATATTACATTATAAATTATATATTCCAATTTAAATACTCACTATTTCTAAGTCATTGACAATGTTTCCAATGCTAGTGATAAAACCAGAAGCGAATAAATTACTAGTACTGTTTCTATACAAATGTATTTAACTTAGACGCTATTATAGTGTTTTTGTTTATAAATTGGAAACTCGCGAGTTCCTTTACATACATCGTTCCACAATAAATGCATTGTGTTTGTTCGTAAACTTTCTGTACAGTAACTAATATAAGTTTATAGAATAAATTAATATTTGTCAATTAATCGTTCTTATAGAAATTTCCATTCAACTATAATTCTTGTTCTAATTTCCTTGTCAGTCGTATACTCACTCACCTTCTATTATTTCATTCGTTGGGAGATTTTTCCCGCCATATCTCCCAGCGCCAATCGCACCTATTAAACCAGTTACGCAAGCAACGCGAACGATTATTGCCACCGGTTCTCCCGCGGACAGTTGCGAGACCATTTTGAAATTCCCTCGCCGATAATTTTCCAGAAAAAAATCCCGTTTGAACGCGCGAACTTGTACGGGGTCGTTAGCTGCGCGTGAAAGTTGCGCAGCGTCCGAACGAGGAAAAGGCGGTTTGACTAGCGCTCGGAAGAGATCGAAGATACACGTTTATAATTTTCGATTAGTTTTGCATTCGTGATAAGGTCCACGAGAAAGTAGTTACCTTAGAAACTTGAACAACGATTTGCAAGAGATTCGCCTCTTGCAATGCATTCGTCTCGGTCGTTTCTTTTTTAGAAACCTCGACCAACCCCGGCGAATCCTTCCTGAATAGAGATTGCTTCTGAAGAGAGTCCGTGACTGACAGTTCAAGGGATATTTCCTCGTCGCGTAACAATCGTTTCGTTGAAACATCTGGCGAAATAATACAGAAATCATCGAGTTTAATGCGTGGCTATTAGCGACGTTCTTCGTGCTCGAGGGAAACCGTCGAGTTCTCTCGACGATTTGATCCCTGCTTTCTTTTGTCAACTTTCCTCGATCCCACCTCGCGCGGATCGCCAAAAAGAAGACAAAGTTCATTAAATGGAATGTCACTGAGAATGTTTGAAAGCAATATTGAAATACTCGTTGTCTAAAATACTATAAATTGTCTAAAATCGCTTTAAATTAAATGGTATAGCCTTACAATTATTTTATTCGATGGATATTTGCCTTACGATTTTATAGAACTTGTTTCTGAACAAACAACATACTTTTACATTTCATATTTTTAGAATAAATAACGCAATAATAGTTTGCCGTTTTTCACGTGGAGTTTTTCTATTCATACGCTTCGTGTGACAATAACGGTATGCTTAATTTAAACAGAGAGTTGCCTTTCATATGGAATCGTTCTTTATTGCCATCTCCTGTTATAATCATCACTATGACAGTTTAGGTACCGTCAGCTGGTGTTCTCTCATGTATATCTGAGCATGTTTTCCATTTGTTTATTTTCTTTCATGGAACATGAGTGAAAAAGGTGAAGGAAACATAAATTTCTTGAAACGTTGGAATACGACGTCTTTCGCCTAATCTCGAATTTTTGGAGGAACTCCTTTAATAGACAATACCGTTTTTGCTGTATTTATACAGTTAGTTTTGATATATTAAAACAATAAAGAGGTATAAAAGTAGAAAAGTTGAAAGTCAAGTTTTGAGTTATAAAACAATTTTTAAATTTTCATTTATATTACGTGCGATATTATCACAGTTTTACTGTGTGTGTTCCACTCTCACTCACCTAACAATCTACTTTTAGACGGCACAATAGGCATTCTTTGTGAATTTTTTACGAAAAACCATGAGAGTTTTCAATACGAGTTTTTCGTTCACTTTGTCATTCATCTTTAACGGATATATATAAAATTTTTTGACATGGATTACTAGAAGATACCCTTAAAGTAAATAATTTAATTTTAAGTTTATTTTTTATTTTTTTTTATTACATAATTTTTATATTATTTGTTCTTTGTTTCGATGATTTGAACTAAAGTCAAAACGTTTTGGATCAAATTAAAATTTATGAACATGTCAGGATTTGTGTCAAAATTAAATAAAAAGTCCAATGATTATTTAGTATTAATTATTAAGACAGATGTAACAAGAAATTGTTTCATATAATTAACTATTGAAGAATAAAATTATATTTCATAAATAATACGTAATAATAAAATGATTAATTTAATTTCGTTTATTTTTAAGACCATCTGTCTGCGTGCTCATAATCCTTTTATCTCTTTTCTTTCTCATATTAAATTTGATTTATTATTTACCAAATACACGTATTTCTTTAATTAATTTATCATTTCCATTATGAAATCAAGAAATTTCCTAATTATATTTGAAAAATGATAACTATGTGAATTAAAAAAAAAGTTACAAAATTAAAAGTCATTTTATATAATTATTATGCCAAACATGCCCACATTAAATTGTCACCTTATTTACAATTTATTTTTAAAAAAACAGCAAATTTCTAAATTGTATTTAAAGATTTTTCTTCAGCGGTACGAAAGTAAACATTTAGTGATCGAACGTTTCTGGAAAACATTCTTCGCCCAAGAGATCGGTTTGTTGGAATTCGCCGGCATGGCTTCCAATAATAAATTAGACCATGACTGCACGCGGAATAGAAAGTTGCAGCGGCCAGTGCAGTGAAAGAAGCGCGCTACCAGAAGCGGAGAAACCGCTGCTGAATACATGGAACGAGGAAGAAAAATTTCCTGCAGGGCTCGATGTCGTCTTCTTCAACTAGAGTCCTCTTCTTCGTTCACGGTTGACATTTCCCTCGTGGCGTCACGATGCTCGGGTTTCCTCTTACCGCGTTGCATCGCGTTGATTAACAATAATTCCCTGACACGGGGATGTAATAATTCGACGTGTGCGACTCTAATTGCAGGAGCTTTCATCGAGATTAAGGTATTACCAATCTCACTGGGAACCTTGTCTCCGAATCTCTTCATTCAGACTGCAATTTCCCGGGAATTAAATGTTCCCTCGCGACTTCTTACAAATTACTCGCTTTCGTTCGATTTCTGCTTTGCTTTCTGCCTGACAAAACACTTTCATGGAAATTGGAACGAATCTAGGATACTATTTAACCAGAAATTAAAAAGACTATCCTAAGAATTTATACGATATAAATTGTTAATAAATAGTTATTGTTTTTTTAAATTTTATTTTTTGAAAGTATACGGCCTCGAAAATATTTTTACCGATAGAAAAAAAGGAGTTCCATTGAAACAACTGTATTTTCAATATTTTTACATAAAAAAATTCTGTATATTTTTTAATGTAGGCCAAAATCGTGTAGATAAGTCTGGCACAAAAGTGTCATAGTTTCTCTTTTTGAAAGGGATTTTCTACAAATTCGGTCGAAAAAATAACCTGTTTTCATATATTTTTTACAAATAAACTATATAATTTTTTCGGCGAAAGTTTTGTTCACATTTTTATTCATTTTTCAAGAATATATGTAAAATTTGATACAGAATACTAAAAATTGTAGAAGTTACAAAATAATCCTTAAATCGAGAATAATAATCATAAAGTCTAAAAATAAGTTCTCCAGAAAACAACGCGATTAAAGAATACTGCTTTATAAATTTCTATATTACGTGATAATCACTATTTATGACCGAAATTTCTTTTTTCGGTTGGTCATCTTCCATAACAGTAAAACAAAACATACGTTTACATAATAAATGTTGTATATAATATTAATCTGCATTGAAAATCAATTGTACTAGGTAACAGCGTATAGAAATTTGATGTTTTCTGAAAATATACGCAAAAATTGTAATTTGTACAATTCCTGTACACATTGTGATTCGTTTCTGAATTAACTTCTATTGTCCCATTTTTTAAATTTATTCGTAAATTAGAATTTATTCGAGGAGTTTTTAAACCAATATCTTGGTGAATAAAGTTGTAGTCAAAATGTTAGCTCTCGAATAAATCTAAAAATTTTATTCGTTATTCGAACATTTACCTACTCTGACTGAGCGTATTCGAAATAGTCATCCATCACCCTGTTCAAATACTATGAATATTCGGATAATTGATCGGTGTGCAATATATTGGAATCAAAATTCCGGAACTTTATTCACCCCAAAATTGTGAAAATATTTGAGACTTTCAGAAATTTTTCAAAAGACACTTTTTAAAATTTATCCTTGAAATTATTTTCATAAGTTTGATCATTTTTACTCGGTCGACTTTTCGATTTTATAAAATTTTTTTTTAACATTTATTTCCGCAGTTATGTTAATGTTTTACCTGACTTTACACACAGGAAATAATGCTTGTAATTTCTTTGTGAATCAGTAATTTTCGAGAGCAAAAGGTCGCTTTGAAACTCGATAGCTTATACGAAACTGGATAAACTAGAAATTCTGGTATCGGTGGGAAAAGGTTGATCCTTTTGAAAAAAACAAATTTAAAATATGTAGAATGTTGTAAAACGAACATGAAAATCTGGTTCTTCTGCAGTTTTTAGCATACCATCAACATGTCATTTTTGTTTTCAGAGATGCGAAGCGAGGTAGGAGAATGGCTGCCCACCTACGTAGGTTCACCGATATGCATCCTGTTGCTGTCATGGTCGCTGCTGATCTATCAAAATCAGCCATCTTCGGCGAAAAGGAGGGTCGACGTGTTTACGGTGGCCATTCTCTCCGAGAGTCTCGCGCATCAACTTGGACTCCTTTTCTACGCGATCCTTACTCTCATTCGGCCGATTAATCACTTTGGAGGTAATAGAATAAACCTACTAGATTACTGTAAATGAAATATTGAATTTTACAAAGAAAATTTGACACTATTTAGTTTTAGAGAACTTATTTATATTGTACAAAATAATTTCCATCCGCATGAACACTTTGCTAATGTCTAACAGGGACTTAAATACCATTTTCTTTTTAATCTGATATGTTAGGTTTGACAACTTTCTTGGCCCTTTTGATTTCCTTTTCGTTGAGAAAATTTGTCCTCATTGAAAAGATGTCTAGATTTATAGGAGATAAGTTTGATAAATGCAGTTGAATTTCATACTTTAATTCATTCAAAATTGTTGTTTGTAAGGTCTACATTATAGTGTAATATGTGTAATAGTGAATATGTCTTCCTTTGTTTACGAGGGATGGAAGTTATATTTTCAATTTATTGTACATTCATTGAATATATTGGCAGCATATATTTGCCGTTATTGCATTATAATAGTATGTAGAACAGAATAATCATACAGTACATACTCCACCAAATTGTTAGAAGAATATCCCTATGTAATTATCGTACTATTCAATGACAGTTAAAACGGAAGACACAAAGACTTAAACCTATTATCTGATTTTTAATTCCTTCAATCAATAAAGATTCTATTGCTATTTGTAATTTCTACATAATGTGATATGTGATAGTTTACACTAGAAACATGCCTGTAAATACCATTGTGTAGTACGAGATTTGAGGCTTTAGCGGCTGGATGCCGCGTCTAGGTTCAGCTAATCTATTAAAAATCTCTGATTGGCTGACGCATTGTTCCGCGTCAGTGACCACGCGAATAAAAGGACTTCCTGAAAACATGGGACTTGGACATCAGAGCTTAATAGCCCTGGAGATACAAATAGCAACCGTTACAGTGTTTGCGAAACATTGATGATCGGCTGAACTTAGACGCGGTATCCATCCGGAAGCCATATTGTTAAGAATTCAAATAGAATTTTAATGTGATTGCGTTTACGATACGGACGTGATTGTCCTATTTTTGACTATTCAGAATTTTCTAGACACTTGCAGCAAGCAGTCGCTTTATGGTCATTATTAGTAAAGGAATCTCTAAACTTTATTCGGGATTTGGAATTCTTGGAAATCATGGATTTCATTAATTCCACTTATGTCAAATATATTTTACAAGATTGAGACCTTAGTTATCAATCAACCCTTGTATTTATTTCGCTGTTAAATTAACTATACAAGATATTGTGTTAATTCAACCAGTATACACTGTCTTTTTAATCGAAGACGTTTCGATCATTGACATTGCTGACTTACACGTATTTAGAACAATCATTGACGCAATCTTTCTAGTCAATATCAAATTTCTCAAGTGAATTCCCACAACTTTCAACTATTATTTCATTTGAATTAATTGCCCATCAGGATTACTTCCTTTTCAGACTTTTTTATCTAGTATCAGCCAACTACGTTTCGCCTATAGCGTTAATTTCGTTCAATTCGCAGAGTTCTGCTCGACTCTAGTCTGGATGCTGAACTCGTCCAGCATCCTCCAGGAACTGACGTTAACCTCGATCGCGATCTTCACCGCGATCAGCACCAGAGACGAGGGTCTACGCCTCACGAAAAACCACCTCAAGTATCACCTGGTCAGTCTCAGCGTGATCGGTGCCTGCGTCGGTGTGACGGGCGTTCTGAACTTTGAACCGGAACTCTGCGTTTTCATGGCCCAGGAGATTTCCATCAAATATGGCGTCTTCGTCAACTCCCTGCGGTGTTTGTTACTGTTGACCACGCTGATTAGCTTGTTGGCGGCTTTGTTCAGAAGCGTCTGTCGCACGCGAAAGGCAGAACTGCTGAAGTCAGTGTCGGATCTGTCGGAGACCAGCTCGAAGAACTCCTCCGGGGCGTTCGAATGTCATCCGCAGCACTGGGATCCTTCCAGCGGATCCTGCACCAGCGGATCTACCAACAGTAGAGCCTGTCTCAGGAAGAAGAGAGTCCAGGTGGACGAGGCCAGTGGGAGATCCACCATTTACAGCATCCTCTTCGTCTGCTACGTCTTTCAACATTTGCCTATCTTGGTAAGCTACCTTCTTCGATATCTTCCCCAGTATTTTGGATTCTTACTGTATCTCTTTTTGCATTACGTTAATCATTTTCACAATTTATTTTCAGGCTAAGGGCAGTTCGAAATATAATAATTACTTAAAATTTAAAGAGAAAGTATTTTATTTTGTGCTTTAAATTTTAAAAATAAAATATTTCATTTTATCTTTTAAATTATTAAAATAAAATATTTATTCCATGCTAGAGTCTTATATTATCAAAATAAAATATTTTGTTTACTAAAATTTCATTTCATATTTTAAATACTATTTTATTTTAAATTTATAGTGTGTATTATTTAAAATAGTATTCGAAATAGTTTTTCCACGAATATTACTCAGCTTTGTTCCCAGTAATAGTTGCTAGATTATTATTTTACACCAGACCTGACTATTTTTAAAAGTGTTAATTGATATAGTATTTTAAAAATAACATTTTCGAAATACGATTAACTCTCGTATAGTGAATGCATAGTTATTTTTAACGTGTGTTTACTCGAAAAAGATAGACGATATAGAAATATCTTGTCTTTGATAGCTCCGTATTGTTAGTTATTGACAAACGCACGGGATTATTTAAATATTCCACAAAGTCAGACAATATAAGTTCCATTCAACAATGTATGTACATATGTTGTTATGTATAAATATAATGTATGCAGTTGAAAGGTCCATTTATAGTATAATAAATTTTATACTTACGTGACAAACTGTGGGTAGGTTAAACGATTTTATTGATTTTTACTGAAGCACTTACTAATAATACTCTATCATCATATCATATCCAACGTGTCGAGATATTTTTTATTTTTCAATATGAAGAATAGAATTTTGAACGAGAGAAATAGAAATTTAACAACGATATAAAGATTTTATCGGAGAAATTTGCACGAGAACTTGTAGATGGCTTGTAGGTTTGTGATTTATATAAATCATTATCATATTGTATAAATACTTCAAGTCATAAATATGCATAATGCAAGATGGATATGCAAAACATCAGTGAAGCATAGCTATTACGCTAATTTCTTATTTTCTTCGCAGGAATATCATTTCGAAATAATAGAAAAGAAGATAAGAGTCTCCGATTCGATTTTCAAAAATTTTGTTACATAATAATCATTTTTATTTTTCTGCACGAGACAAGACAAATTCTTCATTTTACGATGTGGTTTATGTTTTACCATTGTTAATAGTACGATTTTTCATCCAAATTTTTGATAACTATTATTAGTAACGTAAAAGAATCGTAACAGGGAAAATTAGAGTAAATTGATAGCTTAACCGTTTCAAGCAACCAAAATATATTAAAAAAAAAAACACTTTAGTTCAAAATATAATTAGTGGTTATCCTATAACTTTTCATTATTTTGGTTATAACAGTTATGATCGCTGCAATAAATAGATACTCGTTTCAAGATTGGTCTCTACTATCACACACACAAGCAGAAACGTTAGTTATTCTTGATAATAGTTGTAAGAATCAGTACGAGGCTTTTGCAATCGAAAGTGAAAAATAGTAAAACATGTACGGTCTATATACGAGAGTTAATTATTATTTTCGAATCGATTTTCCCCAGATAATTGTTACCTTACAATATTTATCGTGGTAAGAGAGAAACGTGACATTTATTAAATCCGTTTTAAAGTAGCTTCGATCGAGGTGTCTCAGCTATATGTAGCGTATTTTGTACTAATCCACTAAATAGCAGGCGACCAGCGAGCCGTGACAATGTTACGCGTCTAAAACCTGCGGATATAACTTATTTCTGCTTATCGTTCGGAAACGATTAAAAATATGCGATTACAAGGCCGCTCTCTAATACTCTGGCGTGACCATTACATAATTCGTTCATTAAATTTCATTATAACCGCGATTCTTTCCTAATAATGCGATCGTTTAATTCACACCTAAACTGCGCGATTAAACTACGAATTATTATTTTATTATTCGGAGGTGAAAATCAGGAATTTGCATTTTAGCTTTGAATATTCTATTTTAGTAGATATTTTATTTCATTTCAAACTTTAGTAATAGGTCGAAAATAATTTCGTCGAACAATCTTCGGTAAAAATCAGTAAATAATTGCGAGAATTTTAACAATTGTTTTTCTAAAACGAGTCATTTGTCGTTTTTCTTAATTCAAAGAAAGAAAAATCTGCTTGAGAAATTCCGTCCTAATTGAACTAATTCAAAAAAAATTGTAGATTCATTCCTGAACTAACTTTTTCATGATATCTGGATATCAGTTTAAAAAGTTCTGTAATGAATCATAACTTACTAATTAAACTTTGTTTATCGTATTAAGTGTTGCATTAGTGTAAATCGTGCAAACTTATATTAAATATGGGTTACAGGTTACTTGTATTTTTAAATCCAGTATTTAAAGTACATGATTCTATAATGTTTTATATGCAATACTAACGTGACAATTTCTGTCTACCTTTTTCAGGTTAGGATCAATAATTATAAAATCTCTAAACCTCGAGTAAAGAGGTTTCTTTAATCAAGACATTATTATAAATTAATGCAATATAATTTTCCAATTGCTCCCAAAATATGTAAAATCGCCCACGCCTATGGGAACTATGCCACACGTTGAGAAACATTGCTCTAAACTGTTCCGTGAGGTCAATATTTATACTATAAAATTGTAGAATCTTATTGTCGATCAGAGAATTTTGCATGATTGTTCGCATGGAATGAATCGTAAGGTCGTGGAGCGTGAAAAGGGTTCCCCTCGTAAGCAGGAAACCGGCTCGAATGCCTGTTATCCGGAAGTTGACGAGTCACCGATCATGTTTCCTTTTTTCTACGCCGAAATTCCGTTCAGCGGCGAGAAAGTTGGACAGAGGGAAATCTCGAGCTGTTTCGAACGTTCGATTTTTTTAATATACACGTGCGTGACACTTTATTGTATTTTATGATTGATAAATATTTATAGTGCGTCGCATCCAAAGAGAGACAGGAAGGGAGAAGACGCGAAAACGCGTCGAAATATTCGAAAGTGCGAGCTTAATACGGACGACGACCTCGATGTCAAACTTGATTAAGATTCGGTCGACAGGTAAAATGATCGCAGGAGAAACTCCCCTGACCTTCCTTGTGAATATTTATAACCGACTGCGTGACGCATTCTGTTTATAATCGCGCCCAGTGGACGCCATTGAATTAGGTTGCTTCTATGCTGGCGTTGAAGTCTCCGCCGTTTGAGTTTACTCGATGATTTACTCGTTCTTCGGGAATTAAAAACAGCACAATTCCATTTTCTAACATTGTACGAATTATTTGTACGTTTGTTAACTGTTTTCGACTCGCTTGAACTTATCTAGCAACATTCAAAATAACACAAAAATCTCATTTTTAAGTTGTTTCTCGACGACAGATATTTAAAAGAATTCTAGTTCAGGAAACGTGCTGTTTTGACAGTCGTCAATGTAATATTGTGAATAGTATATTGGATTTCTAAACAATACAAATTTTAGTTTGAAGATTGTTCGTTGGACTTGTTACCTACTGTTTATTTTTAATTAGATGTGAAAAGACAGCTTTTGGTTGAAATAAATAGTGTGAAAGGTAGTAAATTTCTGAACGAAAATAGTAGAAAATATAATTAAGGAGAAGAATGTGTATTCTGTGTACTTTTTATCGCGATTACGAGCATTCGTTTCCAATTATAACGAATTGGAAATTACGGTGAGTCGCGTTTCAACTGTGTAAATTAGGATTCGTGTGGATGTTCGTTTCCAGACGGTAAATTAAGTGTTACAGAGGTACTTACGTTTCTATTGGCAATATATCAAGTATTTATCTGCATGCTCGCGGGAGACAAAAAAAATCTTGGGTTCATTTACTTAGCATTACAAATGCTCGAACAACTTGCCATGGATGGAGTGTGGAAAAAGTGGGGCGAAAATAATATTCGATTTTCAGACAGTTTTGAAAGTCTGGGTTATCTGGATTCAAATTTAATTTGTCAGGCAACGCGTATATATTATAATATCATTCAATTTGCAAACATCGAAGTGAGGATAAAACAGATTAAAACCAGTAGGTTAACACTTCCTCCAGTCTTCGCAAACCTGTTTAAAGATATACTTTCCAGCCATAATCTTTTGATTCTCAGAGGAATGCCAATAATTGAAAATTAATCATGTACAGTTCTGGACAAAAGAATAAATATCTTTCGTTATTAATCCTTTTATTGCTTGTAGCTTAAACTATTTTTTTCTTCTTTCCTAGGATTGTCGTACAAATTGACATTATTTACGTAGACACTGAATTATTATGCATTTTAGGGAAAAATCGACTGAATTAAAGTATAAGTCTTTTATAAAAAATAGTTTATTTCGTAGCAAATACTAACGAAAAAAATTTGTTCTACTAAGTTACTATTTCATGATGGACAAGCAACTTGCAAAATATTTTTTTTCATGCTGTTAATAAATTTCTTTTTATTAAACTTTGGTCGATTTCCTCCAAAAGAGAATTTCGTTTATTATTAGGTAATTAACGATGTTCTATCTCTAATTATTTGGCAAAGATTTGTACAGATTTTCAATAATTTTTTTGCCCTAGATTTCCTCACTCGTTCTAAATGCAAAGTTTCGAATCAGCAATGTTTTTAAATTGCCTGTCACTTTGTTCACTGCATTGGTAACATTTTCCCAAGTTTTTACAATTTTTGATAAATTCGGATCTTGCTGGTTAATCCAAAATACGAACAAATCAGCGAAAGGAAATCTATCATGTCGAGGATTTACTTTTTTGTCATTTTCGACGTTGAATCAACTGATGCAGGAATAGCGTAGAGTAAAAAGAAAACAATTTTTAACAAAATATATACCCTTAGTTATAGAGTGGATCCAAAATTACTTTCTCGTGTTTTATCAATAATAATATGTACAATTTCGTATTTAGAAATAACGTTTAATTCAAAAATTGTTGAAAATGGAAACTATCGAAGGGCGACCTGTTACGTTTATAGTTATAATTGTTATATTTATATATACAAATATTCCATATTAGCTTCCGTTACCCTACTCTTCGATTACTTTTCACTTCTCCTCTTCTGCGCTTTCTAAGATCTCTTCTTAAACGGTGAGAAGGCCTAGTGAAATTGGAAATTTTATTAGATCGTCCGTGAACAGTTTCACTGTGTTAATGGGACGATATTTCGAGGTTTCCCTTTCCTAGAGAGAGTTGCTTTCGGTACACCCTCGGTATAGGCATTATGCACGCATGCACGTCACGTTCCAAAGTCGTTGTGTTCTCTAATTAAGGTTCTAGTTTCGATTTCGTATCCGCTGGTTACGAAGCGAATTAAAACTTCGTAATCTCGAACCGCTCATACTGCTCGCGTGTAATTCATTTTGCGCATAATTTCATGTAGATTCAGACAGCTGCGATTTCCTAAGCGACTGCAACCCTTCTCGCGGCGATATTAACTTTTACATAAGTTGAAGGATATCTGTCCGAACTTTCATCGTTGCGTAACTATTTTTCTGTTTATTCTATACACAGTTTCGTGAGCCGATTTGCGAGCATTTTTATCATCGAGAAAGTTCAATATATTGTTTCGTAAATAATTTATGCCGCAAATTAGCGTGCAAATTGAATTAATACTGCTGAGCTCCATTGGTGTGTGAAATTCGGTGGACATTACCAAGTTTAAAGCTAAACATTCCAAAAGATCAATTTTCTTTAAAGAAATTGGTTTAAAAAATATATGTGCAAAATCTAAAAATCCTGTCCAAACCCATTGTTTGTTTCATATTTTTTTAAATTATTGACTATTCTCTTTAATTTTAGTATTTACTTGCTATTATGAAACTCGTTCTAATTAAAAACCTTTCCTCAGTTTTCGTGTAATATTATGTATTCGTGTATAATATAACATTTCTTTTACTGTGTTCAATTATTAATATTTTACATGTGTACAAAATTTGTATAGTTTTTCATTGAAAAATTTCGAAAGGAGACCTAAAAATACGTGTTTCACGATAAAATACTATCTTAATTTCGTTATATTCGCGATATCTATTTTTATATTTAACTATTCACCACAACAGAATTAAATTTCTGTTTTCATTTGTTCGCGTGATCCGAGGATGATCTCTGTTAATGGAATATCTGTTGAATGTATTATCTTGAGAAACTACACTTCTTCAAAGATCTCAATTTTCCAGCATGTTTAACACTCGAGTGAAGTGAAAAGTCATGAATAATAAACTTTCTTAAATTAAAAGTACAGTAGAGCGTCGATAATCCAAATGTCGATAATTCGAGCTATTTTAGCCACGCATTTAACAATGTTTATGTTGTGAGACATGTATCCTAGATACTTTAGGTGGCCAAATTTAGTATCTTGTCTGAGTTTAATGTTTTCATACATATAGATATCACTCATACGATGAGCGTTAAAAGAAAAATAGTGGTGCTGAAATTCGAAGAAAAGTTGGATATTATTGAATGTCTAAAAAAGGGTGAAAGTGCTTCTAATTTAGCAAAAGAATATAATGTTGGAAGATCCACGACTAGAAACATTAAAAGTAGTGAATCAAAATTGTTAAACTTTCAACAGAAATTAGATAATAGCTTAAAAACAGCAACTGATCATAAATTAGATGACGCAATGTAAAAGTGGATCTTGCGAAAGCGAAGCATTGGAATAACACGCCTAATTTTTTATATTGTATTTTCTTTATTATTAACTATGTATCTTTTTACATATAAACCATTTAGATTACAAAATTTCTTAATTTCTAATCGATTTATGACATAATTATGAATTTGATTATTTCAGACCGATTATCCAAAAAATCGATTATCGAAACGATTTTATCTTCCAATTCATTCGGATAATCGACGCTCTACTGTATATGGAAATTATCAAATAATATTCGTGATCTTTAATAATAAAATAAAATAGAGATTTACGTCATGACAGTTGTAATATATGTACGAAGGTGGTCTCAGAAGTACCCGACCTAACAAAAAAAACCCAAGAAATTTGGGAACAAATATATTCATTTTTCAACATAATCTCCTTTTAACTTTTCCCAGTAGTGTTCAATAGGTTCGATACCTTGTTTATAGTGAGAACCATCGAGCTCCTTAAAATAGCCATTAATGGCATACTCCACCTCTTCATTATTGGAAAATCTTTTACCGCCGAGCTATTTTTTCAAGTTTGGAAAGAGAAAATAATTCGAGGGGGCTAAATCTGGCGAATGGGGTGCGTGAGGGAGCAATTCGAACTTTAACTCCTGGATTTTGGTCATCGCGATAACGGATGTGTGAACAGGTGCATTGTCTTGGTAAAACAACACTTTCTTTTTCGCCAAATGCGGCCGTTTTTCCTTGATTTTGTCACTTAAGCGCTGCAATAAATTCGCATAATAGCCACCGTTGATTGTTTTTCCTTTTTCAAGATAATCAATGTAAATTATTCTACGCGCATCCCAACAAACTGACGCCATGACCTTGCCAGCAGATGGATCTGTCTTCGCCTTCTTTGGAGCTAGTTCTCCCCTTACAGTCCATTGTTTCGACTGTTCCTTCGACTCAGGTGTGAAGTGATAGATCCAGGTTTCATCCATGGTTATGAATCGACACAAAAACTCGGCTTTATTCCTGCGAAACATCGCCAAACAGTCGATTGAAACATCCTCACGACGCTGTTTTTGTTCCATTGTGAGCAAGCGCGGCACCCATCTTGCACACAGCTTTTGAAATGCCTACCATGTCTGCAAGCTCTCGCACTTTCAGTCGACGATCGTCCAATACCGCTTAGTGAATTTTCTTCACCATTTCCTGTGTGGTCACTTCATTTGATCGACCACTGCGGTATTCGTCTTGGTTGCTCATACGGCTTCGTTTAAATTCTGCAACCCAATATTTTATTGTTGTAAATGAAGGAGCAGACTCCCCTAGAGTAGAATCTAGCTAAATTTTGATATTGGTTGGTCTCAGACCTTTCAAATGAAAATATTGTATCACATAACGATGACCAATTTTTCCATGTTTACAAATTCACTGAAAGCGTTCGCTATTAATGGTTGTCAAATAAATACTAAACAATGTAGCGTCTTCAAGCTTGAAACTTAAGCTTTGTAAGGTTGGTACTTCCGACCATAGTCATTTTTTTGAAACAATAACCGCCATCTATACCTCAGGTCGGGTACTTCTGAGACCACCCTTGTACATATCAGTAATTATAAAAGTGGATTACGGAGTTAAAAATTTAAAAAAATTAAATGTGTCGTTTATTTTGTGGTACGCCGACCTACATTATGGAATACGAGGAAGAATATTAAAAATTATTGACCTAGACTACGTTCATAATCATGCTAATTGTGTGTAAAGTGCAAATTGTACTTTGCAGTTACATACTGAAGAAGAACTGAATGTTACGATAGCATCGCTTGCGACGACTGAGATACATTAACAGTTCGCCAACGAAGAAGAGTCAATTTTCACCTGTATTCTGTCTTTGTTATCAGAAAATTAATAGATTGTTTCTATTATCAACGTTAACATACAACGCAGTCATTTTTAGTTGGAACGTTGAACATCGAACATCGAGAAGGAATGAAAAAGCTATTCTCTCTTCTAAAACCCTTTTGCAGTATTACACAATGGTAATAAATATAGTAAAAAATATGACGAACGTTTAGAATATATTTGTGAAACCCATGCAGTCGACGTGTCAAATATTTTGTGCAAAAATCGTGGATATATGCAATGAAGAGTACAGTTGTGTTTGTATCGAATACTTTTTATAGAGACTTGAGACTTAATTTTGTGGATAAATTGTAAATTTATAAATATGTATATTTTCAAATAAAGGTAGAAGTTCGTCAGTTCTGCCATTCTACTGGACTTTTGAATTTTTGTTCGAAACACAATAATTCATCTGTGAAGAAGATTTAAGCATTTCAAGCTAGGTTCTGGTTATCTCAGACACAAATAATATATGGTCTACATATTATTTCCATCCGATTTATCCGTGAAATAAACTTATTCTCTACGTTGTTTAATTTTATGTAGTTAAATAAACAAAGTCTGATCTTCCTTTTCTAATCAGAAAAAGTTCTATATTTGTTCTATATTATAAGTACAAAGTGTCAATTTGATAATTTAAACAATTTACTTTTTATAAAATTCCAGAAATAGTCTGTTTCCGTGCTCAGACTAGAGCAACTCCTTAAATCAAACAAAGAAAAGTGAAAGTTTGTTAAAATTCGTCGAGCAACGAAATTCGTGTATACGAAGTATATAATAATATTTCGGAAACAAGGTTTTCACGATACATTCTAAATTTTTGCATAAATATCTACCGTTTTCTGCTACCAATTACCCAACGATGTAATTTTGATTCTTTCGCGAATGAGAGAAGAAACAGAGTCTCCCACCGTTGCAACCTTCGTTTTTCAACCATCCTCGTAATTAAATCTCAGGCGATACATTTTCTGCTCCAAATGTCTCGATAAATACGGCTGCCGTGTACTTTTGGTACGCGGCGTATGTTCGATAGGTAACGCGTGCTAAGAGAAGCGTTATCGCTCCGGTTAGCGCATATTTTTTTCTCTCTCTTATCCCTAATGTCCGATCCTAGTTCCATCATTTTCTCTCTCTCAGTCGCGAGTTTCACCAATCAACTGCAGTCGCGAACTCGTGCTGAATCCGTAACTAGCATGTTCGTTTTACTTTGCTTTAATTGTCCGAGAGAACGCAGGCGTCACGCTGCACGCGTCCGAACATCGTGTAGAATTTGATCGATTTTTAAGGCATGTATCTGGGTGAACATCTTAGTTTCCCTTTAATCGAGGTCGACACGATCGGACGCCATTTGTTGCGATCGTTCAACGGGACTAAATGGACTTTGTCAACAAAAACTAAGCTTAGAGCTTGTAATAATTTATTCGTAAAGAAACATGATCAAATTTGAAACTTTCAGTGTACTATCAGTTTTTTTGCTCTATATTTGATTAATAATAGAATTTTTTACAATAAAACTAAGTAGGGCGATGCAATTTCGTTTTATTTTATTCATATACAGGGTGTTCACGCTAAAGTGTGACAGTCGCAATATTTCAATAACTATTGATGATACGAAAAAATTGTTTGTATGTAAATTGCAGGATAAAATAGGATCTCTATTTTGGCGTAAACGAAAAGTTTGTTTATGTACTTAGTTTAAAAGATATGATGGTGAAGTTTCGTTTTTTAAATACAACTATATATTTTTTTGTGGATCATGCGATAGTGCTTTTCAAGACGAATTCATTAACCTGCAATTTATTCACTCGAGTTTTATTAGTTTTCAAGATACAACGATAAGATATTCTGAAAATATATACAGAGATTCTCGAGGCCAAAATAAGTCGAAAATCAAGAATACCAATTTGTTGATGGAGGCTTCGTTAAAAAATTATTAACATTTAAATTTCCGCTCGTACTAAATTTTTTTCTCGAAAAAGCGTAGGCTTTCGAGCGTATGTCTGTTGACAAAAAATGATTGTTATTGACCCCCATAACTAAAAATAATTTGTCTAGGCAGATTTGAAAAAACTTTTTTTCGCCGAAAAATTTAGGCACCCTGTCGATTTTTCTTAAACACTCGGTTTTGATTTCTAGTAATTTTGTTTGACGCCATACAGAAAAGTTATCTAATACTTTTTTGTAGGCACTCATGAGCTCTACTACAAAAAAAAGTTTCATTGAAATATATTCACTATTGTAGAAGTTATGGCTGTTTGAAAATTGGACCATTTTTATGGGGCTTTTCTCACTTTACGGGGTTAAGAAATAACTTTTTCAATATTGTTAGAATTTCTGCATATTCTTCACTAAAATACGCGTTGTTTGCCGTTTGAAACATTAAAATCCTCCAATCCGTTCAGAAGTTATGACGTTTTAAAGATACTCAAGAAATTTTGGAGTGACATTTCTGGCCTCAGATTATATTTTCGGTAAGGAATTTTTTTCTCGAAAATGGTTAGGATTTCGTGGATATGTCTATTGACCAAAAATAATTGTAATTGACCCCTGCAATCGATAATAATTTTTTTAGAACGATTTTTAATGTTTTAATTTAATTTTGAAATAACTTTTTAACGAAGTCTCAGTCAAGAAATTGATATTCTTGATTTTCGTCCTATTTCGACCTCTAGAATCTCCCATTACAATTTTGCCCAGGAGTGGCCGAACGCCCTGTATAACAAAAATTAGATTTATTTCAAAGTATGCTACACTTTCGCCCGCAGTGTATCGCGTTTCTTAACACTAGGAAATGACTCATTCGCAATTTCTAATAAAAATTATAAAAAATTTACACGGTTGGATTTTTGAAAATTTATCGTAATTTTCTATAGGAGAATGAATAAACACTCATTTCTATTGCATTATACATTTCTTCACGTATCTATCGTTTCAATTTCTTTGATACAAATCCACTGTAATTGTCGGTAGTTGTAGTTTTAATTTCGATTTTATTTCCCTTTTGAAAATCAAAACGAATAAGAATTTTTAAATACGATCAACGACAATAACGCTTCTCTTGGTGTGCTGTTACGACGAAAATATCGTCCATGTTACGTGCATGGAACACGTGAGGAAACCCGTGGGTCTCTGGCGCGAAACGCGCGCGCTTTTGAAAGCGCGACCGAGTCTGAGTTTTCACTGTGGAAATTGTGGATCATTAAAATCGAAAGTATAGCGGACACGTAAGACCAACGACGTTTCGACGTTTCCCTCGTCGCGTTCTCTCTTTGTTCTCTCTCTCGTTTCATTAGCGCGCCCGCGAAATTACAGGAGCGCACGCGTCGGTTGTTTATCGACGCGTCCAGGGCTGACGAGTCGAACAATTAGCTGCATGCGATGTAGCTGCATTCCGTTCCTTTTTGCCCAGCGAAAGCCGCGACTGATCCTGACACGATTTCTACGCGGCCGTCGTCGATATCGATGTCGTGCGTGTCGAGGAAAACATCCCTCGCGATCCTATTTGGAAAGCTGAATCTGATCCAGTTAACTCAGTTCCATTGCATAAAAAAACAAAATATTAGTACCGAAATTGTTTTTATTAAACTTAAGTACAAATATTTCACAAAGCATCGTACGTTTCGAATCTTTTGTATATACACAAAACACACGGTACTTTAATCTTTCAAGCTTCCCCTGTTCGCGATACGCCATCAGGCGATCAAATTTAATTTGCACAGGAAATCTTGTTTTTTTTTTTTTTATTTAGTGGTTTTTTACGCCGCATCCACTGCGAGGTTATTAGCGGCGTCGGTCGGGTGGTTTTTTCTTATATTTTGTCAATTAATTTTGTTTCTTTGATGAATCCCAGTAGGTTGTGTAGCTTTTTGTTGGTGAGGTTTTCTTTAACTTGAGATTCCAGCTTGTGTTTACGGCGAAGAAGTATTGTATTTTGGGCAGTCAAGGATTAGGTGGTCCGTTGTAATTGTTGTGTTGCAGTGTTCTCATATTAGGATGGGTTCCTTTGATAATAAGTATGAGTGGGAGATTTTTGAGTGTCCCATTCTTATTCGGGATATAGCAGTTTGCTCTTTTCTAGTTAAAGTAGTTGTTTTGTTTTCTGTAAAAAAGGAGTCATCTATGTTTTTGATGTGTGATGGAGCTGTGTTTTTCCACTCAGATTCCCACTGGCATTTTAACTTGGTTCTGATTTCTTTAATTAAATCCTCTTTGGTGGGGATATTTTGGTAGCTAATTGGTGAGTTGGCTACTTGTTTTGCTATCTGGTCGGCTTTTTCATTTCTTGGAATGCCTACGTGTCCCGGTATCCATGTGAGTATTATTTTGTTGCCCTTTTCTGTGACTTCATGTTTCGTTTCCTAAATTTGGAGGAGGATGTCATTATCCGATGGTATGCTGGTCAGTGCTGCTAAAGTGAAATCTTGTTTTTGTTTGAATCGTTTCGATAAAATTTAGTTAACGGTTTCACTGCTAGACCAAACTCCTCAAATTACCCTCGAAACTTTCTTTTTAGTCAAACTTTTTATTAAAATTCAAAAGTCCTATCTAGATTTATTTTCTTTAACATCCAATCTTGAGAATTAATTTTCTCATCTCCTTAGTGAAAATGTCATCCATATATACAGATTGAGAAGTATTATATTTTAAATGTGATTTTAAATAAACTAGGTCCGTGAATTCGCTTAATAAACACAATGGGGATTCACTTTGAAAATACAGAATTTATTCAATTTATACGTCGTATAAGTTAGTTAAAAGGATACAAAATATGCAGGTATACGAATTACAGTAGTGTCCCGACTATTCTTCGATAAGTAAGTAAGTGTTACGGATTATATTTCACACAAACAAAGAAGTCACAGTCGTACGCATCCAGCAGTGACGTCGATACTAAACAGTTGACGAATAAAGCAGCAATTTTATATATTTTATTTTTGATTAATAAATTGTATTACTACATTACCCATGATTGTGTTTATTAAAAATCAGAAACAAATTTTTAAGAAAAATCGATAGGGGCAGGTGGTGAAATTAAAAAATTTCAAATCGTTCTAAAAAAATTATTTTTAGTTGCGGGGGTCAATTTTAATCATTTTTGGTGAATAGACATACCCCCGAATTCGAGAAAAAAATTCATTACCGAAAATATAATCTCTAGTCAGAAATGTTACCCTGAAATTTCATGAGTAAGTTTAAAATATCGTAACTCCTAAACGGATTGGACGATTTTAATGTTTCAGAAGGCAAACAACGCGTATTTTGATGAAGAATATGTAGAAATTGCAAAAATATTCGAAAAGTTGTCCCTTAACCCCGTAAAGTGAGAAAAACCCCATAAAAATAGTTGAATTCTCAAACGGCCATAACTCCTACAATAGTGAATATATTTCAATGAAACTGTTTTCCGAAGTAGAGCTCATGGGTACCTACAAAAAAGTATTAGACAACTTTTCTGTAGGGCGTCAAACAAATTTATTGAAAATGAAAAACGAATTTTTAAGAAAAATCGACAAGGGGGTAGGTGCCTAAATTCTTTGGCGAAATTAAAAAATTTGAAATCGTTCTAAAAAAATTATTTTTATTTGCGGGGGCCAATTTTAATCATTTTTGGTGAATAGACATACCCCCGAAATCCTACGCACTTTCGGGGAAAAAATTCTTTATCGAAAATCTAATGTGAGCCCAGAAATGCTTAGAATAAGCGAATACAGAAATCATTCCGGTTTAATATGTTCAGATGTAATTATTGGGTTTGCTAATAAACTTGGCTGGGTCTCTTAAATAATAAGGAAATTGTATAATGATAATAAAATTAATAAATAAAATTATAATAAATCTTTAAAGGGTTACTTGACCCATTAACAGTTAAATAAAATAGATGAAGAATTACTAAAAATAAAGTAATTAAAGGAAGAATAAAGTGAACAGAATAATATTGATTTAAAGTAGCAGTATTAATTGAAAATCCACTTTAAATTCATTCAACTTTATCATACAGCGTAAGGTTTAATCACATGGTACAATGTCAGAACTTGTTGAAATGCGATTGAAGGATGCATTAAACCTAGGTAGTAAAATAATCATTGTATCTTTCATTCCGTCGCACACACCCAATTCATAAAGCATATCGGTATACTCTTCGTTCATATATCGTACTACGTCGTTTGTTTGATAGAGACTATTAGTTAACATACGTTTCAAGTATAATATGAATACTATGCAGCCGATGGTAATTTCATTTATTTATTCATATAATAATTGTGATAATTTGTCGGGGGTAACAGTTGCAGGAGTATCATTAATTACATCTAAATGTCTATGGAATTCGTAGTTGGAAAATCAATGAATTTGATTTGCAAAGAATTGAACGAATAGTGCAAAATTTGTAATAAAATCCAGACTTTGGGTCAAAATGGACCCACTGATACTGCTGTCCGAGGGTTAATCCAGTAGATTTTGTATAAAAAATTCTCGACCAATTAATTTAGGGGTTCTAATGAATTCGACAAAGACGATTTGTTATTGCAGTTTGCGATAAAGGGTTATTTATATGAAAATTTACTCGAATAATGTGGTTATTCGTTTACAGGTGATATCCATCATGCCAAAGCTTCTTATGGATTTCTGTACACCCCAAAATCTCGCGACTTGGTTACCCCTGGTGAAAGATACCCTGTTACCAGTGTTCCTGGCGCTTTTCGACAAAATGTTTTGTCGGTACGTAGCGAAGGTCTACACGAAGCAAGATCACGCGAGAAGATTGTCGCACGGTAAGCCTTGATATTATTAAATCGATGCATGAAAACCATAGTTTCTTGTTATCAAACTAAACAAACTCGTCGAAACAAACCATAGCAAACAAAATGTTCTTGTGAGTCACTCGATGCGATTTTTTGATAATGCAAAATTATAGGAAAAAATATTTTGAACAATAATTGGTTCCTTGCTGCTTTTTAAAAATTGTATTTGGTAAGTCATGTTTGTAATATAAGTTTGACACCACCGATTTACATTATTGTAGAGGAGGTGCAGCATGTTTGAAATACCAGTCTCTTCAAGGTAAATGAAAAATTACAGCAGAGAACAGAAACAAATTATATAACACGATACAGAAACTAATAAACTTTTATATTTCAAATTGTCAGTAATAACAAAAAACCAAAAGTCAATAAGCCCTAAAATTTACTTTAATTTTACTATCTTTACTGTAATTTACATGACGAAAAAACAATGTTCTAAATTATCTTCGGTATTAGCAATATGTTTATATTTGAAACGATGACAATGCCATAGATATCATAGAATTATCGAGCAAACGAGTAGATATCATTTACTCTAAAATTTTGAATCTTTGAACATTAATTTTTGCAAGTCGGGAATATAAAAATTCTTCTATTATTTGCTGTATTAAAAATTATATAATATCAGTGGTTGTTTTAATACTTCGGAATTCTAAATATGTTGCACTTCCTCTACCGATAAATTCAAGCATCGAGAAACGATTTTTGGTATGCCCTAATCGGGTAATACGATCGATGGAACAGGATTCTCTTGTTCTGTGATATTTCTGCGTCGGAGGATGGCATCGATTTCAGAATGAAAAATTCATAAACAGCTGCACGCGTGGGAATCAGCTGCAAAAGATGCATCGACGCGTCATCGCCAAGTAAAAATACTAATTATATTACAAGCCGCAGTCTCGTAATCAGGCTAACCACATACCGCGCGGTTAATTTCCCTTTTACTCTTGCTATTCTTGTTTTCCTTGCAGTCCACTAACACCCTGTCAATCCCATAATGTCACACCAAATTCCATTAATACTTGCGTTTATTTTGTATCGTCGCTTTCTATTGCCATCTTCTATCCGTCAACTTTTTAATTCCATCTTTAAACACATTCTGGAATTTTTGAATTAAAACATTTGATGTTATTTGTTGATATATTGTTCATTGAAAAATATTTTAGTGATCGAAACAGGTGATAATTGGCAACAAATAGTAGCTGTCAATTATCTTTTTAATAAAGGCGGTCGAAACAAGCTCGTAATCAAAAAATAGAACGAAAATAGAATATATTAAATACAATTCAAGAATGATATAAAAATGTATCTTGACATAATTTAAGTTTAAATACATATCAGACACACTTAATTGTATCGTTCGTCAATTAATTTAAGAAAAAAAACAGAAAGATTACAATTGCTGATTTTAATTTTCGGCTCCCTTTTTAATTGATCGTTTTGGAACCGTCTGATTGTGTCCTAAATCGACATATGGTCAATTAATTATTTATGGAGTAACTTTTTATCGTGGAGATATTATAAAATGATTCTTCTTCGCTTTTGAAAATCTGAATCGCGTTAATGGGTCGTGAGCATTTTCATAGACAATAGTTGCTTTTTTCAGCTGATTTGACCAAAAATTCTGTTATGCTTCCATTTCAGGTGGTATAGACGGCAAGTTTCGTCATTTCGAGCAGGACGCCGAGTACAAGTTGCAGCTGAACCTAAATCATGGCTTAAAGTTTCCATTGACCAACGGAAGCCTCTACGGGAGATTACACAATCATCAGAACAGAGGTAAATGAATTTTTCCACTTACTTTTTTAGTATTTTAATTGTACCTATTTATTCAGGATATCTAACTGTTATAACCAAAATGAAAAATAGGTATAACTTACGCAACTGTATCTGCGAACAGACCTGGACAAAATTTATTTCAAATAGTAATTTAAAAATAATCATTTCAAATCATGTTAATTGGTGTTTCATAGATGATGTATTTCAATGGATCTTAGGTTCTTCATTTGGTCAATACACAGAAATTTTAAGCGATCATACTGAAAATATCGTATAACAGATTAAAAGCTGTAAAAACTAATAGATGACTTTCGATAAAATATTAAATGTACGTAATTTTTAAATTAATGTTTAAGTTTTACAAATAAAAACAGATGGACGATATTTAGCATGATACATTAATTTTCATTGGTTTTTATAGGAAACTACACATTATTTTTTACATGGAATCGTTAAATAAAGTACGTAGAATATTTCTGTACAGGTTCTAACAGTTACATGTTTATATAAAGTATTCTATACATAAAGCTATAAAAAGACAGTGCTATATAATATTTAAAGAATTTTTTCTTTTATCAAAAACATATATTCGAGTTAGAAACGAGCAACACTTCCTCGCCAAACCTGTTATAATGTTCGTTCGATCAAATAGAACGCGATCGATTCCGTTGACAGTTATTTAGAAAATGTCGATACTCAAGCGGAAACTTTATTTTGCTCTACATTTGCTGCGCGCTAAAAGCAAGAATATAAAGTTCTGTATCAATCTAGATTCGCTTCATAAAACCTCCTTTTATAAGTCTTTATATAGAAGCAGAAGAGGAATTTTATTTTTTGCCCTGGGAAGTCCGAGAACAGGTTTAAATTAATAAAATCGATATATAGCGGAATTCCATTTACAATAAAAGTTGGATACATACCCGGAAATTGGGACTCAAAGTCAGACGATTATGGAATAGATGGATCGATTTTAATTATAGAAATAGTCCACGTCGACTGTCGAAAATAGAAAAGAATCTCAGTAGTGGGGATGAAAACAGGGCATTTATGCAGTAGATCAGTTCGATCATATATCGAACGTCTATGACGAAGGGCAAGCAGTTCATATATTAAAAGTGTGATTATCTCCATTAATTATAATCTTTCACTTAAGGGGCCATTCTACCTTGTAGGCATGACAAATACGTGTTTCTTTGTGATTTTTTTTTGCGGGTTATTAAAGAGCGATTAATTCCGGATTTTGTAGATACATTTATTATATATTTAGCTATATTTACGAATTTTTGCAACGCATAATATCTATTGATTACGCTGTTTTTGTTGATCATCAAACAACAGTTTTTACGAACGGCACCCGACTGCGTACGTGATATCTTGCGAACAAGTTATTCGAAATCCTAAAACCAACGATATTCTTAATATAGATGAGTGTGGTTATAGCATGAACTAGGATCTTTTCAAAAAAACAAAAAATGGCAAAATGGTAGCTATTTTACGAAAAAATACTGAATATTTTCATATATTTGGTTGCTTTTTTGTTAATAAAAGAAAAAGTATTGCATATATCGCAATTATCCTAGTTCGTGCTATAGGGAGACCAGTTCTGGAGATACTGTATAAATTTGATGTTGATATCTTGAATAGTTTTTTAGTTATCACGCACGCAGTGCCGAAAAATGTAGTTTCGAGAAAAACAGCTTTAAAGTTTCACGTCCAGTTGTTATACCTGCACGCGGTACATTTCAGCAGGTTATAACTTCGTTAGTTTTTCAAATTTCAATTTAATATTTGGTAGACATATTTTCGAGACTACATACTAAAGGAAAATGCAAAAAAAAAATATCGATTTTTTTAATCCCACAAGGTAGAAAGGCCCCTTAAGTAACTGGAGTTTTCGTTCAAATAAGTGAATTTAATTATGATCATAGTAATATTTCAATCTTTATGAACTTGGAAATGACTAACAAGGATTGTAATCAGATAAAATGTGGCATATAGATTATGTATTTCGTTAAAGACTAAAGCTAACTAGTAAATATATACTGTATATTGTTATAATTATAAACAGAATTTTCGTTTAAAGATTTTACAATACTGTAAATTCATTTTACTTGCATCTGACTGTGTTTTCGATCATTTAATAATTGTACATACTTTACAGTTACATAGTTTCCATTAACACGATTTATTCAGAGTTTCATGATTTTTTAAAGATGAATGCTGTGCTTGAAAGGAAGTTTTGTTACAGATCAAAACAATAACGGTAATGCTGAAAATACTTTCTCCTCTGCAAATTTTGTTGAAGAAGGATCATTGGCTAATAATATAAAATACCCGTTAATTTTATTCGGAACGATTATTTTTAAATTACTATTTGAAATAAGTTCGCCCATGTGTCCAGTCTCATGTTCCTATCTTTCCTTTATCGTTGCAAATACGTGGGTCCTAAAGGAAAATTGTTTTGCAGGAAAGACTGGAACCATCACAATGGGCATACAGCATTATCCCAGAACACAGTCCCTAAACGAGGATAGCAATTACGCTTCTCTTCCCGCGGAGCTGTCGTCCATCACCAGTTCAACTTTCGAGCCGCGTCAGGACGCGAACACGGTTGAAGCACCGAAGAAAATCACGATGGAACAGCAGAGCAAACGTCCAAGACCGAACGAGAGTTTCCAAGAGCTGCCTATCTGTCGCCGGAAAATCGGTAGCACGGACGTCTTTGGACAGAATATGGAGAACCTTGTCCAGCTGGAAGATCCCTGCAGCAAACATAAGTTTACCAAAAGTCTGGACGAGATACGAGAGGAACCGCCGAGAAGACACGCGAGGAGCGTGCTGGGTTTGGAGAATTTAATGGTGGGATTGGACAACAACCTCCAGGAACAGCAGCAGCGTTACCCTAGAATCGCCCTGCGGAGAAATCAGAGCTTCGATCATGCTCGATGCCAATCGTGAGCACACGTCTATGAGTCCTTAGCCCAGCGATTCACAACCTTTATTCTTCGATTGCTTTCTGCTCTTAATCTCTCGTCTACGATTCCTTCGTAAATTAATTTCACATACCTTGTTTATTTAATATGATCCTTGTGTTTGTTATGGAAATAACAACGATCTACCGATGAGACACAATATCGAGATAGTATTAATTCCTGGTGATTCCCTTTACTAGAGTCGAAGCCTTATTTTTCCTTACTTTTCGAATTTAAAACAAGAAAAACAGATATACGATTGCCCAAAACTATTTAAAATTTTTGGAAACATTTATTCGGCAGTTTATAAAAATTTATCGTCCCGGTTGAGAATCGCTGCCTTAGCCGATCGTGTCCCTGTAACATATTCGTACGTTGGTTAAAATTGTTTTAACTGTACATATGTATACTGCAGGATTTTCCGTGGAATTGGTATCGAAAAGTTACAATTTTTTTTTGTATAAAAATTGAAGTATCGAATGTGAGATATATTAATATCAATAGTGGATATGATAAAGAATTCTATTATTTGATTTTAATTGTTTAATGTTGAATAATCATCAACCCCCCCCCCACCCTTTTTGAGCTCCTCTAGATGTGCCAGTGTTGTATATAAAAAGCAAAAGTGTTAATTATTGTGAGAAATGACAAAGCAGTACTTTGGAAATCTTCTTTGATTAAAATTGAGTCACCAGTTTTGGACAATTTTAATGTGTTTTTATCGAGGTTCATCGCACTTTGTTAATATAACTTTTTTTTAGATTCCCTTTAAATAATGCAGAAATACTCTTCTGATATTTCTTTCATAAACTTTTCAACCGATACTCAACTGTATTAAATAAAATTCCCTTCGTTTTTTATTTTCAAAGTCCATGCCATGTTACTTTTATATCCAGTTTTTTCGATCCTATTCTTACTACTTCTACCCTGCAAGTTCATTACTTTGCAAATAACGTCTTACACGCCTGACAGAAAGCTTTGAATTAGTTGGTTCCACGTTTCAAACTTCGTACAATTATAATCATTACGTTAGAAACTACTATCCAACTTCTTCTTTGAAAGAAAATTCAAGATTCTATCGTTTGAAGCTAACGTAACTCAGCCGTTGCGGTTCACGAGAGGGAATTGCTTCGTTTTGACAAGATTGATCACGTTCTCAGGTATCATCGACCAATCCTCGACTCAAGGTCGTACGATTTAAAGAAGCAGGATCAGAGGAAGGAGCAACAGAACGCGCAGAAACAAGAGGTCCAGGGAGGTGCAGACGGATACGAAACCTCCGACGATGAGAGCTGCGATATGGAAAACGGGGACTTTGACACAATGAGCTCCTGCAGAAGTCGAAGCAGAAGCTGTTGCTCCGTCACCACCGTGGCAAACGACGATTTTGAATATTTCCAACGTAAGGGAACCAAGGTAACATTCCTGATGCTCTTCTCTGTGTCACGAAGATTACCTATAATCATCTCTTCCTTCTTACACTATGTAAATTCGCGAAATTTCTACCAAATGGCATCTTTTTCACTAAAGAATTGAGATTCTGATAGAATTAATATTTAAACTACATTCGTCTTTCTTCTTATGAAACGTAGATTCGTAGAGTCTCTACAAAATGACAATTTTTTCACTGAAGAATTGAAGTTTTGACAAAATTACAATTCAAACTGTCATCGTCGTCCTTCGTATAAACCGTAGATTCGTAAAGTCTACTAAATAGCAATTTTTTCACTGAAAATTCAAGGTTCTGATGGAATTACAATTTAAACTACTATTATTTTTCTTTTTATAGTATGCAATTTTTCATAAAATATTAAGATTTTGATGAAATTATAACAATAATCATCTTTCTTGTTATGACAAATTGAAATATTGAAGTTATGATAAAATTATAATTTAAACTATCATCGTCTTCCTTTTCATAAAACGTAGGTTCGTAAAGTCTCTACTAAATAGTAATTTTTCCACTGAAAATTCAAGGTTCTGACGAAATTACAATTTAAATGGCAATTTTCTCATTGAAAAATTAAGATTCTGACGGAATTAGAATTGAAATTTTAACTATGGATTCCTGAATATTGTCAAGAGTTAACAGGTAGTCTAACTATCTAAGCGTTTCATTTATCTTTCGATTAATCTTCAAGCTATCTATGCTTGCCAAGTCCTGTGCGATACTTGAATAATAAATTCCTCAATTTACCTCGTAATCTTGTCGAACAGAATACTCCGTCCACGTACACTCGCTCCAAAACTGAATTAATGAGATACTATGTACACGAAACGTAGAACCGATCGCATCACAATGCATCATTAAGGAATTTCACGATCCTATCCGTGTAATGGAAATAATTACAGTATCTCGTGACTGAATACTGCACATTTAATTCCTGGATCGTCTAGACGACACGCATTCCGATCCATTTATGCCGAAATTAAAAATTCGAAACCTCACAAATAGTAGAAATTACAATATCTGGGCGATTATTAACTTATCCAGCCATAATTTCCTGCTTCTTGAATACTGTGCACTGATGCCACTAGATTCTTGAATTAAGTAGATGATACTCGTTCTAACCCATTTATACTCAAAGTAAAAACTGCAGACTTCTGAAACAGTAGAAATTACAATATTTAGACAATTTCCACGAAAACGTAGACATAAATACTAATTTACCACGCTCGTTTTGTGTGGAATTGAACCTTCTGCGAACGTTTCTTTAAAGGTGAACTGTGTGTGGATGATATAAATGGATTAAGCAGGGATGAAGACTACAAAAACTACTGCTCAAAGATCTTCCCAGCTATTTTCCTGTGCACCGGGTTACCGTCACATTCGTTCCAGTATAAAAACACGCATCTCCTAAATGCACACTTTCCAGTCACCCTGTAAATCGGTTCGATCCTCCCGTTACTCGTGTATTTATCCTGAAAGGCGCGAAGAACGTAGGAATTACTCGGTCGAGCACTTTATTGGCCTTTCGTCGGGTGAGCAGTTGCGCAACGAGGATCGTGAGAACGTCCTGTTTTGCAGGTGGAGCTGTTGCCCTCGAAGAGAGCCAGTGAGGTAAAGGTCAACATGCGATCTTTCACGCCGAGGATCATCGAGAACGGGACGAACGACCGCGACGAGAGGAGGAGCAAGACGGACGACACGAAGCCGAGCATACAATCCTATCACCTGAAGCAGAAAAGGATAGGGCCTGGCTACTCGATGAACGACTTGGACAAGCTGACCGTGGACGGTAAACTGCCCGATCTATCGATAGAGAGCCTGAAGAGCATCCTGACCAACCCCGGAGTTAGTTACCTGGACAATGGGGACATCTGCAGGCACGACATTGGTGGTTCCGTGCCCGATTTCAAAAAGATTTTCGTCACGGAGTTCATATGATGCGACCATTAACATTTTTCAATACCTATGCGTATCGTAGAGCACATTTGTCGATTCCGAGTCTATACGAACCGCTCGCGATTTATATCCTGGCTGTATATTCGAGTAAATTGCACCGAGAAGACTGTACAAAGTGTTCATGTAAAGTAAGGAGGTACCTTCTGTTAGAACAGTTGGAATCGATTCTGTAAAAACGTTGGTTGCGCGAAGGAAGAAACGAATATTGAAAGGACTGTAGAAAGTGTTTTTTTGTAAATTGAGAAAGCTTCTTTTGTTGAAAGAGTTAACGCTGATCTTGTGAAAATATTGCCGGAAGAACAAAGTGAATTGATCGTTGAGCCTACGTCTGGACGTAGATAAGTTTTGGAGGGACTGTATAAAATTTTCTTACGAATTAAGAGAATTTCTATTGTTAAAAGAGTCGTAAGAACGTTGATCGACTAGAAAACGAAGAGAATGAACTGCTGGATCCATAATTAAATGGTGTAGTTTGCAAGGACTCGTAGAATTTGCATGGAATAACAATGGAAGGTCTGTATAAAGTATATTTGTAAATTAAGAAAGCTTCTTTTCTTAGAAAATTCAAAATCTACCCTGTTCGAATATTGTTAAATTTAAAAAAGAAATGAATCAATTGTTGGACTTATATCTAGGAGTAACTTGACAATGTAGAATTTCTATGAAATAATGAAAAGACTGTATAAAGTGTTTTTTTTTAAATTAAAAAAGTTTCTTCCGTTAAAAGAGTCGTACGATGATTGACTAAAAGATGAAGCGAATAAACTATTGGAACTATCGGAATAACGATAGGTCTGTACAGAGTATATTTGTAAATTTCATAGAAAAATTATGATCGACCTTGTAAGAATATTATTAATCCGAAAGAATAACTTGTGGATTTACTTTTAGGCGGAATAGCGTTTGTCGAGACTCGTAGAATTTCGACGTAAAGACTGTGCAGTGTTCTCGCAAATTAAGGAAGCTTGTTGTTAGGAAAGCAAGGATATAACCTCGATAGAAATCTGAGCTAATCTCCTGCAGTTCCTCTATGGCGGAGATCTAGAAAATTATATAACTGCCACGCGGAAGTAGTTGAATTGGAAAGTTAGCGAGCGCAACGGGTCGAGTTGAAGAAGTCATTAATTAATCGAGTTTCTTTCCTTTTTCTGCGTTCGTCCGATAAGAATCGCTTCTTCGAAGCTCGCGCTAATGCGATGAAAGCTATGATTAAACTGCGGATGTTTATGCAAGGAATGTACAAGAAATACTGTTTCCGTTTAGTCCGTACAAATTGCCGACAATTAATTCTTACACAAACAACTTCAAGTTGTCCATATTGGGACGCGCCATGGCGTTGAAATGGCAGAAAGTAGAATACAAATTTTATTTGAACAAATTAAGTAGTTTCAAGGAGTCTTTTCACTGTTTCTTTCGTGGCTTTATGCATAGCTATTTCGATCAAAAGGATATTCCTTAAAATGCATTTTGACCCAAATAGATTTGGAAATGATTTAAAAAACATAAAATTAATTTAATAATCATTGTAGGAAAAATCAGAAAGTCAAACAAGGACAAATTATTAAACTTAAAAAATAATTTCTAGATATATTTTTTCTATTTTCTATTTTTAAAAATACGTAGACTGTGTTTTGAAATTTTTTAATTTGGAAGATCGATTTTCCTAGACCAGCAGAATTCTCTACATGTATTTCACTGCTTGTTTCTTGGATTTTAAAAAATATGTATTATGTGTGTTTGAAATTCTTAAATTGTTAAACTTTTAAATATTTTCAATGAAAAATACATACTTGCACGATCATCTGCAGTTCGTCGAAGACAACGACAACTGTGAGAGATTTTCGTCGAACGTCAAGCTACGAATTAAATAAATAAAATCGATGAAATTTTATTTATAAATACCGTTGATTTCGTGTTTAACGCTATTTCTACTGCGATTTTATTCGACCAAATCTTTTGACTGATAATTGCTAATGAAAATTATTTTTAGTATCATTTTATAAAGGACAAATAATTAAGTTTAGAAAAGAATTTCAAATTACAATTTTAAAAGGTGCGTTTTGACACCTTTAATAGAAATAGTGTTAAGCTGGACAATCTATAATGACGTTTCGATGTAGCATGGTTACTGTAGATGTACTATACAGTGATGACTTGATGGCTAGGCACGCCGATTGGCCGTAGCGTAATAGCGATGCCTGTTCTCACACGCATTGCCATTATTGGCTGAGTCGTTCACAACTACAATTTCATCGAGTGTCAAAGGACGCGAACGAAACGTATGGGGACAGAGTAGGATAGAACAAGACTGAGAGGCATTGACGTAACCGTATGCTCAAAATACTAGCCATGAATAGAATAAAAGTGTATCTCTCGTGGTTATGGAGACCCTACTACTATGTAGCGTGACGTCAGAGCGGGCCTCTATGGTGGGAATTAGGCGGCGCGTAGACCTTCTCTCCTTGCCCTTGCCCCGTTTAGTTTCTTGGTGCCTAGCCAACAAGTCATCTCTGGATAGTACTTAGTTACTGTACGTTGCTGAGAATATGTTAGTCGAAAGGAATGCGTTTCAGATTTCGCGACAATTTTTATTTCCCGAGAAACGTAGAATTCAAATTTAATTTCTCGGGGATTCGTTTGCTGGTTGAAAATTAATTTTGTACTATTTAACAATATCTCGGAAAAAGAGAAATAAGATTTGCGAACAAATAGCCTCTTATTGAGAAGAAATATTGAACCCGACCGAGTCGAAACGGAAAATGCAAATGCGTGTAAAATATTTGTAAAATATGCCCTCATTGTTTTTGCGATCCCGTTCTGTTACGTAAAATAGTCTTTAGAAACGCCCACCCGGTATTGTATGGAGATCGTTTTGTATATACCTTGTATATTTGTATGGTAATATTTAATTCATTAAATATATGTGTACGTGGCAACAGGTGGATCCCAATTAATCTCTTATAGCTGTGGAATAATAAAGAAGAGTGTGTTAATAGGTCAGAAAATTAGATTTTTCTACAAAAGAAGAAGCAGGTAATCATTTTAATAACGAACGTACTATTTTTGAGGTCACCAAAACTCGTTTTTGGTCCTCAAAATTTTGTGTCCTAAATGCTACTATTGCAAAGTTGTAAAAAAAGATGGCAAAAAATTGTGCCAATTATTATGAAAGTGATCAAAGTTAGATGTATATTTTAGATGCGTATGTTAAATTAGCTTTTGCCCGCGGCTTCGCTCGCACAGGAAACCGTTTAGTTCTCTCGGAAATAGATATTGTTTCTCCATTAAACCTTTTAAGCTCCCATTCACCTCTATGTATAGAGTTTTAATTTTATGTTATGTCGCCATCTTACATTTTAAAATTGATACCATTTTCGTAATTAACGTCCCAAAAGACCTTCATAACGACACCCATACTGATATTTAGGCGTATTTACACCATTGCAACGGTTTAGTGATAAGATAATAATTACGTACTCACATGTCAAATTTGAAGTTTTTAGATCCATTTACGGAAATAAGGCAACTTTAATGCGAAATAAGTGTATCAATGAGCATTCAGACCAAGTATCAGGTAAATCCGGTCACGAACAAAATATGTCCCATACAAACATTGCAACCCCTTCAGAGGTTGAATTTTTTAAAATGCCGAAATAGGTGTTTCATTAATTATATCAAAGAGCATTAAGACCAAGTTTGAAGTAAATTCTATCACAAATAAAGTATTCCTCAAACAAACGTTACAACCCCTTTTCACCCCTTCAGAGGTTGAATTTAAAAAAAAAACCGGAATAAGTGTTTGATTAATTATATTAAAGAGTATTAAGACCAAGTATGAAGCAAATCCGACAACGAACAAAATATGTCCCATACAAACGTTGCAACCCCCTTTCACCCCTCTAGGGGTAGAATTTTTTAAAATGCCGAAACAGGTGTTTGGTTAATTATGTCAAAGAGCATTAAGACGAAGTTTCAAGTAAATCCGACCCCAAATAAAATATTCCTTATACAAACGTTGCAATCCCTTTCCACCCCCTTAGGGGTTGAATTTCGGAATATTTCTTGTATACATCATAAAGGAAACCTCTGTGCAAAACTTCAGCTTTTTATGTCCGAGGGCTTAGCCTGGGCGTTGATGAGTCAGTGAGTCAGGCCTTTTATTTTATATACAAATATATAATATATAAATATATATACATATATACATATATAGAAGATAATATTTTTTCTATCAAGTTGCAATGCAATGGACTTAAATAATACATCAAACGAAAAAGTTACTTACTTATTTACATGCCAAACAGTTTTCAAGTGATTTATTTTTGTTTCCATCCTTTTATCAAACGTTTTATCAACTTTTTAAAAATTTTATTGACGATAGGCTACGAAAGTTAGGTTTTCATTGACCACGTATCGGTGCAAATGTATCTATCGAAATTTTTGTTCGGTTTACATGTAATAAATGCAAAAACAGTATACTGCAAAACTTTTTTTTAATAAAAAATAATACAATCTACTTGTTGCGTGCAAAAAACTTAGAATAACATAAATTTTATGCATAGTATTTATAATATAACGACCTGCTGTCTCAACCTGGCCAGTTATTATTGGTACATTTACCTTAGTAAATTGTTGCATATATTATGTATCATACAAATTATTATAATTCTGTTACATTGAAGGTTCGATACGTTGATCGAAAATGGATTGCGCTCGTTCGAATTGAATCGGTTATAATAATCGCTTCTTCTTAAAGTAAAAAGTATTCGTCGTAAAAGTAACGAATCTCGATCGGCCTTCGGCGTAGTTAATTATTTTCAGTTAACTAGAATCGCGTTCAATGGCGATCGTAAAACTTCCTCACGCATCCAACGGACTATAATTATTACGTATTACGTGTACAGAGTATCGGTATTCGTTGTTTTTTCCCGACAGACACGAGCTCGAAACATTAATCGACACGAGCTCGATGGAGCAGAGATTACGTGCACGCCCTTCGATAGCCCCTAATCGTCGCTTAATTATCTAATTAAATTGTACACTGCATTTTATTACGCTCGCGTTGACTAGCAATACACGGTTTGGCATCGTTAATCGTATCTCTAATTACGTTCATCAGTGATGTAGAAACGGATCGGTGATAAAAAAGACTTAGAGGTAGCTGTTCGTTGCGCAACGACACTATGAGCGATAGAATGCTTTCGATTCGATAAAAAAAACGCATTAATTGTTGCTGCAACGGATGTTGCAATTGTTCGGTTCACGTCAGTGACAGGCAAAACTTTTTTTGAACAAGCAACAACAATTATTCGTGGATTATATCCGATCGAACGATTCGAGTTTCATTTATTCGTTGTCGATCATTTTGTTCTACAGGGTAGATTTAAATGACCAGAGTCGAGGCACGAATATAGAACTATAAAACAATTATAAGTTATATATTTGTAAATATTATGACTTGAATATATCAGATATTATAATTTTATTAGAATATAAATAATTTTAAAAAGATGTTTTTGTACAATATGTTTTTATTATATTCATTTCAAATTAATAATAATTAATATTTTTAAATTTGCAATTTAAAATATTCCTTAAAATATAAAAATGATTAATGTTAAAGAAACTTTAGTCTTTAGAAACAAAACAATTTATTCTTTTTTAAAATATTTATGAGATCTTGTAATTAAATGACTCCGTTTAGGATATATTGTTTTCTAAAGTTATAAGATTTAAAAGCGGTTGATATCGAAATATCTCTGTTTTCGTACGTATTGTTAGTTTAGAAGCTTATTAATATGTTTATTAATTTGCACTGTAAACGGAGCACCAAAAACAAATTTAATAATGATAACATTCTTCTTCAGCATTAAATTGAGTATAAGTTTGATTATGAAAACAGAAATATTTCGAATTTATTCGTTCCCAAGTCTTGTAATTAGAAGACAATAAATTTTAAATACTTCCAAATGAAAAATTTTGCTTGTTTCATGGTTTTTCGTACCTCAAGCCTGGCCATTCAAATCTGAAACACCCTGTATATCTGAAAATTTTTATTTTAATTTAACCAGCAACGAATTAACGTTCATTTGCATAAAAATGTTGTCTGTCTCTAATTACACTCTACGCCAGAGACGAATAACATACATTTGATTAACTTTTTGCTTTCGTCGTTCATAAATCGTGTGTAGAGCAGCAACAATTCGAATATTTTATAAGTATTTTAATATCATTATTCGAATACCGTGGTCCCTCGATTGTCCGACCTAATGTGTGATTTTAGATTATCTTAGAACAACAAATAAGTAAATAAATAAATTGTAATACTTGTTTAAACGATAATAATAATATTGCTGAGTAAATGTATATAACATATCGTAATAACGTTTCTAGGGCAATATACATAGATTATGTAATACAAGCTTAGATAAAAGATCTCGTGACATAATAAGTTCATTGATACTTTAAAGACATCAGGTCGCATAATCGAGGATTATTATTTAGATGGGGAAATATTTATATACCTGAGACTAGAGTTCGACAAATTTTATTCGTGAATAAAGAATAGATCAGATTCATTTCTGAATTAACAACTGTTTATGTCCCATTTTTAAATCTATTCGTAAATTAGAATTCATTAGGGGATTTTATAAACCATTATCTTTGCAAATATCGAATTTAAAATTTATATTTGTTATTCATGAATAAAATTTGCCTAATTCTGGCTGGGATATTTACTCTATAGTTCACATTACACTGTTTAAATATTATGAATATTCGGATAGTCAATCAGTCCACAATATATTAGATTATAAAATTGTTTAAAATTTTCAATATTTTCAAGACTTTCAAGAAATTCTGATTTGAATATTTCTACCAAATGTGTCATGAGATATCTTTTAAAATGTTAAGTTGAAATTATTTTCTAAGTTTACTCATTTTTGCTGCATTGACCTTTTGACTTTATAAAAATATTTCTTTTAATAATTATTTCCAGAGTTATTTACACCCAAAGGCAATAGGTATTCGTAACAGCGATTCTGGACACATCATTAACTTTAAAAAAGTAAGATGGCGTCATTAATGACCTCAATAATTTCGCAATGCCTTCTAAACCGACTGTGAAATCATTGTTGAAGGTTAATTCATTGTTATAATTATTCGATTAATAATTATTACAATGTATTTAATTAATATATGTTTGTTCTACCTGGAACTTATATTATTAACATTTATATGGCGCTATATTACCCTTCTTGCGAAATATAAACACCCTATCGCCTTACGGTTAATTCCAAGTGGGTATCTCTATTTCGTTCAATTTGTCACTATGATTCAATAATACGCAATATCTATTGAATCGATCGTAGATACTAATTGAATGTTTATGGTCACATGCACCTTCTTAGGTTATGAGTGACGTTTCCAATCTTTTTCTCTGATTAAGACGCAATTACCATCGTGAATTGAAAGTTTCTTTACTTCTTCAGAGGCCTTTCCTCGGAGACTATCGCACGAGAAATACTTTGGTACCATTTAGCCTTGCGTTTCGATTTTCTTCCGCTGCTGCGTGCCAGAACAAACAATCTAATTTAAGAAGACATATTTCCGTCATTGTCTTTCGATAGAAATTTCCTAGCACGGCGTCAATAGTGACTCGAACTTACAATAGTAATTAATACCATTGGTAATTAAATAGTCGAGTCTGACCTAACGTGTTTCCGTCGTTCTCTTTCACAGCGGTGAATAGTTAAATATAAAATAATAGTGAATACCGCTGGGTAATTAAATAATCAATGTTCCTACGTCACTGTACAAATAAGACATTCTGTTAGCTTTGGTAAAGAAAAATTGCATGAATTGTTGATCGTTGAGATCAGTGACTCGCGTAGATGAGGTCGCTGCCGCGAAAGATTGCCTCGATCATCGACTTCCGGTTGAACTTTCCGCCCCTGGTCTCGACGATCGCCACCAGTTGCTGATATCGTTTCCAAGCGGTCACCGAGGCCGCTTCCCCTTCCGGCGTGTTCTTAATCTTCTGATACATGTCCGTACTCCTGACCGCAGCTTCCGAAGTCTGACAAACGCTTTCCGTGTCTGGTATCATCTGTAATTTTACGCGATACATTTTTACAAACAAGTTAAAAATTTCATATACACTGTCCTAGACTGCGGATGTTTATGCATTTATGGGGACCATAGATATCCACTTAACACTAGATTTACGAATTCAGTCCATTTGACTCATAAAATGATTTAATAGTTAATTGTATTAAACACATAAAATGTATGATTTACATGAAGAAAATTTTTATCAGAATTCTAAAAACACCTAATGCGTAAACAGTCATGTTTAATCTCGTCAATTTATTAGTTATCTGAGGTAAAAAACAGGCCTTTCATAATTCCGACTTATACATCGCGCGTAAACAGACCATTTGTAGTGAAATAATATAATTTTATAAAATCAATTTTTTGTCAAATAATTTGGTCCACCAAGGTAATTTTGATATTTATTTGTAAAAGGTATTTCAATTGATATTTATTTTACATTTAATTGCATAGGGTTGCCATCGTTGGAAAAAATTTCTTTTGCTAAATGTAATTTAAAAACAGAGTGTATATGTAAAAAATGTTTTCAATGAAATGTTTAATAATAAATCTTTCATTTAAATTGATTTGAAACTATTTTTTTGCAAACAACTTGAATTTTGTTGTATGTGTCAAATTAGCTCACTTCAGTAAAAATAGGTATATAATCAACATCCGTAAATCTAGTGTTAATATGTAAAAATATAAGAAATACTTAAATAATAATAATCTAATAATTACGAATTATTACATTTAAAGGTTGAGACAACCCTCTACAAAGCTCCCATTTCATTAATTCTATTAATAAAATAGCCATAACTATCTTAAAATTTTCCGTCTTTATATATTTTTGTTAAAATTTAAAGAAACGAAATATGCCATATTTGAGATCACGTTGGGAATCTATGTTTCCTGAAAAATTGTTGAATAACGTTTATCCCAAGCCAATTAACTGCAGAAAATTGATTCGTTACTGTTTGGTAATTATAGAACCAAGCGTTCAAATATTGTTTCCTGTCGATATTTCGTCAATTTTGTTTTGTTTAATATGTCAAAAGTATGGTAGTATTAATTCAATTAATAATGCCAAGTGGAAGTAAAATAACTTAAATATGTGAGGAAGAAAGGGCCAAATTTTAGTCTTCGTAAACTCGTAACACAATTTCCAGCGATTTTTCTGCTACAAGTTTGACTTATGTATATTAAAGATTTCTTTACCATTTTCTTTAAGAGTAAATGAATTTTTCATAAGTTTTACAAATCTCTTACTGATAGACAACAATATACAGGGTGTCTGGCCACCCCTGGGGAAAATTTTAATGGCAGATTCTAGAGGTCAAAATAAGACAAAAATCGAGAATATCAATTTGTTGATTGAGGTCAAAAATTATTATTATATAAATTATAATTACATTATAATATAAACCGAAAAATTATTTTCGATTGCGGGGGTCAATTGCCATCATTATTGGTGAGTAGACATACCCTCGAAATCCAAACCAGTTTCGAGAAAAAAATTCGAGAAGGTGTGCAATTTTCAACAAAATTAAAAAATTTCAAATCGTTCTAAAAAAATTATTTTCAGTTGCAGGGGTCAATTACAATCATTTTTAGTGAATACACATACCACCGAATTCCAACGCACTTTCGAGAAAAAAATTCGTGTAGGTGCGAAATTTTTCAAGAAAGTTAAAAAATTTGAAATTGTTCTTAAAAAAATTATTTTTAATTGTAGAAGTCAATTACAACTATTTTTCGTGAATACACAAATCACAAAGTACACAACCCCCGAAATGCTACGTACTTTCGGGAAAAAAATTCTTTGCCGAAAATCTACTGTGTGGCCGGAAATGTTTCTATAACTTTTTAATGAAGCTTCCATTAACATATTAGTATCCTTGATTTTTGTCTTATTTTGGCCTCTAGAATCTTCCATAAAAAATTTTACCAGGGCCCAATTTGTGGCCGAACACACTGTATAAAAAAAAATGAAGGAGGATGTTAAGAAAGTGCTAAATACCTCGCCAGGCACCTAAAATAACTACAATGCATCATTCTACAGATTCAGGACTTCGAATTGTGTATAATTGTTTATAGCAAATGTGATGGGAAAGTCGTGAAAAATGTGGTTGAAGTTGACGATACTACGAAAGACGAATCATAACTTTCTGACTTCAAATGACTATAACTTTGAAGTGAATGCATAGAACGTAACAATTCCGACGCTATTTTGTAAAAAAAAAGTCAATATTTCTATAATATGCAAGGAAATGTTGCCCAGATTGTTGGTTAGTAACAATAAAACGCAACAGATTAAGATAATGTATTAGGATGCAAATATTCCTCAAAATATGTTTAATGATATACTGTAACTCTTTCCTAGAATGGAATTAAATGCATTCAATATGAAAAACGGTTATTATATTTCATCCCCTTCTTCTTTGGATCATAATTTTTTAATGAATTTAACATGATGACGTTCACAACGTATACGATATTGGTTGCTATCGTGCGCACTTTTTTAACATCCTCTTTTAACTCCCTAACGTACTTCGACCCACTTGCCAATGACTGTACACAACAAGAATTCTATATAGAATGATTCTTACTTTTGTAATTCTCAACGATAAATTTGTTTGAAAGAACTTCAACCTTTCCAAAGCAGAATAACTGTTACTGTTTAACTAGAACCTTTTCCCATTTTCGAAAAAATAAAAATCTTTTGCCTATGTGTATCTACATATATAAAATATAAGTTTCAGTGGATATGAAACAAGTTTTTTAAAACTGTAAAGTTAAAAGTGAAAAAATAATTATTATATCGGAAATAATTGAAAATTTTAACAGTTCCATTCGAGCCCTGCTGCAGAGTAATTCTACTAACTGGACTTGATTATAGACTTGTTTTAATAAGAAAAGATAGAATAAAATTGTAAAGAAAAATTTTGTATGATGTAATTGACTGTTTTAGTGGGATTAAAAAAAAATCATAGTCTCATTAGTTTCTAAGTTCAACAGTTATAATTTACTGAAGAAAAGTTGGCACTATGTTTCAAATACCTATAAAATCAACAATTGTTAACATTTTAAAAGGCTTTTGAGATACGTTTAAACATCACTAAAGGCTACAAAATATCCATGTTTCGTTTTCGAAATGGTATTTGAAAAAGTGTCCAATTTCACGCGATATAACTAGTTCGCTAAACCCCACGAGTGCAAGCTCTTACATAAGCTCTCTAGTCACGCATCGTCGAATCGAAAAGAGAATCTAAATCGCCCCAACTGCTTTCTGTAGCCCCGAGTTCCATTAAAATTCACTTTCACACCAAGTTTTCAAGACGATATTTGCTCTTGGTCAATTACATAAAACGTAAACAATTCTAGCATGTAATGTATCACAATAGAGCTCGTTTCCTAATTAAATCGATCGAAGAGAAGACAATTCCTCTCGTAAAAGTAGGTTAAAAATGCATTCTTCAATTGTTCAATGCTTTTTTTTAAACACGTATCATTTTCCAAATCTTTGATTTTTAATTTGATTTTTATAAGTTATATTTAGTACTATAGTAGTAGCTGCACTTTTAAAATGCAAACTGATTTGTTTACAATATTAACAATTTGTCCAAATTTTTTATGTTAAATGTTTATCAACTTTGAATTGAGTTTAAAAAAAATATATCTCCCTGATTTTCTGAATATTAATTTAGGGTACATTGAACTTCAATTTAACGCCAATTTAAAAAACATTGTTTTTTTAATATATTCAAGAGGTAGGGAATTGTTTTTTTTTTTATATATTTTATAGTTCATTTTTTAAAAATAAAGAAAAAATGTTACCTATACTCAAATCATCCGCTACATTAATAAAAAAACTTTTCGAGCAAAAGTTAGTCGGTAATCAGTTGTCAAAGAATTGTAATAGTTAAAATTAGCAAAAGATTTTTTATTTAATAAAAAGTCAAGGTCACTTCAATTTTTTTGATCGAAAATGTATATACTATATATACTTTTCTATACATCGACATATGTTGTCTTTAAAAAAGTATTAGAGTTTTTAGGTCGAAAATTGATTAGTTTTGAAGTTATGACTTTTATTCCGAATTGCTGAATGAAAGCAACTATTCGCTATCTGCTCAAGTTCAACCAATCTGCCAACTATTGTTATTTCCATTTATCACGGTTGATATTGGTTGAGGCTTTCAGAGTGTAAGTTGTGTCCTTGGAGGAAATTGTTCCACAGATTTGTAAATATTACAGCTTCATTAGGACTCAAATGATAGACTGATATTGACAAATTACAATTAGACAGATCAGGAATCAAATGACATTCTGATAATGATCAATTGCAGTTGGATTCATTAGGAATAAAATGGTGTACTGATGTTCATGAATCGTTTCAATACTTAGATTGATTCTTAATGAAGTTAGCAATAATTGATCACTATCAGTGTGTCATTTGATTCCTGGTCCATCTAGCTGCAATTGATTAACATCAGTATGTAATTTGATTCCTGATTTATCTAGTTGCAATTGATCAATATCAGTGTGTCATTTGATACCGGATGAAGATAGCTGCAATTAATCAATCATATATCAGTGTGTGATTTGATTCTTGATGAAATTAGTTGCAATTTATCTAACGTTTCGTTAACTTTATTAGAAATTAAGTGACACACTAATATGCTAATTGATCAATATTAGTGCCATCATTTAATCCCTGATAAAATTAGCTACAATGTTATCATATAATTCCTAGCATTCTACAATCGAAATACAACAAAATTGTAAAATTCTTAAAACAAATAAAATTGAATTTACAATTGAATATCCTATATGCATATAGGGTGTTCGGCCACCCCTGAGAAAAATTTAAAGGGAGATTCTAGAGGCCAAAATAAGACGAAAATCAAGAATACCAATTTGTTGATGCAGGCTTCCTAAAAAAGTTATTAACGTTGGAAGTTCCGTCGGTACTGAATTTTTTTCTCGAAAATACGTAGGATTTCGGGGGTATGTCTATTGCCCAAAAATGATTGTAATTGACCCCAGCAATCGAAAATAATTTTTCCAGAACGATTTAATATTTTTATATTTCGTCGAAAAATTTCAGTACAATAACTTGGTCAGACATTATATTTTCAGTAATGAATTTTTTTCTCGAAACTGTGTAGGATTTCAGGGGTGTGTCTATTGACCAACAATGATTGTAATTGATCCCCGCAACCAAAAATAATTTTTTCAGAATGATTTGAAATTTTTTAATTTAATTTTTTAATAACTTTTTAACGAAGCCTCAGTCAAGAAAATGATATTCTTGATTTTCGTCTTATTTTGGCCTTTAGAATCTCCCATTAAAATTTTTCCCAGGGGTGGCCGAACACCCTGCATAGCATGTACTATGTAGGGATCAAAAGATATCAAGTACTGTCCGTTGAATTCACCTAATCTTTTCTAGAAAGCCTCCTTTAAATTCACGCTATTGTAAGTGTGATCGACTTAGCCATTAATGACAATTTTTGTGATTTTAGTGGCCCAATTAAGTTTATTCATTGGTAATTTGCAATTTCTATATTTGTTTGTACCTTAAACAAAATAATTGAAGGCAGAGTTAGAGAAATTTTATGATTAACGAATGAAAATAATAGATTTATTTGTACAGTAGCTTTTCTCCTAAACTATTTTGTATTCGTTATATGTACATAAATAAAATGTGCCCAACATTGTTACTTAAAATACCTAAGCAAGACCATGAGTTAGTCAAAGTAATTTAGAAACATACATAATATAAAATATTATATCAATTAGAAGGTTTATTAATGTTTCACAACACAATTTCAATATTACAGTTGATAGTTCTAGTATTTTATGTTTCAATCACTATGATGTGTAACCTTCTTTAGGTTCATGTTGTTTATATATCATATTTCAAATTCACGTTAATCATGTACACTGTAAAGAAAACGTCGGTTCGTGGAAAACACTTACAAAGTTTTAAAGAGAAAACAGATTATTATAGATTTTCATTTTAACATATGGTTAATCAGCGATGTCAGGTTCAAACAGTACCGCTTCAGCCATTTCAAAACATTCATTTTCAGCCCGTTTATCTAGTATTGAATTACTTTTTGTCTTTATTATGATTCCACCGCGTCGTTCGATGCCGTATAATCTGCGCTTGTTACGATATTGAGCCTAATTATACGTTTCCTAGCCAATCGCTAGGTACACGACCATGTTTATTTATAAAGTTGACTCAAATCTTCGTCGAACATGTGAGAAGCCGAAAACGTTACAATTTCAATTATTCCAGAGCCATAAAGCGTACCTTTCAACCCTTTAAAAGTGTACCAATCGTATATTTGTACACACATAATAATTATAAACAGCCGTCATAGTTAATAGAATTGAAATTAAACACCTAAATCCATTTTATAAGATATTCTCCAATTTTCAAGAATAAACTGTATTGAATCGTTAATTTATAAATTCGAAGAGACGTTTTACTTCCTAATTACGATAACTTCTTCAAAGAAGAAGAAACGAGGATGTCATTCTATTAAATACAATTGAAATTCAACCACCGAACATAATGTAATAGAAATTCTTAATTATCACGAACAAACTGTATTGAACCACAGTTTATAAAATAAATGAATCTGCAAGTTTTACTTTCTGAATACAATAACTTCTTCAGAGAAGAAGAAACGAGGATGTCGTTCTATTAAATAAAATTGAAATTCAATCTCCAGACACATTTTATAAGAAATTCTCCAATTTATATAAATATAGTTTGGCCTCTAGAATCTCCCATTAAAATTTTTCCCAGGTGTGGCCGAACACCTTGTATACATATGTAACTTCATTCTTCGGAAAACACTTGTATTATTCTGTAAAATTCTTCGAGCAGATCATACTATTTTAGGTCTTGTTCCACATTGATTATAATTAAAGATTGGATTAAAGATAGATTATATTTATAATTAAAGATTGGATTAAAAGTAGATTGTAATGGATTAAAATTTAGCATGTATACAACGATATTATTCGAAAGTACTTTTATCATTCTACGAAACAAAGTGCGAAGGAATTGTAAAATTCTTCAAAGTGTCCTGTTTCACTTGGATTATATTTGAACGTAGATTGTAATGGATTAAAATTGAACATGGTATTCTACCTTCGAAGTACACGAAAATTGTAAAATTCTCAAACCTTGTCCTACTCGATGCGAAAGTATAGTTAATTACAGAACAAATCACAACGAGCCTTTCTAATTTTTTCACTTATCCGACTAATTGGTAAGCAATCCCTCGCGCGACTGTAATTTGCTCGACATGATGGAGACGCCCGTGGTTTAATCACGGGCCTCGATCTCGAAACGTTTGCTCAGGTTGACCGATGTTTGTAGGACGGCATGTATACACATGTAACACAAGCCTAAAGCCAGTCCCCGAAATCAATACTCGGCATTACACTGTTAGTAAGGATTCCCATCCCTCGTTCGCCAGATTCAACCCCTGTGCCAGCCGCGGTCTCGAGGGTTCAATGGCCAAAATACGGCCTTTGCGTTATACTTTGACGAAACTAACGCCAACACCACTTACTATTACCTTCAGTCGCTAACCAAATACCACATCAATACTGCGAATATCAGATAAGAAAGAACCAAGTACGACTTTAGATCGAATCGTTCGATACACGCAGGCCTGAGCAAACTTTCTTTGAAATGAAAATAAAAAATAATCGGTGGGTTCGTTATTTGAAGTAGAACAAGTTGTTTTGTCTTATTATTTGGTAAAGGGACTTTTAAAATACATTTTTAAATAATAGGTATTTTGTATACTGATACTGCTTTATTTTCTATTTCGAACATCAATCAAAAGATTAGGAATCGTTTGAATCGAATGTTCCCCATAGTTAGAGATATAGATTCTAATATGTAAAAGTGTTATGGTAATATGAATAGAAATGTATGATAAGATTGTGAAGATAGTAAAATGCTTAAGTGTATGTATTGCTAAGGAAATTGAAACATCTCGTAAATTGTTTACTTTACAATGATACTTAAGAAAACTAATATAAATTAATTGCATTAATAATTTTTTCTATTTCTGATAATTTTAAATATATAGCTCTGTTTATTTGTATATTAAATAAAGCTATGTTAAATATTTTCAGTTGCTCGTATATCAATTTCAATCTACTGTTTTGATTGTCACATTTTACAGACAGAAATCGATCGATTAAATTCTTTACAAATAAAAATATAATAGGTACAAATAGGAGTTTCATTGATCTATAGAATAATTCTGATTTATCTTCAAATCATACTGATATTATTATATTAAAACTCTATTATAAAATAAATAAAATTGAATTCTGTCCTCCCTTCAAATTATACTGATTTATAAAAAAAATTGTTAATTAAATCTTCATATTAAAATAAATAAAATTATTCTTGCACCGTAAAGTGAACGATTTCAAAAGACATTCATTTTATTTGAGAAAGAAAATAGAGAATCAATGCAGAAGTATTTTCGGTCGAATCGATTCCAAAACTTTATACTCGAAGATTGTATTTATCAAATGGACGTGTCGTAATTACTTGGAAAAAAGCTAAGTTAAAAGGATGGCAGTTTGGAAGAATTGTATTTCATGGGGAAAGTTTCTTAGATGAATTTTATGTCCTCTGGAATTGCCTGTTTTACACTGGAAATATTGACCGAGTTTCTTTTCGTCGTTCGAGGGAACAATGATTCTGACGATCTCGTACTTTTATGGCTGGAAAAAAGTTCCAGTTACCGTCTTCTATTTATGTTAGGGAAGTTTGAGCACCGGCTGAAAGTTTGAAAGACTCGGGAAGCACTTTAACTTTTTCCGTTTCCGTTCCGTACCGCGATAAACATTTATCTTCTTCGAAAATTCGCGGACACGGACGCGTTAGATTGGCCGGATCAAAAACTTGTATTCGAGAAGTTTAGATGGTTCGAAATATCGCGTAAAAATGGAAATGGAACATCAATTTCATCGGTCTTTCGCTTCCTATACGAACTTATTATACTTCGAGCAACTTTTTTCTTATTTCTTTTTCATTGCACATCGATCACAGAATATTGAAGAGAAAAACAAGGTCGTTTAAAGGTGGTTCTCAAATGATTCTACGAATATCTAGAATTTCATCATAAGTTTCGAAGGTAATCAGGATGGCTAAGTACCTAATCGAATGGTTAAGGAAACGTGAAATGTTATTATTCTTTTCTGTCATTTTGCACGACATTTCATTTATGCATCCAATTTTAAAAGAAAATTAACATAAAAGAGAAATGAGTTTGGTTAGAAAATATTGGAGATGCCGCAATAATCGGACGCAAACAAAAAACTTCAAAATAATTATCTATTTTCTCGTTATAGCCTAACAAATAAATAAAGTTATTGAATGGTAATTAAAAAAGTCAATATTACTTGGTTTTTAGTTTAAATTGTCCCCTTAAAGATGAGAAATCTATTATCATTTTTCATAGAAGCATAGTAAAAAGAGTTAAATGTTGTAACAAAAGTTGTATAAACACAAATTTAATGAGATACATGATGCTGCGAAACTATGTCAATTGTTTCTATCGAATCAACAAGTGTATTTTTCAACAAAGTCCTTCGATTAACATATTTTTTCAATACACTAATAATTCATTATTTCCTGATGAGTGTGTAAATAATTATGCAAATTTTGATAAAACTAATGTTTGAAGAATCAAATGTTTTAGTGCTTTATGTTAGAAGAACTTAATAATAATAAATTACTACACCAAATATTTTTCTTATTCCATCATAGTATGCTTTTTTTTACCAACACATTCGTGGACCTCCAGGAGTCTGCAGACTCCAGTTTGAGAACCACTGAGTTAGAGAATGGTTATTATATAATACACCATATGTCTCATAAACTCCTCCGCAGCCTCCACAGATCAATTTCATTAACATGCATGGGAAGAACTAAAATAATCGCATAATTTTCACTTGTTTACTGTAAAATATTTCGATCTATAATTTAAATAATAATTTTTACTCGACGAACAAATAAGAATTCATTCTCCTCCTATTCGTTATTCGAAATTTTTATGTAGATAAGTATTTTGTCCATCAAAGAATTTAGTTATTATCTTAGACGATTCCAAATCATTATAAATAATATAGGATGTCCGACAAATTATTAATTTTTATTAATGTCGTACATTTATTTGGTAAAAGATTCTATAGAAGTGTTTTCTTCTTATCGATTCTTGTACTTACCCAGAATGTCTGTTTATATATCCTAATGAATAATTAAATCTTTATTAAAGTATGTATCATAGGAAAGTTTGATGTATTGATTGATTGATTGATTTATGAAGACTTGATGTATTCCATTAATAACTTAATATTTCGTATACATATTGGAGTTATTTTATTTTATATAATAGTATATTTTATGAAAGAGTTCGCACAGAAAATAATATTTCAGGACTTTTCCTTCAATCGTTCTTCCTATAATGGCATGTATAGAAGTATAATGCATTGTACATAGTCGCACGCGACATTTGGCTTTTATCTGCTAAAACCGGAAAACTATCGCTAGATCGCACTACGAAGGCACAATCAATCGTAAGCAACATTATTTACAATTCTGCTTTACATAAAGAAATATATGCATATATTTTGATATTCCTCAAAACAGAGTTGGACGAATTTTATTCACGAATAAAGAATGAGAATATCTGATTAATTTATAAACTAGTATCCCTTTATGTCCCGTTAAAGGACTTTTTTAAACCAATATCTTTGAAAAAACTTTTAAGAATCGTTATTCGTGAATAAAACCGAACTCTATCTCGGAAGCTTCACTCCTCTATTATATTATATTTTAATAATCTAGTCTCCACACTTTTAAAAAGATTTCACCTTTCTCGAGCGGCGGAAGTTAGCAAAAGGTTCAGTTTTCTGTTCTATCATATTGTTAATAATTTAATCGCCACACCTTTACAAAGAGTGACCTATCTGTTTAGTGATTAAAAATCGTAACGCGTATGGTCTCCGTCGCTGTAAAAGATATTGTGGGAGCAGAGAACTCACCTTTGCGATCGGCAGCGTCCTCTTCTCCCTCTTCTTACCTCCTTCTTATCGTTCCACGGTCCTGATCCAATTAACCAACGGGTTAAGGCCGTTTCTCACGGTGGTTTGCCGAGGAACGTATCGGGGAAATCGGAGCTGGATCGATGGAACGCCGCGAAAGCGGATTCGAAGCACAGCACGGTCCAAGAGTAACTGAAGAAGGCCAACAAACGCCGACCATCAGCTGGTTTCCCCGATTACACCGCCCCCCAGCCCCCTTCCCTTCCTCTAGGCCAGGAACCCACATGTGTCGACCATATGGGGGGGAAAAACGTTAGTGGAGGGCTCGGTAGACAACCAGGGAACCCACCTCTTTCGTTCCGTACTCTCGTAACCCCCGGGAGACTCCCTCGAACCGAGGGTTCGCTTCCGGCCACTGATCGCGTGCCAACAATTTTTAAAGCTCCAACGACTAACGATTCGCTTCCCTCGCGTGTTACACGACCCCCACGCGCACGTGCTAGATTCGTTTCGCACTGTTTACTCGCAAACGACAATTTCTATTAAAATTTTGATTAGGGGTTGAATTTCAATTTTATTTAATAACTCGACATCCTCGATTTTTCTTCTTTGGCAAAGTTATTCTAATTAGAAAGTAAAACTTACGGATCATTACATTTTATAAATTGTAATACTGTATAATTTAATGGTGTAAATTGAAGAATTTCTTGTAAAATGTGTTTGGTAGTTGAATTTCGATTTTATGTAGTAAATCAATGTCCTTGTTTCTTCTTCGTTGGAGAAATTATCAATACTAGAAAGTAAAAATGTATACATTATTTAATTTTATAAATTGTATTATTGTACAGTATATTGATATAAATTGGAGAATTTCTTATAAAATGTGTTCAGGGGTTGAATTTCAATTTTATTTAATAGAACGACATCCTCGTTTCTTCTTCTTTGAAGAAGTTATGGTAATTAGGAAATAAAACGTCTCTTCCAATTTATAAATTAACAATTCAATAGAGTTTGTTCTTGAACATAGGAGAATATCTTATAAAAAGGATTTAGGTGCTTAATTTCAATTCTATTAACTATGACGGCTGTTTATAATTATTATGTGTGTACAAATATACGATTGGTACACTTTTAAAGGGTTGAAAGGTACGCTTTATGGCTCTGGAATAATTGAAATTGTAACGTTTTCGGCTTCTCACATGTTCGACGAAGATTTGAGTCAACTTTATAAATAAACATGGTCGTGTACCTAGCAATTGGCTAGGAAACGTATAATTAGGCTCAATATAGTAACAAGCGCAGATTATACGGCATCGAACGACGCGGTGGTATCATAATAAAGACAAAAAGTAATTCAATACTAGAGAAATGGGCTGAAAATGAATGTTTTGAAATGGCTGAAGCGGTACTGTTTGAACCTGACATCGCTGATTAACCATATGTTAAAATGAAAATCTATAATAATCTGTTTTCTCTTTAAAACTTTGTAAGTGTTTTCCTCGAACCGACGTTTTCTTTACAGTGTACATGATTAACGTGAAATTGAAATATGATATATAAACAACATGAACCTAAAGAAGGTTACACATCATAGTGATTGAAACATAAAATACTAGAACTATCAACTGTAATATTGAAATTGTGTTGTGAAACATTAATAAACTTTCTAATTGATATAATACTTTATATTATGTATGTTTCTAAATTACCTTGACTAACTCATGGTCTTGCTTAGGTATTTTAAGCAACAATGTTGGGCACATTTTATTTATGTACATATAACGAATACAAAATAGTTTGCGGCAAAAGCTACTGTACAAATAAATCTATTATTTTCATTCGTTAATCATAAAATTTCTCTAACTCTGCCTTCAATTATTTTGTTTAAGGCACAAACAAATATAGAAATTGCAAATTACCAATGAATAAAATTAGTTGGACCACTATAATCACAAAAATTGTCATTAATGGTTAAGTCGATCACAATTACAATAGCGTGAATTTAAAAGAGACTTTCTAGAAAAGATTAGGTGAATTCAACGAACAGTACTTGACATCTTTTGATCCCTACATAGTACATGCTATATGTATAATTGTCTTATATCGTTGCGATAAAGAAATTTTGTGCTTGAATTTTTTTAAAAACAACTGAGTCAATTAACACTGATTCTACCAAGGATGTCAGAAACCACCTTTTCAAATTTTAACTTGAAATTATTTTCTATTTTTTAACATAAATAATCATGGATTCTAAAACTCAAGTTCTGAGTTATAGTAGGTGATTTTGTAACATTACCTATTGAAATAAAACTGTAACAGAACATAGTTTCGTCTAACTACTTAGTTATAAGAATAATACTATATTACGAATAATAAGTAAGGTATTAAAGCAGATAATTTAATTATAATTTTTATATAAATTTTACGAGTAGATGTAAATTTTTATAAATGTGAATCCTCAAATTTACTGCTGGCTTAGTGTTCTTTAAACTTGAGCATCGAATAAAATGTTCTAAGTGGCCTACTTCTGCAAAATTGCATTCCGTAAAGTCTCTTTGAACTTACTCGTTTTCTTATTATCTTATATCTATCAATCATTGTTTATATATGCGCTGTCGTATTCAGGTGAATTAGAATCATGCTAAGAAACATTTAAAGGCCGTAACGTGACAACGAAACATTAGCGTACATTTTTGTATCGCAACAATCAGTACAATATAATACTCTTAAAGTTGGACGAGACCTCAGAAACACCCTGCAATGCTTGTTATGTGCTTGATAATTATACAGCGAGTCCGCTTGCGAATGTAATAGTATACATTAACATGTACACGTTAAGCTTATGGAAATAGGATTATGGAAATTTAAGGTATGGAGTTCGTTAGTTGCTTGTTTAATACATGTCATATTTCTTGCGAGTACATAAAAATAATCGTCGCGAATAATGGTTATAAACGATTTCGACCTTTTGGGTTGAATTTTTAATACGCTAACAAATAATTAGTCTAGAATTCATAAATATACTGTTAAGAAACATTGATATTTATTTCTAGGATAATACTTGCACAGTTCCTAAATTTAGGGTATAATGTATAATAAAAGAGTCGTTAATGTAAATAATATTTTCTTTAGTCTCGATGCAAATAAAAGTGAATTGTTTTCAAAATTAAATTTAATTCATAATAAATGTTCTTAGACAGATAGTTCAATTTTCAATGTGTTTATAATTCATATAGATTACAGAATTTTATATTATTATTTGTTAGCAAGATGACTCAAATTAGAACCGAAAATTTTATATTTAACCTAATTTTATGATCAATTTATGTTTGCTTGTGTTAAAATTAAAGAAAATAATCAAATTGTTTCCCATACTAAATATTTTATAAAGAGTTAGAAAAAGTACCAGACAAATGTATTTCTTAATTCTAGGAAATACGAAGCATTTTTATTTTCGAAAAATATTTCTTGAATTGCACTATAAAAATTCTCTTTCGTGTATTATCTATACCTTTAGCGAGTAACGTGTTGTTAGAAAAAGAATGGAAATCTGAAATATCTGCGAGGAATTATGAGAATTTCTGTTCCCGTTTCCAATCTAGGTTGGTCTGTTTATCTATGGTCTTGATAACGGTACGCGAGCCTGGATCGATGCTTTTCTGGATTCGCTTCTCGCTCAGGTATCTCTAATTTAAATAGAGGACACTTTAGTTAGTATGCCGTACTGAATATCGAAGACTTTAATTAAAGTGTCTGTAGACCTCGTTGTCTCTTCGTCTGCATTGTAGTTGCACGTGAATGCAGTTATGCAACCGAGTTATCGACAAATCGACGTTAATTGCCATCTGGTTTAACCCAGTGACAAGGCGAGAAATACTTGTACGCGATCGCCTAACGTCCTCCTTTCGGTTTTCGAGTATCAAAATACGCTTGCTAATCTTTTAAAAAACAAAACATATTAAATCTCGTTGCCTCGACTATTGAAAAGTCTCGATAAGTGACGTTTGTAAATCTTAACTTCTGCTTTCTTATCATTTCATCTTAACGTTTAAACGCCATAATTCGAGACATTAATTTCGGGATTTGTTATTGTGTCGGAAGCAATATCGATAAATGGCGTAGACCATTAGTTTAGTAGGTATAGAATGAAGATGGCAAATAAAAACTCATTTATTAAAAGAATTTCATTAAAAGGAAAAACATCGATTTCTTTTACGTTAGGGAATTTTGGATCTCAACTCTGTTTTAATAAAGTACTTCTGTCAACATTTGAAATTTAGCTAAGAAACTTTGTAATTTCTCTGTGCAAGACACAATAGTGAGTTCCGAATATTGAATGGAAATTTTTTTTTTACCAATATTGTAATGTCAAAGCTTCGAAAAGATACAGTTGATACTTTTTAAGTATAACGTATCCAATGAAAATAAATATTAAACACTTCGCAAGTTCGCGAACGACAGGTTAAGAACCACTGCTATGGATGATACTGAACACCTTTAACAAGATGCAAGCAACTCATGAGACACGAAAGTTTGAAGGGAACTTGACTATTTCTCTGTACGAAGATCCATCGACTCCGTTTATCTAACCCTAGAAGAAAAGAGGGGCAATTAATTTCCACGATAATCCATGGGTGCAGCTGCAATTCCGGAAGATCCGGGCGTATTGTGCATAGAAATAGCCATGCTGTTCGAACTATCCCATGCTGTAATTCGAGTGATTCTATCTCGCGTCTGCATCGACGTGCCACAATTCTCGGACGTGGCAATTCAGCCAATTTACTCGATTCCTTCGACGCTCCACAATGTGTTGCCAGGAAACCTCACGACGGCGTCGAGGAATGCAGACAATTTCTAGCACGTTTTCGTCCAATGTTCAGACCAATGGTGTCAAACTCGCATACAGTAGCGATCGCTTACTTACGTACAAGTGAGACTTTAATTTATAATACTATATAATATATTATTATACAGCATGAATCTTCTATTACCTATTAAATTATGTATAAATGAAAAATTCAATAAAAGAGTATAATTAATAGTTTAAATATAGACGACTTTGCCAATACTTGCAAATATTGCATTTAAAATCCTTTGCCTAAATTGCAAATAATTTACCCAAAGTATAAAAGAAGTAATTAAATTCTTAGAATAAATAGAACTATTTCTGAAAGTATGTAATATTATTATACAGTATGAATCTTCTATTGCCTATCAAACTATGTACAATTGAAAAATTCAATAAAAGAGCATTATTAATAGCTTAAATATAGACAACGTTGCCAATACTTGCAAATATTGCATTTAAAATCCTTTGCCTAAATTGCAAATAATTTACCCAAAGTATATAAAAATTAATTAAATTCTTGGAATAAATAGAACTATTTCTTAATGTAACATTATTATACAGGGTGTTCGGCCACCCCTGAGAAGAATTTTATTGGGAGATTCTAGAGGGCAAAATAAGACGAAAATTAAGAATATCAATTTGTTGATTGAGGCTTCATAGAAAAGTTATTTAAAAATTAAATTAAAAAGTTTTAAATCCTTCAAGCAAAAATTATTTCCGGTTGCGAGGGTCAATTACAATTATATTTGGTGAATCCATATACCCCTGAAAACCTATCCACTTCCGAGAAAAAATTTCGAGTAGGTACTGACATTTTTAGACGAAATTAAAAAATTTTAAATCATACTTACAAAATTATATTTAGTTACACGGGTCAATTACAAGCATTTTTGGTGAATAGACATACTCCGAAATCCGATACACTTCCGAAAAAAAAATTCTTTACTGAAAATCTAATGTGAGGCCAGAAATGCTTCCCTGAAATTTCATGTGAATCTTTAAAATATCATAACTCCTGAACGGATTGGAGGATTTTAATTTTTCAAAATGCAAACAACGCGTATTTTAGTGGAGAATATGCAGAAATTCTAACAATATTGAAAAAGGTGTTCCTTGATACCGTAATGTGAGAAAAACCCTCTAAAACTGGTCCAATTTTCAAACAGCCATAGCTCCTACAATAGTAAAGGTGTCTCATTGAAATTTTTTTCTGGAGCAGAGCTCGTGGGTATTTTCAAAAAAGTATTAGACAACTTTTCTGTACAGCGTTAAACAAATTTATTAAAAATAAAAAACTAATTTTTAAGACGAATCAACCCTTAAAATTGAAAAATTGAAAATCCCTCTAGAAAAATTATTTTCCGTTACGGGGGCCAATTACAATAATTTTTTGTGAATAGACCTACCCCCAAAATCCTACCCACTTTCTAGAAAAAAATTCAGTATGGTCGGAACTTTAAACGTTAATAACTTTTTAACGAAGCCTCCATTAACAAATTAGTATTCTTGATTTTCGTCTTATTTTGACCTCTAGAATCTCCCATTAAAATTTTTCACAGGGTTGGCCGAACACCCTGTATAGTATGAATCTTCTATTACCTACCAAATAATGTACAAATGAAAAATTCAATTAACGAACATTATTAATAGCTTAAATATAGACGATTTTGCCAACACTTGCAAATATTGCATATACTGCTTTGCCTACATTATAAATATTTTATGCAAAGTATAAAAAAATTAATTAAATCCTTGGAATGAATGGAGAGATTTTGTTAGGCAATAGGAGAACGTAAGTAAAAGATTCAATGATTAAAAACTCTATTTTTTCTTAACCATCCGATTATTTAAACAGTTACCCTATTCCCTCGCAAGTTTTCGTGGTTATTTTACCATACAAATGAAAAATACTATTATATTCTTTCTCCAATTGCTTTTTAGACACAATATTTTCATGTATTGGGAAAATCGTCTTAGGTATTAATAATGCTCTTTTATTGAATTTTTCATTATTCTCTACATAAATGAAAATGTTTCGATCTTTCATTATAGTAAAATTGTGTATTTTGCGTTTTTCTACGTAAAATACCATTCATCATTAAATATATAGTCACTTACCTATGCATTATTATTGTCACATCACAAACTTGTTCTGTTTGATGTTGTTCGGTGATTTCTTTGTGTACGCGTCCGTGGAAAGCTCGGATCGGGAGAAAAGTCCCGTTTTCCTCGCGGTTCGAGGAATAGAGGAAAGTTCGTTGTAGCAAAAACGTTGGGACACAAAGTGCTACGTGTATGTCGACAATAAAAGTTCTCGTGGCCATAACTACGAAAGTGAAAAGTTTCGTGCTGCCGACAGATGGTTCCAACATGTGCAGCGAGTTGCAAGATATTAAAAAGAATTTCGATGTTCCCATTGCCACGATAAAAACAGCACAAATTATTCTGCTGCTGGTGAATACGAATTTCGTACGAATTTTTCAACGATTAATATTTTTATGATCATTTTTCTGGTGCTTTAATTTTCTTGGTAATACATAGAATTACGTAAAAATTCGGTGAATGATATTGCTTTGTATATTTAAATTTTAACGATAATTTTTGTTGAAGTGAGAAACTTATTTTGTTTGAAGTTACAATTCTACGTCTATACATAATTTTGTTAACACTATACTAGGAAACTATACGTTGACCATGAAGATAAATAAAAGTAATGTTTTAAATGGTTAGAAATCATTTTTTTAACACGGAATTATTATCAACTAAATAACACAGGTTTCTACGTTGCAGTCTATTAACGATCAGGGCATAAACGCTGATTATGGGAGTTGGAATTGGTGACAAAAATAAGTAGGAAATACTCTATTATACTATTTCAAGATAGAAACATAGTTTTTATCACTCAAAACGCAAATATATAAATTTGGACAAATTGTATAGAAACTGAATAAAGGGTGAAGTAAAGGTTCAACAATAAGACTGATCTCCGAACGATTGCAGTAAGTACTTATCAAATAAAATAATCAAAACTATTGGATTGAAAACGTTATATAATAAATGTTCCACGATTTGACAAACTATGTTTCAGTTTGTTTTAATATTGCATACCTGTCGAAATACATTCGGTTAACGTGGGATTGTTTTAGAATCATCTGGAGTTAATTGGTTGAGGATGAAAAATTATTTAACATCGTGATTCTGGGCGAAAGAACAGTAAACGATATCGATCGACTAGGTCAGAAAATTGATTTCGCTGGAAATTATCGAATCTCCAGCTGCGCCTATTCTTTAATGGCCAATCGGCGCGTGCAGCATAAAGGCACACGACACCACTCTCACAGCTGCCGGAAGTATACATCTGCCAGCTCCTGCTAACCGCGCCGTGGAGTATGGCCCACCTTTCCTCCACTACAATAGGAATTTATCAGAATTATAGTACAATTAAGCCTGACCACATAAAATTTCTTGTAATTTAAAATAATTAAATGTTCCATTCTCTTTCCGTAAAACAAGACTCACAATGAAGGGGATATTTTAGAAAAATCGTTAAAAACATCAGCTTTATCTGTTATGAGTGGAATTTCTTAGAATTATAACTCGATCAAATGAAATTTGTTGTAATTTCAATCACAGTCGACAATTAAGGAGATGTTGTGAAGTAAACCTTCGAAAAAAACATTTTCATTTTTGTTATATTTTGGTGGAAAATGAATGTCCAAGATCCCTTTATCATTTCCGTATTTTTAGTCTACGAAAATGATAGAAAAACTTTAAATATATTTTTGTTAGAATTATATTGTTCCAGCTTCGACGATATGTATTTTAAAACCGATTGGTACAAAATTTGGCATACTCGTTCAGTATATGTATAATCGATACATTATCCTTTTCATACTTCTTTAGTCCGTGAAAAGGTTGAAAAAAATAATTAGATTTTCAAGCATTCATTTTTTAAATTATCGAGTTTTTCCTCACATTTTAGTACTTTTTATTTTTAATTTTTTGTTTCAAATGTACAGAATGGTTGAAACTATGCAGAATAGCGAATTATTAATACTTTACTTTGAAACAGTTTTTAGATATTTCACGAACATCAATAAATATGCGAGAGAAATTCCAACAAAAATAGGTTGTATAGTTTTTTGTCAAATGATTATTTAAGAAGACCTAAAAATACGCGCATTACAGTAGAATACCTTCTCGAGACAAAGAAAAATATCCGATTTTTTTAGTATAACAATTTATAAAGATAATTCATAAATAAAATGGGATATTTTAACTTTTTATTTCTAATATGTATTTTAAATATTAATATTGAAAATAAGTATTAAGGAAACCGATTAATCAAACAAAATTAATCGCTTTGATCATTTGGTTTCATTTCACGAGGGAAGGGAAAACGGAATGCTGGAAGAAAACTGGTATTGGGATGTCACAAAAAAGAAAAGCAGTCTTCGTTTCGGAAAATCAGAAACATCTGCCAGGAAATACTGATCCTTGATTAGGGACAGGCTCGTGCTGAACACCTTGGCTTCCCAGTCGTCGGACCTTGAAGTGGATCCAAATTTCGAATAAAGAAACGATTTCATCGACGCTTCATATTCTAGAAACAATTTCTTTCAAAGCAGAGAATAGAAAATTAAGCTATACAAACGAAATTTCTTCGTTCTTTTAAACTCCATAATATGTTTTAAAAATAATTTTCAGAATAAAAGTTCTTCAGAACTGTTCCAAGAATTAAAACCCATATTGTAACAGTTTTCAAACTCTGGAATAATTGTCTTTCAGCAAAGGGTATTTCGAACAAAGAACGAAAAGTAGCAAGAAAGTTGGCGGTTGCATCATCGAAACTAACGAACCAGAAAGTCTACTATGAATTCTCGAAGATTTATGAATAATTCGATTAGTCTCTCCTCGAACTGCTCCATTTTCTCAAGCCGTATAAATAGTCCCAATTGATCTTCGCAAACGTATCGGTATTTGCAGCCAATTCTCGATTTAAATCAGCACATTAGGACCGTTTCTCTGGATCGGATGTGAATTTTTCGATTTTACGTTTTTCAACCGCGACCGAACAAAGATTTATTATCTTCGATCGACGACAGGCGTCTTCGTGTTCCGTTGTTTCGCGCTAACCAAGCTTTCATCACCCTTCGGACCAAAGAACCAAGACTTTCGAAGACGAAGAAACCCTTTGAAAGCAGTCGACTGTCTGCAGAAGTTTGTCACAAAGAAACAGGTTCCGCGTCGCACGAATAATCTTCCGAGGAACTGAAAGCTAAATGTCCTTCCAGGTTTAATAGAAAAGGAAGCGAACTGGTCTTTCTCGCCAATTCGCGAAAATCGGGATTCCCCTCTAATGTAAGCTTCGACCCAATGGAAATTCGTTTCTCTTAACAGGAAGACAGAATTTAAATTTTAAGAAGCAAACTGGAATATTTGCTGTTGATTGGTCTGGATAATTGGATTTGAAACGAAAATTATAAATAACTATTCGAAATAATTATTTCAGTTGTTTATTTCTTGTAAATGCAAGGGGCATTGGAATTAATTTTTTAAATAATGGAAATTTCCAATACTGAAACTGTTTTTTAATTTTTTATTTCAAACACCAATGGAAAAATACAGAACCGTTTGAATCGAATTTATTCCTCAGTTAGAATACATATAACGAATTGCATTTAAGCGTTAAGTTTTCTACAAAAATTAATAGAAAAAACGTATATATAATTAATTACTAATATTTTCTTTTTATTTATTTGTCGACTATATTCATGGAATGAAAATAAAAAAGAAGAATGTATAAGAACAGTATTAAACAAGGTGGAAGGCCAATATTCAGTAAATAAGGTTGTTTTATACCTTAAATTGAACACAAAATGAATTTCAAAATTAAGGCAAGAATGTAGTACTATGAAAAATATATAAATAATAGTTGATTGGTTGGAAAATAATAGTAAGTACATGGGAAAAGAAAGCTTGAAAGTTGGTAGTATGGAGAAGAAATGGCTTATCTAAGGGATGCACAGAAACAATTTCAACCCTTCGTGTTACAAACATCCATGTTTTAATCATTGAAATTGGTTTATTCGTAACTAGATAAGAATAATCACAGGCAAGAATAATTCATCGTGTTTACATTAGGTCGTAAGTTCTTTACATTTATGGCGCGCCATTTAAGTGAAAGATCTTTAATTTATTTCCATCTTTGTGTTCTTACGAATAAAATCCTTTGGAGGATTCCACTGGAGTCAGAAAATTAGTTTTCATAATTTGGTTCAATACTTTTCAGTTCATTTCAAATAATTACTTCAAGAACTTTTATTAATCCTTATTAATTTCAATTCTCATTAATCCAATAACTCATATATCAAATTATTTGTTGTTTTATTTGAACGAAGTAATGATAATGAAAAATGATTTGAAAATAATTTATTTAAACTCACTACAAAATAGAAATAGAAATAGCGAAGTATTCGATATCTTAGTTCGTATATAAATATCAATTTTTCTATTAATTTTTCGTTGCACCACCATCGTTGCTAAATTAAATAGGAGAATCTGATCGTCGCTAATTAACTTCGCGAGGCCAATGAATTCGAGAACCGCGCGTTCCGCTTCCTTCGAGCTAAAACTTCATATTTTCGTGTGTGAGACCGTCGTCCAATTTGCACTGGTGGATTCTGGGAACGTATTAAAAAAGCAACGGCGGAATCTTGGTCCCAGGAATATTCATGTCTCGATTTTTTCGATTGACCTGGCTTGGGGAATTCGACCGTCGAAATCGCCTCAACCCTTTTTTCGTATTCTCACCCCCGCAGCTGACGAGCATCGGGATACCACCTGACGGTTGGCCAGGAACAGCTGTTCCCTCCCCTCCCAGCCATCCCCCCTCCTCAATGGCCGAGCCGCGGCCAGCAACGGTGCCCCTCCAAAAAAATCGAAACGATTTCGGGTCGAAAAAGAGGCAGTGAAACGTCCGTGCACCCGGCAGGATGTGCTGGGGATGATTAGAGATCGTCGGAGGAGTTAACACTTTGATGGCTGCACATTTCATGCAATAACTATCGCGTATCGCTGGAAATTTTCACGAAACGCAAGTTCAAACACTGCGAATTATAAAATTATACCAGATCGCATTTAACACATTCACTGCCAGATAAAAACAATATTCTGCAAAACTAAAATTTTCATTTTAGACCATTGTAAACTACATAACCTAAAATTTGTTTCGGTACCTATTTTTGTAACCTTGCCAACATTCATAAATCTTATCCAAATTTATTTCTTTTAACATCTCAACTTGGGTATCAATTTTTCTAGTTCCATAATGGAAAACCAAAAATGTTAATGCGAAGAAAAATTCAGTTAACGTGAAATTCACAAGTTATTTTGACTCGTTCTGACAACAATGATTTAGAAGAAAATGTTTTAGGAGAAATGAAAGATATGGGAAGACCTCGTGGGCTCAAGAACCTACAAAATAACAATATTGAGGAACTTCTCGGTTAACACACGGAATAGTTTGACGATGACATTTTACATCTTAATGAACAATATGCATGTGAAGAATGTGATGATAATAATACAACCGATGAAGAAGAAAAGTTCATACTCAACGAATTGGACGACATATTAGGTTTACAAAAAAGTCCTGGTCATTTAATATAGACTTAAATTATGGGCATGGGAAAGTATCTTATGAAAAATATTCTTTTTTTGCCATCGAGATGGAAAATAGTTGTATTAATGATTGATGATGATAGTGAGAGCTATATTAGTTTTAATAGTTTCCAAAGTGGTCTTTCCATTGGACCTGATATTTTAAGTTGTAGCGGTTCTAAAACAACAAATTACACATGCTGATTCGAGTATGGATTGAAGCATGCAAGTTAACAAAGACTTGGATAAAATACTACATATTTATCATTACTAGACTGCGGATCTTTATGTAAAATATATACAAAATATATGTAAAACATATGCAAAATAATTAAACCGATTATACAATATTTTTATTTTGTTTGTTGTAATTTTTATTCCTGTTTTAAGTATACGTATTTCATTAAATTATTAAGGTATAAACATGTTTATTATTTTTTAAAGTATTTTAACAGTGTCGCTTGTATTTTCTTCTTTTTCTTCGTATATGTAATGATTAGACTACGGACCTTTATGCAAATGTATATTTTTATAGAAAAAAGATACAGTTTTGAAACTTGGACTTAAATGTATTTTATCATAAGAAGATTCTAAAAATATAATTTTTTATTGCATGCTTTGCATATTGCATATTTTTGGTATATTTTGCGTATAATTCTACAGTAGACAACAAATTCATCAGGTCCTACATTTCTTTAGAATATTTAAAAAAACTGCTTTGACTTCTTGCAATAAAATCGTGAATTTGCAACTTTGGTAATCGGATTTCTAATTCATCTACAAACTGTGTTGCTGTTAAAAATGTACATTTGCAATTCAGCTCAACAGAAAAATATAAGAAACATTCGGAATTCTTGCTGGAAAGGCGTGGACTGGCTACAACAATCTGTGGAACACGCAATTTTCACTTATTTACACCAACTAAAGAAGTAACGCATTTAACTGCCCGAATTTATTCAGACAGTGAAAAATCAACAGTTGTAGCTGTTATGAGGTAAGTAATTTTATAACAAACAATTTAATCCGGTAGATGATCATTGGTACAATCCAACCATTATTTCTTAACCAGAACCTAATCCCATCACATCCCATCATATCCTATCCCACTAGAACATTGAACATCCTATCCCATTGAATATTGACAACTTAAATGTGTATAATGCTAAGTGTCATTGGCAAAGAGTGAGTGTCCAATAACTGTTACATTTTCCAGCAGTCCAACACCCTATGTATAACAATAGCAGGTATAGCCGCTTGGCGATTGCAGGCAATTTTTATAAGGCCAATTTTAAAGTGTCCGTATTTTTAAAACTTGGTCCGTGAAGGGGACAAACAGGACTATATGCCCATTTTTTTTCAGATTTTTAAATATTTCCCCGCTATAAAAAAATGACATTTGTTGTAAACAACTGCAAAATAAATAGTTAAAAAAATTTTTTTTTTAATTGAAATAATTTTTATTTGATACTCCCATGGGTCTGTTACAAGTACCTAAAATTTCATTTTTATAACTTCCTTACTTTAGCAGCTATTATTTATTGAAAAAAAGTGAGCTCTATATTTCAAACAGATGTAAAACCAACAATTTTTAAAATTTTTTAAAATCCTTCGAGATACGTTTATATATCACTAAAGACTACAACATATTCAAAGTAGAACAAAATCCGACATGGTACTCCGAAAAGTGTCCGACTTCGCATGGAATGACCCTATCAGATATCCATTACAGCTTTCTATCGCAAACATTAGAACGAAACTGCTTGTGCTACAAGGCACTGTGTTATGATATTGAAACTTCAAATCAGTGTTTACACATCTCAAGGACAATTAACTGCTGTTTTAAGTCACACGATAATGAAATGCTCTTCACAGTTGTAATGTATGTGTTATAATACTGTAGAATTATACGCAAAATATACCAAAAATATGCAATATGCAAAACATGCAATAAAAAATTATATTTTTAGAATCTTCTTATGATAAAATACATTTAAGTCCAAGTTTCAAAACTGTATCTTTTTTCTATAAAAATATACATTTGCATAAAGGTCCGTAGTCTAATCATTACATATACGAAGAAGAAGAAGAAAATACAAGCGACACTGTTAAAATACTTTAAAAAATAATAAACATGTTTATACCTTAATAATTTAATGAAATACGTATACTTAAAACAGGAATGTTCAGAATTGTTTATTGTATACATATTTCTTTTAAATTTGGAAAAATCCCCGTATTTGAGGTATTTGAATAATACGATCAATTTTGGGGATCTATTATTTGCACTAATCGACTCATAATAATTCTATATAATTTTATCATTAAATAAACGTGCAAATGCCAATTTCATTAAAGGGGATTCCCGTGTAATGGCTTTAAAAGTATCTCTTATTTTTACATTTTTTTTTTTTTGAAAAACTATTGTCAATTTGAACTCAACTTTTTTTGAGGATATAAGGAGATATCTTCAAATTACAGAAAATAGTTTTGTTATGTTGATTCTTTTATTATTTATTAATTAAAATCAAATTTTGTTAATCTCTTCGATGATGCAACCCTTGTTTGTGTTTTTTGCAGAAATTAACACACTCATTGGACAGTAAAAGGTAAACAATTTTCTTAAATTTAAACGGTTTACGCTGGTATCGAACCTGTTTTCAAGGCAAGAAAATAGAAAATTAAAAGGTGTATAGCATGTGAAAGAACAATTACCTTTCTTCGTTTGATAAGTTAACTTTATATCGATGAATGCAGTTAGATGTTTCCACTGTATCTTCCCTATTTTAGCAGCACACAATACTGTCATGGTTCATTATCTTCCGAGAACACCTAGCAACAAAGATAGAAATGAGCCAGAAAAAAGGAATCAATTTCGAGATACTATAGTCGTAAGACCTTTGCTTTATCTATTAAGGAATTGTACAATTTGATTGCAACTAAAGAGGCAACTATGAATTTTTTGTAATAATACTATACGCACAATCATAAGAAATTTTTTGCTATCAATGAAACACATAATAAGCTTCAAAATAAAATTGTTTGCATTAGACACGTACAAACATAATGACTTTATGGTCTTCTGGCAACTTTAATTCCGGCACTAACAGTGTCTGAAAATCCAAATTTAAGTAATATTATTATTTCTAAATTTATTCTCGCAAGACTTAATAATTTTTCAAATTATAGAAATTGTAGTATTTCAAAAAAACAAAAGTTAATATATTTTTTTATACTCCGGAAACTGCACTTAAAAATCACTGATCATTTTAAGCGTCATATTTTCCTCGTTAACACGATTATTCGATATAAACAAATTCTATTGGAAATTTTTTCGTAGTTAGTTGCCTCTAAATTAGAGTTTGAATGAAATTGATAGAATTTTCAATTTATAACTATTTAATAAGTCATTTTTTTAATTTTTACTGTTCTGTCCTAAGAAATTTTATATTCCAAATATATATTTACAGAAAACTTTTATTTTTTCGGAAGTGGGAAAATTCCAGTTGCATACAAACATTGACAAGTGAGACCGAGTACGTTGGGAGTTGGTTCATTTAACGAAGGAAATGAAAATAATTCCGAATTGCAAACAGCTTTATGTGAAAGTAAAACATACAATCCTAAAAAAGTCGATTTGAATGTAAACATACTAGAATATTGGATTAAGCGGATATTTAAAAAATCATTTCTCTAAAAGTCAACTAGCAATTCATAATATTCTCTGTTCGCATCTTTGATTCCCGGTGTTCTTAGGACTAGTATCAATGAAAATACTTTAGAAAACATGTTACTTCTAAAACTAAACACTGAATACTGTTAAAGTAAGAGTATAATGAAATAATTACTCATTTATATTTGCTCTGTTTTTAATTCTTTAAATAATGTTAAGTAAAAAATGCTTTAAAGTTTTATATTTTAAAATATCTGTTAAGAAATGAATGTTCCTTCGTAACTTTTATTGATCAAATACAAAATGACTGCTAGAAATGAATTTTTATATCAGAATAAAAATATTAATATAAAAGTTGACTTAAAACAGAAAAGAATTTACAAGTTAGCCTCCTTGACTTATGATTTAATTCCAAATAATTTTTCAAACGTATACTGTTTAATTTTGTTTTTGTTCGTACATGGAATGGGCACGAACAAAATAGATATGTTTTACGAAAACCTCGTGAATGTAAAGATTTGTCGATTTTAATTTATAAGGCTCGATGACGAGTGAGTGGCCTCATAATTGTGAAACTTGACATCAAGAACTTGTCACGAGTCAGACACGTCATTATATGGCAAGGGGTTAAAGGTACATATACTAGATTACTTCTATTCATGAAAGTTTACAGTTTCGTTCGGGCCCTGTACTGTCATGGTTCATTGTTTTTACAGAACACCTAGCCAGTGTCAAATCGACCATCGAAGATTCATCGTTCTCTCGTGAAGAATCCTCCTTGTACGCGATAGGATCTACCTCCTCCGTCCATCCGGAAATATATGTAGATCGATCACTGGCAAAATGTTTCCAACTTGCTGGAGTTTCGTTCGATTCAGTGAGCACTCGGTCCCGAAGAAGAACCGTAGATACAAGGTCGATTAGAATCGTCCCGGTTGTCGTGACGCCGACAAAGTTACCCGATCGCTAATTACGCGGACCGATCAGGCTAGATCTACGCGAGAGATCGTCGTGTATGATCCAGTGGCGGTAAGAAAGCGCATAGATCTCCTTGGTAACAGCGGCCTCGACTTATTTTCGCCGGACGAACGTCGAAGACAACAAAAGTAAGTACCTCGACGGAGCAGATGCATGGCATGTGCTACGAGCCGACACCAGATGCCCCATTGGCGTAGAGATCCCCGAGGCAAGCTGCCGCGATAAAGCTGCCCATGGGATCCTTTTCAAGCCGGTCGCGTGCCAGATAGAGCCTTCCTATGGGCTCTCGTCGGGATTCTTTCCAGATTCTATCCCTCGGATCCCCATCGGATCTCTAACGACAGATCTTGGCTCGATGCGTGCAGTCCAGGACAATAAATACGCTGGAAAATCTTTCTACCGAGGATCAGGACCCAAACAATTTGTTCAGGAGGAATTCGCTAACAAAATGTTTGGAACGACGATTAAACTTTAATGGAATTCAAAGTTGCAAGGTATTCTAATATGTAGGACTGCATTACGATCTTGATTTTAAGTACCATTTTCTTTGAGCGAAGTCAGGTCCAATGTTTCTTTACGCCAATGTTTTCCAAAGTCGCTTGCACGATACCTAAAAGAAAATTGATTATGTAAATAGATGTGATTAACTCGGGAGGGTATTCTAATCTGGGACCTTGGAGAAATCGATTTTTTTAAATTTCATTTTCTGGCGGTACACTTCCTCGAAAATATTTCTATCGATACTTATTGTTGGGTTTATGAAATTAACAAAGTTATAGGTGTGTGTCCACAACATGCAGCTTATTTTTGCAATGGCTGCCAGGATATCTCTAATTCTAGTGGATTTATTGCCTGAATTGCAATTTTCCAAATTTGATATTTTTTATTATTTTTTTTAGCACATTATAGACAAAACTAAAACATAGAAAATAGATTCTTTGAATGTAAACTGTTACCAAATATCTGCCTTGTAACATTTTATTATTATTTTAGTTCTGGCTATAACGACGTCCATATTGAATAACACATCTTTTATCTTTTTTTTTGCATTCTTAATGAGCGGAACGACTGCCTTTTTTGGACCTTTACTAAAAAATATTGAATATTTTTGTATGGAAGAAATTGTAGTATTCTTTAAATTGTTACTTCAGTGATAAAGATTGCTTTGATATTTTTTAATACTTTTCTTTTCTTAAAAAAGTTAAAGTTGCATATTACTGTAATAACGTATAATATTAACATTATAATTAAAACGAAATGAATAATACAAATATACTACAATTTCAAATAATATTGTTACATCAGCATGAATATTAATATTATGTGTTTCATTTATCACATCTGTGAATTCAAATAAATTCAATTTGCTTTTATCATCGCATAAAATTATACGTGCATCCGTAAAATTTCAGACAAATATTAACACCGGAACAGTGTAAATTAAAATAAAAAAAATTTACAAAATTTTCTGAAATACTCAATATCAAGATTAAAAAAGGAACTGTTGAGGATCTTGAGGAATCGGGATTTTCAATGACGAACAAGAGACTTAATTAACTTAGCGCTTGTTTATTTACTGGTCATTGTTATCTACAATGATTTATTGTAAAAGTAACAATAGTCGTGTATAAGTTAAAACGATATATCATACATATGTACAAGGGGTAAATCGATCTCGACGATTCGCGTGGCTGGACGTTTGCCGATCGAACGATCGAAAGAACGCTCTACCTCGAGCATGCAGAGACTCGATTTTGCTCAAAGAGAAGCAAACGCCAGACCAAGTCGATGATCGTGCTGAAAAGTTTCCCTTTCTTTGATTCTTACGGCGAGTGATTCACGATCGAAGTCGATCGTCGATCCAGAGTCACTCGCGACGATCTATTCTCCTCGCTACGATTCCTCGATCGATCCAATGTCGACGCTGAACGCATCTCGTATACCAGGAACGATAGTTCGCGTTGCTTTACAGATCTAAAATCATCTCGTATGCCTACCTAATCGACCAACTATTACTTCGGATTCAACTAACTTATATTTCGCGCCTTTAGAGGCTAAAATAATTGTCGCGTCGTTCTGTCGGCGACACTGGATCTTGTTTTTCGTATACAATTTGCCAGTCGATTGTTCGTTAAACAGTTGCATCGTATTAAAAAGTTCGTCGAATAGAAATAGAAATAGTGTCAATTAAATTTTAGGTATCTGTAAACCAGGAAATTGTTTCGTCTTTAATTATTTGCACTCCACTAGCGACCCTATAATTTGATTGAAGTTTTATTTGTAGGAATATAAATTAACCCTCTATAATTCAACGTGACTCTGAAGTCTACATTCTTCAATTCTGATTTAATTCTACCGTCAAAATGTATTAATTTTAAAGCAATAATATGGTTTAAAAATTGTCAGTGTACAATATCTCACACTAGAGTGGGTTCAGATAGAAACTTGTATTTATTGAACCTTTCAATTTATATTTTACTATTAATGTTTATTAATGATCATATTGCATAATTTTTTCAAAAGCAAAACATAATTTGAGTTATACAGGATTAAATTGTTTCAGTATTTATGAAAGTGGTGCGAGTAAAAAATTTGAAAAACTTGAATTTATTGCTTATTCTGTGCCTGTGCCAAAATATTATAGATTATTGACCGAGACTAGTTTCATAATCACCGGTACGATTAACGAAATAAATGAATAAAATTGGAATCATGAACATTTAATAACTGTAATAAAATTGCTAATCAATTTGGAGACTCGATTATCGTCAGAAAAAAATTTAGGTAAGCAATTAGTGTCTGGCTCTTAAGCTTTCCTGGAATTATTATAAAATTTATAAATTCCAACTTTGTCTATTAACGGCAAATAAATATTTCTTTCATCACCGTTTGATAGCGTTTTCATTTTAAGCTAATGAAAAGACTGAAATTTAATTCGAATAAAACAGTAATTAATTTGATATTGATATTTTATATTTTTTTAACCCTTTGGTGTATAAAAGTATAATTTTACTTATTTTAACCTACAGGGTGTAGAAATAATGTGTCACAGAAACGATCAAATGAAAAATCACTGACAGAAACTATACTTTTAAATTATTTTTTTTAACTAAACTCATTTCTCGGCGAAAGCCTTATTGATGAGTCCGCTAGCAGGCTCGGACTAAATGCGCCCCCTCCTTTTCTTTTCTGTCCTACGATTTTCACGAGTTTATAACCGCAGCAAAGCAGCGCCACAAATTTATAATACTTCTTGCAATGTTTATATTTGCATTTAATAAAAAAATATAACAAGTTCATTCTTTTTCTTTGTACGACGCAAATGAATTAGATCTCATTGCTTAAAAACAGACATGAAATAAATCTGTATCTAATTTATAATAACAGCATTTTCATGTCGTTATGAGTTTGTTTTGAATAAATTTCACAAAACAGTTCCTTTTTATTTTCTCGATCTTCTGATTTATAGAAATTTATGATTTATAACAAAAATAAGAGTTAAATATAAATGTCAAGCCAGACGCTAGATCTTTAACCCTTTACTAGCACCATTATATGTATTTTACAATTTTGAGTTGTAACTGCGTAAAATGAAGATAATTACAGAAACAAGTCCCCAATAAATAGGAGCGTTGAAACGCCCCTGATACTGATTTCATGAATAAAAAATATTAATTAGAGATTAACGCGATGCAACGTTCGAACAGTCGAGGCATTCTTTTTAATTCCAAACTCTTGCACGCTTATGATAAAATAATCTACGAATTTCTCCTAGGGTTAAGTAATTCTGATTTCAGCGTCTCTCTCCAAGGCTCCGGCGCCTTTCAACCCTCTGACTAACTACAAATCGAATGAACACGTCTTTTAGAATGAATTCGAGTTTTCCGGTCGCTCGGAAACGCGTCCAAAACGGTTCGATCGCTTCCGACGGGGACACACGGTCTATAATTACCCTTTTCCGAGCAGAACGACTCGATCAGAGAGTCGAAACACTGGAAATCGAACGATAAAAATCCGCGAGTCTCTCCCTTATTTATCGGGGATGAAAAAACTGATCGCTACGACGCGACGTGAACATCTCGACGCCAATTATGGGATTCATTTACGCGTTTCCGTTCATATCGATCCAGCGTATGAACCTTTCGCATTGACATCGTTTTATTGACATTTCGTTTTCCCGCGGAGGTGAATCTAACGTCCAATGGATCGAAAGCGTCGCGTGAATCTTCGCGAGTCCCTTAGCCTAAACACGATAAGAATAAAATAAATAACGATAATAAGAACGATAATGCTAATGAGAGTAGCGACGACGATTATAATAGCACTAACGACGATACATAAAGGTGATACAAAATTGCGCTACAAATAGGAAAAATAAAAACATCGAGAAGAAGGGCTCGTTTTCGCGAACCAATGAAACGTGTGTGCTGAATCCGTACCCGCCATTGGAAGTTAAGTTCAGTCTGCGTTTACATTTCGCTGCGGCCATTTTCGCGCACGATCCTGAACAATCATGGTTCCGTGAAGCTTTCATAGTCGACAAAACGTCGATGAATAAATTTTTGAGAATGTAAAAATGATCGAGTAGAAAATGAGGGATTATTTCTCGTCACTGGAACCTCGATCGAGGGTGAATTTCAACCCTTCGATCGCTTGAGTATTTCGTGGCTTTTACCCAAGTCCTCAACTCTTATTTCACTCGTTTATCTCTGTAGAAATAATTGACTTCTCTAACAGTAAACGACTTATTTAGAAATTAGTAACTGTGCAATTTGTCGCATCTCATTATTTATTTGTATTTTATTTCATTTCAGACTAGTCCAGACCTTTTAATGATACATTTTTTTAGCGTACCGGAAGTGCTTTCTTAGAAGTAAAATAATAGTGAAATTTTATCCAAGTCGATTGATAGGACTTTTAATTGACGTTGATTGTAAAGTTTTAACCCTCTATTAAATAATATGGTTCAGAACTTACTCGAATGGAAAGCATCAATTAATATATAAATGACGAAGAAATAATTTATTTTTCGAAAGATAAAATGAAATTTATCTAATAAAGACAGATTATAACGTTTCGAGAATCAAATCAGAAAATATAATTAAAAAATTAGCACGGTAGATGATCGTATTAGTATAGAATGAAATAAATAATGCATGTAGATGAAGAGAAGACTCAAATATTAAAAATAATTAAATGGTCGAGCGTTATAAAAATCTCATGTGACAATTAATAAATCTGTGAACTCCAGTAGAGCCAAGCATACGAAGTAACGATCAGGTATTTTTACTATTTTAAATTAACCTACAATACTAGCACAGCTCGAATTTCGTCTCAAATGTGTGAAATCGAGGACCTTGAGAAAGGCAAGTGTACGAAGTAATTATCAAGTACCTTTTCCTATTTTTAATTAACCTATAGTACTAGCGCAGTTTGGATTTTTCTTCGCAAATTTGTGAAACCGAGGATTTCAGCAGTACGAAACAATTAATAGAGATTTTTGTCTATTTTGAACCAGAGTCGAACAGATTTTATTCGATTTTAATCAGTAAAAATGATAGATTCGTTCGTGAACAAACTTCCGTCTATGTTTCTATTCGCAAAGGCATAAACGAACTTTTCAAGACGGTATTTCCATTTGAGGGTGTCGATTTCAGGTGATTTTTAAAAATAAAAAATTATTATACAATTATAAAGCAAAGATTCTTAAATTGTTCTACTGTATTTAGTCATTTTTCAAGATAGCACAGTATAATTTTCATGGAATAATCTTTATTATTACTCGAGTTATTGTATATTTCCAGCTTATTGTTTTTGTGGCACGCATATGGTCACACGATGGCGCTTTACGTTGGAGTACTGGTCAACCGTAGGGGAACCCCCAAGTGAAGCTCGCCACGCGGTCGCGGGAAATTCTCGTGCTTGTATTACTATTCGAAACAATGTTATAAAACATCTCTTCTTCACTATCTCTGTAATTTCGCGCTATGGCGTATTAGACCTGAATAAATTACATTTTATATTCTATGGGACCACAATTTTGAATGGCTACCATGATGAAAAACGATGAATTTTCTTCAAATCTTACATACATTTTAAATAGATCTATCGTATGAATTAATATCATGCATCTACAATAGTTTCTTTTTATCACTTGAAAGAATTAAAAATTGTATAAGTTTCGATTTTATACGACTTTTATTTCGTCAAGAAAATTTGTTGGCTTCATTTTGGGTCAGATTATAGCAACCGGTATATAAATTAAAATTGCCATCGAATTTTTTATATCAGACGAACAAAACACAAATTGTGGCAGCCATTTAAAACACCACACCGCTGGCTACAGGTAATTATTTAAGTATTAAAAAAGATAGTATACTTTAATAGCGTTATTTAAAAACATGACCAAATATGTATGCAAAGTTTCAGTACTATATTAACTCATAATAAACTACATACTTTGTAACAAATATCGCTCTAAAAATGACGACTTCGAATGGGACTGGCATAGCGAAGCTAGTTTAGAACAGATCTAAGATTTTTTCCTTAATCGTGAATAAAATTTCCCCGACTCTGTTTCGAACGAATCTAAATTCCGCATTGCCCGATTCGAAGATGCAGTAGAAACGATCGAAGGGTCGACATTTACTTTCGATCTCCAAGTTCGAAGAAAATCACGACATCGTCGTGATAATTGCCCGGTCAAGCGAAGCTCGTCCTCAAAATGTCGCCTGGAACGAAGCACAGCCACGTCCTTCAGAAAACGAAGAATTTCGAGTTCGCTTCGCGTGAGCACGGTCTCTCACGGCCGGGCGCATGAAAGCGCGACGTTTGCTTTACAAACACACGGTGAATGCATTTTAATCTGAATGAAAAGGGATGCCTCTTTATCGCGACAGGAACTTCAGCTCGCGCGGACGATCACGGTGGTTCACTCAAGATGATTGAAGCGCGAATATGGGACATTCAAGTACCAAGGCATCAGAGATTGATAATCTCCCTCCTCCAGAATCAGAGTATACAGAAGAAACGAGGAAGCCCTTCGACACTGAATTCCAATTTCTTTTTAAAACAGTCAGCGTTCCGTCGACTCTTTTAGGTTGAAAAGTTTATACGAATCTGTAGAATTCAGAGCTCAGAGATAAATATTATTAAACATGATTCTGTTTGCGAAAGTAGCTCAACAATTATATTAAACGTTCCCGAGTAAATTTAACCCCTTGACGTACGATTCGATTAAAAGTTATTTTTCAAATGTACGCTACTTCGTTTTGTTTAAATTTGTTTCGCAAAAAATGAAAGTGTATTGATTTTTATATATTGAACTTTGTTGTACTGCAAGGGGTTAGTAACGTCAAGTTTTGCACTCAAAATTCAACTTTTGCAAATCAAATTTATCCTTTTGTTTCCTAGTACGTGATCGAGACAATGATCACTCTATTTTTTCTACCATATTCTGCAAGGACGTATCTTATTCAGAGTTGGGCAAATATTGTTCACGAATGCAGAGTTTAGATTGATTCGTAAACCAAATTCTACAAACATTTCATTCATAAATTCAGTTGCAAATAAAGTATCTATTAATGAATTTAATGCGTGTTTTCTTTGAAACAAAAATGTGATTCATACTCAGAAATTGTTACACTTATATCAATTGCCATCAGCTGCACAGTTTTCATATTATACATATTCGTACAAAATTATGATCTGGTAATTGCTATTAACCCTCATAACCCAACGAGATTCTACAGTTACATACCCATTGTCTACATTTTTTAAGTCTGATTTAATTCTATTGTCAGTATGTATAAATTAAAGTATTAAAGAGATGGTACAGTATTCTCACATTAGGGTGAGTATATACATTGCTATTAGTAGACTGCAGACGTTTATACATTTATGGGAAATTTCAAATCTCAAAAAACTACAGAATACACTTAATGTGCAAAAATAGAAGAAATAGAAAGATATGAATTATTATATTTAGGGGTTGAGATAACCCTCTACAAAGCTTCCATTTCATGAATTTTATTAATAAAAATATGAATTTACATAAAGATCCGCAGTCTAGTTATTTGTATTTATCAATGGTCATATTATATAATTTTTTTCGAAAACCAAACACAATTTGGGCTACAGAGGGTTATAGATATAAGCGTACAGTACAATTTGGAATATATAAAATTTCCAGTTTAATTCTGTTTCTATTACGAAAGCATAAAAGAACACATTTCTAGAAGAACTTGAATTGCAAAACGTTGAATTTGGTAGTTAAAACAGTGAAAATGGTTGAATCTTAGCTGAAAAAGCAGAGATTTTGGCACCTCTTTAAATCGTCGATCCGTGTTCGCTCCTCGACCTCGACCAGGAAACACCGTCCAATCGATATCGATCGCCCTCGCTGAAAGCATCCTAGGGGAAGCCAGCCAGCCAGGCTTCCTTAAAAAAATACCATCGCGGCCGATAAAATCTGGATTTGTTTACGCGGTATACTGAGCAAAGGTCCGTTCCCTCTGCGTTTCCAGATGGTCCTTCATGGCCAGGACCGTGGGATGATGTGGCGGGAGTCCTTCGTCCTCCACGAGATATCGCAGCGCTTCCGCTGCGCAGGCATCCCAACCGGCGCCCCAGGACATTGGGACTTGTTCCTGGCGACCACCGACGTCCTCCGGCTCCGAGTCCATTCTGAGACGATGGTCTAGACACTCGTAAAACTCCGTGAAGCCATGTTCCTTGGTGAACGAACGGGACGAGTCCTGTCTCTGACATCTTTCTGGGACCGTCTCTTGATAACGGCTCCCCTTCACCTCTTGATCCTGAAGGCAACCATGTTCCGTGTAGCTGGTGTCAGCCAGGTCCATGCGATCCCTATCGAACGAACTCCTCGCCAGAAGTCTGATCGGATTCTGCTTTTGTTGGGACTGCTTCAATTCCTCCGCTAGCGAGGCAGCCAGCTGGTGCAGCAGTCTGGTATTCTCCAACTCCTCTTCTTCCTCGTCCAGCTCGTCAGCGTCCAGGTCCACGCCTTCGTCCTCCGAAGAGGACAACAGGTCCTCGTTCTCGTCCTCCATGCCCAACAACGTTAGCAGTCTCTCCGCCGCTTCTGCGCAAATGGACAAATCGTCTTTCGTGTACATTAATCGTAGCAGATTCAGGGAGAGATGGTCTGGGTTAGAGATTTTTTTACAAAACAAGCAAAAGTTTCTTAATTTCAACGTCTTGCATACATATTCATTTACGTTTTATGGATGTTCACGATTTTTTTCAAGCGAAAATAATCGAAACGGACTGAATTACATGTCATCGAACAAGGTTCCTTTAAAAAAAAAAAGTGTCCTACTGACTGACACGATTTCGATCATTCTATTGTACCTATCTAATATGAAACAATTAAAGGATTCTTGACTGGTATGAAGCAAAATTAACAAAAAGTAATGAAAATTTAAAAAATGGCAGTATTTTAAATTTTGAATACCGATTTTCTTGACTTTTTTTTATGTTTTGTAAGCTAAAATAACAATAAGGAAAATTATTTTTTTTATAATTTTGGTTTAGACCATAATCACAATCATACTAATCAAGAATCCTTTTTTCGAAGTTCGGATAAGCAGAATGATTCGAATCGTGTCAGCCAGTAGGACACTTTTTTTTAAAAGAACTTTGTTCAACGACGTATAATTTAATCAGTTTTGATTATTTTCGCTTGAAAGAAATTGTGAACATTCATAAAACGGAAATAAATATACATATATGCAAAATGTAGAAACCCATACTTAACCTCTTTTTAACTGATTTTGGAAGAATAGACTCATAGCCAAGAAAAGTCTTTACAATTAAAGTAGAGACGTTCAAACACTTGAAAATACAAACTGAGACGAGCTTATCTTTCATTATTTAAATCAAATGAAACATTTGATTGTTTAAGAAGTCTTGATTATCCAAGCATACTTGATCATCCAAACAAACTTGATCATGTATTCTCATTTAATTATATTATTATATTTGAATGACAACGTTTGCTTGGATAAGATTTGAGTTTAGAGAATGATTATTTTGGAACAAGGATAAAAACCTTAATAAGTAATACAAGTATAATTCTTATAATTGAGATTCAAGTTTTTAACTTACTATATTATAGTTCTTCTCACATTTTGTATGAACAATCAAGTTGTTCAAACAATTTGAACAGATTGAATTTTCTGGAGTTTGATCAAATATTCAAGCTACTTAGATAACCAAATACTTAATTTGGCTTAAAAAAATGAGTTTTGTCTTGATTTGAATTTCAAGTACTTCGACAGTTTTAAATCAAAGACAGGTTGAGTCAATAAAAACTACAGTCGAAGTCTACTCTACGTAAAAGTGCTGTGATTTATTTACTTTTTGTAATTAACTTCTTAGTTTTTACTTCTCATCATAGTTTAAATTACAAATTTTGTTAACAGTTTTAGAGAATAATATGGTTTATGTCAACTAGAGATCATTACTAATTAAAGTTCAACGAAACCAAGTGGACAAAATTGAATGGATATTGCTTACCGCTCAAAATCAAGACCATAACTGCTTCTCTACATAAATCATTCTATGCAGAATGAATATCCTCGTGTACTCATAACAACGTATTTTTTTAATTTTTTCGATTAAACTAAAATATGATGAATCGCAGTGAATTCCAAAAATGAATTATTTTCGATCATAGAGAGGGCTTCTGTTATGGAAATGTTGCAAAAAAAATGCAGTATTTTTAAGAGCGCCGTTGCTTAATATTGCAAAAAATACATAAAATTCAATATTAAAGGCATTAGGAATAAACAGCTGTATGCTTTCTTGGCTATCTAGTTTTTCATCAGATAGAGATTAAATAGTTAAATTCAATAATAATTACTCAAGAGAAATTAATGTTACATCTGGTGTTCAACAAGCTTCACATTTGGGACCTTTTCTATTTATAATATAGAGTGTTTGGCCACTCCTGGGAAAAATTGTAACTGGAGATTCTAGAGGCCAAAATAAGACGAAAATCAAGAATACCAAATTGTTGATAGAGGCTTCGTTAAAAAGTTATTAACATTTAAAGTTCCGCCCGTATTGAATTTTTTTCTCGATAATGCGCAGGATTTCGGGGGTATATCTATTCACCAAAAATGATTGTAATTGATCCCCGCAGTCGAAAACAACTTTCCCAGAACGATTTGAAATTTTTTTTTCGTCGAAAAATTTAGGCACGTTGATTTGTCTTAAAAATTCGTTTTTCATTTTTAATCAATTTGGTTGGCGCTGTACAGAAAAGTTGTTTAATACTTTTTTATAGGTATCCGTGAGCTTTAGTTCTCTACTACATTTCAATGAGATACGTTCACTATTGTAAGAGTTATGACTATTTGAATATTGGACCATTTTTATGAGGTTTTTTTCATTTTGCGGAGTCAAGGAATAACTTTACGAAAAATTTTGGAATTCCCACATATTCTTCACCAAAATACGCGTTGTTTGCATTTTGGAACATTAAAATCCTTCGATCCGTTTAGAAGTTATGACGTTTTAAAGATATGCATGACATTTGGGGAGACATTTCCGGCCTCATATTAGATTTTCGGTAAAGAATTTTTTTCTCGAAAATGCGTAGGATTTCGGAGGTATGTGTAATGACAAAAAATGATTGTAATCGATCCCTGTAACCGAATATAATTTTTTCATTCAATTTTTTCACTAAATTTTTATTATATGCCGATAATCTTAAGATATAAATGTATAAATGAGTATAATCAGCAAAATGCTCAATCAATACAAAATGACCTTTACAGGTTTCAGAATTGGTGCTCATTAAATAAATTGTCCCTCAATCTAGATAAGTACTATATTGTTAAGTTTAGTAATAAGAAAAATAATATTGTTTATGATTATACTCTAAACGGTATCGTACTAACCTTGCTTAATCATGTTAAAGATCTTGGTATAACTTTCTCTTCTAACTTATCTTTCAAAGTTCATTATGAAAAAATTATTTCGCATAGTCTTTACTCTCTGGGACTTATTCATAGAGTTTCCAGATACTTTAGTAAAACGAACGCACTCAACACATCACGTTGACAAGACCTATTCTAGAATTTGGCAGCATAATTTGGTCTCCTTATTACAAAACATATATCGACAACATTGAGAGAGTTCAACACACATTTCTTCGTCTTAATCACATAAGTATGACGACTTACTTATTAACACTAATCTTCAAACATTGCATAACAGAAGAAAAATCACAGATATTATGTTTGTACGTAAGCTAATCAAAGGTCATATTTCGTGTTCAACGATTACTCAATTGTTTCCTTTGTACGTACCATCAAGATATTTAAGAAATCACTTTCTATTTTGTTCTGAAAGTTACCGCACAACGTTTGGATCTCAGAATTGTGTAAATAGAATGATTAGTCATGCAAATTTTGTACACACTAAAACTGATTTAATTGAACAATCATTAGAAGGTCTAAAATTATCCTTACAACGTATTGTAAGTTAATTTATTTTAAAATTTTATAAGCGATAATGTTTGACTATATCCACATCTGTAGCTTCTTACATATTACATCTTTGTACTATAGGGTTTATTTCCGTTAATAAATGAATAATAATATTGTGGCGAATATTGAACGGACGAGATCGTTTTTCGAAAATTCACTTATGCAAGACTGTGATCGACATTTTAACTCTCTGGGGCACGCTGGGATTAACAGTGTCCCACCCTTTTGATGCACCGTAATGCATGGTGGGACATTTTTAGTTTATATTTCGTCTTATTTACGTGAAGCAGTTGGTAATATCTTCAACAAATGTTACAAATGTATTCACTTATGTCGGCAACATTCAACATGTCAATACAGGTTCATCAATTGTTGCAAGCGGAAGATTTATTGCGACAACTATTACTATTTGTTGGAAATCCTATAAATACAATACAAAACTGAAACGAGTAATGTAAAATGGAATGTGAAATGAAATATTTCAGAATCTAGATACGTATATGTTTAAAACAATAGACAGCGTCCTAATAACCGCTACAGCGAGGCGCGATCGCTAATGAATGTTTGTCGTTATGAGAATGTCGCTCTGAAAATATCCCATAATATCCAATACTATTTTTACATTATGTGATACCTTTATTAATAAAAATATACCAATTTTGTTTAATTTAAAACGCAACAAAAATTTCTATGCAACATGGGTCTATTTTGTTATCTGAAATCCTGTGCCGCAAAGAGTTAAAGAAGCTCAAAGATATTCTAAAGAACCGTCGAACGAGTATTCTGATGGATGGAAAGAACATGAAAGGAGCCTGAGAAGTCGGGAGAACTCGATTTAGTCGTCGCGACGAGCCCAGTAGCCGCCGATAAAGTAATGCCACGAATCAAAGAGGATCGCCGCGAGGACCGGAATTCGGGTTCGACTCGGTGCCCTGGTTTTGCTCTCTCCTGTGGGAATCCTGTACCATGAGCCTCCCATGGGAACTACCTGTCGCTACCCACCCCATCATCCGTCCTGCGAATCATCGAATTTCGCACGAGCCTCTCTCTCGTCTCGGTATCGTAGCGCGGAACCACGATCTACGGCGTCCACGCGCCCCTTCTGAGAACCCTTGGCTATGGGGTCGTCAGGTAGGGCCAGTCGGGGCTTACCTGTTCCTGGGAACGATGTGGATACCATCTACGCAGGGGGTGTTCAATTAACCCTCGTACGACCAACGGCAGGATCACTTTGACCCGTGAAGGATAACACGGTTCGACACAGACGCGCTCGAAAATTTCAAATAGTAATTTAAAAATAATCGTTTCGAACAATGTGTAAGCAGCCTCTAGCACGAAGTATGCATTTAAAAGTTATTCATTTAGTTAGTCGCTTGTCAATAATAATTTCATTAATTGCGTTCGAGTTAGCCTTCCGTACGAACTATTGTATTCAAATATTAAAGGAAAAATATCTTACAAATGTTGATTGGCGTTTCATAAACGAGACGATTATTACAAGATCTAAGTAACGAAACCAAAAAAATCGGGATTCTAATTTAGTAGGGTAGATCGACGGCGGTTGTAACACTTGAATTATAGAATATGATTACATAAAAACTATTGCACTTACACAACAATGCTTTGTACAAACGTGTTACCTACTTATCTGGGATTATTGAATTACAGATATTTTGTTATATGTTGACGAATATCTGAGTTATTAAATAAAAATGGGGCAGTTGTAACGCACCATAGAGACGATAGTAATGCAAATCTAATTTTAGAAAATTAAGACATTTACGAGAAGAAATTATAGTGAAAAAAGACAAAATTAATGTTTTGATATGTAGAAAGGTGAAATTTTTATTAGGTGTCACAAATGTGACAAATAATTCATTTTGATAAAATTCTGACAATTACAACATTGAACCCATTTTTCATTAGATTTGCTTGTGCTACAGGATTCCTTACACACAATGCAATAATATTTTTTATTTTCTTCCTTATTTCTTATTGATATCTTGACATTTTTATACTCCAACTGCACTTATAAACTTTAATTATAAATTTTCATTAATGATACTCTTATGGATGCTCTGTAACGATCAGCATTTCTTTAGAAGACACCAAATTGAAGATTTAAAATAAGAAAGAAGGATTAAATTTGTTAAAAGAGCATTTAATTACAATTTTAAATTAGTAAGAAAAGTTAACTTTCGAGTGTCGAAAAGTTATTTCCTTCATTATACAATTGTTGAATATCATGCTATCTAAGCATGATAGATGAGCGTGTTCTAAATGTTATTATATACCTGAAACTTGTACTAATATTTATTATATATTTTGAGATATTTACAATCTTACAATCACCCCCGTGTTACAATCGTCATCGATCTACCCTATTATGTCTTATCAACTATATTTCATTTTTATGAAAGAACTTTTGTCAAGTTGACATGAGATAACCAATAAAATGATGTTGTTTTCATTATTATCTCATGTATCTTTATGTTTATTTAGATAATGGCGTAAGTCATTTTTTCCTCCGATGCGTAGCGAGAGAAGAAGTAAAATTGTCATAAAAATATAATTATCTCTACGTAACCGAAGAATACTATAAATTAATGAAGAAATGCTATAAGATAGTATAAATTGTATGATACAATAAATTTTTTTATAGAACTTCAATGGATTTTAAGGATGAATTTCATGCTTTAGATCATTTTCCAAGAAGGAGGAGACCAAAATTATTTTATAACCTACAATTAACACAAATAACACAAATTTAATGGATTTGTTATTTTACGTTCTTCCTATTCATCACAAATATTTTAAAGCTATTCAAGTGTGCAATTCAGAAAATCTTGTAGTTGAAGCAAAAAGTACATAAATATCCATTGAAATAATAATTATTGAGTTGCAATCATAAAATAAAAAATACAATTTTTAAAATAAATTTTTGGTATTATCGTAGGTCAATAACTAGGATATACTATTAATTTTGGAAGTGACATATGCCAAAAATACACATTTTCATACAGTTATTCGTGAAGTTGAATGATCTTAAATAAATCTCACATTAACAAAATATTTAATTTGTTATACAATTTATGTTTAATTACAACATTTAAATATCTCAAAACGGGAAATATATGACTTAAGCCACTTTCATAATAACTGGCACAAATAATGTGTTTTAATTGATCTTGGGTCCTCCGTTCGTTAAATTGAAATATTATTTATTTGAGAAAATAACATTCATTTCTTAAATGAAAAATTTTGTTCCCCAAACGAAATTTAAAAAATACACTGAATAATATATAAGAATAATAATTGTAAGTGTACAATAGTATTACTAACATTAATGTTCTTTACATTAATATGTTAATATCTAAGTGCAATAACACACACATAAGTAAAGAATATAATAAATATACATTATACATATACAATCAGTGATATTCACAGACTTCAATATTATTTATCGAAGGAAATATTTGTTTTAATTTGTAATAGACGTCCACCAAGAAACAACTTCTATTCGTCAAAACCAAGTACAGGTAACCCTCCCATAACACGGTAGATAGGTTCCTAGAAAATGCCGTGTTGTGTGAAACCGTGTTATATGCGACCCAGAGCTAGTACAAAAAGGGGAGTTACGTTCCGAAAATGTATTAAAAACAAATTTTTTTTTCAATTCTACATAAGCAACTTAATTTTTATGAAAAATATAAATGTTTGTATAAAACAAAAAATATTATTTTAATTTAATGCAACCTTAATTTAATAAATTATAATTTGTTTATACTTTTTCATGTAAAACCACTGTAGTTCATTATTCCGTCGTGTCATTATTTTAAGGTAATTTCGTTTTTAAATATGTTAAGCAAAAATCATGTTATCCAGTGCTGTAGAAGTACAGCGTTGTACAAATTTTTTCGTAATTTTCTTATCGTGTTAAAGCGAAACCGTGTTATAAGATGCCGTGTTGTAGGAGGGTTCTCGCAATTTATGAATCGTGTTATAACAAAACCGTGTTATAGGAGGGCTAACTGTATTAAATAAATGATTTATTTCGTGAAGCGACAAATAAATCATTCGGTTGGAAATACATTGATTCATTTTTCATGTAAAATACTTCGTGAAATAATGGTGTTATTTTGAAATAGATTTCTTAAATAATTCTGAAAATTAATTTTAAAACAATATACTTCGAAAACTTTTCAAAACACCCAGGTTTGTATATTACGGAGTGCAGTAGAACTAAAATGAATAAAAAATGTAACAAAGGTTATGGTTCAAGGTCATAATCATTAACATATTATGAAAGGAACCGAATATTAAATCGATTGAAATCCTGCAAAAAATTCTGTACAAATAGTGACGAAAAAAATGGATAAGATTTTTGTATCTTGTAAAGACTCCCTAAAAAAATTAGTATGTAAGAATTATTGCTGGTCTGACGCACCGTGATACTGCAAGGCATGCTATCAGATTAAAGTGAAACATTCTAGTTCAATAACACCAAGTGTCAACATTGAAGAAAACATTGAACGAAACTCTATTATTTGCCGAGGAAGTTTTTGCAGTTTTTAAAATATTTAAAACGTAACATACAGGGTGTTCGGCCACCCCTGGAAAAAACTTTAATGGGGGATTCTAGAGTCCAAAATAAGACGAAAATAAAGAATACCAATTTGTTGATGGAGCTTCGTTAAAAAATTATTAACAATTAAATCCAAAAATTTCAAATCGTTCTGGAAAAATTATTTTCGGTTGCGGGGGGGCAATTACAATCATTTTTGGTGAATACACATACCTCCGAAATTCTATCCATTTTCGAGAAAAAAATTCGAGAAGGTACTGAAATTTTTAGACGAAATTAAAAAATTTCAAATCATACTTAAAAAATTATATTTAGTTACAGTGGTCAATTACAAGCATTTTTGGTGAATAGACATACACCGAAATCCTATACACTTTCGAGAAAAAAATTCTCTTCCGAAAATATAATGTGAGGTTAGAAATGTTGTCCTGCATGTGTATGTTTAAAACATCATAACTTCTAAACGAATTGGAGGATTTTAATGTTTCAAAATGCAAACAACGCGTATTTTAGTGGAGAATATGCAGAAATTCTAACAATGTTGAAAAAGGTATTCTTTGACACCGTATAGTGAGAAAAACCCCCTAAAACTGGTCCAATTTTCAAACGGCCAGAACTCCTACAATAGTAAAGGTATCTCATTGAAATTTTTTTCTGAAGCAGAGCCCATGGATATCTACAAAAAAGTATTAGACAACTTTTCTGACGATTTTTTAAGACAAATCAACATGGGATAGGTGCCTAAATTTTTCGACAAAATTGAAAAATTTCAAACACTCCGGAAAAATTATTTTCCGTTGAGGGGGCCAATTACAATAATTTTTGGTGAGTAGACCTGCCCCCGAAATCCTACCCTCTTTCTAGAAAAAAATTCAGTACGGGCGGAACTTTAAACGTTAATAACTTTTTAACGAAGCCCTCATCAACAAATTGGTATTCTTGATTTTCGTCGTATTTTGGCCTCTAGAATCTCTCATTAAAATTTTTCCCAAGGGTGGCCGAACACCCTGTATAAGTAATTTCGACCATCGTCGTCGTCATCATTTTTCAAGAATAAAAGAAATTCGAATAAGGAGTTGAACTTTTCAAATTAAATAAAATTGCTATCTTTATACTTTATAGTTCGGTAATTGGAGAATCGACGTTCGGACAAGCAGTCGAGATTGAGTAAGAAATTAAGAAGAGGCCAGGGGGAATCTTAAGAAAAGTTTCGGCAAGCTGTTATTTTTTTAGGGTCGAGGTAGAGCCAGGGGGATCGAACAAGGAAAACTGTTCTCGTTATGAATTATGTAACAACGCGATGTTGTTGGGAATATAGTTGGGAAACAGAATTTGCGTCCGCTTATGGAAATAGTGTTTGCACAGATACATCGTATTTACCCGCTGAATATCTCGGATACAGCTTTTGATAAATGAAGGGATGAAGCACGTATCCTCGGAGAAGTTGAATCTTCCATTTGCTCGCGCAATGGTTGCTGTACCATTTCGAATAACACGACATTCTGCTTGAAATATGCACCCGATCCTAACAAACAACACCGATTAAAGTAAAATATTCTTATCGTTCTGAATCCTTTATTGAATGAATTGTGTTTTACCTTTAAAAATTTTTAGAATTTTTTGAAAAATGCGAGTCAATATTAGATAGTTTAAAATTTATTCGTAATTCATAATACTGCAATATAGTCATTTTTAAAACATGAAAAGACATAGAAAAACTATTTAGACAAAAATATTCTGTTCTACCCCACCAGACATGGTTAATTTTTAATTGAAGGTGCTATAGGTATCTGAAGAATTTTATTTTTATTTTCTAGAATGTTCAATTTTTTATGTTAAAGTTCGTTGGAATTTTGAGAAATAAAGTATCAGTACACATCTATCTTAAAACTAATTAGTTTCGAGATATTCAGCTGCTAAGGTATTAAGGCTCCGTTAAATTATGTAATTCTAAATTGGATATTTTATTGAAGAAAATGAAAATGTGTTCTCTCCTTTCTTAAAATGATATATTATATATTGGACCAAACAATTTTTGTACGCTTGATAAATAATTCAATTAATATTTATATATTTTTCTGTGAGTTGAAACATTCTTTTTAGTACTTTCACTCTACAATTATAAAATGAAACTATTTTTTGGTCGCTCATGCATCCATGAATTAATATTCAAACTATAGTACATTACTGTACCTTCAGAAATATCGTGAGAGCTTACTTTATAGAAATTATTTATTTACAAACTTATGAAGGAAAATATTGAAGTCGAGAAAAATATCGATAAATTTTGTTACAGAAAAATATATTTCAACACCCATTGATTACATATTGGCTATTAAAAAAAAGTTTTTTTCCTGATGGGATTTTAATGAAAGTTTATATTTAAGTTTTACATTTTCATCTTAAGATCCAACTAAAATTTCTACAAAATCGGTACATGAATCATAGTAAATCTTCTGACACATATTTCTGATTTGTGAAAATACTAAAAAATGTTTGAAAAAGAATTAAATCTTCTCTATTTTCTCCAAAAGGGACAACTTAAACTAAATCGTTCGTTGCATTCTTAAATCACATTAATAACGTATACCACGAATTTTGTGATTAATATATTTATCAAAATATTAAAATTAATATCTTGAATTTAAGTAGTATTAAAGCGATGTGTCGTAATCTGATCAGTCGAATTTTGCAATAGATGATTAATGTTTGAAGAGAACTAGAAATTCGAATAAATAATTCGTAAAAGTCTTGAAAAATGAATAGTGAATATCTTAATCTTTGTCTTTGACGTTTGATCGGAGACAATCTTTCTGCCAATGGGAGAAACGGGTCTCGATTAAGATCTGAACTGGCATAACTTTGGCGGGAAACCAAGGAACGACGTACCTCTCACGAACCAGACGATTTTTTTCTGGCACAGGGCATTTTTTGAGAAGCAGCACATGCATTAGCGACTCTTTTTTTTCTTTACCCCATCGACACCAAAGGAGAGTGTAGACCAGTCAGAAACGAGTTCATTGTTTTTTTCCCCCCAGAGGACAACCCCCCAGGACGTGGATGCCGGACGTTCCCACAGGGATACCCAGATTTAAATGTCTCCTTTCTATGGTCTCCGAGACGAGCCCAGGCCGGATTGAGTTAGGTTAGTCAACGATTTAAAGAGCTTGAAGGGCATCAAACGCATCCGCGAGTAATTCATCCCACGGCCAGGATCTGGAAACATATTTCCGTGGCGACGGAAACTTTTTCGAAGATCTCAAAAAATAAACGAGAAAAAGTAACGACTTTGCCATTTTCCCGGGTATTGTTCAATATATGTATAGTAATAAAAAACAGTTTAATGCCAACACTTGATGACATGATTCGTATTAACAATTATTTTCACGGTTATTTATATCCAAATTCTGTCAAAAAGACACCTTTTTGTCGAAATAACTATATATAAAATCGCATTAGAGATAGTGGTAATGGAGAAACGATTGTCATATAAGTGTTGCATGTGCGCAAGGTAGGTATACTTACCGGGTGAATACGTGTATTATTGCCAAAATTTTAATTTATATTGCATTTAAAATCTCAGTATATCGAGTCCTGATTCATACACTTAATATGATTCAGTCAAAACGTTCGTATCGATCCTACAATTGGAATCGTGCAGTATCAGACGGTGAATAATCTTCTGCGCACCTACCTTGCGCACATGCGGCGCTAGTGTTCCGAAACCTTGCGACAACTTCGATGATTGTCTACGTTTTAACATAATTATGTGTTAACGATTAAATGGATTTAAATGAAAATTAATATTTAAATTATATATTCTTCTTTATAGTTCTGATTAAATTCTGAACGATATCCGTCCATGAATAATGATGGTTACGTCTTCTGGCTATTCGACTTCTGATAACTTGATAGTTTTAAAAACTCGAATAGAGAGCAGATTATAGAGAATTAAATAATCATTTTCTCTACCTTGTCTGTTAGCGAAATTTTATTACGTACTGAAATCACATTAATATATTCTTTTTAATTAAAATAGTATCGAAGCGCTGTTTTTGATTTTCAGGAACAAGGATATCCGTGAAACGAAATTGAAACAATAATTATTAGGTGTAGAAATGAATAATCCAAATTATCTTAAACAGTTATAAAATCAAGTTTAAAGTCAATAGATTTTTCCGCTCTTTTGCGATCATATAGTGTTGACATATAGCTAGTTAAAACAAAAGATAGTTTAGCGAAAGGCCCAACATAATCTTCAAAAGTATTCAATTCAGTAGAGTCGAAAATGGCAACAGATAAGGTGCATATCCGACACTACATTCTTTACGAATTCCAACAAAGGAAAAATGCTGCAAGAGCATGTGAATCGATTTGTTCCTTTCTCGGTGAAGGTGTTGTATCGTATGATGTGTGCGCATTTTGGCTTAAGCGGTTTAAAAGCGGTGATTTGAGTCTAAACGGAAAACAACGCCCTGGAGGCCCTCGGAAGTGCGACAACGATGATTTGGAACAACTGCTTGCTGAGAATGCAGCACAAACGCAAAAAGAACTTGCAGAACAATTAGGAGTAACCCAGCAAACGATTTTCAAACGCTTAGGTGAAATCTTATGGAAAGATCCAGAAAGAAGGAAAGTGGGTTCCGCATGAACTTACTGCAACCAACAAAAATCACCGAGTGGCAGCGTGTCTTTCTCTTCTCAATAAGCAGCGTCGGAAGTCTTTCTTGTGGAAAATCGTTACGGGCGATGAGAAGTGGATACTCTATGACAATCTGAAATGCAGAAAGTCATGGGTAAATCCCGGCGAAGCATCAACATCGGTTGCAAAACCCAATCGCTTCGGAAAGAAGGTTCTTCTCTGCATTTGATGGGATATCAAGGGCGTGGTTTATTAGGAGTTGTTGGAACCGGATGAAAAAGTTACTGCGGACTATTACCAACGTCAATTAATCTGCTTGAGTCAAGCATTGGAACGAAAACGTCCGTATACTGGCAAAGAAGAACGTCCAGTGAAATAGTTGCATGCCAACGCCAGGCTACATATTGCTTCCTATACAAAAGACACCATAATGAGTCTTGGCTGCGACGTCTTGCAGCACCCGGCGTATTCACCAGACATTGCTCCCTCTGATTATCACCTTGTGCGGTCGATGCAACATGCCTTATCCGATATGCACTTCCAATCAGTGGATGAGATCCGAAAATGGCTTGACGACTTTATCGGGTCCAAAAACGTAAAATTTTCCCGAGATGGAATCCATCAGCTACCTGAAAGATGGCTTGAAGTTATAGAAAGTAACGGCGAATACTTTGATTGAACAATTCAACTTACTTTCTTTTAAAATAAACATTGAATGTGACTGAAAAAATTGGATTATTCATTTGTACACCTAATATGATCTGTGATATTTGTCTCGAAGTTAAGGAAATCGTTTAATTAATATTTTTCAAGGTATAGTTAGCAACGAAAGTCTATCATTCTTAGCGCGCTACGGATGAAATTCTGTTCCACTGTACCGTGCCGCAATTTCCAGCAGAAGATTGAAATTTCTACGATTATAAGCGTAGAAGCGCCACGAATCGGCCGCTATTAGCATATAAAATTCATATTTCAAAAAGGGGCCAGTGTATCCGAACGACCGTAAACGGAAAGTTATTCTCCCCGGTGGACTGGTGAGACGCCAGTGTCGCGGCGCTTTGTGATTAATGATAACGACCTACAAAACTTTTAATGAATCTTATAAATGGGTTTTGGAACGCTCGCGACCGAGAGAGTCGTTATCTCTTGTCTCAATGCAGGATCGCCTTAATTTTCAACCGCGAGCTTTTAACAAGTTCGTAGAAATCCAATCGGCTCCACTGGAGATTTATTTGTTTGCTTGTTTAGGGATAATTAATGAACCACCATGTGTTAAGTTAATGTATTAATATTGGCAACGTTCCATCAATCAAAATTTACGACCAGCCAATCCAATTTCTACGATACAATTTAAACAGTTTTAATCTAATTATCACAGAGCAAATTTTATTCTAGAATAACGAATAAAAGTTTTAGATTCAGTCGTAAACTAGCTTCTGCCAACAATTTCAAGAGTCTAATTGTAAGTGGTAATTTGAAGATTGGATTCTAATTTCCTAATTTACGAATAAAATGTAAACAGAAGTTAGTTTACGAACGAATCTAACATTTTCATTCGTTATTCGTTATTCGTCAAGTAGTAAATTTCCTGTTTTAACCCTAATTGTGAAAATAAAAGTCAATTGAAAATATTAGTTTTTCTGATACAGGGACTAGTTGCATTTAGTTTAATTAACTTTATATAACTTTTGACATCCATGAAATGGAAACTGGACGTTCCGGTCGCAAGTTCTGAATAGTTTTGACTCCCATTGAAACTGCTGAGACCTGGAAACCAATCGAGTGACGGTGATCGACATTTCGATCGATAAACAGTTGATACATTGAGAGGAATAGAGTAGCTTAATTCACAACAAACCAAGCGTTGAATATTTTTTATCTAACGACTTTATGCACCGAGCAAGCACGAACAAAGAAAATATACTAAACAGGATGAAAAGACAAAGTTTAACGAAGAAAACTGTTGCACAATCTACCTTAAATTAGGATTATCAATCTTAACGGAGGAAAATGTTAACAGCTATAAAAGACTTTATCTTTTTCAATCAATGGAATTTTCAACGAGGAAGATTACTTCGAAAATTGCGTCCACAGAAAGAAACTCGATATCTCGAAAAGAGTTTAACTTAATTTTCGATGGCGCAAGCGAGAAGGAAACTCAAACAGCACTCTTCTTGCAAGCGCCCGACTATTCGGACTTTTATTGAAGCACGGAGAGAGTCTGAAATGAAACTTTTACGCGACTTCCGGTGGGAATTGTTGAGAGAGATTACGTCGCTTTTTGACAAGTTAGAGATAACATTTCTACAAGCTTCTCTTTGAAATTCTCCAATTGCTTTACCTTCGAGAGTATGAGTCTGAAGAGTCTGTCTGGAATTTCATTTCCGAGGAATTGAAATTTCACTGACCGTTACTCCAACTTTTACTTTTCTCTTCCTTCTTCTCCTTCAGAAATCTACAGAAATTGTTTGTAATAGTGTATATTCCTGTAAAAAATGTAATCTATCGATTTGCCAGAAACCTTTGTTTCATCATATAATGTAAACATTAATGTAAATTCGCGGAATAATCTCCATTGGAGGTTGAAACTGCGTTAAAAAAAAAAGTATATACTTTTCAATTTATATTTCGAACCTGACACGAGTCCTTTTCAAAATATAAAAGATTAAATTGCATTTATTAGAACAGATGACTTAATAATAGGAATACATTCCACTCGACATATTATTATTTATATGTTTGTATAGATACGACTAAAAATTATACGATGTATACAGGGTGTTCGGCTATCTCTGGGAAAAATTTTAATGCAAGATTCTAGAGGACAAAATAAGACGACAATCAAGAATATCAATTTCTTGATTGACGCTTCGTTAAAAAGTTATTAAAAAATAAAATTCAAAAATTACAACTCATTCTACAAAAATTATCTTTGGTTGCAAGGGTCAATTACAATCATTTTTGGTGTATAAACATACGCCAGAAATCCTAATCACTTTTTAGAAAAAAATTGGAGAAGGTGTGAAATTGTTCGATAAAATTAAAAAATTTCAAATCGTTCTGGAAAAATTATTTTCGTTAGCGGGGGTCAATTACAATCATTTTTGGTCAATAGACATACCCCCAAAATCCTACGTATTTTCGAGAAAAAAATTCAGTACCGACGGAACTTTCAACGTTAATAACTTTTTAAGGAAGCCTGCATCAACAAATTGGTATTTTTGATTTTCGTCTTATTTTGGCCTTTAGAATCTCCCTTTAAATTTTTTCCAGGGGTGGCCGAACACCCTATATGCATATATAGGATATTTAATTGTAAATTCAATTTTATTTGTTTTAAGAATTTTACAATTCTGTTATATTTCGATTGTAGAATGCTAGGAATTATATGATAACATTGTAGCTAATTTTATCAGGGATTAAATGATGCACTAATATTGATCAATTAGCATATTAGTGTGTCACTTAATTTCTAATAAAGTTAACGAAACGTTAGATAAATTGCAACTAATTTCATCAGGAATCAAATCACACACTGATATATGATTGATTAATTGCAGCTATCTTCATCCGGTATCTAATGACACACTGATATTGATCAATTGCAACTAGATAAATCAGGAATCAAATTACATACTGATGTTAATCAATTGCATAAAAAAAATTATACGAAACGTTACCTAATCGAATGAACAAGGTGATACAAAGTAACGACGAGTCTAGCTAATATTAACATTATAAAAAGTGATAATATTGTTTAACCTCTTGCCGTACAATAACGAGTCTGACTCGTTATAAGTTCTTGATGCCAGATTTCATGATCATAAGGCTACTCACTCGTCATCGAGTCTTATATGCTAAAATCAACACATATTTACATTTACGAAGTACTCATAAAACAAATCTATTCTTTTTCGTGGTCATTCCTTATACGAACAAATTTAAACAGAATTAAATAGTATGAGTTTGACAAATTATTTGAAATTACATCGTACGTCAAGGGGTTAATGATAGGTATACATTTTATTAATTTTCAAAAATAGTGTCTTATAATTTTGTTATAATAAGTTTAAATGGCAAATTTGTTGTAATATTCATTTAATTTACGAAGATATTATTTAACAATAATTGGTCTTGTTTTACGTGTGACATTGTTTGATATAAATACTCAAATTAAGCCCCTATTCGAGAAATTCTGAGGATATTCTACAATTTTGTTCGCTATATTATCCGTACGTTAAAATAGGATACAACCTGCGCAGAGCTCGGATAACAGAAAGCTTCTATCGACCGAAGAAAATGTTTAGTCGGAAGAATTTGCACGTTAAAAAGTTCTCGCGTTGATTTAATCTTATCGCCGTTGAAAACAGCTATCAAAGGAAACGAGGTAGCAGTCTCGTTGATGAGACCTTCATTTGAAATGCAGGAAAAATTAGGTCGTTCCCATTTAGAAATCCGAGAGGAACGATCATTGAAATTCCCAGGTACCGCAGAACGATGAAACACAGGGAGAGGAGGGGGGAAGGCTGGTCGCAGAAAAGGCACGACCCTTCCAAGCTGTCAACTAAAATTTTCCCGAGATTTCTGCGCATCCAACGGCAGGGCAGGTACGCAGGCAAGAAGGGATCGTGGAAATGTTTCCGTTTCGTCCGTGAACACAGCAAAATTTCCCCATATTCCCAAAGCAGACTCGATTACCCCTGTTTCGTCTGACAAAGGATCGCGTTTAACCGAACGTTTCAGCCATGAACAGCGCACGGTCGCGTTATTTATGCGCCGGAAATAAAAGCCGAGACAACGAAGTTCGAGGCGGTGTTTACAGCTTGCCAGAACCGAGAATTGTATAAATAAGTTTTATTACTACGGCTGGAGGGGAGAAGGTTACTAATAATTATTGCGGCTTGTTGGAAATAAATCGCTCCGCGATAGAACTCGTACGGATATACAAAGTATTCGGGCATCCCTGGGAAAAATTTCAATAAGAGATTATAGAGGCCAAAATAAAACGAAAATCAAGAATACCAATTTGTTGATTGAGGCTTCGTTAAAAAATTATTAACGTTTAAAGTTCCATCCGCGAGACGGCAATCTGCGAACAGCTGCGTGGAAGCGATAGTAGTTCTCACCACAGACGAGGTATACGATTATAGAGCTCCATTAATACACATTTCTTGAATTTTGAATCATTAAATCCCCTAATCCGTCCAGAAGTTATGATTTTTTAAATATACGCATGAAATTTCGCGGAAACATTTCTGGTCACACAGTATATTTTCGATTAGGAATTTTTTTCTCGAAAGTACGTAGGATTTCGAGGATATGCGTATTGACTAAAAATGATTGTAATTGACCCCTGCAACTAAAAATAATTTTTTCAGAATAATTTGAAATTTTTTAATTTTGTCGAAAAAATCCACCTACTCGAAGTATTTCTCAAAAGTGCGTAGGATTTCAGGGGTATGTCTATCCACCAAAAATGATTGTAATTGATCTCCACGGCCAAAAATAATTTTTTCAGAATGATTTGTAATTTTTTAATTTAATTTTTTAATAACTTTTTAACGAAACCTCGATCAAGAAATTGATATTCTTAAGTTTCGTTTTATTTAGGCCTCTAGAATCTTCCATTAAAATTTTTGTCAAGGGTGGCCGACCACCCTGTATACGCTATCGTCCATCAGTCACCGGACATTTTTGCTCGTCCATCTTGGAAAATGCAAATGAAGGTACAGATACATCTTTCCGAAGCGACTTTATTATCTTACACTTAGTTAGTCATTTTAAGTTACTACCTTACTAGAAATTTTATAACGCTCGTATGAAATTAATATAAATGTGTAATAAGTAATATTGCTTGAGGGAGCAAATTCTTAAGATAAACATGTTTATAATCGACGAAGGCCTCGTGGATAATATTACAGAAAGGTTGGAATGATATTAATAATAAAAATACTAAAAAAACAATTATTGATAAAATTCTACCATTAATTTCAAAGATCGTTGTCAAACGAGGTTGATACATGCATTTTATTTACATGCGAATATTTTTAATCGTTCGCTGACATTTTGGTAAAATCTATGACATACACTATGAGTTACGTTTCCTTTATAATGAAATAAATAAATAAGTGTTATTTCTATAATTTTGTATAATTAGTTTTTTAATTAATTTGCATCGTTTCATTTGTCAAGTGTACAATGACTTATGGATGAGAGTGTAGATAGTATACCCTTATTTAAAAGTCATAGGATAGCTAAATTCCATAAAGACCTACAAAAATAATATTGGAATCGTTGAAATATTTAAGGGGAAGCGACCTTTTATCATATTTCACATAATTTTTTATGCATACAATAGAAAATGTATCAAATAATTTACACAGAATTTTACTAAAATCGTTAATAATATTCCGTTATGAAGAACAAGTTCTCTCGAGTTTTCAAGGAATTCTACAGAAATAAATAAAACCGTAAAATTTTTTACCGGACCAAAACTTTTATTTCAGAGAATAGCAAACTACATAACTTAAAGTTTGTCTTATTACTTATTTTTGTAACCTCGCTAAAAATGAATCCTATTTAAATTGACTTTCTTTAACATTTCAACTCGAGAATTCATTGTTTTAGTTCCATAAGTGACACAAGCGGATCAAATCGTCAGAAAATAATATTTTCTCAAATTGGGAGAAACGAGAATCGATGATACACTGATTGTTTATAAAATGTCGCGTCCAACGTATCGCTCGACAACTCGAGATGTCATCAAGGCGCAAACTAACTAAGAACTCTAAGAACAACTATACCGAGTCCAGATCAATTGCCAGTAATAACTACTATTAACGCTGTCCGGCGTCGAAGCAGACCAAGATTCAAAGTAATCACCGCCCGAGCCAATTAAATACACTTAGGAGCTTCAATCTCGATCCCATTCAGACCAACGAATTATCGATCGGGGAAGATCGATCCGGGCTGCGTGCAATGGCAATTAAACGCGATTCCAGGTGACTTGGAGGAACCTAAAAGAAGCACGAAGATCGAATGCTACTCATTGGCCAAATTGAACTCGATAGGACACCGTGATCGATACTACCGATCGTTCTTGATCGCGAGACCAAAAATTTGCCATCGTCGTAAAAGAGTTATCGTTCCAAGGGGAAAGACAACCACCGAGCAGAAGGACCGGGTAATTAGGAGCGATTACGGGACGAGTTTAAGCGATCAGTGCGAGCAGCGTAAGAGGAACTGATTATAAAGTGGTAAACCCTGGGTATACATATATACATATATGTGTACTTTGTCATGGAGTCGTCGCGCGATTACCAAGGACGTAATTACTCGAATCCTGGACGATCACTCCTGATGGGTGAGATAACAAAATTCCGAACCCTTTTTAAATATCATTCACTGAATATGAGTAGCAAATCCCTTTTACGTGATTGAAATTCAATTTTCAAATTTTACTACTTAAATAAAATTTTCTTCCCAATGCTTTGACAGCGCTCCAAAGGCTTAACACTAAACCTACCAATACTTCATGTATATCTATTTCCACCATGACTTGTCAAATGACCAGTCTTCCTTTTTCTCTTTTACGAGGCAAGGTACTTCCAACTTTTACATTATATGTATAGAAATTTATGATTTAAGGTTTTTATATCGTAAATTATTTCTTACAGCATACATTTTAAAAATCTGTACAAAAATATTCAATACTTTTACTCTAAATGTGCATACTTAGCACTTTAACTTGATACAGAAAATTTACAAACTATGTCAAAATTTTTTAATTTTCATCGGATAGAAGATTAAACGCCCTTGAAAACAAATTTCTTTCAAGTCGATACCGTAGTTAATTCCAGTGAAAACAATTATTTACGAAAAAATGCTGGCATAGTAATTATGCAAACATCATGTATATAAATTTAAATTCATTTTCAATTAACTAAACAATTTATAATCCAGTTTCATCGCACACCAGTCATATAATCAATAGGAATTGATGAAACTTCGTTAGGTGTATAGCATCAAAGTAAATATCAAAATAAATATAGAAGATAGAATAAATTATAACAGTAGTTATAATCATGTGATAGAGGATAGAGAACCCTTTAAAATGAAACTTGTTTCGAGTCGATAGCGTAATTAGTTCCGGAGATATAAGGTTCGAACCGTTTGTTTAGTTTTCAATGTTTACGTCGGCGCTGGGTCAATGACCTCGCGTGTAAATTCTTGAAAATACTACGTCACTCGGTCACGATTGTTACGACACACATGCAAAAGAGAGAGGTCCGACGCGTTAGACGAAGACAGACATAGTTAAATTTAAAAAATGTCCCCCTCATTTAAATTACGATATTTCCAAAACGCAAAGTCAAATCGATGTAAACCAAAACAATTCTAAAGGGAAGGCCTTGCCACTTCTAACAGTGGCTCAATGAAGGAGAAAACACCAGTAGATCCAGAACTGTACGTGTATAAAGTTTAACTATTTTTAATACGCGTTGTTCTAAGACAGTGGAAATTGAAGATTCTCTCTTTTCAGCTTTGCTATATGTATATGTATGTCTTATTTACATCGAAAGCTAACCAGAATTTGGTACCAAACTTTCATCCGCTCAGATGATTGGTTGTAGTAGGCAAGACAGACTACATATTTTTCACAGAAAATAAACAATAAAAGTAGAAGTGAATGTTGAAAAATTCAATGTACGAGTACTATAAGAAAAGTCAAGATGTTAAATGGCGCTAAAATAACATTGCATGTTAGAAATTCTAAATGAAATTTTTAAAACGGTCATTTAACCGGTCGTGGTAAGTTTAGTATTAAACTTCAAAACATTAGTTCATTCGGACAATTTTGTAATAACATATAGCGTTATGAATACAAAATAGTCAAGATTTACAGGGTGTTCGATCACCCTTGGGAAAAATTTTAATGGGAGATTCTAAGGCCAAAATAAGACGACAATCAAGAATATCAATTTGTTGATTGTGGCTTCGTTAAAAAATTATAGAAACATTTCCGGCCACACAGAATATTTTCGGTACAGAATTTTTTTCTCGAAAGTACGTAGGATTTCGGGGGTATGTAAATTCCCCAAAAACGATTGTAATTGATTCCCCACAACCGAAAATAATTTTTCCAGAATGGTTTCAAACTTTTTAATTTCGTTGAAAAATTTGGGCACCTACCCCTTGTCGATTTTTCTAAAAAATTCGTTTTTCATGTTTAATAAATTTGTTTGACGCTGTACGGAAATGTTGTCTAATACCTTTTTGTAGGCACCCATAAGCACTACCTTAGAAAAAATTTCATTAAAATATATTCACTATTGTAGGAGTTATGGCGGTTTGAAAATTGGACCATTTTTATGGGGGTTCTCTCATTTTACGAAGTTTCCGAACATTAGCTTGGAATTTCTATATATTCTACACCAAAATACGCGTTGTTTGCATTTTGAAACATTAAAATCCTCCAATCCGTTTCAAAGTTATGATATTTTAAACATACGCATGAAATTTCAGGGCAACATTTCTGGTCTCACGTTAGATTTTCGGTAAAGAATTTTTTTCTCGAAAGTGCGTAGGATTTGGGGGGTATGTCTATTAACAAAAAATGATTGTAATTGATCCTCATAGCTGAATATAATTTTTTTAGAATGATTTGAAATTTTTGAATAACTTTTTAACGAATCAACAAATTGATATTCTTAATTTTCGTCTTAATTTGGCCTCTAGAATCTCCCGTTAAAATTTTTCCCAGGGGTGACCGAACATCCTGTATATGTAGATGGCAGGATGTTCCATTATGGAACTAGAAAAATTAATTCTCAAGTTGAAATATTGAAAGCAATAAATTTGAACAGGACTTGTAAATGTTTGCAAGGTTACACAAATAAGTACTGAAACAAATTTTACTACAATGGTCTAAAAATTTTAGTTTTGCGGAATATTGTAAGGTTTTCACCTGACAGTGAACGTGTTAAATTACTTAACTTATATAGATGGTATAAAAATGTAGGTGTGTATTGTATTATTATATAGGTAAGTGAGTATATTTTAGGTATTTATATGAATAGTGCAATGTTTATATAAATTTAAACTTTAGAAAGATAAAAAAATAGACATCGAACATTTTCTATATGGAAATTTATTAAATTGTTATTAAGAGCTCGTAAATTCAATGCAAATTAAATGTTAATTATATGCCCATTCTTGACAAAACTATTTTGTCATCAGGTTATTCGTTAGCAAATGCAGTGATTTCCGAAAACAAATGGTATAATCATACACAGTTTCATGCTCGGAAAATAATGTAAAATGTTAGTTTAAAGAAAAAAAGTCCACAATCATTTCTTTACGTCTAAAAACATGTAATACCTAATAGATGGATTTTGTACATTAGTCTCGAATCTTTTATTACGTTCCAATTTTTAAATTTGATCTACAGCCGTGGTCGAGCTTAGTGCTATATATTTATAAAGAAAAACGAAAGAAAATCTAGAAAAAAAAAGGCAAACGCAATCGCCAGTTCTTCGAACGTTCAAAAAAGACTGTATTTCGTGAGCGTCGCATTCTCCCCTATTTTTGGCCAAACAAGGGTGACCTGTTCGGCATTCAGTCAGTGCCGTTTCTCGGACATAATCCAGGGAGCCAAGTCTCGGGACGCAACATTTTAACGACACGTTTATAATGCACCTTGCGAGCAATTTCTCTATTGCAAGAAAACGCAAAGTGAAAGTCCTCGACAAAGAATTTTCCTGCACCTGTAAATAATTATTCCATCTCGGTGATATTAGGGAGAAAACATTCCCCTTTGTGTCGGGACTAATTGCATTCCTGTCAATTTCCATTCGGCCCCCCGCCGCTGAACGTTTATTTACCTTAACAATTTCTGAGAGTCGTCAGCCCCTCTCTATCCTTGTATTACGAACGCCCCTATCTAGACAACGTTATTCCATCTCGTTACACGCGGACATTTTCTTAATTATCGGTCCCCTCTGACGATCTAATTAACGAGTGAATAAAACGTGCGAATACACTGATTTCGTATAAAACGGGGCGCGAAACAGGTGGATAGTTTGAGAGGAAATGGAATCGAGAATACCGCAAGAAGCACTTATGTCGCAAAGAACTTGTTCAACGATTTTATGAGACGCTTGGAAGATAAGACTTAGAGTTAATTAGTTCTTCCGCGAAGAATGTAAAGACACTTTAAAGACATCTCATCAACGTGTTGCAGACCTCTCGGATTGGATGAATAAATTGATTTTAGGAAAAATAATTTTATTCAAGCTGGTTTATTTCACGTACACGTTTCAGTATATGAAGTGGGATAATTTATACCTAGAAACATACAATTAATTAGGTTGTTCAAGAAGAATATATATGTATATAAATGTCAAAATAAGTATACTAACAATTTGTAATGAATTATATTATTTCTCGATACAGTGAAAAATGTTAACAATGAAAATCTATAAAAAATATATTTACTAAAGCCGTAACTTCTTTGTTTCAGTTATTTAGATATTTACACATTGGCCACTAAAATAGTAAATAGAATTAGAAGATAGAATGCAAAGAAATCTTTAGAATAAAAAAAAACATTAAATTGACCTTCACTGAAATAAATTCTGGAATGAACATTTCTGCACCTGCTTGTTTCAATATTTTCTTCTTTATTTAACAATTAACATCCTAACATTTATATAGTTTACTAGCTTTTGCCCGCGATTTCGCTCGCACAGGAAACCGGTTAGTTCCCTCGGAAATAGATATTATTTCTCCATAAAACCTTTTGAGCCCCCATTCACTTCTATAGAGTTTTAATTTTATGTCATGTCGCCATCTTACATTTTAAAATTGATACCATTTTCGTAATTAACGTCACAAAAGACCTTCATAACGACACCCATACCGATATTTAGGCGTATTTACACCATTGCAACGGTTTAGTGATAAGATAATAATTACGTACTTACATGTTAAATTTCAAGTTTCTAGATCCATTTACGGAAATAAGGCAACTTTAATGCGAAATAAGTGTATCAATGAGCATTCAGACCAAGTATCAGGTAAATCCGACCACGAACAAAATATGTCCCATACAAACATTGCAACCCCTTCAGAGGTTGAATTTTTTAAAATGCCGAAATAGATGTTTGATTAATTATGTCAAAGAGCATTAAGACAAAGTTTGAAGCAAATCCGACCACAAATAAAATATCCCTCAAACAAATGTTACAACCCCTTTTCACCCCTTCAGAGGTTGAATTTAAAAAAAACCGGAATAAGTGTTTGATTAATTATATTAGAGTATTAAGACCAAGTATGAAACAAATCCGACAACGAACAAAATCTGTCCCATACAAATGTTGCAACCCTCTTTCACCCCAAGGGTAGAATTTTTTTAAATGCCGAAACAGGTGTTTGATTAATTATGTCAAAGAGCATTAAGACGAAGTTTCAAGTAAATCCGACCACAAATAAAATATATCTCATACAAATGTTACAACCCCTTTCCACCGCCTTAGGGGTTGAATTTCGGAATATTTCTTGTATACATCATAAAGGAAACCGCTGTGCAAAACTTCGGCTTTTTATGTCCAAGGGTTTAGCCAGGGCGTTGATGAATCAGTGAGTCAGGCCTTTCATTTCATATACATATATGTATAGATACATAGATAGAAGATTAGTTTAATGATATAGTAGTTTATTAATATTTTTGAATTTCCAAAGCGTAATAACAATTATTGTTAATCATCAAACTTAAAGCAATAATTACTTTATATCTGTTTAAATTTATATCGTAGTAAACTCTAAAGGTCGATTATTGGACTAGCGATAATCGCAGTAAAATGGTAATTGAACGATATTTGCAGACAACTGATTTGTTTTTGCAACAATGTCTTTTTGTGTCCATAATATATTGGTAATAATCCTCTTTTGTAATTTGTGCTTTGCACTGATTCTCGTAATATAAAATTCATCAGAAATTATGATATGATTCGATTTCTGGGATTGCCATTTTATTTTAATTTAAAATTGCGACAAAATCGAGTTAACATCGATTTTGTCGCGTTGGATCTCAGAATTGCGTAAATAGAATGATTAGTCATGCAAATTTTGTACACACTAAAACTGATTTAATTGAGCAATCATTAAAAAATCTAAAATTATTCTTGCAACGTATTCTAAATTAATTTATATTGTTAAAATTTTATAAGCGATAATGTTTGACTATGTAAAATCCACATTTGTTGTTCCTTACATATGACATCTTTTGTATTAAAGGGTTTAATCCCGTTAATAAATGAATAATAATAACATTGACAAATATAGAAATTTTTAGGAAATTAATAGGAATTTTTTGCAGACTTTAAACAGCATCCAAAAAGATACTCAACAAGCTTAAAATGGCAATTACTGGGATATCTACTCTAATCAATTTTGTACAAACTTAAAACGACTTCTTCGTTTAAAAGAAGAGTCTGTGATTTGAATCTGATTGGAGTTTCAAGAATGACTCGTCACTAAGGGATCAAGAAGAATGGGAAGATTAATTACCTCGAATTGTCGGGGATGAATCCGCAACGACGGTCGCCAGATCAACGAGGTCCTCCAACCCTCCTCCGTCACCCCCGCAGTCCATCATCGTGTCCTGAAATTAAAAAGTCGTTCGATACAATGTTATCGAATTTAGATATCCCAAATGAAACTGTATAACTGAGTCAATAGTGTTCCTGAACAGCTATTACAAACAATCAAAAATAAAGTAACATCCACTAAATACCGAGTGAAGAGTAATTACAAATAGTAACGAGTTTATACTTTTGTTTTTACAACCTAAAATAATAGGTAACGGTAGTTTTGTTTTGGAACATTATCAATTCTGTTAGTTATTTATATGCAAATAAAAAAAGTTTCAGTTAAATATACAGGGTGGTCCACGCAACACGTGCAGCTCTATACCTTCCAAGATATGCGTTGCACGAAACGATTTCGTATATCAAAATTGCATGGTTTAAAGGGCTACATTACGTAGTGCATTTACTTTTTTTATAGGTGGAAGCATTTCTGAGATTTGAAGGTCAACATTGTTTTTTTAAATAGAATACTATATTCTATGTATAAAAATATGGAAGAATATCGAATTCTGAGTAAAAAAGTATTGACCTTTATTAACCCTAAATCTAATAGCTAACGAATAATTTCACTTCATTTCTTGACAATTTTCTTCACGTAATATCAAATTGGAAACTCAACCGTATCACAGATTTCTGAAGAATAGTGAAAATTATCAAGAAATAAAGTGAAATTACTCGTTAGCTATTAGGTTTAGGGGTAATAAAGGTCAATATTTTTTTACTCAGAATTCAATATTTTGATATAAAAAATATAGCATTCTATTTAAAATAACAAAATTGACCTTCAAATCACCGAAACGTTTCCAGACATAAAAAAAATAAATATACTAAATAATGTATTCCTTTAAAACATGCAACTTTTGTACATAAAATTTGTTCGTGTAACACATACTTTGGAAACTACAAAGGTGCACAAGTTGCGTGGACCACCCTGTATATTAATTCAAAACAAAAAATATCTTTATTCATTACATGCCTTTTAAAATAACTGTATACGAATAAATACGTCGGTCTTACAGAAAGTTTTAATTTGTTAAGAAATATTTATTAAATAGCATTGGTGGTATTGTAGCTCACAAAAAATCCCATATAAGGTAGCCATATCACTATGAAGACGAAACAGAAAATATTTCTAAAGATATCAGAGAATAAATTATATTCTAAGAGTATACAGAGGCGAATTATTAGGAAACATATGATAACAGACATTGAGAACAATTAAAAGGTAACCAAGATCACATCCAAGCTTGCAAGAAATATTTGTGAGTGTCAAGAATGTTTTCAATCCATTTTTAGTATTCTTGTGCTTGCACAGAAAAGCACGTTTTAAATATAATTTTAATAAAACAAATTTTTCGAAAAAAACTCAAATAAAAACAAATAATAAAATAACTTTACCAACTCTTAAAAAAATTTTAATGAGAGATTCTAGAGGCCAAAATAAGACGAAAATCAAGAATATCCATTTTTTGATTGAGGCTTCGTTAAAACGTTATTAAAAAATTAAATTAAACAATTTCAAATCATTCACAGAAAAATTATTATCGGTTGCAGGAGTCAATTACAATTATTTTTGGGGAATTTACATACCCCCGAAATCCTACGTACTTTCGAGAAAAAAATTCTTTACCGATAATATGCTGTGTGGCCGGAAATGTTTCTATAACTTTTTAACGAAGCCTCAATCAACAAATTCGTATCCTTGATTTTCGTCTTATTTTGGACTCTAGAATTTCCCATTAAAATTTTTCCCAGGGTTGGCCGGACACCCCGTATACACGAATTAACCAATATTTCTTAAACAGGCCAAATTGGGTACACATTTAAATTGCAAATAAAAATCTGTTGATTTGAATAGTTCTAACTTATTCTGTATGAAGCTCGAATAGTTTTTGTTTACTTCGGGGCAAATTAAATGCAAAAATTAATTAAAAAAAAATTATTATATTTCAATCGATGGCGATTTAATTTTTACTAGGCCATATTAAGTACCTTGACCTTATAATTATTCGTGGCATAGTACACTTCGAAGCAACTGTAGCCACCTCAAATGGCGCACGTTCGAAACCAATTTCGGTGGCCTAACACGAAACCAAAAGTAATACATTGAAGGATGTAGTAGCAGTTTGCATTAACGAGTCTCGGTGAAGGTAAACGACACGCAGGAGGACCGTTTAATATAGTTATAAACTGAGAAAACGCGACGGCGATCATGAGGGACTGCAACAAGAATCCCAAGAAAGTTGCATGCGTGCGAATGCCAAACACGAGTCCCCCAGAAAAGGAGAAAAATATCCATCAAAAGGGTTAACGAGATTCCACGAGGCTGTCAGCGCTTCCTGGCGTCGTCGGTACGATCGTTTCCAAAATTGAAACGTATAAAAACCAGGCGCTGGCATTAACCGGGCCCTCGGCCGCCATAATGCGGCACTTTGTAATCCGCGAATGTTCGTTACGAGTTTCTCCCGGAATAACGCTTGTTTGTAACAAAATTGCACGGTGCATTGACTCGAGCTGCCGACAAATATTTAATTACCACCAATTTTCCATAAAACTCCGCGCTCCACCGAACGCTAATTCCAGCCGTTCGTTAACCAGCGAATTAAACGATGCTCGTGAATCCTCGACGAACCGTTCCTCGAAGAGCTGCAACCACGCTGAAAAATATGAAAGAAAGATTCGAGAAAAAGAAAGAATATGAAAAACGATTGCGAAGAACCGTTCCGCAATGTAGACATTAATATTTTTGACTGCAAATCTGCCTGGCGAAGGACGTACTTTTTGCATGAAACACTTTTTCACCTGTTGAGCGTACACAGGATGGTCGAATTATTTTTATTATTATTATTATTATTATAATTATTAAACGTCTTTATTACACACATTATATACAGAAAGTCTATAAAGGTCGGGACCAAATTTATACAATAAAAACCAAGTTAAAAAAATATTAAAAGCCCGTCATGTTCATTATTTTAATTATCTCCTACGACTTTAGTATATATAGATTTTTTCTGAAAATAAAAATACAATAATGTCGCGTGACTATATCTGCTCTATTCTAAAACGAAAGCAAAAAGTAGATTGAGTTTCGAACTATTGCATGTTGATTAAATATTAAGTAATATTTTGTTTTGACGTTTAGGGGAATATATTGAGGCTCCCCGTTTACCAACAAATTTATTATCCGAATTTTAATCGCTTCAAGCGTTTATTCATTTTGTTTCCTTGAATAATCATTGAAACTTTCATATTTCTATTTTTATTTATAATTCATGGGGTAAGTAAATCTCTTTCCTAACTTTCTTGCGTAAAAATTTGTCTTCTCCGACGGGAAACAGAGTCGACCATTTTCGAGCGTTCCTATCTCAAAATCAATAAAACTACAAGAGGAGAAGATCCATAAATATCCCGTTTACAGTTTTCTCCGACTGGATTGTTAAGATCGACCACTGCAGCGCGGGTCTCGACGATTTCGAAACGCAAAATTCGACCCGACTTTTCCAGCGGAATTCATCTCTTTGCTACCGAGTGGTCGGTTTACGACTGCCCTTGGTCGTTCGTAAATTCGGGAAATTTATTGCAACCACCGGAGGTGCGTTTGTGTGGAAATAGGTGCACCCAGTGACCCAGAGACACCGGCAATAAACGGTTGAAAGCTACGGTGGTTGGGTTATTTTGCCCTCTCGGTAGCTTCCAGCGATTTTCTCCGTTTAGTGACAGTTTGGGTCCAATTCCACAGTTTTTGGATCCGGTAGGATCGACCTTAAAGTTCTTCAATTCATAGAGTATACGCAAGGCAAACGGACAGACACTTTCTAATGTTTTATCATGTTACAAGATCCTGACCATGAAAATTAAGGGGGTATTCCGGTTTAAAAGGTCAATTTGTTTGAAAAAAAACCATTAGCCTTTCTTCTATGATTTTTAGAACACGTATTCACTATCATTTTATACATATACATTATTTTTTTCAACTGAAAATATCCTAAATAAAATACCTCCGCAATATCTTAGTAAAGAAGACATATATGTATAAATTTGTTAACCATACATTTACCCATGTCTCGAAATTCCGATCCTCAAAAATAATCATAAGTCACGTCCGCATCGTAAACCCCCTAATGTTAAAGTTCGTTAAGAATCCTTAACATAGGATGAACGAACATTAGGAGAGTTTTTGTATTATCTCTTGTTTCACGTCTAAATAACATTAAAATAGCTCTCAATACCTCTTGGTTATAATATTAAATACATTGTTTAGAAATAAAGAATAATACAATCATTTACAAGAAAAATGTTAAACAGAACGTTTTCCAACGTATTTACTTGCTTTTCCATATCGTACAATTTGCATATTAGAATTTTCTACTCTTTTGTCCGGCTGATGATAACGAAGGGTCGAAACGTTCATGTTTTTAATTAAATTTAATTTCACAATTACTTTTTGTAAACACTAAAAAGTCCAAATTTTTGTTTACCATGAACATTATGTCGAATTTTAGATACCAAATTTGGCATAATTTATGTTACCACAAATATTATAACAGAGGATCAAAGACAGTAATATTTAAATAAATACGTAAACAATTTTCGTAGAAATTATAGATGAGTACAAATGAGGAATTAACTGGTCCCATTAAATTATTAAATTAATAGTTACGATGACGCGCAACAATACAAATTTGATAGCAGAGTTAGCATTAATGAAATGGCGATAACGTAATAATGTCGCGAGCATAGAGAGTGGCATATATTTTCAATAAATTTCTTGCAAAGGCGAATAAATTTTATTACGAACATTACATGTAGTAAATTCTCGACAAACAAGATCAATTTGCATATAAAGTAGTCACACCGATTATAGCTTGAACCTGTTTCTTATTCGCTGACATTTCTACGCTCATTTGAAACGCTTCTATGTTACATTCCGTAATTTATTTCCATTACAGTGGAATGTGTAAAAGGGAACACCGAATGTCTCTCGAACTTAATAGCAGAAAAGAAGATACCAATTACGTGGATCGCGTTGGTAGTTTACGAGGATGAAAAACGACATAGAAATTTCAATGATCTTCCACGATGTCGAGGTATTTCTCGAGCTAACACAAAAATGTATTAAAACATGCCGATCGTTCCGCGTACGCAAACATCAGAGAGGTCTTGAAGCGAATGTGCTTTAATCGGTCAAAAAAACTCAATTCTAGGCGATTGCCTTGCAAAGTAAGCTCGGAATATGTAAATTTACGTATGCAAATTTTTAGTTCTCAAATTACTTAGTCCGTCGAAGCGGGAGTATGGAGACTAAGAAAGTGAACATTTCGATTTAAAATGAGATCGTTTAAAAATTAAATATTTCTAGATTATTCTTTATCGAATTATCTATCTTATAAAATTCTCTTCTTTAACTCATGGACGTAGGTTTCAAACTACATGTGGTCCAAATAAAACGTTAGAAACTGTTTTCTTTTAGTGATTAATGAGGATATCAACTTAATTTTTCTTTTAAAAATTATAGCCCAGGGAGACCCAATCCTTTTAAATAGAAAATGATACATAATATTCTTTTGATATTTGGATAGAAATGAGAAAACTGAATAACATTTTTTTGTTGTGCGGAAAGAATCGATGAATCGATCGAATTACGATTGCAATTAATTACTAATTATCCCCTGAAGTGTTATTTTAATTTTGATTAATTGGACATAATTTTTACTGCTCATCTTCGATATAAATATATTTAATTTTTCAAGCTTTACGACTAAGAACTAAAATTGAAATACAAAAATGAAAAAGATTTCGAAAACCTTTCTTGAGGAGACAGTTTCTTCTACAAAAATTAGTAACATTTTATCTAACTTTCTTATTCAATAGTCAATTCGAATTAAATGTCTTCTTAGTTATAATCATCCATTTTTCCTAGTATTATGTATGTGATAATAAAATGTAAATATAAAAATGGACTTTTCGAGATCAGTTTTACAATTTGTTCTCTGGTCTCGATAACGATTGCAATTCCTTACGAATGATTCAAACTTCTCGTGTCTGACGTAAAATGTTCAAGAACGGCCATCAACCATAAAACGTTAATTTGCATCAAGAGTGCTCCAAAATGTAAGCATTTCGGCAAACCAGGAATCGTGGATTCGAGCAGTAACCCTACAAAGTAGCTCGTAGTATGGAAATCGAGGGACTCGGAGGTTTTTTCTAGAGGATCGCGGGGTCGTAATTAAAGAGGATTGCTCAATTTATGCACGATTAAATGTCGCCGGAAATCGGATCGATCGAACGGTGTCCAAACGCGAGAGTCACTTCATTGTAATTCCAAAAAAGGACTCTTCGCGCGAGGAAAAATAAAAAGAATGCGTTCGCGACGAGATACAAGCAACTGTGAGAACATTTTCATTTCGCGAATCTCTCCTGAGCAGAGAGTAATGGAGATTGTTCACGGAACGAGGGTAATAAACGCCGATAAAATAAGCTGGGAATAAAATGCAAAGGAGGCAAGTTAAGTCCCGTAACTAAGAAATGAAAACTTTTGCTCCGAGTTAGTAATATTTACGTCCTTAATAACAATATCTCTTTAATTACGTTCGGAACTCATCAAGAGTACAAAAAGCGATTATACACATTATATCAGAAAAATAACGGAACTTTTTAAATTAAAAGAACAAAGTTAGTTATTTTGCCAAAATTATTTTTTTTTATTCAAAATACATCACTTCTGCATCGATACACCGCTGGCCACGTTCGACTAGTGTCAGCATAGATTTTTTTATATCATTTTGCAGAATCGCCTCAATGACTCTTGTCACCGCGCCTTGGACTTGTGTAACACTGTCATAAAACGTTCCTTTCATGGCCAGTTTGAGTTTTGAAAATAGGAAATAATCACATGGAGATAAGTCTGGCGAATACGGAGGATGTTGGAGCACACAGACCTGTTTTTTCACCAAAAATTCACGAACAGCGACAGTCCTGTGCGATGGTGCATTATCGTGCAACAAAAACCAACTTCCCGGCGCTCGATATTTGGGCCTCACTCGAACGATTTTTTTCCACAAACGCTCCATAACACCCAAATAATATTCATGTTAAAATTTCGTGAATCATGTCTTTAGTCGTATTTAATACCTCTGCCATCCATCTCACACTTGAAGTCGCATCGTAGGTAATCATTTCACGCACTTTTTCCACCAACTCATCGTGATTTTTCTTTTTCGGCCGGCCTGGGTTTCGGTCATCTTCCAAAGCATCACGACCATCCTGAAATCGTTTATACCATTCGAACGTACGTGTACGGGATAAACAATCATCACCATAAACTTTTTTCATCAATTCAAATGTTTCTGTAAAAGTTTTCACGAGCTTGAAACAAAATTTAATATTTGCTCTTTGTTCCATTGTGTTTCTGCGACGAAGTGACAAAAGGTGCTGCCTATTTAACCGTTATAACTTGACAATCCGTTAGTCGATTCCAATAATGATGCTTTTGTTTTGTAGAGGAAATATACAGCTTTCAGATTACATATTGTTGTAGTTTGCATTAAATTTAAAAAGTTCCGTTATTTTTCCGCCATACTGTGTATTTTAAATCAACTTTAACTTCAAGTACAATTGAGTAATAAATTTCTGAGCTTGGAGTTTGATTAACTTTCCAATCAACAGTTCTAAATTTTCGTTTTTAAATTATAATTAAAATTAGTGTTTTGAAAATCTTTCAAATTCGAAGGAACCAAACAAATGTGACAAACGCAATGATAATGAAAATAAATAGTAAAAAAACATCTATAATACACAATATACAGTGACAAGTCGTAACATAATGATTAAATTTTTTAAGTAGAATTTGATGAATTTTCCATGGCTGATAGCATCAAATCTTCCATACTAAACTATATTTAAAGTCATAGCATATCAATTATATTTGAAATTTATGTAAGTCGAATAAGTGTAACAAGTACAATAATAACAATAATAGACCAAATTTAACGCTCCATATCAGTGAAAAGTCCCATAATAATCAACTTTTTGCTGAAAATTACAAATGGTCGTCCTGAATTTTACAAATATAAAACATAAACACAAACTATAACAGTGAATCGGTTTTAAGAAGTGAAAAATAAATCACACAATTGGAAATACATTAATAGTTGATTAAATAGATTATTTTCCGAACAACTTGGAAAATTAATTTTGAAATAATGCATTTCGAAAATTTTTCAAAACGCCTGTGTTTGCTTTGACCCAAGTCCTGCCTCTATTCGAACGAATAATGGAGGTTCTATTATATTATGTTACATTGATTCCATTGCTAGTTGAGGCAAAAGCTTGGCGAAGAAATAAACGCGAAATTGACTTTCTATTGTTACGGCCGGGACGGAAATTTGTTTCTCCATCTGATTCAGCTTTTTTACTCCGGCGTGCTCGTATTTTATTCCGCCTTTTATACTTTTAAATTACTTTCCGCGGAAGGCTCTCTCCCTGCCTTTTAATTCCGCGAACGCGAACATTTATGGAAGCAATTTTTCCAGCCCCGTTTAAATTTGTAATTTTTCCAGTAAATAAGGGGCTTGTTTCGCGATTATAACGCGTCTACGGGCAACGATTAACACGGCACACCCGTGATATTGATTCAAAAAGCAAATAAAATCGCTTCTGCAAATTGACCCGATTCCCACTTCGGAATCGGCGTTAACGAAGGCCTTGACACGGAACAAGGACACAGCCATCGAGAATTACAATTTAACAAGTACAGAGAGACGGTTCCAAGTTCCGTGTTTCAGCATTTCTGCTTAAAGGGCCATTCTACCTTGTAGGCACGAAAAATACATGTTTCTTTGTGATTTTTTTTTTGCGGGCTATTAAAGAGCGATTAATTCCGGGTTTTGTAGATACATTTATTATATGTTTAGCTATATTTACGAATTTTTGCAACGCATAATATCTATTGATTACGCGGTTTTTGTTGATCAACAAACAACAGTTTTTACGAAGGCCGCTCGACTGCGTATGTGATATCTTGCGAAGAAGTTATCCGAAATCCAAAAACCAACGATATTTTTAATATAGATGAGTGTGGTTATACCATGAACTAGGATCTTTAAAAAAAAAACAAAAAATGGCAAAATGGCAGCTATTTTACGAAAAAACACTGAATATTTTCATATATTCAGGCCTAAATATCATTCAGTTCTAAAGATACTGTATAAATTTCATGTTGACATCTTGAATAGTTTTTTTGTTATTACATACGCAGTGACGAAAAATGTAGTTTCAAGAAAAACAGCTTTAAAGTTTCACGTCCAGTTGTTATACCTGCGCGTGGTACATTTCAGCAGGCTATAACTTCGTTAGTTTTTCAAATTTCAATTTAATATTCGGTAGGTATATTTTCGAGACTACATACTAAAAGAAAATCAAAAAAAAAAATTCAATTTTTTAAATCCCACAAAGTAGAAAGGCCCCTTAACGTTGAATCCATTTAACGCATTGGTTCGTATCTGCCTTTTGAGGACACGAATTTGTTGGATCGGGATGGAAAATAGTTCTCTCTGTAGCGTACCACGTACTGAATAATAGAAATATCTTTAATTGTAATTATAAAACTGTACATCAACTCTCTCTCGCGTATACACACGCTTCATTCGCTTGTCCCGCTAGCACGCCCCCAACGCGCAGCTCCGCTCGCGCATCACCGCTTCCCGTTCTCTTCTTTTCTCACACACACACACAGAATTTGCATGTGCTTTCTCGAACAAAGGAGCAATTTTAACTCCTTGCCATACAATGACGAGTCTGACTCGTGGCAAGTTCTTGATGTCAAGTTTCACAATCATGAGTCAAGTCACAATCAAGTCTTATATATGAAAATCAACAAATTTTTACATTTACAAGATATTCATAAAACAAATTTATTCTTTTCCGAGGCCATTCCTTGTACAAACAAATTTAAACAAAATTAAATAATTACGTTTCAAAAATTATTTGGAATTAAATAGTACGTCAAGGGATTAAATACTTTGCAACATGAAATACAATTATTGACTAGAGAGCTTTAGGGTCGTTAACACTCTGCCCGCAATGGTGGGCCGATTTTGACCCATACATTATTTTTGTCATCGGTATTGAGTTAAATAGTATTTAATAAATACGTGCGCGAAAAACACCAATAGTCGTTAGTCCTTCAGTATTTTTATCATTTTATAGCGTCACCAATGACATGTTTTAAACTTGAAAACTTTTTCATTCTGTAAATATATCGCAAATATGTATCATTTATTGTAAAAATAATTAAATTTCCTATATTTTATTTTACGTCGAAAGTGACGTTAATACCTCTTCTTGGTCACTAAATACTTTCATTGACTTTTTATTCGTTGTACAGTAAGAAATAAAACAGACTTCATTCTTTTACCTATATTATTTCTCCACTTTATTATGCAGCAAAATTAAATGAATAAAAAGAAACATTTTTCCTAGATTCTTGTTGAACGAACGAAATGTTATATCTATTTATATATTTATTGTAAATTGATGGTTCGCGTTACGCGTAATTATCCGGTTGTTCGCCAACGATCGCGAGGCAAATAAACTGAAATCATGGTCGAGCAAACTGGAAGATTGTCGATAATGGGCGCGCGTGAACGGAGATCCTGCAAGTTTGTTCTCTTCGAATACGATGGTAGATTTCACGCGATAAATCGTCACGCGAAAATGAGAGACAAGAGGGAAGCGTGGCAGCCCGTTGCACGTTAAATAAAAGTCCGTAACGAGGTGGAAAATGAACGAGCGAGAAGATTGATTAGCTTGTACGTAAAGTACAAATTAGCCGGCCCGGGTTAAGCACTTTTCGGCCCTCTCGCTCTGCAAATGATTAAACCAACAATTTGAACGTGCACGTTTGTTCTTTGCAAGCCAAACTTAACAAATAATTCATATAATATTAAAGAATATATATTTACGTTTCTTCGATCGATGCTATGAAAACGTTTTAAGGAAAACGATTCTAGAGGCAAAAATAAGACGAAAATCAGGAATACTAATTTGTTGATTAAGGCTTCGTTAAAAAGTTATTAAAGTTTGAAGTTCCGCCTGTAGAATGGCAATCTGCGAACAGCTGCGTACGCGCGATACACGCGGAACTTTAAACGTTAATAACTTTTTAACGAAGCCTCGATCAACAAATTGGTATTCTTGATTTTCCTCTTATTTTGGCCTCTAGAATATCCCATTAAAATTTTTCCCAGGGTTGGCCGAACACCCTGTATAGATACGCATTTTCTTTATTTACGTGCCACTTAAATGAATAGTGAAACAAAATTAACTTTTTTTAAATTATAGGAACATATTGGTATTACGAATTACAATAATTCTATTCCGATAAAAAGATGTTAGGTCTATTTATATAAAAAAAAATTATTTTAATTAAGTTTTAGAGACAGACATTTTAATTTCCTTTAACTGTTCAATTATGGAAAAAATATTCTTCGTCTGACTTTCACAGTAAAGAGGTTAACCAATTATATACTACTGAAAGACTTATTATATTATAAAATCAATATAAATATACAAAGTGTCGCAGAAGTAATGCGGCAGCAGTAAAGAAAAAACGGTTATCCTTAAATTCCGTCATCTTGGCTTTAAAACAAGAGCGAGCACGTACGAAGAGTGTTTTTAAAGATGATCCAGAAACGAGATAGCGAATGTCTGTGTTTTAAGCACAGAATTGATAACAAAAACGTATACTGTATAATAACCATAAAATAAACGAAAACAGAAAAAGTAAAAATCGTCTGCATAAAAATGTCCACCACAACGATCATTATCATTTTAATTGCCGTTCTCAGAAACGGAACTCCTCAATTACTTCCATTCCAGTCTTCCAAACGTTCGATCTTCATTTCCACTCCGCGTTATCCCCCGGCAGCTCCACTAATTTACCAGTAAAACGTTAATCGCAACTCAGCCTCGTTATGCTCAGCAACCCCTCATCAGGCTTATCAATTTTAAACGCACATAAATGCCCGATGAACGCAACGAATTTGTCCATAAAACCCTCGCGCGAAATTAGTTCCGGTGTTCCCTCGGCCGGTTCCATCGATCTAAATTGCAAATTCGTAGGAATTTTAATAACGTGCCGGTCATTCACCCGCCGGGCCTTAACATAAATTGGATTAATTAGTTGCGTTTTAATGCGAGAACGATCGAGACGATCCAATAAATCTACCAGCTTTTCATTTTTTTTATTTCCATTATTACCCCTAAAATAATTGAGCAAACCCGAAATCGGACGATCCGAATATATAAATTAGCCTCCGTTGATATATTGTCCGGTTCAGACACAATTTATATCGCACATACATTTTTTATCGACGACTTTTAATTAGACGTCACACTGTTTGTAGGTATAATAAAAATTCTGAAACAAGGAAATGAGTAACTTTTAATGTAATTCACTCTCCGCTTTTCTTGTTTTTAATAGTAGAAATATTAATTAAAATTCAATAGCACCGTACACAGGATATCCTTAGTAATCGTGGTACAACCAGGAAAAGGCGTTTCAACGCAAAGAAGAGAACCGAATATGTAAAATAATATTTGTTGCGACTGGATACGGACTTGCTTCGCGCGTCTGACCATTATTTACTATTTCTACTTACGCTGTTCGAGTCACACTATTACACGCATGCCCGATTCATTTTCAAAATCAATTTTCTTAAAAAGGAACAAACATTCCAAATTTTTTACGTATTTCTTCATAATTTTTAAATTAATTGTCAAGCATTCTCTTAGAGAGATAATGATTACAAATTACAATTCAAAAGTGCATGACAGAAAGTAAACACTAAAAACATGAAATAGTTTTAAAATTCGATTCAAAATTAATAGTCCTGGAAGTGGTTATTCTACGTAAAAAAATAAAGCGAAAATGTAGAATAAAATTTTGTCGTCAAATACTTTGTTTTCGAGATAATTGAATTGAAAAATTTGTGGGGCACGCATGCAACTGGGTACGAATTTACCTGGGGCGTCTGACCAATCTTTACCATTTCTACTTTATTGCATGCGTGCTGCATATTGTAAAGTGAATTTTCTCAAAAACAAAGCCTCGGACAAACCAATTTTATTCCACACTTTCGACTTATTTTTTCACATAGGCCACTATCGTACCACGATTACTGGGACACGTTCCATAATATTTTGGTAAAAAGCTCACAGTAGAGACAAACAAACTCGGAAGAAAATATTTTATTTTTGCTTCTTCCAAGACGTTAATGGCATCGATCGTTAATGAACCTTCGGGTGAACGCACTGCTTTTTATTTTTGTTCGTGTGTTCGTTTAATTCTCGTTGCTAACAATGTAGCCGGGTCGGTGCACTATCTGATATCGAAAACCGATATTTTTACCGTGAAGGTAGCGGAACGGTGGGCCGGAAAAGAGGCAGTGAAATATTAACTGGATACAATGAACGCGCCCATCGACGGCCACTGAATTTCCGCCTGTCGAATTATCGAATTTAAATGTATCCGTGCTCTCGACCGTCCACGGTTATTTAAGAGACAAGACGGAACAAATGCTCGCGATAATAACGCGATCGGGGAAATAAAAATCCACGATGAATCGCGCAGTTTAAACGGTTCTTTCTGCGAAAATGTCGAAGAAAAACGAAACACGTGATAACACTCACGTTTTAAATTTAATAGTCAATTAAACGACGGGGAATAAAAATTGGTGGTTACATGTCAATAACGATATTTTAAAAGTCGGACACTTATGTACACATTTCTTCTTTTGTCTATTTTCACCTATAACAGGTGAAAACATAACAACGCAAAAACAAAAATATTTAACACTAAACCTACCACGACCGGTCAAGTGATCGTTTCTAAAATGTCGTTTAGAATTTTTAACATAAAATGTTGTTTTAGCGCCATTTAACTTCACAACTTTTCTTATAGTATACATACAATGAAGTTTACAATATTCACTTCTATTCTTATTGATTGTTTTCTGAGAAAAATATGTAGTCTGTCTTGCCTACCACGACCGGTTATCTGACCGGTTGAATGATTTAAATTTTTTTGTAAAAAACTGGACAGAATTCGGTACCAAATTTTAGTTAGCTTCCAATGTAAATAACAAATATACAGGGTGTTCGGCCACCTCTAGCAAAAATTTTAATGAGCGATAGTAGAGGCCAAAATAAGACAAAAATCAAGAATACTAATTTGTTGATGGAAGCTTCGTTAAAAAGTTATTAACGTTTAAAGTGCCGCTCTATACTGAATTTTTTTCTCGAAAATGCGCAAGATTTCGGGGGTATGTCTATTCACCAAAAATGACTGTAATTGAACCCTACAACCGAAAATAATTTTTCCACAACGATTTGCAATTTTTTAATTTTCTCGAATAATTTCACACCTTCTCTATTTTTTTTCTCGAAAGTGGGCAGGATTTCGTGGGTATGTCTAATGACAAAAACTGATTGTAATTGACCCTCGCAACCGAAAATAATTTTTCCACAACGATTTGCAATTTTTTTTCTCCGTTGAAAAATTTAGGCACTTAATTGGATTTTCAGTAAGGAATTTTTTTCTCGAAAGTGCGTACGATTTCGGAGGTATGTGTAATGATAAAAAATGATTGTAATTGATCCCCGCAACCGAAAATAATTTTTTTAAAACGATTTGAAAAATTTTTTTTCGCCGAAAAATTTCAGCACCTACTCGATTTTTTTTCTCGAAAGTAGATAGGATTTCGGAGGTATGTGTACTCACCAAAAATGATTGTAGTTGACCCCTGCAACCGAAAATAATTTTTCCAGAATGATTTGAAATTTTTGAATTTAATTGTTAATAACTTTTTAACGAAGCTTCCATCAACAAATGAGTATTCTTGATTTTCGTCTTATTTTGGCCTCTACTATCGCTCATTAAAATTTTTGCTAGAGGTGGCCGAACACCCTGTATAGCAAAGATGAAAAGAGAGAATCTTCAGTTTCCATTCTCTTAGAACAGTCTAACTATTAGTATTTTCTCCCTCATTGAGCCACTTTTAGAAGTAGCAAGGCCTCCCCTTTAAAATGGTTTTGGTTTATATCGATTTGACTTTCCGTTTTGAAAATATCGTAATTTAAATTAGAGGGTCATTTTTAAAATTTAACTATCTCTGTCTCCGTCTAGCGCGTCGGACCTCTCTCTTTCGCATGTGTGTCGTGACAATCGTGACCGAGTGACGTAGTATTTTCAAGAATTTACTACGTACTGTTTACTATTAACACGAGAGGTCATTGACCCAGCGCCGACGTAAACATTGAAAACTAAACAAACGGTTCGAACCTTATATCTCCGGAACTAATTAAGCTATCGACTCGAAACAAGTTTCATTTTAAAGGGTTCCCTATCCTCTATCACATGAATATAACTACTGTTATAATTTATTCTGTCTTCTATATTTATTTTGATATTTACTTTGATGGTATACACCTAAAGAAGTTTCAGCAATTCCTATTGATTATACAACTGGTATGCGATGAAACTGCAATATAAATTGTTTAGTTAATTGCGTTTTTGCGTAAATAATTGTTTTCTCCGGAATTAACTACGGTATCGACTTGAAAGAAATTCGTTTTCAAGGGCGTTTAATCTTCTATCCGATGAAAATTAAAAAATTTTTACGTAGTTTGTAAATTTTCTGTATCAAGTTACGGTACTAAGTATGCATATTTAAAGTAAAATTATTGAATATTTTGTACAGATTTTTAAAATGCATACTGTACAAAAAAATATGCGATATAAAAACTTCAAAACACAGCTTTCTGTACATATAATGGAAAAGTTATAAGTACCTTGCCTCGTAAAAGAGAAAAAGGAAGACTGGTCATTTGGTCAGTCATGGTAGAAATAAATATACATGAAGTATTGGTAGGTTTAGTGTTAAAAACTGAACGCCAGTGTCGAATAATATGAGGTGAATTTTTAATACTGATTACTGAGATAAAAATGTAGCAAGCAGTAGTCTTATACAGGCTGTTCGGTTACCCCTGGGAAAAATTTTAATGGAAGATTGTAGAGGCCAAAATAAGACGAAAATCAAGAATAGCAATTTGTTGATTGAGGCTTCTTTAAACAGTTATTAAAGTTTAAAGTTCCGCCTGTAGAACGGCAACTTGAAAACGGCTGCGTACGATAGTGGCTCTCACTCAGAAAACTGTAAGGCTGTCGATACGTCAGTGAGTAGAGTTTCTCATGCTGAATGAAAACCACTGTCACGCGCACGTAGCTGTTCACAGGTTGCCGTTCTACAGGTGGACCTTCAAACGTTAAAAACTTCTTAAAGAAGCCTCAACCAAGAAATTGGTATTCTTGATTTTCGTCTTATTTTGGCCTCTAGAATCTCCCATTAAAATTTTTCCCAGGAGTGGCCGAACACCCTGTATGTATAATTCATTGGTGAAAAAGATAATATTTTACAAATAATGGGTAGTATTGCAATAGTTTAATTTTTTATATTTTTATGAACGCGTAATGTGAACCTTTTGTTCCCCGTACAGAGAATCAATCAAATTCTTTAATAGATTCTTTACGAATGAAAAAATATGGTAATTTAAGATTATTTAAGCTTCTAGCCTTCTTCGAATCTCGATTAAATATAGTTTGTGAGAATCCTTACTTGTACTTAAGAAAAGCAGTTATTTATAAACTATTGCATCAGAAAAGAGTGGCTCTTTTCGTAACACTGATAAAATTGTCTTATAATTATTACTGAATATTTTAATAACAATCAAACTGCTATTGTAATGAAATATTTCAAGAAATCTTCGTTCTCGAATGGTATCGTATGAAAATTGTTAAACAAATATTATGTAAAAATATCGTGCTCCTAATTCCGATATTGCAGGTATTATATTTTAAGTTAAATCGAAAAGGTACGCGTTTGGCAAAGTGTTAAACAAAGTGAAAAATGTTAGTCCTGTATAAAGGTTTTGCACGCGTGCACGAAAGGCTGATATAATCGATTAATCGATGGGAATAAGAGAAAGGTATGAACCGCCAGTCGTAATTCGTTTACAATATTTTTATGCACTGCGCGTTTAATTGAAACGCAGTTATCGGCAGGTAGCGATATCGAATATCGATGCATTTACGCCGGTCGGATGCGCAAGGTACCGTAAAAAGGCCAACAAAATGTCGAGTTTGCCTCGTAAACGATATATTGATATATCGTAAATATGATACCGATACGGGGCGTCTGTGTTTTGCATGCTGTAAATCGATTTTACACCGAGAACCGATAAAACGGGGTATTTAACAGAATCCCCACGCTGTACGTCGAATAATGAAATTATTATAACACGTTCTCGATGGTAAGAGAGGAAATAGAGAACGGAAAGGCGAAGGAGACCCATCGGGTAAATAGCAGGTTTATGCAAGTGGATTAAAGAAAACCATCGCGAAACTTTACCGGTGTACTTTGCATCTCACACCCACGGAGAAAAGTTTAATAAATGGGAATTTTCTCCAGGTAAGTTTTAATTCCATTTAATCCCAGTTAAATACAGAGTGATTTAAAAAATACGTCGTAAAATTTAAATGGCGTATTCTGTTTCAAGGCGAGACGCGGAGTTATAATGATTTGAATTTTCTTCTCGATAACTATTAACATTAATTGTACTAGAACGATGAAACAGATGTAAATCCTATGCAATGGCTTATATTATGTAAATTTTTTAATCAATTTCAGCATTCGAGTCTTCTTCGATATTATGGACAAAAAGATCAGTACCAAAAATTATACAAAATTGTAATAGAGACGAACAAATTAGTTTTACTCTGAAGGAACAAAAAATAAATTAAATTTTGAGCTTCGGATAAAATTAATGGTATCAACATTGACTTTGGGTGATGAAAATGAATTAATTAGTAAACGATGAAAAAGGAAACGAATTAAATTTTTGAATGTATTTCAGGCTGGATTAATTTATAACTTTTTAAAGTGAAACAATGTTAACTTACAAAAAATTTTTAATTAACAATAAATATATTAAAAAATTTGTTTAACGTAAAAATAATTTGTGTGTAATAACTTTGTGTAATTTTGATGTGTTAATATTTTTACTCGTAGTATTGAATTAGACTTGAAATACGAATCAAAATGTTTAAATTGATCTCACAAATTTGTCTTTGCAAGACTGAGCACTATAAAGTTTTAAAAAATGTATCAGAATTGCAACTTTCTGTGACACAATGTCGAATACGTTTAGCTTTATTGAAATACAGAATGCTTCGAAAAATGAATCAAACAGTTTGTATGGAAAACGAAGAAACGAGACTCAATAAATTTGAATTCTCACTGAAAACTTTAAATTTCGTTCGCTTTCATTGGACTATAAAAGCAATTCAAAAGCTATGTTGTACAATTTGTAGGTACACTATAGTATACTATGATGGAATGAAACGAGACCGAGTAAACACAAATCTTTTCTAATAACTTTTACTTCCATATTTCGCCAATGAAATACATATAAAACGTTTCAAAGTATGTCATACAATTTAGAATTTGATTCTGTACCACTGACAGATTCCAATTTTCTCTGACAATTTTTAATTTTTAGTTCGATTTACTTTTACTTACAATACAAAACAATTCACTAGAGCATTAGTTTTTTCCTTTAGGTATTTTTTAAGATAAATATTTAAATAAAAGAGCTTTAAAAACAGCATGCTGCAGCACATGCAGTTGCATTTTATATTTAAAAGGGAGAAAACGAAAATTATTAACTTTTATTACTTCACTCAAATATTTTTTATATCAAATACGAAAAGTGGTTTAAATAAACAGGAACTTCCTCGACATTTTTAATTCCACATAGAGATTAATGATTCCAAACATTCTATATACAGGGTGTTCGGCCACAGGGTAGAGGCCAAAATAAGACGAAAATCAAGAACACCAATTTTTTTATTGTTAATGGGATAGCAATAGGAGATGCACTGTGGTCGAAAGTATAGGCACAGATAACAATAACGAGCAGAAAACTTTATTATAGAAGGTGAAATACATAATCATCTGCTACGTTATGTCTGGACGCGAACTCGCGACGATCTGAAGAACGCACGGCACGGTGCTCGTCTTAAGAACGGTTCGATTAACAATCGACGATCGCCCTAACCGAAAAGGGCGATTGCACGCCGTGTGCAAACCACGCTGAACCGTTAACGGATTCCGTCTCGTGATATACCACGAACGGTTTCCTGTGACAACATTTTTGATTGAGGCTTCCTTAAAAACTTATTAACGTTTAAAGTTCCATACCGACCAGAAATTTTTTCGACGAAATTAAAAAATTTCTAATCGTTCTAAAAAAATTAATTTCGGTTACAGGGGCAAATTACAATCATTTTTTATGAATAGACATACCCCCGAAATCCTACGCAGTTTCGAGAAAAAAATTCGAGTAAGTACTACAAATTTTCGGTGAAAAAAAAGAATTTCGAATCGTTCTAAAAAAATTATTTTTAGTTGCAGAGGTCAATTATAAGCATTTTTGGTAAATAGACACACCCCCACAATTCTATGTGTTTGTGAGAAAAAAATTCGTGTAGGTAAACAAATTTTATTAATAATTCTGTTAATAACTTTTTAACGAAGCCTCAATCAACAAAATGGTATTCTTGATTTTCGTCTTATTTTGGCCTCTAGAATCGTTCATTAAAATTTTTCCTAGGGTTGGCTGAACACCCTATATATTACAAAATGAAGAAACAAGTTCCAATTCTTTCAATACTTCCACCGAATACACGATTATTTATAAAATATAAAGGGTTACAAACTATACTCTTTATCGAGTACATGCTATCAGAGGTTATGAAATATTACAAAGGTAATCAAATTAGAACAACTATATTAAACTTGTACACAATACATTTCGCATTTAACGCAATTAACTAATACTACACATATATATCAAAGAAGAGAAAGATAAATGGACATTATGGAAAGAATACACGTGGACGCCTCACGGCCAGGAAACATAAGCCCGCTCTCGAACGGGGAAATCCCATTCGACCTCGCTACCATCGGCTACAGGTCCGCCAACAATGCCGACATTGGCCGCATTTCCAACACATGCAAATACTCTTTTTTAGTTGATATAATAACATAATCTTACTTTTCACTTATCGAAACCAACAAGTACTCTTTTAAAAACGACAAAATAAAAAACCAGATTTACTTTACATAATGTATTAGTTTATATTACAGATTACGTTAAAGAATTCTTAGTCCCTTTCGTGTATATTTATCGCAAAAGCACTGGCAAACTACACAGTGCCAGGGATTAACATTTTTTTATTTTATCGCGTACCTTTACGCGTGTAAAGATATTGTGATCCCTTCCTCCGACCACATTTTCTTCAGAAGAGTAATTTCTGTACTCTTTTCTTGCATCTCAACGTCGATAAAAAAGTTCGTTCTTTACTTTTGGTCTACGCATTTTTCGACGCTACGTTCGAATCAGTCAGTGTCTAAGCGAGAATAAGTGGAATGAAATGTTACCAAAGGGGAATCGTAGTCTCGCGTCGGATTGAATTCACGGAACAATTCCGCGACGGAAAGAGGAATAAAGTTCAAAGGGAGCCTGGCTGCGCGAAAAGAAGTAGAAAGTTTTCGGTTGCGAAATAAGATTCCATTTAAAATTTAGATTCCGCGTCGGCGGAATGCGAACCAAGGAAACTGATAAGGATTTCAAAGAGAGTGGAATATCGGGGAAAAGTTGCATGAACTTTTCCAAAGTACAAGTTCGAACGATTCGCGCAATCGATTGCAACTTCCAATTCCGGGGACATTTTGGTCGCAAAAGAAATCTTGGAAAAATCACCGAAAACAGAGTACATCGAAGTTTAGAAAATTTTCAACCGATATATTTCGTTTACAATAAAAATAAAACGGTCTTATTATCCCTCAGCCATTTAATCTTTGTGGATACTGCATGAATTCAACGAGAGCAATGTATAGCAATTTATTTGCGACCTTTATCGAACAGTGAAACAGTGATTCGTTCGTTGTAAAATATTTCACTTCACGATCGAAACTTTTGGTTTTATTCGACGAGTAACGGATAATACACCGTGTAGTTTCCAAAGTAAATAGAATATCTCACATTTCTGCAAGAAACACTGTTCCGCGAAGTTTGGTTATTACGTCCAATAATTTCCGCAAGTATCTAGTTGCCATTGTTTCTCAAACTTGCAAATTAGTTTTAGAACTTTGGAAACAGTTTCTACGCTTTAACGAAGCCACTGAAATATCTCTTATCGCGCGGGGATTATTCAGACTTCGCGAACGTTAAAACACATAGTCGTCTAACAACAACAATTTGTTATTCGTGATTGTGGCTAACGCTTTAAAAATCCCACGGAGACTTTCCGCTATTTATCAGGAATCTTTTGCAAGTTTGTTAACTTGGACGCTTTTGTGAAATCATCGGTGTCGACGTTGAGTTACGAATGGAAAGATTCATTCTGATTAACATGTGTAAGTAAAGTTTAGAGAATGTTGAACGTGGAACGCAATCGGATGGAGCATAACTGTCGACGTGGAAAAGTAAGCGAAGCTTTCAGCGAAATCAATTTCCACGGCAGCTGCATTTCCGTCGCGACAGGGAAAAATATCGCCGTCGGTACAGTTCCACGAGCTCGTGAATAAACATTATTGCCATACGTGAGCACATTTAGACAGTTTCGTCGCCGAGAGAACCGTGTATAAAAGGGACAAAGTGAGGGGCGTGGGTGGGGGAGTGGCATTGGCGCAAAATTCGAATCGATCTCCATGAGAAAGCATTGTAACTCCGATTAAAGTTTCAAGTACGTGGAAAACCGCAATCTAACTGGGGATCGACTCTCTCGTGCATACAGGGTGGACCATTTATATGGACATGCCCAAATATCTACCCCTCTTATGTATGAGAGTTGGACAAATTTTATTCGCGAACGACAAATAAAAATTTTCAATTTGTTTCTAAATTAGAATCCACTAAACGATTTTTTAAATCAACGTCCAAACAAGAGAAACTCAATTTACGAACAAATCTAACGTTTTTATTCGTTATTCGCGAATAAACATTATCTACGAAAAAACTATTCAGGATAATATTAAAAGCAGAGACGAGCAACTGTTTATTTGAATAATATATGTAAACTAATGAATCCAACGAAAACATAACTAGATTTGAACGTTTTTATTCGCTATTCGCAAATAAACATTGTCTACGAAAAACTATTCAGGATAATATTAAAAGCACAGACGAGCAACTACTTATTTGAATAACATATGTAAACCAACGAAGACTTAATAAGTTTTTAAAAGGTCGTTGAAGAATTAAGATCTACCATCCTTGGCATCCTCCTCTTGTCTTATCAAGAATCTAATTCATTTTAATTTAAAAAAATAATGTAATATCGAAAAAGTAGCCGTGTACACAAGAGAATAAAAATATGTAGGAGACTAAAAGAAGATTCAATTAGGGATCAGAAAAGCTTGAGAAAGTTCGACAAGCTTAGAATAAATGATGTCGGCGAAAATTCATTTCCCATCTAAAATAAATTCCTACCGAGACTTGTAAGGACAAGGGATACCCAGGTGTTAGCGTTTACGTGGTCCCACCCTGTATATTTAGTCTGAAGGGAGAAGTTCAAAGAGGAGAATACGCCGTGGAAAGTAATATCTGGCGGGAGAAACTTATGCGGCAGCCGGCGTGTAATCGCACTTTGTATTTTATCAAGATCCTGATGCGACGGTGAATTATGTAATTGCAACTCGTCCCGCGGGCCTGCGGAACGCTGAAAACCACCAGCCCCGGGTTGAAAATGCTTTTCCTCCCCCTTTGACGCGACTCGATAGGGGAAAATTGCGAACGAAAAGCTCCCACTTGGAAATTGCCGAACGGAGAAACAACGAACACGAGGATGGAGAAAGAATATCATCGCGTTATTATATCGTTCGCAAATGGTCCTCAAGAAGATTAAATACCGTGAGTTCTCGTTGAAACGAAACTCCAACGAGCTAATTTGGCAATTTCAGATCCAAAAATTTTACGCCCATTACAATATCTCTACAGTTATTATTCCTTATAATAATATTCCTAGCATTCTCGTGTGATTCAACGTAGTTTATAATTAATTAATATTTATTGAATAATTTGATAATTAAACAAGTTGGTGAAAGTTTCTAAGGATGAGGAAATATATTTCTGACATTTACGATGACACCATCGAGCTATGTAAATTAACAAAGTTGATTATATATTTGGTGCTAATATTTAAATATTTATCGAAATTTACAAATGTTGGTTCGAAAAAAATTCTATATATTGATTTCCTACTTTCTATTATTTCTTAGCGTTTATTTAATATTATTATTAAAATTCTTGCCATTTTAATTTAAAATAAATTTGTTGGATGATTAATAGATATTCGTGCAATCGAGTCTCGAATTACTTATCCACCGAAATCATTACGCGAGAAACAGACGTAGAGAATAGAATAATTCCGCAGAGACCCCTCGTTGGAAACAGAAGCGCGATGACGACGTTATGCAAAACTCTGCTTTCTGTTACGAATTCACGTCAACGACTCACGTTTTTCCGAGGATCGACGAAATCATAGAACGCCCCGCGGCACGCTAATTGAATTGCTAATTGAGCCGGTGAAACAGCGTTTTCGAAGTTTATCATCGGGGAAGCACTTGCATAATTCCCTTAGGTCGTTACGTCAAGGAACAGTGTTTCTTCGGTAATAATTGCCAATGTTTAACAGAGTTACAGTAGAAATAACAGAAGCTGGGAATCGCGGTTTCCCTTCTACGTTAATGGAACACTTCGATTCGAAGATTTATTTAACTCCTATTTTCACGTTCCACGAGTTTTGCTGGATCGCCATTTATCAAGATTGGTATCTCCTTCCTCGGAGTCTCTGTAACGATTGAATTCGTATATGGAGCGACGTAGGATTTTTATTAACAGAAACACGCGCGTCTGAATCGGAGTTTAATTCTTTACGAAATCATATATTCTCGATAGAGTATCGGTGAACGTGATTTATCGTTAAAACTGCTACTGAAATGCTTTGAAATCGTTTCTGGACAATTTTTATATTGATTATAATAATTTTTTCAACGGTGAAACCTATACTGCCACCGCACAATAATAAAAAATACAGTGCAATTTGTATCGTCTATTTTAGAGAATTTTGTTTGATATGCTTATTTATATATTCTATAATTACAAGATTATGCATATCTGTCTAAATTAAAAATTAACCCAAATCGCTTATTTTAAAATCTTTGGATTATGTATTAATAAATTGCTAATTGCTGTGCTTCTTCATACTAATGATGCATAAAGTAGTATAAGTCTAATTAATATTTTATCACTAATTTTGTATTATTGCAAATTGATTTTAAATTTTGCATCATAATTATTCCCTTTACGTATATCCTATATGTTAGCTTCGAGTTCATTACTACACCTAAATGTTTTACTGGTCGTTTTATTTCTACATTATTATTGTATATTTTGATTGGTTGTAATACTTGTATACCCATACATTTTCCTGGAAAAACTATTGCTTCAGTTTCGCTAATGTTAATTGAAATGTTCCACTATTCGTAGAACGATTCCAACATATTTGCATATATTTGCACCAGCTTTGCTGCTAAAGTTGCTATAAACGAGTGTGCATAAATAGTCGTATCATCTGCATACATTGCTATTACAGTTTTAGAGTTTTTGTATATTGTTGAACTAAATATTCAATAGTATCGGACGAAAAATGAATCCTTGTGATACACCTGCCGCTACTTGCTTTAATGTTGACTTTTTAATGTTTATTGTTACCATGAATTTTTATTTTTCGTGTACCAGTAAATGAGTTTAATAATTGAACATGGATATTGCTACTGAATTAATTTGTATATTTAGTCGTAAATCCAAACCTTATCGAAGGCCTTTTCTATGTCTAATAAAAACATTACAGTCATTTTATCATTACGGATTATGTTTTTCCCTGAAAATTGTTCATCTATTGTTAATGCATTATGTTTTTTTATTCCGATTACTGGTCTTCTATCATTTTTGCCACTACACCATAGTATTTTGTACTACAACTTAAAGCAATATTTTAAACATATATTGGAATTTTAGGAAAAACAGTAAACCTCTTCTCGTTCGACAAATCCCTCCTCTTCGTTTGGCAAAGCCATTGTATCGTCGCTACAAAGCTTCTTTGATTTTTTATCGAAATGTAGTTCAACGTTTTTCATTATAACATTGACATTTTCAAATTGTTTACCCACTAATAAGCCTGAAAATTGTTGTATTTTATTCCTTATAAGGTTCGGTTTTATTATATGCTAACAAAAATATTCATTCAATCAGGCTCAAGTACAATCAAGAAAAATTTCAAACTTTGCAACAATATCTATTTGTTTCGAATTTGTACGAATTGTTGATATTAGTATGTTTAAAATTTCAAAAATCCCCTGAATTGACAAATTTTCTTTGTTTTCTATTAAATTACAAATTTCATCTACGTCAATTTCAGAATATCGAAATTATGGGACGACCTAATATTACTAGATTTTTCAAATTTCGATTATGTTTATTGTACGTCTAAATCTAAAAGCCTATAAAATATTTAAAATTGGTGAGGATCAGGTGTGAAATTCTCCTTGAAAGAGTAGTAGAAGGCCTTCGGGAGAATGGAAAACAGCCGAATGGAGGAAAGTGCCCGAGAGAATCTTTTTCCGGATTGGGATGGAAAAGTTAGAAGAAAAAGGCGTTCGCCGGCCGATAAAAATCCGTGTTGGCTGAAACGTTAATTGGATTTCTCGGAGTCTCCATTCGGTAAACCTTGGGGTACTTTGGGATCGTGGTTCTCGGTTGTGCTGCGCGTCAAGGGAACAAAATGTGTTTGTTATGTCTATAAATAGAATGTTGCCGTTTAGCGGGTAATGCTGGAGCATCGATCGCGGCTCAGAGGAAATGTCGGCCGACGTATCAAGCTTGCTTGCCACTAATTAAAACGTTAATGGTACCCGGCGCGTACCAATTAAAGACGATGCGTTCCCGTCGAGTGTATTAACAGTAATTTCGTGCGTTTAATAATCGCTGCGCAGCACAGTGGTCCGGATGGCGTGTCAAAACGCCAACTAAATTCATAACGCTGTTATTTATACGTTATTCGTTACGAGAGGAGTGATTTTAAGGGTAATTCGGGTCGTCGAATCTAATTTTTTCATTAACAATTGCCACGGTGGCCACCGGTGACCGACGTTTTAACTTACAAAGTGTTTCAATATTATTTTCAATAGAAGTACCCTAATACTTGTAAAATTGTAAATAACGCTACTTTAACTTAGACTACTGTAAAATAACAAATTTACCATTGAATTATCGAATATTTCCATGTTTCACGCTACAATTTGAATCACTGTTGAAGACATTTTTAGACATCTAACTTTCTTTTCCACATCTTCTTCGATTTTGAACGCATTTATCTTGAAAATTTGCTTCCTCGAACAATTTTACTCATTGCACATTTATTTTATTTTCATACGTGAGTTATAAAATTTGTAGTAAAGTTAAAATGACTAAATACAAGACAATAAAGTCATTTGTATCGTATGTACACTCTCGTCCACAAATTTTTGGACGCTTGACGAACGTAGGATAAATATAAATTAACACTCTGAAGCGATGGAAATTATAGAATGAAACTAACACTTAAACGATCGTCCAAATTAATGGTAGAATTTCATCAATAATCATTTTTTAGTATTTTTTTCATTAACACGATAATTGCCACGATGGTCACCGGTGACCGACGCTTTGAACTTACAAAGTGTTTCAATATTATTTTCAATAGAAGAGCCCTAATACTTGTAAAATTGTAAATAACGCTACTTTAATTTAGAATACTGTAAAATAACAAATTTACCATTGAATTATCGAATATTTCTATGTTTCACGCTATAATTTGAACCAATGTTGAGGATATCTTGAGACATCTAACTGTCTTGCAATATTATCCACATCTTCTTCGATTTTGAACGCATTTATCTTGAAAATTTGCTTCCTCGAACAATTTTACTCATTGCACATTTACTTTCATTTCTAACGTGAGTTATGGAATTTGTAATAAAGTTAAAATAACTGAATGCGAGACAATAAAGTCGCTCTGAAAAATTGTATGCGTACATTAATTTACATTTTTCAAGATAGACGAGTAAAATGTCCGGTGACTAATGAACGATAAGTGACATAGATGTCCAATATGCTTCAACCGTAAGATCCGGAAGAAAAAGAAGAGAAAGATGTTATATACGCTAAATATGAGAATGAAAACGTGAGCTGCACGATGAACGTAATTGTAAAATATATTTTTATAAATTATTGCTTTATTCGAATTAAATATATTACTGTAATTTGGGTTTCCATTACTGCAATAAGAAAATACCTTCTCTTCCCTCTTCACCGATTTCAACGAAATTTCGCAGGTTTATGAGTTCGTATATACAACAATCATAACCGGACTTATAACCGTAGATAGCAGGTCAGTTATAAAAAAAATAACTGTAAAATTTATACACAAAACATCTGCAAATTGTATATGCGTGGTATCCCAATACAAAGCAATTTACAGGTTTCTTTTCAGAAAATCACAAAAGAAATATAAAAATTAATGGTATTAACCCCTATGCTAATAACTAAAATATTACTGAATTAACAATATGCGTTTTACAGTAGAATGCTCCCTTAAGTAAGAATACATAATCAAGTTTACGTAAGTAATTAATTTCACTTGAACATTGAAGTACAAGATTGAAACCAAGCTTAGCTCTGATTGTATTTTTAAGCTACTTAGACGCCTCCGCCGCGGAGACTCTCCTTTTGAGTAATAGGTATTCCTGGAAATAATTTGCTTGAAATTCACTGGATGCTTCAATGCAGCGTACTCGAGACTTTCTATAAGGAAAAGTGCACTTTCATTTCGCGGAGTATTTAGTGGAAAAGACAGCAGAAGCTGCACCTGTACAAGTCACTCGTGACAAATTGCAGAGTTTGAATTTGACTCGGTGGCGATTGTCAGTTGATCGTGTTATTTTGGATTCGATGCACTTTCGCGTTGCACGGGGTATTAAATTTTACATGTATGCACCGGTTCATGAATCTAGACCTATTATCGGTTCTGTTCTTCCGTGTCTACGTACATTTGCATTCGTTTTACGCTCAGCCACGCTCGGTCCGTTTCTACAGCTTCCTTTATGCACGCATTTTATTGGACTCTTCTGCACCGACTTTCCGCCCAATGGAATACATTTTCGATCTCGATTTTCTTTGATTACTTTGCGGATGACAGAAGTAATTGTTACGGAGTTTCTCTCTTCGGATAGTAATGAAAATGGTTATGAATTCCTTTAATGCCTCTTAATTCTTTTAATGGCTCGATTGTAAATATTAAACCTTTCAGTAGCTTTTCCTACATATTCAACATTTTTTATGTTCCTACTGAAATATCGTCAAATCAATTTGAATCACCACTCTTTGTCTTTTACGTTTAGTTGCGTTTTCGAAGTAAGACTTTACAGAGAAACATTTAAGTACAAGAACTTTAAACATATTTATATGGTTGTTCAATCATATAAGATTCAGTAATTGGAGTCCCTGTTAAAAATCGAAATTCGTCTGAACCGCTCTTAATAGAAATGTACTCAATGTTACTTTTCACGTGTAGAAATTTTTTTAAATCTGAATAATTTTCTTTATGAATACCATATGATTCAAATGCAAGACGTTTATTTTAAATCTTGAATTAAATCTTGGAATTGTTGATATAACATATAAAAATCTTGAACGAAACTGTTTATTTGCTTTTATTGGAGGGCAATTCTTATATTTTATAAATTACTTTCATCATCGTCATATATATCACACGATCCTACTACTTTCGTTTTTCCATTTAAATCCCATCATTGTAGAAGACATTTACTATCGTGACTGGTCTGTTTAGTGTACTTTCCTTCAGCATACTATTATTACTGATATACAGGGTGTTCGGCCACCCCAGGGAAAAATTTTAATGGGCGACTCTAGAGGCAAAAATAAGACGAAAATCAAGAATACCAATTTGTTGATGGAGGCTTCGTTAAGTTATTAACGTCTAAAGTTCCGCCCGTACTGAATTTTTTTCTAGAAAGTGGGTAGAATTTCGGGGGTAGGTCTATTCACCAAAAATTATTGTATTTGACCCCCGTAACCGGAAATAATTTTTTAAGAACGATTTGAAATTTTTTCTTCGCCCAAAAATTTAGACAACGATTTTTCTTAAAAATTTGTTTTTCATTTTTAATAAAATTGTTTAACACTCTACAAAAAAGTTGTCTAATGCTTTTTTGTAGGTGCCCATGGGCTCTGCTTCAAAAAAAATTCCACTGAGATAGCTTTACTATTGTAGAAGTTATGGCCGTTTAAAAATTGGACCAGTTTTAGGGGGGTTTTCTCACTTTGCGGGGTTAAGGAACAACTTTTTGGAATTTCTTAGAAGTTCTACATATTCTACACCAAAATACGCGTTGTTTGCGTTTTGAAAAAATAAAATCCTCCAATCCGTTCAGGAGTTATGACATTTTTAAGATTCGCATGAAATTTCAGAGAAGCATTTCTGGTCTCAGATTAGATTTTCAGTACAGAATTTTTTTTTCGAAAGTGCGTAGAAATTCGGGGTATGTCTATTGACCAAAAATGCTTGTAATTGACCCTTGTAACTAAATACTATTTTTTTAGTATGATTTGAAACTTTTTAATTTAATTAATTAATAACTTTTCAATGAAGCCTCAGTCAAGAAATTGATATTCTTGATTTTCGTCTTATTTTGGCCTGTAGAATCTCCCATTAAAATTTTCCCCAGGTGTGGCCGAACACCCTGTATATTAACACTAGAACTATTCGCGCTCAAAATATTTTGTTTCTGAAAATAACAAGTATCACGACACAACATTGCGTTTCCTCTATAAGCATTTGATGCAGACTAAATTTTAAATATTTTTAAGGTGCAATAATCCAAACGAATAAAACTTTGGCTTACAACTAAAAAATATTCTCTATTAATAAAATGAAAAATAAAACGCTTATTTTTCTCACATAGACTCGTTTTAAATCGCTATCACATTTGTACATTATTATCCTTCATTATTTCTCATAAGAATTCAATTGGTGATTCATTACTCTTATGTCATCTGGAAAATGAAAAGTAGCTTTTTCAACCTGTATTTTTATTAGTATAGATGTCGAATATCTAAATAATGATTACATCACGATAATACGGAAGCAAATACCGCTATAATGTTTGCCTAAACCCCAAATATTTCGGTTTTTATTCTCTGATATTAACATTTTAAATAGAAACTGTACGTGTGAATCACATTGATATACTGACTGTCACATCACCCATATACGGGGGACATAACTTTTCATTAAGAAGCTAACAAAAAGTCATTCTGAAGATTAGATGTTAAAGAAAATAAATCTACATAGGATTCTTGAATGTTAACGAAGTTGTAAAAATAAGTTCTATAACAAATTCTAGGTGTGCTAGTATCCAATTGTCTAAAAACAAAGTATCATCTTCAACGTCGGATTATATCATAATTGTAAGTATTTACTTGTTAAAATCTTTGAAAATTATACGTGGTGCAACGCAGGAGATTGGGGAAGAATTTATAGAAAGCATGGAAGCAAAATCATTAATTTATATTTGACTTTTTCGAACAAAAAGCTTTGGGTATCTAGGTATCCCTTTTATTGAACAATCATAAATAAATAATTTTTGTAAATAAATAAAAAAAGCATCTCGAAAAAATCCGGAAGAATCGTTTAGAGCTCACGAAGGACATAGAGCGAGGCAACGCGTATATCCACGACGGGACCTCCGTAAACCGGTAGCGATGAGCTGTTCGAATCTCAGCTTTGAAACGGTTCCAAATTTTTAAGTCTACCAAAACTCGAATTGTTTTGAATATAACTCGAAGGTTGAAACTCTCGAAATTCTCGAGTTTTGATAACTAAATTGGGAAAATTTTATTCGCAAACAAAGAATAAAATTTTCAGATTCATTCGTGAACTAAGTTTTGTTTATATTACATCTGTTTTATTTGTGAATTATAATCCATCAACAGCTTTTGCAAAAACTGTAACTTCGTTCAACGAGAACAGGCAACGTTTATTCATCGACTGTGAATATTATTTGTGAATAAAATTTGTATTCGTTATTTGTAAATCAAATTTGCCCAAAAGTCTTGATAATTGCATAATAGAATCGGTTCAAACATAGAGTAGTGAGTACAAATGAAAGAGATGCGATCGTGTCAAGCTGAATATTTTTTCATATTTGGCCAATTTGTACTTTACTATTAATTGAAGTCAGTAATATATATATAGTAGATTCGAATAACAGGAAAATTAAATAGTGTAAAAATGAAATTTTTGAAAAAATTAATTGATTACTTTAATATATTATTTATCACAGAAACAAAAATTTGTACTTTAATTTATTACAACATTGTGTCTATAATGTGTAATATAGTAATATACATACATTATAGCTACGCAATGTAATATGTACTACTTGTATCATTTATTTAAATATTGAACTTGACACAGTATCAGGTTCGACAGCGAAATGAGATAATACTGTAACACTTCATTTGAATCTCTTTCTCTTTTACTCGCTACCCTTTTTTATGTTTGAACCGATTCTATCATACTATGCACACTAACACTCGGAAATCTATCAAGCCTTCCAAGACTCAAGACACTCAGGATATTCAAGACATTAAAGACTTTAGAGAGTACATATTAAGCTTCGAGTGATATTTGAATTGATGCTCCAAATTCCATCGCTAGCCACCGGCTGCACGGTGTGTTTCTAAACTGCGGAACAGAGTAGTCACTCTAGTGCAAGTGTCCACATAATCTTGTGACTCTTGCACAAGCAGGTCGTTCGGTGCTCGACGGAGTTTCGGAGTGTTATTTGCAATTGAGAAAACAAGTCTCTTCGTATAGTATCGCGGAGCAGCCAAACGATCCTGTCTGCGTGCGGTAAACGAGTCTGGAGGCGATCGGAAGACCGGCAGCCAAGAGCACGAGGTTAACGAAACGGGGCCGATTTATCAGCTATTACATACCTCGGACAGGGCGTCCTCCATCATATTGCTGGTATCTCTCATGACTCTGAATGGAAACTAGCACCGACAACAATCACTCAACGCCCACGTTTTATCCGTTTCCTTCTCCCGGCGTGGTGTTCGGCGTATCTTTCACTGTGTTCTTTCGTCCTCTCCTCCGCGGCCCCCTCCCCACCGACGAGAACTCCACGAGGCCGTGAAGACCGAAGTGACTTCCTTGGCGGAGAACTCCGAGGATCGTCACCGACTCCCGGGTAACGTGGTGTTCCCTGTCACGAGCACATTGTTCACAGGGGATCGGTTTCGAGGAGGCTGTTCGTTTGAAGGCGCGTAACTTCGCCGTTGGATCGATCGTATCGCAACGTGTCACTTCCCTCCCTCTCCGTCTGTGCGACTGGTTCGGCCGTTTCCCTACGGAGAGCCGTTCTCCCGCGACACAGGGTCGCCGACGTCCCGCGATCCTTCGCGGATCAGCACGAGCTGCGGTACGCTAACGAAAAGGGGATGACGTGGTGGCATCCGAGCGTGGGGAGCTCAACGGGCTCACGAGACGATCGCGGGGCGATCCATCGATGTACGCGGCTTTGGAAATACTGGCGAGCGCTGTCAGGTAAGCCAGAGAGCAGGTCGAGTCGTGGTCGACAGACAGCCAGCAGGCCAGACCTGCCACCATGACACTGCTCCCGTCCTCTTCTACCCTCTCGCGATCTCTCCCTTGCACCGACTGCTTGCAGCTGCCTTTCCTCCCCGCCCTGCTTGCCCGACTTCCCCTCCGACTCCCACTATCCCGCTGTTTCCACTCTCTATCTCCGTCTGCTTTCCTCTTCAACTGGAACATCCGACCTTCCTCGTCGCTCCTACCACCGCGACTGGTCTCCCCTCCCTTTCCATTCCAGTGATCGCCGTCGCTTCTCCTTCTCTAGCCTGCGTTTTCCTCCCGATTCCCCTCCCGTGGCAAGACATTCTCACTCCTTCTTCCTTCCCTGACGCCCCTCCACGCTGGAGTTTCCCGCAGCTTCGGCCACGAACGCTTCTTCCACGCACGGTTCAACCGGAGACGTCGTCGATCAGAAGACCGCGGAGTTTAAATCGCCGCACGGTAGGGGAATTAAAGGGGTATTCCAGCCCGAACTGCGCTTTTTGAAACTTTCTTGGGGAATTTTTTGCAAATAAACTATCAAATCAAAATGAGAAATAATTAAGATTTTATGAGTTACAATAAAATTTATTTTAAAATAAATGAATTTTAATTATAAAAATATCCTTAATTAAATTTAACCCATTCGCTGCTAAGGACGAGTATATTCGTCTTTGGCAGGGTGTTATGCGTTGTCAAAACGAGTACACTCGTCCTACTTTCAATATGTTATAACATACAGGCTTTTGAATAAGCAAATTTTTTGTGCCCACAAACATAAATATACAAATGTAAAAAACTTGAAAAAAATACTATGAATAAAATTTATTACAAAAATTATACATCAATTATTATTTAATGAGAATAATCTTTTACAGATTTAAATTAAGCAAAAATCAACTTCATCGTGTATTTATAACAAAATTTTATAGCAACTTAATCACATATTATTAATTATCTTTATGATAGGATCGAACAGTAATATCTAGTCTCCTTGCGAATGTTTTTCGTTGCAAAAACTCTACATTTGCAAGTTGGATTTTTATTTTTTGGTGTAAGAGGAATAGCATCAAGATAATGAAGGGAATTTTGTTCCTGGGGTATGATTGACGTAGATGGCTGCGATTGAATGATTGCATCTTGGCATTCGTTTAGCAAATATTGTATAACATCTTCTCTAGATTTAAGAGATGTTTTATTTTCTGCGTTCGATTGCTGAGAATAAAATTTGTATGCATTATGCACAGCCATTTCCATTATGTGTACGGCTATTTTTTTATACCAACGAAGAGTTTTTCTCATAGCACTATAGTAGGACAGCATTAATATGTGCTTTTACCAAGAAATAACACAACTTTGGTAAACAATACCACTCAAAATATAAATGGCAATGGCAATAGCTTCATATAATAAAGGCTTGGCAGCGAATGTGTTAAATGATTACGAAAAATCAAAAATTAATTTTATAAACCATTTGAACACCTGTTGTAATCAAATTTACAAGGCATATTCGTACATGTTTCAGTAACATTTTAACATTTTTTGGACGAAAGAAAGTTAAAATTGTTGGCTCTGCATACTCTCAAACATAGTTACTTTAAAAAAAGCTCCATGATTCCGGCCGTTCTGTTTGTTTGAAATGAGAAAACGTAAAAGACACTTAATTAATATTAGTTTGACTATATGAATAATTAAAAAAATGACAACACTTTTAAGTTTGATTATCGATTTCTAAACTGTTAAGCCAATTGGTCAAGTAGATTTTGAGGTATCATGGACACCGTTCTAATAAACATAGTTTCGAGAAAAATGCTTTCAGTTTATATCCCTATCGTCCTTTAAACACCCATAACTTCGTTTATTTTAGAAGTTCAAGCATAAGGTATTGCATATATTTTTAAAATTATATTCTTTAAGAGAATATCAAAAAAAGGAAATTGACTTTTTCAAAGGTTTACACTAGAATACCCCATTACAGTCAAAAAATGGAAAAAAACTCTTGCCATAGAGTGGATGAAGTTTGTATAAGAGTACCATAATTTACTACTAAAAATTTATTGATTTAATAAATATATGTTTATTTGACTTATTTTTTAAAAAAACAAATATTGTGACAGAAAACTGTATTTATTTTTTAGGTATTTGCTTCAAACTAAACCAGACATATTTTTTGAGATGCAATAGTAGTACAAACAAAAACATATCGACAAATACGAGAGTCATATATTTTTATGGAAACCACAAAAGAAGTATACGTATACAACAACTGAAAAAACATAACGCACATGTTTGTTTTGATAATGTTTATACAATCTGTGAATTTTGAAATATATTTAGTTTCCTAAAAAAAGTATTTTCAACTGTACGGAAATTTTGTGAGAAACTTCTGAAATTCTAATGAAATAAAAAAGTTTACCAAAATTCTATAAGAAATCGAAGTAACTCGTCTAAGTATGTCTAAATATATTACGTATAAATTTTGCACAAGAAATAAGAAGAAAGAAAGAACACTTTAGGGAATAATTTTACGTAAAAAAATAAGACTAGAATGTGATATACAATTTTTTCATCCGTGGTTTCTTTTTCGAGAAAATCGAATTTAAAGTTTACTCAACAACACAATACGATTTATTTATCGCGTATTCTATGACAGGATACTGTAAGACATACCCAGATAGTTCAATGACTGACAGAAATTACCAGATTACGTAATAATTTATTTTGTTTCGTTTGTTGCAAATTATCAAGTCATAGCAAGGTATTCAAATCGAGAATATGTTGACATGTTACTCGTGTTGGGAAGTGGTGGTGCTTCTGCTGCAAGTAGATATTAAGCTTATCTTTAATTCATCGAGCACAATTACGTATGCAGCAACGAGGAGAATATTTCCAACAGTATTTGTCAAGTTATAAACTGAAATAAAAGTAATAAACTTCAAATTCGATTTTCTCGAAAACAAAGCCTCGGACGACAAAATTGAATACGAAATATTTTCCTTATTTTTTTATGTAGCATTACTCCCTGACCAGTTGTACTTCTATTTTCTACCCACTCTGTATATACTTTATAAATCAAGATGTACTGAAAATAGGTAATCATTATAACTGGACTCCGGATGTTTATGCAGAATACATATGTGAAGAACATATGCTATTTATACCCGAAATATATGCTAATATGCAGAGAAAATATACAAAATTAACGATACATTTTACAATTATTATGACATATTGTAATTTGTGTTTCCTGATAAACTAAATTAATTCGTTCAAGAAAATATTCGACATGAGCACGAAATATATAAAAAAGCATGCCATAACATATTGTATATGTTTTTAAACATAAAACATAAAAACATATGCATTATGCAAAAAATACAAAATAAAAAATATATTTTTAGAATTTTCTATGCATAAAACATATTTCAAGTCCTATTGCTATATCTGTTTTCTATAAAAATATGCATTTGTATAAACATCCGAAATCTAATTACAACAAATAACAAAACAAGTCATTTTGATCCTCTTAGTAGGTCTAATATTAATTTAACTTTTATCTTACAATTTGTAATTAGAGTAATAACAGCGAAGTAACGAAAATTTTGTAATCAACGATGAAGAAACATTATACTCTTCTTCAAATTTAATTTTGAAGTATGTCCAGACATTTTTTATTATTTCAAATCGTAGGTTTGAGCAAACCATTATAAAATTTAAGATGGTTGAACGTACAACCGATTCTTCACACTTCATATAGTGTTTCGTGTTGTTATCATGTTGGAATATATCTCATTCGAGTACTGGCATATTTTTAATTGTTCCTATAACTTTTTCCCCCGAAAATGTCTTTATACGCATATTGATTCGTAAAATCGTCGATTCGGTGAAGTGAACTTACATCATACGGTGTAATGCGCCATCACATGTTAATTGGAATTGTTAACGAATTTAACTGTGTATTTATACTCAAACACCATGAGTCCAGTTTTTATACTGTTTTTTCAATTCTCTTCGAACTCTCCATTTGCAAATTCTTTTTTCAATATCTTTTCATAATAATTTTGTTGTCATTGATGCCGTCGTTGTTTCTACTGTAATAATTACACTACGAAACTTTATGCAAATTCATATTTCTATTAAGAGAATTAACGAATTTGGAGCTTTGTAGAGGGTTGTCTTAACCTCTAAATATCATAATTCATATCATACTTTAAGTACTTATATTTTTGCAAATTAAGTTCATTCTATAGTTTCCTGAAAATTGAAATTTTTCATAAATGCATAAACATCTTCATTCTTGTAATAATACATGTACCTTGTCAATTTTCTTTTCTTCTGGAAAACAGCCGTTATATTATAAAAGAGAGGTTTTGATCTTTTTTATGGTACTTTTAGTTGCGTAAAAGATCTTCATATTTTCACTCGTGTTCCAGTCTGAAACAATTCAACTTAGGAACATGAAAGTAGATGGTCCAACCTATAAAAAGACCCCAGGAAGATTGTTCTAAGACTTCTTTTCACAAAATTATAATAGATCAAATATTGACCACGTCTCGGCCAAGTGTCCTAATACTTACGACCGATAGTGTACATAGAAGTTCAAAAATACGATGACCCTCGAAAATAAAGGTATATTGGTCTACGTATTGACAAACGTCAACCGTGCTGATTCGCACTACAGTTCTTGAATTTGTCCAATAGAGTTTCACAACCTTCTTCCCCGTGTGCTTTATTAATTTTCATAATACAGGTTGTCTGCGCATCAAAAGGATCAAACCGAAGACCTAACCAAACACAGGATACCTTTTGCCAAAATATTTACGTGCGAAGTTCGACTGTTGTCAATTCCCATTAGGCAGCTGTCCGCGATTTCCCACTTCTTTCTTCGAGCACGAGTCTTCGTTCTGTCAAGCCGAACTGTTCAATTTCTAGACATCCAGAACGATACATGTCTCCGATCAGTTTCCCATGTTCTTCTCGAACGATCGAGAAAAATAACAAAGCCTCTTATACATCACCGAAAGTGGTGGAATCGCGATAACGGGTTTCCCGGGAAAGATGAAAACGACGTCGCGGCAAAAAGGATTCTCCAACGCGAATTTTGGCTGAAAGAGGAGCGTTCTCGCGGCACTACAAAGCGGTTCACGCGTCCTGGCGAAGGGCAACGATGCAGACGAACAGCTGCTATTTCACCTGTTCGATATATTATTTAAATGCTTCACCTGCCGCGATGTCAAGATATCGCGAGATAACAGGCCAGCGTTTCCTGCTTTCTTAACGATATCTCGCGAGACTTTCGGCGCCGTTCCGTTCTCGAGATATTTCTTACGAATTGCTGCACAGTGGGAATTCGCGAAAGTGATCGCAAAGATCACGAAACGCGAGCAATTCTCTGTTGTCGGATGGCGGTACCTGATACAGTAAAATTCCGATTATCCGGTATGCTCGGGACTGGGGCTATGCCGGGAAATCAAATATGCCGGATAATTGAACTGTACCTACATATGAAGTGATAAAAACGAGGAATATAATAATAGACGAGATATACGAGTAGAGCTTACATCCAATGTATTTTTTCGGCCCATTTTTCTGAGGCTCTAGAGCCGCATTACCATTTTCGTGTCACTCGCAACATTACCAACAGGTTACACAAATGTATATGAGGAAGTGAGACAGAAAATGAAATTACAAAAACATTTCTGGCCTGAAATTATATTTTTGGTAAAGAATTTTGTTCTCAAAAGTGCGTAGGAATTCAGTAGTGTGTGTATTCACCAAAAGTAATTGCAATTGACCCCCGCAACCAAAAATAATTTTTTCAGAATGATTTGAAACTTTTCAATTTCTCCGAAAAAGGCACCTACCTTTTGTTGATTTTTCTTAAAAATTCGTTATTGATTTTTAGTAATTTCGTTTGGCGACCCATAGAAAAGTTATCTAATACTTTTTTGTTGGTACCCATGAGCTCTACTTCAGAAAAATGTTTTATTGAAATATATTCACTATTGTAGAAGTTATGGCTGTTTGAAAATTGGACCATTTTTATGGGGGTTTTCTCACTTTACGGAGTCAAGGAACAACTTATTCAATATTGTTAAAATTTCTACGTATTCTTCACTAAACTACGCGTTGTTTGCATTTTGAAGCTTTAGAATTCTTCAATCCGTTCAGAAGTTATGATATTTTAAAGATACGCATGAAATTTTGGAGTGACATTTCTGGTCTGAAATTATATTTTCGGTAAGGAATTTTTGTCTCGGGAATGGTTAGGATTTCGAGGGTATATTTTTCACCAAAAATGATTATAATTGACCCCCACAACCGCAAATAATTTTTCCATAACGATTTGAAATTTTTTTTTCGCCGAAAAATGTAAGCACCTACCCCCTGTCGATTTTTCTTAAAAATTCGTTTTTCATTTTTAATAAATTTGTTTGACACTGTACGGAAATTTTGTTTAGTACTTTTTTGTAGGTATTCATGAGTTCTACTTCCATACTAAATTTCATTGAGATACGTTCACTATTGTAGATGTTATAGACGTTTGAATATTGTACCATTTTTATGCGGCTTTTTTTACTTTGCAAGGTTACGGAACAACTTTTGCAATAGTCTTGGAGTTTCTGCATATTCTTCACCAAAATACGCATTGTTTGCAGTTTAAAACATTAAAATCCCCCAATCCGTTCAGAAGTTATGATATTTGAAACATTTCCATAAAATTTCGAGAAAGTATTTCTGGTCAGAAATTATATTTTCGGTAAAGAATTTTTTCTCAAAAAATGATTGTAATTAACCCACGCAGCCAAAAATAATTTTTTCAGAATAATTTGAAATTTTTTAATTTCACCAAGAAATTTCTGCACCTGCCTCCTGGCGATTTTTCTTAAGAATTCGTTTTTGATTTTTAATACACACAAGCATGACTAATGTAGTAATAAAATTTATTGATACAAAATAAAATATATAAAATTTCTACGTTTTAGTCTTCAGCTGTTTAGTATCGACGTCACTGCTGGATGAATGCAGCTGTGACTTCTTCGTTTGTGTTAAATATAATCCATAAGATTCACCGAAGAATAGTCAGGGTAAATATACCAGCTATTCGGACATTCCGATTCTTTTTATCGAGTAAAAAAATTTTTTCGAAATTTTTATTATTGCACCTTGTTCAACTCAAAGTACTCATTTATTTTTATTTTAAACATTGTTTCGTCAGATTAGTAAATGCCTCAAAAATCGGTGCGATCGTTAATATAAACAGCCAGTATATGTACCTAACATATTTAAACAATTTTAATATGTAATAAAATATAAACTAAGTGCTGTGTACAATTGTATGTGTAATAATGCAGTAATCCACCTATTGAGGGGAGAACCTGAGGGGGGAATTTTGTCTCCACAGAAAATTTTAGGATCCTACTAATATAAGTGGTTGTAAAGAGCTTTTAAAAAGCTGTTTACTCGAATGAGACTAAAAACGTAAATTTGAAAAAATGGAGTATGGTGAGAATGAATTTTGAAAAAATTTTGTTAGAAAATTAAATAAATGATTGAAAGTCTGCAATACTTTTTAGCACTTTAATTCATTAACAGTTTCGTGTAAAAGGCAATGTAAGTTTAGGCATACATTATTAAATGTAAAATATGAAAGCTCTACGTTCCTGAATTCATCGATACGTGTTAGGGAAGAATAAATGAAAGTCTGTAATATTTATCAAACGTTTAAAAACATTAACATTAGTTTCTTATATTGCACGATATTGAAATCGTTCTGGGCTTTAACCCACTAGAGAATATTTCCAACAATAAAATAATGTTCTACAAATATTTCGATCAGTCTTTTGTTCAATTTACAAGACATTAATTAGATTACAATAAAATGAGTATAATATTTTTACTTTCTTCTATAATTACTTGTTTGTAGTAACTGTATCGCTTAAAGGAAGTTTAAAACAGGTGTGAAACATAAAAATGTCACAAAATTACAGTGCCAAATAATAAATAAGTTAGGATTATATAATTCTTAATTGAACTATATTTTATTCCCATTCATGAATATCACTCGGCGATCTAGACCGACTATAATCGGGCTCATTTTCTTCATATATTTTGCCAATTGTTCTGCATCCGCTTCTCCGACGTTGTGATTGATGCCGCAGGTTGTAAAAGGGTGATATCCATCGCCAGCGCGAACCAAGAAGGATGGAACCACTATTCTGTACCAAATGTCGAGCTTCAACGGCTCAAATTTTGGCACTTCGCACGCGCGACACCTGAAAAAACAAATCTTGCGACCATTTCTGAAGAATCAAAATCGACAAAATTACCTTATTTGGACGTCCATCGCGGTTCTGATGTTGTTGGTCTCGTTGTAGGTCACTTTCAGTCCCGACCATACTAAAATTCCGTTCAACTCCAGAATCTGGAACGTCGAATCGCTTTGTATAACTTTAATAGCAGGCAACGATCATTTAACCTTTAACATAAACGCTACCACCGTTCAATTGAAAGACCGTCCGCCACAGATCACGCTATATTTGTCGTAATCTTATTCGGTGTAGTGCATACTTCCAATTATATACAAATTATGTAAATGTAGTAAATAGTCCAACGAAGTATTTTCAATATGGTAACCCACATAATGTGACAATGGTCGATAGTTCAGCTTTCATTTCATTATACAGATATAAAATAGACTCTTATTCTCTTTATTTCTATTCTTTCTTTAACTATTAATAAATAGTTCCTACGTTTGTAAAAAGGAAATTCCACCTGTATTAAGTGAGAGGTGTAGTTAAAACTCTCAGAGGCAATTGCAGAACGTTAAACGAGACGAAATGGTGCATTCAAGACCGCAACAGTTACTACACGTCGGTAAGAACGACAGTCTTCAACAGGAGACTATCAAACAGAATATAAAAATTCCACGAGAAATCGCAGAATGATTTTAAATAATTCCAAGTGCAATAATTACATGTTGATAACGCTAAATATTTAATAAAAATTTTACCTTTACAGTGTTTTGTAACTTTAGTTATTCAATTAATTCTCTTGAATCTAATATTTAATCTTTTGATATCAAATAGTTTAACTATTTGAAACACTGTAATCTAACGAGAGAAAGATTGTACAAAGAAATTATAGTAGTTTGTACCTGCATGATGCAACTGCCGTTTAATTCGAGGATGTCCCACGTGTTCTCAAAGGGCTGGGACATCATCAAATCACCAAAAGTGATGTCCTGATTAACTGATTCGATAGGAGCACGTATTCCTCCGGGATTCATACACGCGACAGCAGCATACGTCCAGAAAGTCTGATTTTCAGCCCGCTCCACGTACTACGATTATTCAAGGCAAAATTAATTAGAAAATTCGTGAATAATAAAGCTTATTTCGCCACGATTGTAGAACAAAGTAATTCGATGAAACTTCAAACCAAATTCGGTATGTCGATTATTGAAGAATGATTACAGAAATATTTCTGAAACGTTTATAAACTTAATTCAATTAACCAACTATATACGACAACTGTGACTCAGAATATTTATATTTAAAAAACTTTAGCTTATATTTAAATAATAAATAAATAAAATAATAAGAGTTATTGTATTTAAATAACTTTTATAGTTAAACCTTAAATCTGCATTTTGGATAGAATTTATATTAGACAGAATCAATTTTAACGCGATCGAGATAAAAATTGTTAAATGAAAACATGTCTGTTATTTCCAAGTATTCGCAAATTCAGTTTCTTGAAGAAATTGTCAGAGTATTTTAGATCTCCACTCCGTCCTAGGAAATACTTTTGTCAGCATTTAAAACTTTGCAAAAAGTTTTTATCTTTTCAAAGAAAGGAATAGAAATATTAAAATTGTAATAATTGTTCAACATTTGCCAACGAATAAAGAAATCGGAATAAGGAAATACTTCTGTCAGAATTTAAAATTTTGCAAAAAGTTTTTATCTTTTCAGAGAAAAAAATAGAAATATTAAAATTGTAATGATTGTTCAACATTTGCCAACGAATAAAGAAATCGCACGAAGCAATTACAATTTAAATAACAGGTTTGTTAGGATTCGAATCTCTTTTGTCTGACACTTGCTTTTTTTAATATAGTAAAAAATGAAAGGATGATCTAAAAAGTGATATCCGTTTTAATGAATCTTACAATATCGTTTGGAAATTTTCTAATATGTGCAATTTTTAATTTCTTTCCATATAACAAAGTAACACTTCTTTTCAAGAAATAATTTCTCTACGTACAGCATCCACCATTGCATCTGTGATTAAATTCCCCAAATTGCATTCGCTTCTGCGGCATTTATTGTCCAAGTAAACTTTCGATCGACCAACTTTTGACGACTCCTTTTCATCCACAGGTGCTCTCCAGGGTTCCAAAGCTTGCAGCATCGCTGGATCTGCAAGAAATTTGAATTTGAAAGTAATACATGTCAATCGTTTCACAACGAACAATGTAAAATAAACAATTTTCTGTCTCGCCTTTCTATTCATTTCTGTATGAAACATTTTTCAAATTCTAATTAATTGATACGAAAATAAAAATTGTCACTAATCCTGATTATTACTAATTAGTAACACTATTCATTTCTTACTTAATTATTGTGTCGCAAGATAGTTTTAACATTAACTTTTACGTATTATTTGTCTTAAAATAAAAAATATTAACAAATCTGTATCTTTGTTAAAATATGTTCATATATAATTTTACTCCAATCTTAAAAAGTTTATTTGATGATTTCAATGCAATATGCCATCTACTCAATTTTCATTTCATGTTATTCATTGGTGCCTTTAATTTCGTTAGAATTAGTTTATTTCTCATATTTTTAAAAATATTTCTCTTCTGCAGTACTGGGAATGATTTTCTTAACTGAAACATTTTTGCTTGTGCAAGTTCGCAAACCATTTTTTGTTTTCTTTTTGCCATAAGTCTTACATTATACATCGCGTCTGTATTTATAATTGTTTTTCGTAATGCAGTACAATCTCGAACTAGGCACCTTTAAAATAAAATTAACTAAAGTGCTACTTCAAATAAAGTTTTACCTCATTTCGTAATTCTTTTAAATTTCAAATACATTTTCGTTATCCTATGTTACGAAATAGCTTTGAGAATAATTATTCTGTATTTAAAATAAGAAAATAATGTAATGCATTAAATATATCGAAAATATAATCCATTCAAAAACTTTTGATAGAAGAAATTATAAAATTCATTGAGTTGATATAAAAATGTATCATTAAAATTCTTTATGTAAACAATAATACTCATTGTTTCAACGCTTGGTTGATATAAATACTTGCCATTTCAATCTTAAACTTAAGCACATATTATTTATAATCGATATTTTAGTTGTTTTGAGATACTGAAATACATATATTTATTTTAAATAGAATTATTTTAGGCCTAGCAGGACTTAATCATCGGATCTTCTATTTTTTTTTTTTGCAAAGAAATATTTATTCGATTGTATTGTGGAGCAGTTTGCGTTCTGTAAATACATCGAAAAACCAGCTAGCTCGGAAACATTTATACGATACTGTACATTTAAAAACTCACCCTCTTCGACGGAGGAATCAAGAAGAATTGGATTTCCGGTCCAATCAGCCACTTCGCCCTCCTCGTCAAACCAGACCGTTAAGTTCCCCAAATACCTGACGCAAACAGGGACTTCGTCACTTTCGAGAAGAAAAACACGGAGTTTAAAGTAACAGGGGAGATCGGTCGAGAAGGAATTACGAACTTGGTGTACGCTGCCGCCTGAACAATCAGGACTGTTCTCTTGGTGTTTTCTTGAACCACCACCACCGGGTACTTGTCTGCGGGGGTGTCGATGAATGGAGGCTTACCTAAAGACGTAAAAATAATTTTGTGATGAAATCAAATCTCAAGATTCCCCGAGAAAAATGCTAATTTTAACATTTTCTCGTACAATTCTGTGTATGCTTTTCGTCATTGGTTATTTTTTACTGTTTATTTTATAAATACTTGTTCGTGTAAAGAAATATGTGTCAGCGATACATAATGATACAACTCACAATTCTCCCAACAACTCAAAGTGCTATTTTTATTAGATTATCATGAAGTTTTATTCAACTTTTCAACTTTCTAATTCTATTCTAACTATTCGAGTGTTATTTCTGTGAATACTTGCCAGTGTAAAGGAACGTGTGCGAATGTCCACCAACAATCACGTCGACCAAAGGACACTGGGCGGCCATTTTTCTATCCACGTCCAATCCAGAGTGGCTCAAAACAATGATAATGTCGACCCCCTGAGATTTCAGTCTCAACGCCTCGTCGTTCACCGATTTTACCTCGTCCAAAAACTTTAACTTCCCGGTGACGGATATCGTCTGGTAATTTATGATGAGTACCAATTAAGGAACGCAAAGTCATTCTTTCGTTTAAATCTCCGGTCTCTCTAATCGTCTCTCTTTGTTAACTTCGCGCGACTATTCGCAGCTTCTTAGAATCTGCTCGATTCAATCGACGACAGAAACGTGACTCGACAAAAAGAATAGTTAACGACGTTCGCTATTTAACTCGCAGCTACTACGAAACCGTCTTAGTTACTTTGAAACTTGTTTGAGCGTGACCTTGGTGTCGCCATTATTAGAAAGTGAAAAAAAGAGAGGTTTTGCAAGATTAAAAGTGATGTTAATTAAGATTTCACGGAGATACGGTTCAACAAGATGTATATTTTAAGCTTTGATTCGATTTCAATGACGAAGATTTCAACAGTCGAATGATAGTTTTTGAGAATAATTATGTCGGTCGAGAGAAAGTTTAGAATGAATTGATACGAACGTTTGTGGTGGATAAAATGACACCAATGACTCCGATTTTGATACCATTTCTTAGAAGAATTGTACTGTTTTTATAGAGACCCTGAAAACGAGCAAGAAATTTTAAGTAAAAGAATCGATCGAAATTTCAATCATGCAACTAACCTGCATCGATGGCTCCTCGCTGGCATCTATATTGGCCACCACAACTGGTGCCTTTAACCTTTTCAAAAAGGGAACGACACCCTTGATATCATCGTCGAATTCGTGGTTTCCGATTGTCTGGAATTAGAGTTGGGCAAAATGTAGTCTGATTACATTTGTCACGATACGATTACATGTAATCACGCGGTAATTATTGACCACTTACGCTATTATCACAACCGTAAGTCTTTAAAACGTGTAATAACTATTTAATTACCGCGTGGTTACAGTGCGATTACATTATGATAACACGTAATCAGTTTACATTTTGTTCAATTCTATCTGGAATAAATAGGCGATAATTACAATATGTTCAGAATATTTTTATCTGTGACTTAACTTCGAATGTGAATAATCTTTCTCCTCTCTCACGAACAAATTTCATATCTAGTTAAAAATGTCTAATAACGAATGCGAATAACGCTATGAATTATAAAATAAAATTATATTTCACATTTAATGAGTAAAAGCTTATTTTAATAACTGTTTGATCGTGCAAACGTAACTAATAAATCGATACATGGTGTTTTAAATAACATTTATCGTTTCCTTGACTATTCAAAGGTTGCAATATGGCGAATTGCATTTAAAAACGTATGTTTCAAAGCGAATTGCAAAATTGTGTTATTGTAACTTTTGTTACTATTCCGAGAAGGTCTTCAAGTAGCATGAATATGAAAAATATTCCAATTCCAAAATATCCTTTTAAAAATATATTTTTATCCTGGAAATAAGGATACCGTCTTAAATAATTGATTGTATATAAAATGATACAAAAACGAGCAGGAGAAACACATAACATACCGATAAAAGTTATAAATTTGTGTGCACTTGGAGTCTGTTAATGATATATCAGAAAATTTTATCTTAAAAATCGTATGAAAATGATGAAAATGAATCCAAATAGAATCTTATTCGATATATTTTTAATTACACACACTGGGAAGTTTAGCGGAAGTAAGGAATTAAAAGTTGTAAAATTGATGTCCTCTTTTTTATATTTTAGTAATTAGAATGTTTTTTGGTGGGAAACACAATTAAAACTCGCGGAAATCGCTTTACAAAACGAGGATACATTTCTTACATGGAATATCAAAATCCACCAAAACTATTTAAGTTAAATTTCAATTGTAACAAATTTTTCTCAGATCAACAAGTTCATCCTTGACCATCTCTACATCTTCGATAAAATTTATGTTAGACAAGAAAGAATTGCGATTCCTCAATTTGAACGATATCGAGATAACAAATTTATTTTGCTCTAATTTTCCAATATACAGGGTGTTCGGCCACCCCTGGAAAAAATTTTAATGGGAGATTCCAGAGGCCAAAATAAGACGAAAATCAAGGGTACTAATTTGTTGATTGAGGCTTCATTAAAAAGTTATACATAGAAACATTTCCGGCTACACAGTATATTTTCGGTAACGAATTTTTTTCTTGAAAGTACGTAGGATTTCAGGGGTATGTGTATTCACCAAAAATGATTGTAATTGAGCCCCGCAACCAAAAATAATTTTTCCAGAACGATTTGAAATTTTTTAATTTTGTCGAAGAATTTGTCCACATTCCTGAATTTTTTTCTCGAAAGTGCGAATGATTTCGGAGATATGTTTATTCACCAAAAATGATTGCAATTAACCCCTTCAACCGAAAATAATTTTTTCAGAACGATTTAGAATTTTTTTTCGTCAAAAAATTTAGGCACCACTTCGATTTTTTTTCTCGAAAATGCGTAGATTTTCGGAGGTGTGTCTATTCATAAAAAATGATTGTAATTGAGCCCCGTAACCGAAAATAATTTTCCCAGAACGATTTGAAACTTCTAAATGTAATTTTGTAATAACTTTTTAACGAAGCCTCAATCAACAAATTGATATTATTGATTTTCGACTTATTTTGGCCTCTAGAATCTCCCGTTAAAATTTTTTCTTGTATACTAAACTTCTTAACATTTGCATAATTGTTTTAAAACATCCGTACTTATTTCGTTTCTTTTACCTTTATTACTTAATATCTCAAACTGTGTATTTACCAGTATACTATCCATGTCATTATATTAGTCAACATATTTACTAGAAATTCCCCAATGGAATTGATTGTAAATTTAATGGTGTGATAATAAAAAAAAAACTTATTCCGTTTTCATCGATTGGACAATCGTTGCGAATGGTACGCGGTTTCCTGGATTTTTATAATTATACGTGTATCGTTCGTCGAAATTCGGGGCCGATTCGTTCGATTTTATCGTTTGGACGCGGAATCTCGTTAACTAACGGAACGAGCACCGTATTCGAATAATCGATCGTTAAACTCTTTGACCCAATTAAACAGGTTACGAACAGCCGAAAGAATCCGTCCCGTGTTTCGTTTTCGTCGTCTTTTCTTTTTCACGGACTCGTTTCCCATCGTTTTACCATAACGTCGTGCGGCAGCATGTTCATGAACACAGCAGTCACGTTCCATCGATGAACATTGTACCAGAGCGTCCCCTGGAAATTGTCGCCGGCGTTCAGGAAAATTGGATTCGGTCTCTCCGCGATTAATCGTTTAACCGCCGTGGAAACCCTCGCGATTCCGCCGACGCAATCCTTTTCGTTTTCCTTGTGACACGTGCCGGAATGCGGTCCCGTTTGCACGAACCTGTACAGATTTTTCGTCGCATTTAATGCTGGAAACTCCATAGATACGACACTCGATTAAAACGAATAATGTTTTATACCCCAAGAGAAAAGGCATAGACGAATAAACATGTCTAAAGTGCCACCAAATTCAATTTTGGATATATCGATAGATCGGCCCCACAAAGAAAACTTTTTATTAACTCATTATTATTCACACTAGAATGAGCATAACTTAAAATAGGCGTTTACTGAAATTTATCTTCCAATTTATACAGGGTGTTCGGTAACCCCTGGGAAAAATTTTAATGGGGGATTCTAGAGGTCAAAATAAGACGAAAATCAAAAATACCAATTTGTCGATGGAGGCTTCGTTAAAAAGTTATTAACGTTTAAAATTCCGCCCGTGTTGAATTTTTTTTTTCATTTGGGGGTATGTCTATTCACCAAAAATAATTGTAATTGACCCCCGCAACTGGAAATAATTTTTACAAAACGATTTGAAATTTTTGAATTTAATTGTTAATAACTTTTTAACAAAGCCTCCATCAAGAAATTGGTATTCTTGATTTTCGTCTTATTTTGGCCTCTAGAATCATGTAAATTTTTCCCAGGGGTGGTCGAACACCCTGTATATCGCTATTAGTAGACTGTGGATATTCATGCATTTATGGGAAATTTTAATTTTCAAAAAGATACAAAGTGCATTTCATATACAAAAATATGAGAAATATTTGAAGTAAGATACGAATTATTATATTTAGGGGTTGAGACAATCAACTACAAAATCCCCACTTCATTAATTCGATTAATAAAAACATGAATTTGCATAATGATTTGCAGTCTACTTATCCTTACTATTGGGGTAGCCAGGGGACAAAACATAATTTACTGTTTAAGATTCGTTTCTTTTATTGTATGGAATACAAAATTATGAAAAAAATCATGGATATTATATCTAAAGGCGTACACGTTTTTATTGTTTTTCAGTCTTGTTATTAATGTGAAATTTTTTCAAATTTTTTTATGGGGTCGAATATAGTTAAAAAAATTAAAATCCTTATTTGTTTAGATTATTGTCTGAAATATTCGGTTGGCCATGTTTACATTATTACAGTTTTAGCAAATTGTTGTGATTAGTAATGTACAACCTCTTCAGATTTGTTGAAAAGGAATTTAGAGATCCTCTGAGAAATGTTGATATAAAGTATGCTATTTATGTATGAAAAATATGCTAGTATGCAGGGAAAATATACAAAATTTACAATACATTTTGCGATTGTTATGACATATTGTAATTCGAGCTACAATAAATAACGAATTTCCTAATAGACTAAATTAGTTCGTTCAAGAAGATATTCGACATGAACACGAAATATATAAAAAAGCATGCCATAACGTATTGTATATGTTTTTAAACATAAAACATAAAAACATGTGCATTATGCATAACATGCAAAATAAAAAATATATTTTTAGAATTCTCTATTCATAAAACATATTTCTGTCCAGGTCCCATTGCTATATCTGTTCTCTATAAAAATATACATTTGCATAAACATCCGAAACCTAGTCATAAGCAAAATTAAGGGATCAACAAATTTTGATAAAAAAATTGTCAAATTTAAACTACTGTAGCTTCGTAAAAACAAGATCGTACAACGATCAGCATATTTTAAAGCTTGAGGTCGATTTTCACATGGGTAAACCAATGTTTACAAAAATTTTCTTACATCAAAGATTAGAGTGAAAAACTGAAAATACTCTTCTTCTAAAAATACGATCAACTCGACCGATTCTACGGACCTCAATTCATTTTGTTTGCAATTCTCTCCTTTATAGTATCAAAGTACGATTTTTTGGGACGTTTTATCGCAGATTGAATGAAAAATGTTATAGTTTTGTCCGATAGAATTTGCACGTAATTTTAATCATGTTTCGTTAACTTTCTTATTTCCAATGGTTTCAGAATAAAAATTATATATTCCTATAAAAAAAAAAAACAATATTAAAATAATCCTTCGATATCAAGAAACATAAAAAATGTTAAAAAAGTGAACTTCTGGAACGTTATAATGGAATAAATGTAATAAAATTGTTATATTTCGGTCTGTTAATATATCTACGCTATTAAAAAATCACAATGGAAATTTATTTATACCTTTCCTACACGATATTATTAACAAGGTAATCTAACGTTAAGAAAGTTGGGAAACGTATTATTTCGCAGCCATTGTTCGGTGCAACCAATGAAGATTTAACTCTTCTATCGCTGTAATTGACGCGAACACTTGTTATTATTAGCGATAATTAGCGGTAAGATTTTCAATGACCTCGTTTTTCGACATCGTTTGATGAAATCAGTTCGATGCACAACTCGTGTGTGGCTTACCTTGCGTGAAAATCGTTTAGGTGTATCACCGATAGCTCGAATAAATCCTTTCGTCCGGTGTAATATACTCCTCTTTCGGTGAATCCCCAGGATATTTGAAACAGGAACACCAACAGCCAATTCGAACGCATCGTGGATTTGATATTGTTCCGATGGAAATCGCTTTATTCGCATGAAATTGCAGCTTTTCTCTGCGGATAACGCGTGCGAATTTTCCCCGATGCGCCGTTCTTGATTCCACGTTGTTGAGCTCGATTTTTGCGTACCCTATCTATCGGCAATTAGTATCGACCTGTCTCGATCGCTCGATCTTCGATAACAGCCCCCAATTATTCCGTAGCTGCAAAACAGAAGAATAAGCGTATTGTTACATTCGAGTGTGTAGGATTTCTTTTATGATAGATCGAACACGCGTGGACAATGAGATATTGCTCAAGGATTAAAGTAAATCTGGATTACGAAAGTTTCTTCGATCGATAAGACTGTTAAAAATTGATGCAAAGAATCGTTGCAACACAGTGTGTGTCATGCAATTGAATCGTATTTCCTGTTTCATTGGAGACAAAAAAAACTGGCACAAGAAAAACGTCGGAAACAACATGATCTATATTCCTTCGACCTCATTCCTTTTTTATACGCGTAATAACGCGGGAGTAAATGGAATTACAATATTTTGAAAAATGAAATCGTATTTGTAGTCGTTGCGCGAATCGATTATTCTTGTCGTTTTACGTATAAAAGTGCTAAGTTATGGGCATCGAAAATAGAATGCCTGGCATGATGTTTGAAAAAAACACGTTCGATATCAGAGCATTATCTGCATACTGCAACGTTTGCTATTCACTCCCGTGTTTACACTTTTTGTCCCACAAACGTAACTTTATGTAAGCTTCCATTATGGTTATCTCGTGAAGTATTTGTTTTTCGATGGTTTCATCATGGTACTGTAAATATAAAGTAATACAAATCATCAGTCTGTTTTTAAAATTTTATTTTCTAAAACTACTCTTTTTCTATTCCTACCAAAAACTTATCGCGTGAGAGTTTTTTAAATAGTTCCATAAGCATTCCAGTTTCTGCAATAAAAAGATTTCCCCCAAATCCAAATACTTCGTTTGCCCGAAATCAGGGACTAAAAATAACAGTTACATAATAATGATAATAACATGTTTTGATTACGGGTTTGATTACTCGTGTATACAAACAATACAATGTAAAATATATAAGCTGTATGAACAAAACTTGTTGACATTGGTGCAGTCAAACAAATCATATAAAGTGATATGAAACTCCTGGCAAATAAGATTATAATGTCTTCTAGCAAAAACTTAATAACTCCAAAAGTACATTATTAATTCTTATTGAAAAAATTATTGTTAATTTGGATTTAATTTTTTTTCTTCTTTCCGTTCTTCTTATTATTTATTAATTATCGTAGAATCAACAAAATGTTTGTATAGTTGAACAGTTTACGTTGATATTAAACCCATTGTTAAACTAATAACATGCAAAATGGAAAAGTTCATAGCGTTCGAAAGGAGAGCAAAAATTTTTTCCTTGAATAAATTAATTTTATATCAAATAATTTTTCCAGTTATCCCAAACACCAATTTGAAGAACGTGGTTTTGAGAAAAACGTGTTTAAAGTTTGTAATAAAGCTTTAAAATACGCTTACCTTAAACAAAAAATCGATCTTTTAAGTCTGTTACACGAGAATCCCCCTTAATCGATAAAATGGAGGAAAAATGCATGGAGCTAGCATCGAGAAAAAGAACTTATGTATTGCTGAATTCGTAACGTGTATTGATCGAACGAGTTCGTCGAAGTCTCTTTTTCTCTTCGCGGATGGTTTTATCAGTAAAGAAATAAATAAGAACTGCACTGTTTATTTGTACAAACTCGCGTATAAGCGAAGAGTTATTTTTCGCGAATGGGGGAAAACACTCGTTTAGTTCGACGATTATAATTACCGATCAGCACGTGTAATTTTTATATCGAAAACAATGCTATCTGTAAATATTCTAAATGTTTACGAATATTTAATTAAGATAAGAAACACGCACCGTGCGAACAAACATATTCATGGTTATTTAAATACTGTTACGACATCATAGTCGTGCAACTCGACAGACTTACGACCTTATCGTTTCGAGGAAAGTCAGAACTGACAGAAATATGTTTGACATAAATTAATTCAACGACGCGGAATTCATTGATGGTGAATTACTACTTCGAAACACTTGTGTTTGTGTGGCAAGTTCAATTTTTCAAACTTCGACTACGAAATTCGTGTTTTTCCTAGGTGATATCGATGGAGAATCAAAGTTTGAAGAATTACAGTAACCTTCGATTTTCGACAGTAGAATATCTGATTTTATAATTTTTCAAAATTACATTTCGTTGCATACGTTTAAAGAAAAAGAAGAAAATTTAAACAAATTATTACGCAATTCGTAAAGTCATATTAGTTTTGGGTAATAATAGTTAAGTATTGTTATTGTAATAAACAGAAATTAAGCGAAACAATGAAGAAAAATGACGCGCGAATAATTTTAGACTTTTACGATGTAATTTGCGTCTTAATTGAAAAGAAGAAAAAAAATGAAGTGACATAATGATGGGAATCGTGTTCCGGAAGAGAGCACGATATGATTGGCACCTTCCGCGTCGCGATGGCCGAATTTCGACGCGAGCATAATCGGCTGGTTTGGCGAAACGTAGCCATAATTAATCACAAAGAGACGTGATTAATTGCAAATCGGACGCGCAACACACCTGTAGACCGCGGCAGCTCGCCAAGAACTGGGTGCCTAAAAGAAGGTTTATCTTTCCACTCCTTCCACGATAAGTCCATTATCGGACTAAAATAACGCTCGTTATACAACTGTGAAACTAAAAATCGTCACTCTGGAAACCATTGTTATTTGTCCGAATTAAAGTTTTTCGTTTTAATTAAAATAAAAAAAAGCACAAATGAAGTATACATTTTGCAAGCATACATTCATTCATATTAAAATTATATTTCTTACATAAACGTTCTTGACTACATATAAATCATCTTTGAATAAAGAAATCTATAAGTTCCAAAACGCAAAAATGATTAAACAGAATATCTGCTGCAAAGTAATGAAATTAATTAAATTCTGTGTAATATACAAGTGTAACGAACTACATTAATATTACGAAATAAATATTCTTTCGAAACATAGAGAAGAATGATTTTTTTCAATCATAATTGAATGATTACTGGGTTATGAAAACACATGAGACATAATCATTATAACCTATTTCTATTTGTAAATGCTAATTTTAGTACTTTCAGTGTAATATTGAAAGACGATAATTATAAGTAATGTAAATTTCTTCGTTGAAATATACAAATTTTAAAACATTTTTGTATTTAGAAAATTTGTATTTTATTTTCAATAAAAGGAAAGTTACTACTAATTTTATTTTCTGTTTATTTTTAGAAAACGTAATATAATTTACTTTATTTCGTTAACATTTCGGCCATTCTGCTGACCATCTTCAAATCATGTTATATAAACAACACAAACGTAATATAGAAAATACGTTAATAAAATCATTTTACGTTGTATTCGTTAAGTTGTTTCGTTATGTTTGTATTGTTCATATTGTCTGAGTTACTATGCAATGGAACTTTGATTATTACAGGAAATCAAGGTAATCAATTTTAATAAGTAGCAGTTCTATTCCCACCACTACTAACCTTATTTATTGCTTAGCGACCATGCTAGACTTGCCAACTAAGCAATAATGGAAGTTCTACTACATTTTATTACTTTTATATTACTTCTGAGAAGCGTGGTATTAAAATAATAAGAATAGCCTTGCTTAGACATTGATAGACCAATGAAGCGTAATGAAATACAAAAATAATTTATTGCAGTGCCTATACATATGTATAGTGTATTGTGAAGTGAAAATAGTACTATGTATATACTGTGAATATAATAAGATTGTTTTATTTATTTTATGAAACTCTTAACAACTTGTAGAATTCATTATTTTATGGAGTATTTCTTACCCAATTTCTAAAATATTTGACCCCGACCAATATTTGCAGAATGTTTTCAATAGGTCCAAACTTAAACTTACTTGAAAATGATTCTTGCGTTACAGGAAAATATATATAATTCGTTTATCGATAACAAAAATATTATATAATAACATTAACATTACTCCGTCAAATGAAAATAATTCCTATATATAATACTGTGAATACTATGGTAGTAATTTATTTTATAAAATTTTGTAAGAACTCATTCATCCTAGAAAAAGAGTTTCCTGATAAAGTTCCTAATCATACAAATTTTGACGATAAAAATATCACAAGAACAGAGATTCTTTTTATTTTTGTTTTAAAATGGACTGAAAAAGTTTGTGATTCATTATGAAAATCCCCCCAAAAATCTGTACGCAAAAATATTTTTCCTAAATCATAAACCCAGACCCTTTCAGAGGTATTAACAGACTATTTTGAACACAATAGTTATTTCTTTAAAATTCTACATAGTTATACGTTTCTATTCCTATAGAGTGGAATAAGGATGATAAATAAATAAATAAAATTCATGACTTTAGAAAGTTTATATTCAGAAGTAATTTTCAATGCACCGATTAGTGTTGCTTCGCGAATGTTTGATATTTTGTCGATAGCCTTGCGTCGCGGTTTCGTTATTTTATTTCGATGGCGTGGCGACGCTTTCAAGAGAATAAAAAAAAACAATGTCAGGGATAAACAATTCCAGAAACAGATCGTTAATGAATTCAGCATTTCAGGAACAAAAAGGGAGAGACTTGTGCGGGCAAGGGTATCCGAAAAAAGGGGTGGAAGGGATAGAGGTCAGAAGAATTTCAGATAAAGCGAACCTGTAACAATCCTTAGGTTCTTTTCATAGGATCTCCTTCTACCTGACTTAGTCGGTGTGTGTTCTTCGAACAAGTAGTGTCTCCTGGAACGATAGATCGTGACACGTGAATAGAGTGCAAACCCCTGCAATTTGACAGCTTCCCATCGAATGAGAGTGAATCTTTCAGTTTGCTTTCATTAATCGTTAAATAGCCAGCGTGTAACATGGTACTATGTCATTCAATTAATATTAAAACTACTATTTTATCGCTAAATGATGCTGTATTAGAAAAATAAAAGGCCATAGGATAACTCCTAAGTGAGCATCTTAGGTATTTCTTATATTTAAAAAAAATGAACTTGAATCGTTCCAACGTTTTATTCGAAACGAAGAAATTAATAAATATCTGAAATAACTTCCAATTTAGGAATTTCATACATTGAAAAGTACATCAATATTTGTCGTATTAAAAAGGAATAATTATAAATTATTTCGACATTTAATTCGAAAGGAAGAAATTAATAAATATCTGAAATAATTTCCAATTTAGGAATTTCATGCATTGAAAAGTACATCAATATTTGTCGTATTAAAAAGGAATAATTATAAATTATTTCGACATTTAATTCGAAACGAAGAAATACAAATATCTGAAATAATTTCTAATTTAGGAATTTCATACGTTGAAACGTAGATCAATATTTCTCGTATTAAAAAAGAATAGTTATAAATTGTTTCGACATTTAATTTGTCTATTAATTTGTCGACTAATAAATAAATGGGGCAACTTTTAACAAAGGGATTTTTCTTAATCTTGCACTTACAATTAGATAAGTATTTGTTGTAATAAATTTATTTCAACATTTCATTTGAAACGAAAAGACTGACAAAAAGTTGGGGGCCTTGATCTTTAAATAAGTGGATTTGAATTGCCTTGGTATCAAATTAGAAAGGAAGAATTGATATTTTAAAGCTAGTTAGATATTGCTTGTATTAATGAGTAGTCGATTTTGATTATTACATAACTGTACTAAATCGAATTTCTTTTTTGCACCAAAAAGCAAATCACTGAACAAACGATAAATATTTCATACGTAACAGGTGATGGATTTATGTATATTATTACGACACTGAATTAAAAAGAAACTGATTGACGGGAAATCGAAGTGATAAATATAAATCGTTATGTAATCATGCTAAATAGGAGAAATTTATAAACAAGGCAATTTCAATATTAACAGTCCTTTCGTATCTTCATTCAAAAACATACTGCTTATCGTAGACAAAATTGAATTCCATTTTAGACCAATTTCAACATTAACAGTCCTTTCGTGTCTTAATTCAAAATAATACTGCTTATCGTAGACAAAATTGAATTTCATTTTAAACCGAATAACAAACTTAATCTAAACTAAAACTTTATTAGAGTTTTGCTTTTTATCATTTAACAATTCTAATTGTCTAACACCCGCGATCTTTCAATTCGCAATTACAAGAAATATACCGATACAGAAATTAAGGCGTGGAATTATCAACTTGTGCAAGCACTGAAAAACTAGTTTGAAATGTTACATAATTTTTTTTCACTGCACGAACTGGTTATTAACTGGTAATATATGCGATAGAGTGTATATGTATAACTTTTCCACCTTCACAAGATTTTAGCGCGTTGCACCAGATAAAAATGAGAACTTTGCATATAAAACAGACGCTGTTTGCGCTACAAACCTGTTTCGAGCTTCGATATAATCAGAAAAAATCCGAGTTCGGTTGGAACCGTGATACTGAGCTGACGTGTTTGTCAACACCGAGCGTGCTGTGAACGCGAGTGCCAAGTACAGTGCCAATCAAATCTTATAGGTATTCATGATAGTCTGTGTTACTGTTGATTAGTGAATATTACTAAATTGTTATAAACCAACTTCTTAACCCATTTCTACGCCATTCTCGGTGCAACCTATTCACCGAAATGGCTTCTGACCACGGAAATTTGGTACCCCAAACTGTTAATAATGATTCTAACGCACCACGACGAAGCTACAATAAGGTAGTACAAAGTGATTGCTTCCCCAAAAAAGATCAAGCGATCATAATCGAAGCCAAAGATGGAATTCAACTAAGAGATTACGCTCATGCATTAGGCAGAATTACCAATCCAGCGAATATTAGATTTATGTCAAGAGTATCCAACGGTAGAATTTGTGTCTTTTTGGCGAGTAAGAAAATCGCGGACGACCTCACCGATAAATATAAACACATTAAAGTTAACGGTATCGATGTAACCATAAGGCTGTTAATCAGCAAAGCTCAACGTATAATACTTTCAAACGTTTTCCCAACAATCCCTCACTCAATAATTGAAGGAATACTTGATGAAATTGGAGTAAAAAGAGAATCAGCTGTATCATTCCTAAGAGTTGGCATGGCAGAAGAGGGTTTTACGCACATCCTCAGTTTTCGTCGTCAATTATATGTCCATCCAGATGACACACACAAAATCCCAGACTCAATCAAAATTGAATATGAACAAACCACATACTGGATTTATCCTTCCACAGATACATTAAAATGCTTCATATGTAATAAAGAGGGTCACGTCGCAAAAAACTGCAAAACCGAAAAAAACCAACCCTTGCTATCTGAATCTCCACAAACAAGTGTCTTTATAAAACCTCAAGACCCCAAAATAGCGCCAATAGTATCAAATATTGATAGTACAAACATGGCAAAAGAATCAGAAAACCCTAGGGACAATACGGCAACAGAAACCATGGACATAGATCCATTGATCAGAACCTCAAAACGCACAAGATCCGAAATGACCGACGATTCAAGCCTCACCACAGAAGGAACCAACGATTCAAACCATGCCACAGAAAAATCAATCAGTCTTCAACAAATCCTGGAAACTGAATCGAAATGCAAGCAGCCAAAGAAAAAACCAAATGTTGCAACAAAGAGCGATAAAAGCATAGATGACATGTTGCAACCAGTTAAACACGTACTAGAAGAACCTGGTAAAATGTTAAACTTCTACCAACTTAAAAGCTTTATTGAAAACACACTTGGATCTCCCAACACTAGAGAGATTGCAACAGAATACACAGACGACGTAGAAGCTCTAGCGAATTTTATGAAAGAGATATACCCTTACCTCACAGACCGTTGCATCAAAACAGATTCACAAGAATCACGAGAAAGCTAGTTAAATCTACCAAGGCTGATCACTCAATGAGCTCTCCTACTCCTTCGGATTGCTCAGATACTCCTCAGTGCTCCGAAGACGAACACACCAATTAAATATCAAACAAAAAATACCGTTAAATAAGTATAAATGCTAAGGAAGATTATACAATGGAATCTTAATAGTTTCAAAGCACGTTTTGAATTCTTACAAAAATTGCTCCAGGATCATCGGCCATGTGTATTATGCCTGCAGGAAACCAATTTCAAAGCAAATGAAACTATCAGTATTAAAGGTTTTAAAGTAGTCCAAAAAAATAGAAGGAATGCCTTGATCGCGAGCGGCGGAGTAGCAATCTACATGAAACAAAGCCTAAATTACACAGAAATACCGCTAAACACTAATATTGAAGCAATTGCGGTCTCAATCATTCTATATCAAAAAGAAATATGTATATGCAACGTCTATATTCCAAATAACCACCAATTTCAAGAAGCCGAATTAATCAACATTATAAAGCAACTCCCCAAACCTTTCTTATTAATGGGAGATTTCAACAGCCATAATACAATGTGGGGATCTGCAAACACAGACACTAGAGGAAAACTAATTGGAAATATAATACTCAAATCAGATATCATCTTGTTGAATAATTCCGAACCCACTCATTTCAACATGTCAAATGGCTCTTACAGCTCAATAGACCTAACCTTTTGCAGCCCCAACATTTTCAACAGCACTAAATACGAAATTTCAACCGAGTTATATAACAGCGACCACTTTCCCATTATCATTGAACTAATAGACAATAATGCTGATAACCATATAATACAACCTAGATGGAAATTCAAAAAAGCCGACTGGCCGCTATACCGCCACGAAATAAATCAAAACCTTCCATCATTACAAACGCCTGATGCCTCAAACTGTTCGGAAATAAACCAAATATTAAAAGAGTTTGAAGAATTAATCATCCATGCTGCCACAAAATCCATACCTAAAACATCAAATAATACAGAGAAAAAAAATATCCCTTGGTGGAATGATGAATGCTGCAATGTAATTAAAGAAAAGAAACATGCCTTCAACGTATACAAAAAACATAAAACCGATTTCAATTTAATAGAGTTCAAGCGGGCAAGGGCCAAAGCAAGAAAAGTCCTTAAACAAGCAAAAAAGAATTCGTGGATAAATTACATCGCATCCTTAACAAAGACCACTCCATGTGAACAAATATGGAATAAACTGAAGAAAATTAATGGCCAGAAAGTAAGTTCCCAAATTACTGCAATCAAGAGTTCTGAAAACTCAATTACCATAGACGCTAAAGAAATTGCCAACCTTCTAGCTACTACTTTTGCAAATAATTCGAGTAATAAAAATTTCGACCCAAACTTTCTCAAAATTAAAGCTAGAGTTGAAGAGAATTCAAGACACGAGCATATCATCTCTCAGACGAGAAACCACCCCCCTTAACATGAAAATTCTGCCTACAGAATTAAAATCGGCGCTAAAATCTGTTAAAAATTCCAGTCCAGGACCCGACAACATTCCAAATATTTTTATACAACAACTACCAAAAGCAGGAATAAATTATTTATTAGATATCTACAACTGCATATGGCTGAATGGTGTCTTCCCTACCAAGTGGCAAGAAGCAATAGTAGTGCCCATTCTAAAACCTGGAAAAAACAAGCTTCGAATCGACAGCTACAGACCTATCGCCCTGACATGTTGCCTATGCAAACTGCTAGAGAAAGTAATCTGCAAAAGACTGCGATGGTATTTGGAGACCAATAACCTACTAGGAAAAAATCAAAATGGGTTTAGACAGTATCGTTCGACGATGGACAACCTTGCAATGTTAGATATAAACATTTGCGAAGCCTTCCTTAGAAAACAACATCTAATAGCAATATGCTTAGACATTGAGAAGGCTTACGACATGCTTTGGAGACACCGAATAATACAACAACTTATAAAGTGGAACATAAGTGGAAGCATGATACAATTTATATACAATTTCCTAAAAAGCAGATCTATATATGTCCGTGTCAACGGCAATTTATCCAAGAAAGTTGAAATCTTAAATGGGGTACCGCAGGGATCTGTACTAAGCGTAATTTTATTCTTGATTGCAATAAACGATATCGCTGAAGTCTTCTCTAAACCAGTTAAATACACCATATTCGCTGACGACTGTACCTTCTTTATAACCGGGAAAAGTCTAAGCACCAGTCAGCAAATCCTTCAAGACAATTTAGATAGACTCCAAAAATACGCCCTACAAACTGGATTTAAATTCTCAAAAAACAAAACCACCGTTACAGTTTTTTCAAAACAAAGAACAACACAAAACCACCAACTACAGCTACACTTAGGCCAGCACCAACTCTTGATAACAAGCACTCCAAAAATCCTCGGTCTAATTTTTGATAACAAATACACTTGGACGCCATTCCTTAAAAAGCTCAAAGAAAATGTGTCAAGAGATTAAATATATTGAAGGTCATCGCTTCGAAAAACTGGGGGGCTGAATTCCAAATTCTAATTAATACATATAAGGCCTTAGTTCTGTCTAAACTAGATTATGGATCAATCGTCTACGATTCTGCAAAACCACGCGTTCTAAAATTATTAGCACCTATACATAATGCCGGAGCTAGAATAGTCACTGGAGCTTTCCGAACGAGTCCGGTAAATGCAATTCTATGTGAAGCTGGTCTAATACCACTGGAAACTCGAAGAAAACAACTGAGCTTATCGTATGCAGCAACCAGATTATCAACGCCTTCAAATCCTATCTACGAGAAATTAACTAACATCGCCCATTTCAATGAATTTAAGGAAAAACCCAAACTTCCGGAACCGTTAAATAGTAGAGTCAAAACATACTGGCAAGAACTAAATATGGATACACCAAAAATCATATCAAGAATACAGTATCAAATTCCACCATGGACGATAGATCCTCCTTCCATACTCGATAAAATTCTGAAAGCAGGCAAACAAATTAACCCAAACGTTCTCAAAAGTCTATATACTGAATTATCGAATGAATACCCGTACCATACGCAAATTTTCACTGATGCTTCAAAATCAGGACAGGGGACTGGATGTGCGGTATGCACTCCCGAACATGAGATCCTATTCAGGCTCCCGGAAACATTCACAATATTCACTAGTGAAGCGTTAGCTGTTCTACAAGCCTTGAAGTACATAGAAGAAACAACACACAATAAATCCATCATTCTAACTGATTCTAAAAGCGTCCTACTCGCCCTACAAAATTTGGAAACAAACAACACTGTAATCCAAAACATTATTGAATTAAATGAAACACTTAAGCGAGACAAAAGAGAAGTGTTATATTCCTGGATTCCCCTCCCATATTGGTATTGAAGGTAATGAAAAGGCTGATACAGCAGCAAAACTGGCTAGCTCCAGTACAGCTATAACGAAATGTGAACAGGCAACTCATCAAGACATCCAAAAGCATTGCACCAAGGCGCAAACGGAAGTGTGGAATGAAGAATGGAGAAATAGCAGACCAACTAAGCTACATAAAGTTCGAAATAATATACATGACTTCAATCCGGCGCTACTACTAAATAGAAAAGACCAAGTGAAAATAACCCGACTAAGAATAGGACACTCGAACTGGACACACTCATACCTTATCACAAAAACCGAACCAAATTCCTGCGACACCTGTAACGTACGAAATAGTATTGAACACATCTTGACAATCTGCCCTAAATACAATATGAAGAGGATCCAACACAAGTTACAAAACTCACTAACGATCTTACGAGAAACAGATTCCTGCAGAAAAGTTTTAAACTTCTTAAAAGACATCAATGTATACCAATTGCTCTAAATATGATTAGCCCCACTAAGTAACCCAACTGTGGTCACTAATAACCTAAAAGGTGCATGTGACCTAAAACGCTCAATAAAATCAGAAAATCGATCAATACGCAGGAATATTCCATTCGACTCCGTGTAATTAGCAAGCTAATAAACTTTGGCTACGCTTAACTGAAATTTGCGGGAAATCGTCGAACGATTCGTTTACGCGGAGATTTATTCGCCGTTGTTAAAATAAATTCACTTTCGTGGCATTAAACTGCGATACTCCGTGTCGCTTCGAAAACACGTTTTTATTACAAAAACACGAACAGTTCGTATAAAAATTTCAATTCCTGCGTATCGATGCTTGCAACAAGTGAAAATATTTACTTAATACATTTCGAAATTAACGTCTCACGTGTTTCTTACAGATATCTAAATTCAGAATGAAAATTACTTTGTATGTTCTGGTTTTAAGACTGATAAGAATGAGATAATTCTTACCAAATCTTTTAACGGCCGTTATCACCTAACAGCATTGGTGGCTTATGACTTCTAACTTGTAAAATTACGTATCTGAAATTAGTCTTTCAAGTTACTTTGAATTTAACAATAAAAAAAGTGTTTTTATTCTTCTTTTATATTGTAAGGTTACATTTTATGCCTAATACCAATTATAGTAAAAGAAAAGATTGAAACGTTAATTTGTATTTGATGTTTCATTAAAATTCATATTTTTTATGTTTTGAATAGTATGAAAAACGTTGTTAATTCATTTCTACACGAAACGATGAAAATTTGTTTAAAATTTTAGTTTTCATAATAGAAAATTTTCACCCGTTCTTTCTTCTTTTCTGTTCTGTTTACTTTTAATTTTACGAGGGAGTAAAAGAAATACAACCAGCATAATTTTCACTAGCTTTCTCCTTCGAAGTCTCTTCTGTTTATTTTTAATTATACAAAGGAATGAAAAATATAACCAGCAAAATTTTCATTATATAGTTTGTTCTGTTGTAACTTCCATTGTTTTTTAATTTCACAAAAATATCAAAAGTGTAAACGGCAGGAAAGAATATTCAAAAAACTCTGAAAACGGTAGAAAATTAATTCACGTGATTACATAATTTCGGTTCGTGACCAGATAGTGGAATGAACGAAATTTGATCGCTAATTAGAACCTTCATTAATGTCACTGTTTGTATCTTTCAGGAAGTTATTAACTGTACAGACTCAGTGACTCGTCTGTTAGATCTTGCTTCTATGACATAGTCACGACACGAACGAATAATATTCAGAATGTTTAAATATCACGCGTAGTCCTGCTTATTGCATGCTCGTTCTGTGCTCCAAAACGCGAGTCGAAGGATCATCCAATCGCTTATAGGAAAACAACAACTCTAGAAGCCCGCTGCTTCTAAATTATACAGGGTGTTCGGCCACCCCTGGGAAAAATTTTAATGGGAGATTCTGGAGGACAAAATAAGGCGAAAATCAAGAATACCAATTTGTTGATTGAGACTTTGTTAAAAAGTTATTAACGTTTAAAGTTCCGTCTGTAGAACGGGAATCTGCGAACAACTGCGTACGCGTGATAGTGGTTCTCACTCACAAAACTATACGGTTGTCGATACATCACTAAATAGAGTTTTTCATGCTAAGTGAGAACCACTATCTCATGCACGCAGCTGTACGCAGATTGTCGTTCTACAGGCGGAACTTTAAACGTTAATAACTTTTTAACGAAGCCTCAGTCAACAAATTGGTATTCTTGATTTTCGTTTTATTTTGGCCCTATATACATATGTAGTTGAAAAGCTAACTGTTATCCAGTGAGAATCGAAAGAAACTTCTAGTAGTCTCAAAAACGTTCTGATCAATTGTTCAAAGGTGGGAGAATTGATCAGGATGATTTCTTACGTCTCGTAACGCTTCCATCCACCCTGCAGTTTGGAATACAGATATTACACAGTCGAATTCATTTAAGTTGGGTTTTGAGAGGCAGGCACTAGGAGCGACAACGCAACGTTGCTAGTTTTTTCTAGTGCTTGAATAAGTTTTTTTCCAGTGCTTAATAGCTAGGCACGCTGATTGGCCACAGTATAATAGCGACGTCTCTCCTCGCACGTATTGTCATTATTGGCTGAATCGACCACTACTACAATTAGACAAATTTGTTCACCTGCTCGACTTTTCTTTTCGAAAGTGCGTAGGATTTCGGGGGTATATGTATTCATCAAAAATGATTGCAATTGACTCCAACAATCAAAAATAATTTTTCCAGAACTATTTGAAATTTTTTAATTTTGTCGATGTTGGGAATGCGGCCAATGTCGGCATTGTTGGCGGGCCTGTAGCCGATAGTAGCAAGCCGGAATGGGGTTTCCCCGTTCGAGAGCGGGCTTATGTCTTTTGGCCGTGAGGCGTCCACGTATATTCTTTCCATAATGTCCAAGTTTATCTTTCTCTTCTTTGATATATGTATATGTGTAGGTATTAGTTAATTGCGTTAAATGCGAAATGTATTGTGTACAAGTTTAATATAGTTGTTCTAATTTGATTACCGTTGTAATATTTCATAACCTCCGATAGTCGAAAAATTTGTCCACTTACTTGAATTTTTTTTTCGAAAGTGCGTAGGATTTCTGGCGTATGTCTATTCACCAAAAATGATTGTAATTGAGCCCTGCAATCGAAAATAATTTTTCCAGAATTATTTGAAACTTTTCAATTTTACCGAAAAATTTCAGCACCTATCCCCTGTCGATTTTTCTAAAAAATTAGTTTTTGATTTTTAATAAATTTGTTTGACGCTGTACGGAAATGTTGTCTAATACCTTTTTGTAGGCACCCATAAACACTACTCCAGAAAAAATTTAATTGAAATATAATATATTCACTATTGTAGGAGTTATGACGGTTTGAAAATTGGACCATTTTTAGGGGGTTTTTCTCATTTTACAGAGTTAAGGAACAAGTTTCCGAACATTGTTGGAATTTCTACATATTTTTCATCAAAATACGCGCTGTTTGCATTTTGAAACATTAAAATCTTCCAATCCATTCAGGAGTTATGATATTTTAAACATTCGCAATTTTGGAGTAACATTTCTGGCCACTCATTATATTTTCGGTAAGGAATTTTTTTCTCAAAAGTGTGTAGAACTTCGAGGGTATGTTTATTCACCAAAAATGATTGTAATTGACCGCTGCAACCAAAGATAATTTTTTTAGAACGATTTGGAATTTTTTAATTTTGTTGACTTTCAGCACCTACTCTAATTTTTTTCTCGAAAGTGCGTAGGATGTCGGGGATATGTCTATTCATAAAAAATGATTGTAATAGACCACCGCAACCAAAAATTTTGTAATTTAATTTTTTAGTCATTTTTTAGCGAAGCCTCAATCAAGAAATTGATATTATTGATTTTCGTCTTATTTTGGCCTCTAGAATTTCTCATTAAAATTTTTCCCAAGGGTGGCCGAACACCCTGTATAATAATAATAATTAGACGGTGCGAAGACCTACACCCTTTGCCCTTGCACTGTTCAGTTTATAGGTTGCTAGCCATCAAGTAATTTCTCTATGGTACATACTATGCGTTACTGAGAAGATGTCAGTGGAAAGGAATGCGGGTCCGATTGGCTACGCTTCCGAATGCCTACCTAGTGACGAGAAAAGCAAACGGGATAGAGTTCTTGGAGTTCTTGAGGGAGCTCCAAGGTTTCCAAGACCCGAGTGGAATTTGGAGATTCCTTTTCTAATAATAACCATAAATCTTGTTGCAAATGGATAGAAAATCCTTAATCTCAAAAATAACTGTGAAGTTATATCCGCGTCATAAACTCATTCGTTCTATCGATCCTAAACACGGCCAAATATTCAAATATAGAATAATTTTCTTGACAACGCGCCAGAACGTCCATGAGAAGCGTCGCTCAGAGTCGATCTCTGGCTGCTCGATACATCATTAGAAAAGTTTGATGTTAGAAATTTGTTGAACTTGAAGTTTCAGGAACTTGATCGCTTTAACTCTTGTGTGGGTAACCCATTTATACCCATTTGTACATCTCTTATAACAATTTTTTATGTTCCCGTACAAATATTGTAAAACCGTTCCAGATCCCCATTCTTTGAACATGTTTAAGGTAGATTTATATTATCCGTTTACGGCACGGACGTAAACGAAACGGTTCGGTTCAGGCAAACATTCTCTTAAGCTGCTAAGATACGAGTATTTATATGTAACGTCGCGCATCAGTTTCGGCACGTTACGTTTCGAACGTATAACGAACGCTTACGTCCATTTATGTTATCCGTTTAAGCACAAAACGTTTACAGCATCTCCAGTTCGGACAGACATTATTGCAGGTATTGAAATGCAAGTATTTATATCTAGCGTCGCAGAGAAGATCGGTATTCTCTAAAACAATGTTTGTGTTCAGGCGTCCATCAGGGCCTCACGACCCACTGTTGCCTCGACAGAAAAATTCTGTACCATTTGTGAATAACTTTATTGTTATTATTATTGTTATTTTTATTATTATTGTTATTCTTGTTATTTTACATTTTACATTGTTTAATTATTAACTCCATGGCCTCTCGATCTAATTCTTTTATTTTTTTATTGTGTGATTTTATGCGTATATTTGAAATGTATGGGTCAGAGATCAAAAGGAGTCGATATAATATATCCTTATTCGCAATTATTATATGCCAGCTTCCGTACATAAATTATTAGTCCACAGAGCTGATATAATACAAAATGCGTTACTACCCATAGGGTATCTTTCGGAAGAAGCCCAGGAATCGCGGCACAAATATTTTAAAAGAATCAGAACCAAAAACACAAGAAAGTGTTCGAGAATAATTACAAATGAGAATATATTACTCGACTCTTTTTGACCTCTGACCCATACATTTCAAATATACGCATAAAATCACGCAATAAAAAAATAAAAGAATTAGATCAAGAGGCCATGGAGTTAATAGTAAAATAATGTAAAATATAAAATAACAAGAACAACAACAACAACAAAATATTAGAAATAGTTTATTTACAATGTATCTTGTTTTGTAATGGAATTTTCGACTTTTCCTAAAAGCACATTGAAACTATGCATAGGCATTCTGAAGTACTGAAAGAATATTTCGTCATCATCCTTTAATTGTTTATATAATGTCCAATATTTTCCATCAATTTTTCTTCTTTTTAACATTTTATGCACAGCAAAACGACGTTTTCTTACTTTCGTTTCTTCCTCTTCATCTGATAATAGCTATGCAGCATAGATCTTCTAAAGATAAGTATGAAAACATTTCCAACTTCTTGCGATTGACAATCCCAGTTTGAAAGACTTCCCACGACTGTCGTTAAATCGACCTTTCGACTAAATTCGAGGTGTTATAAATGAAAATTTAAAAAAAAAACTATACAAAATATATTATTTTTATGTACACGTATATTCATTTTGTTACTGTGGTATATGAAATTCATAATTATTTTCAGATATTGTATATAAACTTGATACTTACGTTGTAAAATTCTTCTACTGATAATTCTTCCATTTTCACATACAACTATACTTTTTTATAAATTGCAAACCATATTGGACGAAGAAATATGTTAAAGAACAAAACTACACAGGAAATTTTACTTAATTCACTTCTTAGTTTCATTTGTTAATTCGTTCTTTTCATTGCTCTGCCAGAAAGAAACCTCATTCTATGTAATCAAGATAGATACACACATATACATATGTATACGGGAATGACAGGAACAATTGATTTTAATATGAAATTAATTTACAATTTTTAGTAACTTTATCGTTCAGATTTTTGAAGATGGTATTTTGTATATTATACCAAAGGAAAACTAGTAAATACGGGAACATATGAAACAAAAATTATGACTTAATATCTGACAATGTCATAAATCTTAATCCAACAACGGCGAACATTCTGGTTGCTCATACGAAGGTTAATGTGGGATTTGCATAATGTTTAATCTGAGAAATTCACGAATGACTTTGAAATTAAACTTGTAAAATATGTTTTATGTCTATGTATGCAGAATTTCATTTTATACTCAGACAAAAAATCAGTAGTCAAATAATTCGTGACTTTTAATAAAAATTTCGCCAAAGTAAATTTGTGCGCAAGAAATTTTCTACTATACAAAATAAAATTGCGATCAAATTCTTGTCGTTTTGCGTAAGGATGAATTTATAACGTTTATTGCACTATCTAAAACATACAAAACATGGATATCAATTTTGTTGATTACATTTTTTACTTGTTCCTAGAATTAAAAGTCTACAGAAGAGACTTCTGAAAAAAAAATTTTACTCGATACACTTTTCGTTTCTTCATAAAATAAAAATTTAATAAAATTGACTTCTAAAGCAGGAAAAAGTTAGCCAAAATTTTACTGTATAGGCTTTTCATTTCTTCATAAAATAAAAATTGAACAGAAGAGAACTTTGAAGGAAGAAGAAAACTAGTACAAAAATTTCTAGTAAAATGAATTTAGGTAGTTAGTTTTTTGTTGTAAAATTTATCGAGAAATTTTTAGTTTTCCCATCTTTAAAACACGAGTTCTTTAACAAATTGTACACGAAATATTCAGAGATAATTAGTTATTGTTACCAAATCAACGAGATAAGCGAGAGATCAATGGGGGAAGATATAATTTTTATTTGTTGGATACGTTTTTGTAGGGGAACACGGAGCGTTGAAATCTCCCAATAGATAAGATAGCGTTGTGAAAAAGAAACGATTTTCACCTACTTTTAAGATTTATCGAGAAGTGAAAACAATTTTCATGAAACAGTATCCTGTATGAACTTTTTACAGCCTTAGTTTTGGCGTTATAAAATAATTTTTATATCAAATTTATCGGTGAACATACTCTTTTATTTTATCCATTTTTGAAATCTGGTAGGAAAAAGGAACTCAGTCGTCTTAAAAAAAAAAACAATAGCTCACTGAATTTTATTTATAACATGATTTTACTGTTTAATTTAGTTAGTACGCTATTAGTTTTTATTTTATTATTATTATTGGCCACATCGGAGTATCACTTAAAAAAATTCTTGTTTCTATGAATATTTTATTAATTTTGAAGATGATCAAAAATATAGAATCGTAACTGTTAGATAAAATACTTGTGAATATCTATTTTTTCTAACAACAAGTAATCTCATATTATTCAGTTATACTTTGTTAAGATTAAACCCGTGCTTTGTCCAATATTTTTACGCAATTTATAAGATAGCTATTTTTCCCGACAACAATTGTTTTTAAGATTCATGCTCCCGAGGTGAGATAATGAAGAAACAAAACCATTGTTGTCATTTTTGTTATTTCTAAGATAGAGATTATCAAGGTTATAATCAATGTCGAAAAGATTATCATGACTTCTTAAGTATACATATAATGAATTGAGAGTAGCAACGGCAATCTATAGACAATAATACAAAGTTGCAAATAATATACAAAGATTAAGAAAAATGCTACTATTATACCCTCCTTATGTTGATCCAAACAAAGATATGTGCTTGAACTTTCACTAGTCATCGAACAATAATACGATTATGAAAGCGATTGTAGTCATCCATCACTATCTAGTAGTAACATAGATATAAATTTTTTAACTTTTCAATATTTTCTTCGTCAGAAATAATTAAATGGACACAGCTAATCTCCATTTCTATACAATAAATAATACAATTATATTTTTATAAGTACTGTTACATAACATGTATATTCAAATCAAAACTAATTTTAATCATATGAAAAATTTAAAATAAAACAAAATGAGACACGAAACACTTTTTCAAGACACTCTGATTATGTTTTAAGTATTAAGAGGTATAATCGTTTAGAAGCATTGATTTTAGGCGATCTTTAAAGTAAAGAATTATTTTATAATTTTATCATTTTAAACTGAGGGTTAAACATTTTTTTTTAATGTCAAGTAATTTTTCAAGATAATACAGTGTAATTTTCGTGCAATTATCTTTGTTATTACTCAAGATATTGCATGTTTCCCTCAGGCTATCGTTCTGAATATCTGCCATGATATCTCAATAATGGTTTGACCAATTTGCTTCTACACGCATATAAAGTAGATAATTATGATTTTTCATCCGAACTAAAATTGCGTCAGTGTCTTCGATAATTCTTTTTTTATTTTTTTACTCTTAAAAATAAAGAATTCCACGATAAAAAAAATTGTTAACTTTATATGAGTATTATATTGCCGAAGTACATTCTTTTTGCTTAACTGTAATTTAAACGATAACTATACTATTTATTAAGACTATGTTTGATTTTTCTATTTTAGATGGGCACAACGATGTGAATTGTGGCAGCCATTCAAAATGATAGATTGTGTATTATTTTGAAAAGTGATTAAACGTTTAACAGAAATTTTAAAAGCTTTGATATATAATTATATAATAATTCTTCTAAATAGCGATAGTCAAGAATAAATCACTGAAATATTAAATTTGTAATACTTTTTAAAGTATTTGTACTTAAATTGAATAAAAAGAGTTTTAGTGATAAGGACATAGTTTTCATTTTTTTGTGATCCAAATGAGTTGAAAAAAAAAATTATTTTTTTATTTTAATGAAATTTTATGTTCTAAATTTCATATTCTCACCACAAATATATGATTAGATTTTTAATTAAATCGGTCCTTGGATAAAATTGGTTACCGCTTATATATTTGTTTGTTTCTGATATATATTCATCATTTGTGAATATTAAAACAATTCTCAAGGAGGTTTAAATTTTACGTGAATCAATTACGCAAACTATTCCTCTATTTTCTCTACGAAGGGAAGAAAATAAGTCAAAGCTTACTTCAAATACAATTTCATAATTTTTTATTTTCGTTTTACTTTGGCAGGTAGAAATAATTCCTGTATGTGATGGTTCAACTAATTGTATGATTTAGAATATAATATATGTATAGACATTTGCTCGCGTGTGTTTTGTATATATGTAATTTCTGAACCCATGCAATGATTATTTATTATATATTTCACATCGTACACGTAAAATTTGTGCAGAGCAGCTTCAAACGTAAATTATAAATTAAGGAATCTAATAAGGAAAATTTTCTGATCTAAACGAATAAATTCGAGGAACTAGAATAATATTATTACACGGGCTCAAATATAGTCGAGAACCAAAGGTTAACGACACACATACAATTTTTCGAAAGTTCTCGTCACTTCTATCAAATTTGCATTACAAGCCGAGATAGACTCGATACGACTCATTCTTCGCACAGATAAATTTGCAACATGCTAGCAAAAGTGATTTTGAATAACGAACTAGAGATACATAATTTTTAATATATTATTCGTTATATAAAAATTAGAATTTGACTGGTAGAAATAAATTTTTCATTTTGTTCAGTACAAAGTAAACGTTTCAATTTTTACTCATTTACCATAGAAGAAAGTGTAATCATTTCTTTCTAATAAAAATTTATAAAATAGTAACAAATCAAGTAATAACTTAAGTAATAAAAAATTTGTTATGGATAAGTTTTATATACATAGTATATCGAACAACCTGTTTATAATTATATTTATTACAGCTATTATACATATTTTATATTTTTGAAAAATATGTATAATGTCATCTTTATCTCTGTCTTTTGTTGTCGAGAAATTAGAAATTGGTTTAAAGTGTTCCCCTTTTGGTAAACGGATCTACATTATCTTAGGTAAGAAATATAGTAAAATTTTCTATCAGCGTGTTAAGAATAGAAAAATCTGGTTATAGTAATGTGATCATGTACGTAAAATTGCATTAGACACGTTCAAAACTTGCTGGATTCGAGTCTATGGGTATTTAAAATAAACTACTAATTTCTACGAAACTTTTAATCGCAAAATATTGCTTCTTCTCTATTAAATCATTTGCTTCTTGTTTAATTTAATCTGTTTTCTAAGTTCTGATGATTCTACCTTTTTTATCCTTAACTTTATTAATCTGAAATATTTTCTATTTTCTTTTTCCTATCTAACAGCAATTTCTGATCAATTTTCAAATTTAATTTAGTTTCATTCAATGTTAATTTCTTTTTCAATTAAATCATTGCGTGTAACAATATTATGTTTCTATCCTGGGTTTTACTACCTAAGATGAGATTGAAAGATTACGTTTTGTTCTCTCATAAGAAATTAATTTTTTATTAACATTTTAACAATTTTTAAAAATGACGCAGTTGCTCTTCTATTGAAATGCTTGCAAGCCTTTAAAGTATATTTTATAACAATTTTTTGTAATTGAAATACGTGTAAAATGTTAGATACTTGTATTCAATATACATATGTAGATCGATTAACGAATATTTTAGAATTTTGTATTTAATCATGCTATGGAATCTTAAATACCTGCTTCTGTAATTTATATTTAAAACTCGCTAAATGCCGAATATAATAGTATTTCATATTCTATGTCCAATGAGAAGAGAAAAAACTTCTTTCTCGAATACAGTTTCTGTTACCGCAATTAATAACAAATTTATAGATTTATATATTTTGTACAAACTAATGAATAAATAATTGTATCGACAAATTTGTTTGTTGTTCCTAAATAATAAAATTTCTAAATCTGAGGTTTATATATTTATAAAATATTTACCTATATTACTAGAAAGTTATATGTTTATATAAAATTTTTTAAACAAAGATCACATTGATACTATACACACTTGATTATAAGACATATTTAATTGTTTCGGTAAAAATTTATTCATAACCCGTGTAGTAATCATTCGTTAGTAGATTAAAGTTTAAGATTACCGAAGTCGAATAAAGTATTTTGCATTTATTCAACTTAATATCAGATGCTAATGTATTCAGTATTCGATAGTGAAATCGAGTCCATCTATTCTGTAATATGTATACCTAGTATAACAAGTGCCCGATTGCAAACAGAATACAAATGAGTATAAGATTCGTCGGTCGAATACTTTCTTGGACATATTTTGCCTTTTCTCTCGAATATAAATAAGGGAATTGACGATAATTCGCTTTATTTTAAGCTTAATCAGCTATGTACGGTACACACGATATATATTTTTACTATTGAACGAGAAAAACTTTCCATCGAAAATGCATTTTTCACTTAATTTTCAAATACTCCCATATATCAAAAATTAAAGAAATTTGTATGTATTAATTCGTTCCAGGTTAATTCAAAATCTTGGGAACCGATTTCAATTAAACAAGATAAGTTATTAATCATCGCACACCTGCTCAACAGGAGATGAGTAACAAACAATTATAAATAAAACTTAGTTGAGTAGAAGAGGGGAAAGTTGTCAGGAACGTCATCTATAAAATTTGTAATATGTCAGTTGTATTTCCTTTCATTATAAAAGCATTTCTGACGTTATTTGTTAAAAATTGAATTTAAAAACTTTTTTGTTTTATTATTTCATCCCGTAAGTACGTACCATTTCTTGAGCTGACGAGGCTGAAAACGAAATTTGTTGGGTCAGACAATATTTGTTACTTTTAAAATCTTCGATAAAAACGTTGTTAGATTGTTAAATAAGAACCATCGCAATAATATCTCAAGCCAGATTTAATCAAGGCATTTTGTATTTTTAATTGGGACTAAATAATGAAACTATTACATCTAAGCGATAAAAAATTATGTGTATTTCGTTGGAAAATTTTATCACGCCTACATTATTCTACAAATAATTTCCTATCATTATTATCGCTTACTTTGTATATTGTAATACTTTTTAGTGTGTAACAAATTAGAAAGTATCAATGTAAATTAAAAACAGTATTGAATAACATTTGAATAAAAAATCTTTTTTGTCAATGTCTTTATTGTAAACATTAAAATTCGAACTTATGGGACGGTCTAATACATGCAAACTTGACAAAATTAACACTTTGTAGACAAAATACTTTTATCGTTAAAAATGTACATCAAAAAATTCTTTACAAAACCGTCTTCATGAACCTATAAAAATTAATATCTAAAATACGTATGTAACAATTTATTAAATTAAAATAAAACTTTCACGTTGACCACGTAATTGTGAGGTACACGTTTTCCTAACGATCGTGCTCCAAAATGGCCGTCCCTAAAGGATCGAACAAAATTGTATAAACCTAACGATATGAGGAAAACGGAGCGAGTAGAAATCGAAAATTAGCTAAAAATTGAAACGCTCGTCTAGAAAATATTTTTATTTAAATAATTTGTCGACTCGATACATTTTTTTCAATTACATACCGTGTTCTTATTCGTGAGAAATAAAATGTAGCTGGTGTCTGTTGCGCGATAAGCTCGAATCTGAACAGCGGTGGGACCGATTCGACAAAAGCCAAGCGGTTTCGAGCGGCGAATCGAGCGCGAGATCGGGGCCAAGCGGTGGCTAGCCGAGCTTTTCGAGCGGAGATCGCGTTCAGTCGTCGCTGGTCGTTCGTGAAAATCGGCTCGTTTCGTTTCGTACGTTCGCTCGAGCGATCGTTGCGCATTAACGAACCTGATTGGCATCGAGACCACATCCCGGGACTCCTCTCTTTTTGACGGACAGTGACATATTTTTAGAGCGCTCGTAACCACGCTTTTTGATTCGTACATCCCGCGACGCGATCCTCGCACTTCCAATGACCGTTCTGAGATGTTGACGGACGTTCACGCGCTGCAGGTATAGTCTTTGTGCTATAGAGTAGAGGTCCCGCTCGCAAACGTACATTAAAACACACGTGTAACGTGTACAAATCCTTCACCATGAATTAACCCCTTTGCAGATCATATTTGCCCTTTCACAGATCAAATTCACTTCGTTAATGACACAAATGTGAAGCAATACATTGTTATTTTATCCTTTTTTCTGATTTTATTCGTGATTATTGGGCGGTCATGCGAGCTAGCACTAAAAAATGAATAATATGTTAATACAGCGATTTTTTTTATCTTCGATCGTGAATATCTTCCCTTGTTTTTCCATTTGAAAATAACGAAAACAGATGTATAATTATGCGGCTGAAAGTCGCTCGTCTACGTTGAACAAGTATTTTATTTTAGACTAATAACTTTACATTATATTTTATTTTAATTAGCCTAGAAAAACAAATTTGTAGATCAATGGAAAAAAAATATGAACTGCAAAAGAGTTAATTTATAGTGCAAACGAGTGAAATCTGGATTAACACGTTGGCAGCCACCTACGTGGATATGGTTGACATGAATTTTTATCGAGGAACTAAACAAATTAATTCCCAAGCTTACATGTCACGGAAAATAAATCTGAATACAACTTGCGTCAAATAAATTTGATGACATTACAGAAGTAAATATTCTAACAAGCCGTGTGGAAATTTTACAAATTTCGCTTGACGGCTAGGCGTTTGTCGTTAAAATATTTGAAGAAGCTACATGACAGGAAAGATATTAAAATGTAGGTAGACAGAGTGCTGTGAATAATTATAAACTCAATCATATTTCTACATTTTTCATGAGATTAAAACGAAAGTTAAGAAACCGTTTGTGAAACTGAAATACAAAAGAGGATTTTATACGATCGAGAAGCGTATTAATCAATTAAGATTAACTTACACCACTATATTCCTGAACATTTTGGTTAGTCAAAATAAGAGTGATGTTTTTAAGAAACGAAGATTTTTTTATGAATTTTTTTTTCCATAATTGTATCTCAAATATGTTAGTATTGAAAAACATAGAAAATAGTCTCAATGTTAAATATTTTATGTATCATCACAGCAGAAATATTCAGTTTTATGTGCATACAGTCTACCATTTCGTTATCAGAAAGTTGACCATTGTCTCGTACTTCTTTTTAGCTCTTAATAGTGTTGAAGAAGGGATGCTGGATCAGTGGGATATATTTTAGTGGGCGCAGCATATCCTTTTCTTTTAGATTATTTTGTCTAAACGTTTTGGCCGACCCTCCTTACTGCATTCAATATTCGTCTCACTGAACGCAATGTTCTCATCCAGACTATGCTTCTACTGGATTGTATATGATTTATCTTTTTGGTAACGAAGCCATTTTACTTGTAACCAATTCAGTACAAAACGGTGTAAGATGGACTTATACTGCTGACTCTAAACAGTTTTTTCTCTTTGTTTAATAACAAAGAAATATATTGTCATTTTTCGGTAAAGAATAAAGTTATATTTTAATTCTCTGTAAGATTTGGAAAAATATCGTTAAGACGTATTTTTTAAATTTGAACTTGCACCACTATGATCCGCAGTCCGCTGTATATTATTTGATGTTGCTACGAAATCGTTTTACATATTATTATCTATAGCAGTGGTTTTTAACCTGTTAACTACCATAGACTTTAAATAATTTTTTGTTGTCACGGACCTCCCAGTCTTAACTCAATATTTAATTGAGCGTCTTACATTTCACGAGAATTATATACATTTAAAAGTAATTTGGATTTATAACAAAGACTCCAGTTACTTTTCAAACAACTATTATTAAAAACTTAACGAAATCCACTATTTATATTTATATAATATAGATTCATACATGTATAATAGCATCCATAACGGACTAAAATTTGAAAATTGTTTTCATTTTGACATTTCACTAGCCGTGCAATATTATTATATTCCAAAGAAAACACTTGCAAGTCTAATGTTACACGTCTTTGGACAGATAAAAATATTCGATACCTCAGTGGCGTTCTTGTTATTTTACAGTATTCCTAACGACAGTGATGTTATTTAGAAGATTATAATTATTAAGGTACGTTTCTCTAAGTGTTTCAAGGGCGCGTTGTTATTTAAAACATCGGTAACCAGTGACCAATATAGCAGTAAACGCGTTAAGGGGAGCTTCTAACGTGAACGTGGAGAAACATTTTTTGGATTTTATAGAAGACAAGCTGTTTAAGATATCAGTTTGGCGCTTTGCAATATTGTTTACATGAATTTTTCCATAGGAAAATACATAATAATTTCAAGTACCCTCGTTGTTATGATTTCGACACTTCCAGATTTGCTATGAAATTAACTACATGAACGTGGTTATAGATCGAATTAGAAAGAATTTAAAATCCAAAAAATTTGTTTAATTACTGCATTTTCAAATCGACACGTTCATTGGATTTTATTAAATCGTGAAAATCTCATTTCGGTTTTGAGAAAAACGCGTTTGAAATATCGAGTAATGAACAAATTTTTTAAATTCTGCGATTTTTCTTGGAATTTTATAATCTGGAACCATTTGTTTTTTCAATATTTTACTGCATTATAAATGTCGGATTTTACAAAAAATTGAAACCATTTAAGGAAACAAAATACTAAACAAAATAATTTTGTAAATGTTTAATTAGGACAAAAATACTAGGGGTTTGCAAGAACTCGAACTCATTCCTAAAAAATACTATTTCCTTCTCAAATTTGAATTTTTAAACTTATCGAAGGCCTTGACAGTCCTTTTGATCTTTTTCTGTGTTCAGAACATTGTTCACCTTTAAGAAAATGCCTCGAAGTTTAAAGAAATAGTAATCTATGCCAAGTCTGGTGAATATTGTAAATTCTATAGAATCTCGTAGTTTGAATCATTAAATTGCAAAACTGTTATTTGCAATGTATGAGGTCTCGCGTTATCGTTCAATAGAATAGATCTCTGCTAGTTTAACTAAGGACTAGACTCCGTATTTCCGATTTATTCGTGTTTGTTTAGCCATTGAAATGTTTTCTCACGATTGTCGTATTCATTCTCTCGGTGCAAAGTTTCAATACATGAGAATACAAAAAATCCAACATTTCATACGCATCAACCTAATACTTTCAACAAAATTTGAAAGCTCCGTTGTTGCTATTTGATCGATAAAAAAAATACGAATATTTTTACCGTGGAATTGTGCAACATTTCACCGAAATCAGTGACTGACGCTTCGGTATGATCCTTCGTTAGCCTTATAAAAGACCTTTTACAGAGATATTGATTGGATACTTTATCTTTTTTTTATTACCACGTCTTTTTATTGAATCAAACAATTCACTCTTCAACATAGAATTACGTTATTTGACGAGCAAAGATTGAAGACAGATAACTTTGAGTGCTACGTAGAATTCTCTATACAAGCATCGATCGAGTACATCGTCTTCTGGATTGAGAAATCAGTCGATGATTTATTTCTCAGTTAATTGGAAATATAATTGAGCGTCTGTTTACAAGAAAAAATTGAGTATAAATAATTTATAATATCACACCGAAGATCGTTTGTAGCAGCATCGATGAGGTTCTTTATCTTTTATCAGTCTTTATCTCGCGTTCTTATCTTTAATTTCTAAATACATTATAAGAGATGCAACTTATTTCTGCTCCAAAGTAATTCTGTACCAGATCGTACATATAATTTTTTAATGTGTCACGTATGTTTTGAAATCATCATGTTCAGTTTATTTATCTCTTTTAGTCTTGAAAAGCAATCACAATACAAAATTCCTACGAATTAATTCATTATCGTAAATCATTGTTTTAGGTTACGTGGCGCCCTCACAAGTTTTTGGTTACCATTTACGTTGGGCAGGTTTGTTTTGGGGCTACGAGCTTTGACATGTAAAGGTTAAAAAGAAATAATTTATAATACTATTTAGAATTCCACGTAGAAGTTTTCGACAGGTAATATATTCTTTATCAGTCATTAATTTGTATTTTATCGTTGAGTTGTAAATCATTGTCACGTCTTTTATGTTAAAATTAACGTGTGTACATTTGGTATGGAACTACGTTTTTGTACGAGTAAAGGTTGAAAACAGATGACGTAGAATATTACTCGAAGTTTCATTATAACTATCGTCGGTCACTGTTGCGTTAGCACATGGTTCAAATAATTTCAGATCCCGGAATTATCTTTTAACATAAATAATACTTTATTTAAATTCAATAAACTTGATTAAGACAAAAAACAATTTTAAGTAACATTCTCCTTTCTTTTGAATTCTTCTAGTATAACATTCTCCTTTCTTTTGAATTCTTCTAGTACTCTCTTTAACACTTTTTACTTCCACGTTCCTATCTATTTTTTACGCATCTTTCAGCTCCTCCCTACCACACACTTCACCATACATACATTGTACTTCCACATCATTGCCAACTTACAGGAAGATTATTCCCTAACAGTCACAGTTGAGCAAATTTTATTTTCGATCAACGAATACAAAATATTCGATTCATTCGTAAATTAGAATCCGTTAGCGCGTCTTTTGAAACCAACATTAAGGTGAACGTAACTGCAAACAAAAACTATAATACTTTATGAATGAATCTAAAATTTATATTTGTTATACGGAAATAAAAACTCAACTCTGATGTTAGTCAGATACTACGTACGACATTTAATTAAACAAATTTATCACAGTTTGATTTGCATGTTACAAATGTTACAATTGAATTTATACAAAACGATATTACTTCTTTTTTGTAAAGATGTGGAGCTACATCATTTGGCAAGTAAAATAACGACTGGTGAATTGTATGGCCACTTAAGTTTCTTAATCGTGACGTCAATCGAATACTATGTCCTTCGGTTCATCAATTTTTACAACCGTTGATTCGAGTTTCATTCTTGCATTGATTTATTATGATATACTATTTCTTTTTAACATATTTCGGTCTGCGATGGGGAACTTCTTTTGATGAGTAACTATTGTACTGCATCTGCTATATTCGATTAAGTATTATCTTTTGTAAGTAATTGATAAGTATCTTATTATATTACTAAATTTGTTGTTAAATTAAATTCCAATCTTTAAATGCATACCTAATTCTACCACATCTGTCAATTTAACAGGTATTTGAAGAAACATTTTGTTTATTACTTAAAAGACAAAATTTTAAGTAGTCATGCTATAAATTACTAATAAATTTTGTAATAAATTTTTTATTTCGACAAGAGTCAGCATAAATTCCGAAGAAATCACATTATTAGTTTCTCTAACTTGGAACTACAATAAAAATCTGAATCCCTCGTTTTACTTGAATTAAATTATTTTGTAAAAGTAAACAATATTTAGAGGCCATCTTTCAGGAAGATTGCATTTTCTAAATCCACCAATGCATAAAAATGTATAAAATTACATTAAAAATATGAATGCTAACGACATTTTGTGTTATCTCTAATCATTTAAAAAATGCAGTCTTCAAACAACAATAAAAATCTAAATTCCTTGTTTTACATTTTTTGACAAATATCTTCTACTCACTGATCTCATAATGACAAAAACGCCAATAATTACATTTTTCTTAAAATCTGAAACCTATGTAAATAATAACACAATACAAATATGTTATCGAAATCTAGAAATTAATTAAATGTGGACGAATAAAAAATTATTAAATCGTTCGGATTCTAATGTATATAAAAATCACTAAATTACAAGAGGACCGAGTTCGATAATAGTAGCAATTAATTAAAATTTCAATTAAAATTTAGCAGTCACTGCCGCGATAAATTTTTGTTTTACTAACGAACACCAAAGCCAAAGTCAGGAAATGCTTATACAACAAATAAAAACACTTAAATTAGCAAAGATAACATAGCACGTGTACATAACATTCTGTTAAGAATGCAAATATTACTGCACCTAAAGTTAAAATTTTTTTTTATTTTCCACAAATTTATTTCTCCTTCACCTTGGTAATTTAAAGACTCGTTAATTTATTAAATATATGCTGTAAAAGATATTTTTCACTCGAAGTAATATTGTGTTATGATTGTCAATCGTAGCAATTATTTCTTACGATTATTGCACACTATTTAAGTGAAACGAACGTAACTGTGCCATATTCGAGCGCAATTGTTGGCAGATTAATGCGACACGCAATACAACAAGTCTCGATTAAAGCAAACGTGTATTATTAATTTGCAACGAGTAGGCATTTTAACAAGGTTGCGTTAAAATCGTTATACCGTAAGTTGAACGTCGGCCTTGGTCAATCAAATTTGAATTCATATAATCCTTGTTAACCTGATTACCCACAATATTTATTTTTCATTTTGAAAATACGAACAAAAATAAATGGAAGAAATTATTTGTTACGGAAGGAACATTTAATCTGATAACGTTTTTCGGAATTATATATACGAAGTATGTTACGACAACGCAGTAATAACAATACGTAATCCTGTTTTAAACAATGTCGATAACCTTGACAAAAATTTTATGCTCATCACAATATTTATTTCCTCGTGGTGAACATCTCCTTCAATTTTTTGGCGCATTTTCAAGAGAATCAAAGATCAAATAAACATCCACAATATAGGAAACACACTGGCCCAAAGCAGATTATTCGATCATCTCTAGTTGAAACGATACGAAAATTCGAATAGTTTCAAAATGACAGGAAAAGAATTCCTTGTAACCATTAAAGTCACAGCTAGGAAAGATAATTGCAACCTGAATGTTTTTCACATCCTCAAAATTCCTTTGACATTAGAGAAGAAATCGACGCAATTTAAAAATTATAACGTGCGAACGAATTCGTCTTTTCTTAGGATGAACGAATCCTCAGTTTACACAACGACGCTTCGTTGATTGTCAAAAGCGATCCACGTTCTCAAGAATATTTCTTAAACACTAGTCGAGATATTTAATTGATTCTCACGCAAGAAACTTCTTATCTGAAAAATTCCAGCTGGCTTGCGATTATAAGCAACCGTTGCACCACGAAACGCGTGAAAACAAAAAGTGCGTGTTTATATGCGTGTACTTTGTAAAACATTGAGGAATTTCTATTGGCAGCGTCGCCAATGCTAAGGTTACCATCGATAGCAAAGACCTCATTCGGTTTCATCAAGGGTAATTTGTCGCTACTTGGACATGATTGAACTTTATTTATTTTTATTATATCAATACGAAAACCTTACTGGTTATTATTGGCTAGAAATAACATTGAAGATCGTTGGAGAGGCTCGCTCTGGCAGCGTCCATAACGTTTCGCAAGAAATTCTGTTAATCGATGTCATGGATGACGATCTTTCGGTTGCTCCTTCGCGTTTCGCTTTGATGTCGAAATTGTAAATCATTCTTCCTTTTTTCTAGCGAATTCCATTTTGTAATTTTCACGTTGCATATCATCGCTATTTTATTCATTTGCCACCTGTTTCTATTATTTAGTAGCAGTCGCTGTACGCCTGAAACACGAAACTCGTGATTTTCGACGTAGAAATTGTAGCTTCAGACATCACAGATTTAGCGTTTTACAATATTTCATGACATTTTTCTTCCCACAAAAAGTAAAAAAAGTAAAAAAATATCTGATGGATTTTTCTTTAGGTAGGAAACAAACAATAATATATTCTTACGAAAAAAAACTCAAATAAAATTAACGATGCAGAAAATTGAAAATATCGAGTTTGGAAAACAGCGACTTGAAAACCTCGAAATATTTATAAAACTGGGAAATTCAGAACATTAGGAACTCTAAACAGTTATGAAATTTGAAAAACAAAGTTTAGATAACTAAAAACTCTGGAAAATTAGAACACTTCACGAGATAAAATGAACATTTCTGTTCTAAAAATAAGACTGTCCTTCAAAGTGATATTTAACATAAGAATGTTATTATTTTTTTGCGACCCACTTTTTATCAATTTCTTGCGACTTTAGCCATCTTAATTAAAATGAAAATGTGATAAAAAAATCGAAATGTAATGCAATAAATTGAACAAAGCCGACAGTAATTGACGAACAATTCCATTTCTTTCTTTGCTGATAGCTACAAAATACAAAGGCAGCGTGTTACGTGGTTATCTTTTAAAACTATTTAAAAAGACGAGATAACGAAACGGCTTGCGTTACGCGGAAGTGTGATCGAACCTGTAGATTTACGCGGCGAACAGAAAATGCTGGGAATTTGGATCACAGTTTGGTGCACGCTCGTGATAGTCTCGGATGAAGTCCTTGGAAATCCTATTCCAAGCCAAGACGATGGACTCACTCTCAGAATTGTTCACACGAACGATATGCACTCAAGGTAATTGTTTTTTCTTTAAAAACAAAACAAAGACAAAGAAAGAATAAGACAGTTATTTTTTATAAGTTTGACTCTAGCTACGACAATTTTCAACTTCAAATTATTACATTTAATTAAAAAATAACTCGTGTGTATACCAGTGTTAGACAAAATGTAATTGCGATTGACAAGTGACAAGTGACAATTTGATTACCAATTGTTATTTGCAAATAACAATTGTCGACCAATCATCAATTATAACTGACATAAATTCTATAATCGCGAAAATTAACTGTTTACAACGTTTAAAATTGATCAATTATCAGGTACAATTGACGATCTAACACCTGTTTTGTAATTCCAATTATGGGTTTCCAAACATCTTGCAAGTGCATGAATTTACAAATTTCTAAAATTATTTCGAGCATTTACAATAAGCTTCCAACGTCGATCAAATTCTACATTCTGACAACATTTTTTTATATTTGTTGTAATATGCACGATGTGTCAAGTTTCTACAACTTAGACTCGTAAAATGTATGATTTTTTAAACTTGTACAGTTTATTCGTGCAGTTATTTTCGCAACTTTTCCAGACATTCGTTATAAATTTCAGAAGTTCATTAATGCACGTTGTTTATTATTATGCTAGTACAATACTTATAAAATGCAGTTTGTTACAGAATCATAAAAATGTTGTTCGGTTATTTATAGATCGACTTACTCTTCTCAGTTAATTAATAAAAGTATGAACAAGTTGTGAATCTTTAAAAAATCGTTAATCTTACCAGTTTAACTCTGAAACTGTTAATTACAATTTCGAGGCAATTGATCAGTTGTCAATTGCAATTAAAATTTATCTTCTCAATTGCACTTAATCGATAAATTGATTGATGTCCAACACTGGTACACACAAGTCCCACATTTCAGAATATACATATAAATAGATAAGTTCAAAGATAACAGAAAAGTATACGATTGCTTATTGTACGACATTATTTATTGTAAGAAAAGAATAAATGTTCTGTGCGAGATTCGAAATTCTTGATAAAGAAATATTTTAATAAAAAATTGAATAATTTTCTATTTTATTCCCTTCTTTGTCAGTCCTTTTTCTTACGACGAAATAACTGGAATTATAAAAAGTATATCGTTTATCTTTGTTAAGTATAAAAAAACAAATGGCTGCTATATTGTCGAGACAGAATTGTAACGCGTATTAAGTTCAATATTGAATCAGTTGAACAGTTTCTGCCGCACGTCAAGCACTAATTGCAGTCCGCCTGATGGTAATTAACACGCAACGGAGCAGTTAAAATTATTTCGTATCAATCGCGATCATTTATTCTCGTATCAAGAAATATTTTTGCATATTCAAATAAACTTCCTGATTTCATTAACTGGCAACTTTACCTATCTGCTCGATATTTCTTTCTTTTTTTTGTAGTCTTCGCGTATCTTGTAATTCGATTTGCGCGTTATGGCTTTCCTGTGGATATTTAATGTACCGCTTATCTCGTGATTAATGAGCACTAGGATTAGAAACCAATTTACTGCTTTATTGCTTCTACGCTGTACAAAATTATTCCAGAACGTGTCACTGAGGTGATTTATCAATCAAAAATATTTTCAGTGTTCCAGCATACAATAAAGGTTTATTTGGAAGGAACCTAATTTTAAACCTTTGTTTGTACTATTTTAAATTTGTTCGTAATTTATTTATTAATATTTTACTTATTTAAATGCATTAATTATTTACTATACGAGTGCATGCTCAAATACATTTATTAAATGTAATGTAAAATGAGTATATTTTTTTAGATTTCATAACTCCGCATGTCAAATCCATTTTAATCCACGAACCAATTTGTACTTTGCTATGAAAAATTATTTTATAACAGTAAACAATATTTAGAGGCCATCTTTCAGGAAGATTGCATTTTATAAATCCACCAATGTATGAAAGTGAATAAAATTATATCCAAAATGTATATTTTAACGACATTTTTGTACATCTCTAATCATTTTACAAATACAGTTTCTTCCAGTTATATAAAACACTATGTATATTTTTTAACCTTTAATTGGAATAGTGGGTAATGTTGTCACCTTAGCAACAACACTTGTGTTATTTATAATTAATATTGTGTTTCATTATTTTGCGTAACCAGTTGCACAAAATAAAGATTTTTATTTTTTGATACTACATTTTGGATTATTCAAATGCTGCATACTAAAATAGTCATAATTTATACATACATAATGTCAGTTAAAAGTTAAAAGGACGCCCACATAGGGTTGAAACATAAAAGATATACGAATTATTTTTTCGTTAATTAGAGAGTAGCATCTGAGTCGCTAAATCAGAAATCGAAATTTAAAAATCGTCGGTTGCTAAAATTAACAGCATCGTAACTTGTATCAATTATGCTCAAATTAATGGAAAAGTTTTATAGGATTTAAATTACTGACACAAATGAACGTATTAAACGTTTAAAAAATTGATTTTTTTCCTTTTATTCGAGAAACGGAAATTATATTTACTATGTTCATATTCATATTTTGCTTCCGGGAACGGGGTTGGAATTTTTAACAATAACTTTTTCAAACAGTTATTTTCGAACGTAATAAACGGGATGGGACTCAAAATCAAGCGAAATTAATAACATAATTTGTAAACGACCCCTGATAATAACTGTTTCGAGATTATAATTACTGTGACAAAACTGATTAGCCGGCCCCAAGTCGTTGTTATTAAAATGAAAATTACTTTTTATCTCTGAATACATAACCGATAACCTTGAGGAAAAAAAATTCATTCTACCGTTACAAGTGCCCCTGAAAATAGCGTAACTTTATTGAAACGTAAAATTTTATTCTCCAACAATCAACAATTCTTGATAGAAAAAATAAAGCCACTATATTCCATTCATAATTTTTTTTTTAAATTTTCTTATATTTCTAGCATCATTTTCTTATATGTGCAAAAACTATGTAATGAAATTTGAAATTATTACTTATTCCCAGTCTAATCAGTCTGAAGTATGAGTAAACCTTAATTGGAAGTAATAAAATTACTTGTAATTACGAATGCCATCATTGATTCTACATACATATACAGGGTGTTCGGCCAACTCTGGGAATAATTTTAAACGTGTGCTTAGAATCGTTGTCTTGTTGTAGTATAAATGATCTTTCAAGTCTAAGTTTTTGTATAGACGATTGCAAATTTTTTTGTAAAATGTTTATATATTCTTGACCTGACAATTTGCCATCAATAAAATGCAAATTACCAACCCCATGATGGACTCACCACCATGCTTAACCCCGGACCTCCAGATCAATTCTTGTCGCCGTTGTGATAGAAGTTTAAATTTGAATTCATCAGTAAATGATACCTGGATCCAAACATTTATTAAACAATAGTCAAATTGTTTTGCAAATGATGAACGTCCGTGACCATTTTCTTTATTAATATAACACTAATTTATTAAAGTAAATTCATTTTTGAATTTGCATTTCTTGAATTAATAAAAACAATTTCTCCTTTCTTTGTTGTAAAATCTCCCTAAGAGTTTCCACACTGATGTTATAATAGAAAGTAATTAGTATTATCTGGACTATAATTCTAGACGCCAAAATAAGACGGAAACCAAGAATACCAATTTGTTGATGGAGGCTTCGTTAAAAAGTTATTAACAATTAAATTCAAAAATTTCAAATCGTTATGGAAAAATTATTTTCGATTGCGGGGGTCAATTACAATCATTTTTGGTCATTACACATACCCCCGAAATCCTACGCACTTTCTAGAAAAAAATTCGAGAAAGTGTGACATTTTTCGACGGAAAAAAAAAATTTTAAATCGTTCTGGAAAAATTATTGTCGATTGCGGGGGTCAATCACAATCATTTTTAGTGAATAGACATACCCCCGAAATCCTGCGCATTTTCGAAAAAAAAATTCAGTACGGGCGGAACTTTAAACGTTAATAACTTTTTAACGAAGCCTCCATCAACAAATTGGTATTCTTGATTTTCGTCTTATTTTGACCTCTAGAATCCCTCATTAAAATTTTTCCCAGGGGTGGCCGAACACCCTGTATAATCTTTAAACTTCTATATTTTCATATTTAAAAAGAATTAATAATTAATAGTTATTGACTGTCAGCTTACTTTTCATTTTATAATATGAAGATCTACATAGTTTTTTCTCACGAATCACTAAAACCGTCTAATTGCTAAGGTTGTTTTTGCAATTAACTAAAAATACCTATAAGGTTGGTAAACGTTGAAAAAATAAGACAAAAATTCTCGAAAAGAACGTTAACTTAGTTTTCGAGGAGACTTCATAAAACTGAACAACCATTCAGAATTTTCTGACCTTTTTTTAGTCGGAACCGCTTGTGTTGTTATATCGAGGGTGACTGGTGATGTTATATCGAGAAATTACTACACACATTTCGATTATTGCAAAAAAATTCTCTATGTCCGTAGGTTCGAGCAGACGTCACAACTGTCCAGTATCTGTTCCAAACAAGACGCAGAAGCTGGAAAATGTTACGGAGGATTCGCCAGAATAACAACCCTTGTTCGACAGGCGAGGCAATCGCCTATTCCATGTCTCTTCATGATCGCTGGAGACACTTATCAAGGCTCCATGTGGTACAATGTGTACAAATGGAAAGTGGTTGCCAAGTTCCTGAACCTATTGGCTCCGGATGCTACAGTGCGTTGACAAGCTAAACTTTTTCAAAATTTCATTTTAATTTGCATCATTTACGCTACCGAAATTCTATAAGCTCTAACTACAACCGCGAAATGAGTGATTTTACGCGTAAAATCAAATTGAAAACGTGCACTAAAATTTTTTCCTACGAGCCTTCGATTTCGAGTAAATTGATCTCGAAAATTGCTCGAGACAAGAACCCAAATTATAAAAAGAAACGGGATTTCTGATTATAATTATAATTACTCTTACAAACCTTGCATAAAAACGTGATGAGCAACTACGGAGAAGTGCATTATATTGAATCAAATTTTAGTAAAAGGTGCATTATAGCCAAAATATATTAAAAACCGAGTTTTTTTGAAAACGAAAGCTTCTTCGACAAAATTTATTCATCGTGTTCGACTCATTTCTGCTTGTAGAATTTCATCTTCCTCGGTTGTAAATCTACTTAGGACTCTTCATTGATCGATTCTTCCATTTTTAAACATTCGGGTTATAGAAACAAAAATGCCTTCTCTAAAGACAGAATTTATTATAGAATATTGCAAGTCATTGAGAATAATGATTAGATCTGGATTGCCTGCGGCACTAATCGAAATTTATTCAACTATGTAATTGGAAAGGGGATCATGTAACACCATAAGAAAATGACGTATTGTCCTTGCGAATTATTCTGGAACATAATTGAGGGAATAATTTAGGCAAGAGAATTAAACGAAGCCATAAAGTTTCACCTACCTTCCGGATATTGCAATTTCGATGGAAGCTAAACTTTTTAATAGTTCTATAACATGTTTGTGATTATTTATTTGTGGCAAAGGGTTTAGCCGAATAAGCATGGTAAAAGTGCCCCCAAACCAAATTGAACGGGGTTAATACCACACGATAGGTGGTATCTCAGTATCTCTACTACAGGGGTAATTACGGGGTGAAAATCATTTTTTGGTTTAACCCAAATATATCTCCCGTTCTGCTCAATTAAAAATTATGAAAAAAATCATGGTTATTCTATCGATTGATGTACATATTCGAGAATTTTTTCAGAATTTTTGGATGCAAATTCGATTTTTAAAAAATTTGAAAATATTTTAACCGGCGACTTTTTGTCGAAGTTATCAAGTGATCACGTTTGTTTTTATACAGTATAAAGCTCTCAAAAGAATTAATCGTTCTTAATTTTTTCAGATTTTTCGAAGGGGTGGAACGTAGTCAAAAATTAAAAAATGGTGAAATAGCTTTATATTGTCTTAATTACTTACGTGACCATATTCATATTTTTACAGCTATAGCGTAGCATAATGACTATTAATACGTAATTCTTTCAGATTGTTTGGAAAAGCGGTTTTGGAAAAATTGTTAAAGAATTATTAAGTCACATTTCCTAATTTTTCATACGGAAAAATGCCGGACAAGCTTTTAAAATAGATATAATTAAAATATTTTTGTTTAAATACTTTGTTAACTGGTCGCTATGTGTAGTTTCAAATACGTGTAGTACCGGACTCCTGTTGATTAGAACCGCCACGGCGCGATGCGCTGATCATTTTGGTAAAGCATCCGCGACTCAAACAATATTATAAATATAATACTTTTATAAATATAAATTATATTGTCACGTAAGTAATTAAGACAATATATAGCTATTTCACCATTTTTTAATCATTTTTTAATTTTTGACTACGTTCCACCCCTTCGGAAAATCGGAAAAAATTAGGGATTACTAATTCTTTTGAGAGCTTTATACTGAATAAAAACAAACGTGATCACTTGATACCTTCGACAAATAGTCGCCGGTTAAAATATTTTCGAATTTTTTAAAAATCGAATTTGCATCCAAAAATTCTGAAAAAATTCTCGAATATGTACATCAATCCATAGAATAACCATGATTTGTCTTATAATTTTTAATTGAGCAGGACGGGAGATATTAAGGTTAAACCAACAAATGATTTTCACCCCGTAATTACCCCTGTAGTAGAGATACCGGGTTGAAACACTGTGAAAAGGGGTTTTTTCGAACCATCTATCGTATGGTATTTAACCCCGTTCAATTTGGTTTGGGGGCACTTTTACCATGCTTATTCGGCTAGACCCTTTCAACGAAATAGAAAGTCTTACAATTAGTGATATATCCTTTTAATTCATTATATTTTGGAAAATCCTGTAAAACTGGGTTGGTTCGATGCTCGTTGAAAGATTTCAAGTCCCCGAACAGTCTTTACGAACGCATTGTAAACAAAATTAACGTTTGAAATAGACACGTAGACCATTCAGAATTTATTGTTTTAAAGTCTACTATTTTTGATGGATGAAAAAGTCTGTTTCGAAGGATACCGTGATATCAGGGAAACGTTTCTTAAGAGGGCAGTCTCATGTGTACGTTGCAAAATTTAACCATCTTTATTAATTTTCTTTAACTAAATGTTACATCTAACGCTATAATTTATTTTCGCAATTTACTTAACTATCCTTTGAGAGTGCAAAATAAATTTTGCAATAATTTTTATTGACTTTTCACGTTTTTATTACACACTGGCATAGGTGATTGCAGCTCTCAAGGTTGACTATATAAAAAAAATCGAGAAGATTTTTATTCGGTAGGTTTCCTATTATCGCCCGTAGTAAAATAATTAATTTATGTTGAAAATTGGCAAAATGGCGAAAGCTTAAATTAAAAATTGCAAAATTTTGTCCAATTTTCCGCAACTTTTTAATAAAAGTATATGATATACTCATTATAAAAAAATATAATTTTGGTACGGGCGAGAGTTTTTGAGATTTATCTACGCAAGTTAAGAAAGTGACATTTCGAGAGAAACGCATTTATCTCATCAAATACTTGGCTTGATATTTGTGTGCTAAGGAGTTTAAATACAACGTAAGCTAATAGAGACCACGAACAAACTTTTCTAACTATTAACAATAGGTATTAACAATAGTCTTACCGAAAGATCTAAGACGAAGCAAGCTCCCCTAAATCAAAGAATAATCGATAATACGCAGTACAAACAAGTTACACAACTCATAAATATTATTTGTTAGCAATTTCTGTGGAATTCAATTAATGTAACGATATGAATATACAGGGTGTTTGGCCACCCATGGGAAAAATTTTAATGGGAGATTCTAGAGGCCAAAATAAGATAAAAATCAAAAATACCAATTTCTTGACTGAGGTTTTGTTAAAAAGTTATTAAGAAATTAAAATAAAAAATTTCAAATCATTCTGAAAAAATTATTTTTGATAGCGGAGATCAATTACAATCATTTTTGGTGAATACACACACCCCCGAAATCCTACCCACTTTCGAGAAAAAAATTCGGGTAGCTGCTGAAATTTTTCGTTGAAAAAAAATTTTCAAATCGTTCTAAAAAAATTATTTTTGGTTGCAGGGGTCAATTACAATCATTTTTTATGAATAAACATACCCCCGAAATCCTGTGCATTTTCGAGAAAAAAATTCAATTGAGCGGAACTACGTTAATAACTTTTTAACGAAGCCTTCATCAAGAAATTGGTATTCTTGATTTTTGTCCTATTTTGGCCTCTAGAATCTACCATTACAATTTTAGTTTTACAATTTTAGTTTTCAATTTTAGTTTTAGTATTAGTTTTCAACAATAAAAAAAATCTCCTTTTAGTTCAAATTTTTTAAGCCATCTAAAAAGTAAGATTTCGTAAGGTCCTCAAAATAGTCATCTGTTTGGGCGGTCATCTCTTCGTTCGACATGGACCGTTGTCCGCCGAGCCATTTTTTTAAGTTTGGAAATAAAAAAAAGTCACTTGGGGCCAAATCCGGTGAATACGGTGGATGTTGTAATAATTCGAACTTTCATTCCATGATTTTGGCCATCGAAACTGCACAGGTGTGCACCCGTGCATTATCTTGATGCAAAAGTAAGTTCCTTTCTTCAATCGACAATAAAAATGAAACCATGTGGTGGATATAACTGAGACTTTGATAGCTGTCTAATGAGCCATAATGCTTACTAAAAACAAACCATTTTCGAAGCTACGAGCGCCAGGTCTTGGATTTTCTAAGGACTTATTAAACGACCCTCGTAGCACGCTTATACTATAATTTTGTCCAGGATCTTCCAACTTTCATTCATTTGTCCCTTCTTTGTTGCAGAGTTTAGGCAACCATGAATTTGACGACGGCGTGAGCGGCCTGATACCCTTCATCGAGAATGCCACATTCCCTATAGTGACATCGAACCTGGACCTAAGTAAACAACCGAATCTAGCTGCCACGAAGCTGCTGAACAGCACAGTCCTGACCGTAAATGGACGGAAAATTGGCGTGATTGGCTATTTAACACCAGAAAGTAAAATAATCTCACGTACGGAAGACGTAATTTTCCTGGACGAGGTGGAGTCCATTCGCAGGGAAGCTAAAGTTCTTAAGGAACAGGGTGTAAACATTCTGATCGCTCTGGGACACTCTGGCTTCGAGGTAGACAAGAAGATCGCTAGAGAAGTGGAGGACATCGATCTCGTGATCGGTGGGCACACGAACACGTTCCTCTACAATGGCAAGCAGCCGGATCTTGAGGTGCCGGAGGGTCTCTACCCCACAAAAGTGGTGCAAAAAAGCGGAAGGGAGGTACACGTTGTCCAAGCGTACGCGTACACCAAATATTTGGGGAATTTCACGGTGACATTCAACTCGGAGGGTGAAGTGACCCATATCAGTGGCAACCCAGTACTCGTTGATAACAGTATCGAACAGGTGAGCTGTCTTTTTTATTTCTTGCTCGGTTTCATAGGCAAATTTTAAACTTTTAAAGTGTCCCCATTTTGTACTGAAAAGATCCTACGTCTTCTTAAAGGCTACAAATTTGTTTAACAAGGACGAAATTATAGGGGCTATCAAAATTGTCATTAAATCTAAAAATTCAGATTTTTAAAAAATGTAGTATTTATGCACTCGTTGGTTGGTAAAAATATGTACAGGTAACCCTCCTATAACACGATAGATAGAATTCCTATTCCTAGAAAATGCCGTGTTGTGTGAAACCGGATTATATGAGAGCCAGAACCAGTACAAAAAGGGGAGTTACGTTCCGAAAATTTATTAAAAACAAATATTTTTTTTTTAATTCTACATAAGCAACTTAATTTTTATGAAAAATATAAATGTATATATAACAAAACAAAAAAAAAGACAAAAAATATTATTTTAATTTAACGCAACCTTAATTTAATAATTTATAATTCGTTTATATTTTTTCACGTAAAGCCACTATAGTTCATTATTCAATCGCGTCATTATTTTAAGGTAATTTAGTTTTTAAATATGTTAAGCAAAAATCATATTATCCTGTGCTGTAGAAGTACAGTGTTGTACAAAGGCTTTGCAATTTTCTTATCGTGTTATAGGATGCCGTATTGTAAGAGGGCTACCTGTATAGACAGGTAGAATAGTTGAATAGTCAAAGAAATCAGCGACTCTACACTTTTTATTTCAACTAAAAAGAGAATACGCATACCTAACTTATGTAATACTTGAAACTAACGCTTAAATTAATATGACATTTATACAGGGTGTTCAGCCATGCTTCATTAAAAAGTTATTAACGTTTAAAGTTCCGCCTGTAGAACGGCAATCTGCGAACAGCTGCGTACGTGTAAGAGTGGTTCTCACTCAGAAAACTGTAAGGCTGTCGACACGTCAGTAAGTAGAGTTTCTCATGCTGAGTGAGAACCACTATCTTCTGCACCCAGCTGTATGCAGGTTGCCTATTTACAGGCGGAACTTTAAACGGTAATAACTTTTTAACGAAGCCTCGATTAACAAATTGACATTCCTCATATTCGTCTTATTTTGGCCTCTACCCCAAAATTTTTTAAAATATTTATTCGTTATTTTACACAAATTCATCATCCCCCGTTAAGAATTACCGACCTAAATGACGTTCATTGTTGACAATTATTTTAACATCAAACAGGCACCAGACATTTTGGAGGAATTGAATCAGCTAAGAGGGGCCATCGACAACGTGAGCTTAACAGTAGTTGGAAAAACACGTGTTCTCCTTGAAGGGGATAGCAAAGTGTGCAGACGCATGGAATGCAACTTGGGTAATCTCATCACAGATGCTATGATCGAATATAATGCCGGAGAGTATGCAAGCAAGGACAGCTGGACAGATGCTGCAGTAGCTATACAAAATTCAGGCAGCATTAGAACTTCTATCTCCAGGGCAAATGATGACAAAGTTACCATGGGGGATATTCTTAGCGTGTTACCTTTCAACAATATCATCATGAAGGTACAGATGACTGGGGAACAGATGCTGTCTGTTCTAGAATGGAGTGTTCAAAATTTGGAGATGAACACAACTTCAAACCTGTTTGGCGCATTCATACAGTTTTCTGGCCTTCAGGTATTCAATAGCTACAAAATTACTTTGATCCTCAAAGTACACTGAACCTCCTTGCAGTATAATTACTTTTTTTTATTTCATCTATAATGTTTAATTATTAATAGAGCATGCTCATCCATACAGGTAACCTATAATTTGTCTAAACCAAAGAATTCGAAGGTGGTTTCTGTGCAAGTGCAATGTGCATCTTGCCTCATTCCGGCGTACAGTGAACTTAAGAAGAATGAAACTTACAATGTACTCATGTCTGATTTCATGCAGAGCGGCGGCGATGGATATGCTATGCTGAAGGATCTCAAGACACAGCCTTTGGGTATATTTACCTATTTGTTAAATGACTTTGTGTACTTACAATCGTGAACAAAATTCAGTGGACGTAATACTAATTTTCGAAAATCCTCTGTTTCGATATGATAATGTACCATTCCCCCACGAGAAAAAGGCACAGCGTGTTTACATCCCCACTCTTGTTGTAGTCCACTGACTCACAGATATTGGTCGAAAACGGTGACGAAATCGGTGACAGCCAATCAGCGGACTGCAGCAAGAGTGGGGATGTAAACACGCTGGGGCTTCTTCTCGTGGAAGGGCGATACATATCAAATTTTTAGCACGAAATATCTTTTTAAATGTCGGAAGCATTTATAACAAACACATACCTATAAATATTTATACGTATTTATCCGCTTAAGTGGCATTTAGACATTGATCAGAATTAACACTAAATTTACGGGCATTGATGACACATATTTTATTGAAACTCGTCATTTTGAGAGTTACACTAAAATGCGTGATCTCTTTCAATTAAAATATATATTCTTGTCATTGCTCCAATAAAAATTTAACATAAATTGCTAACATATATTTATGAGTTCTGTAATTTCAAATATGGCGGGTACCCAAAACTTGTAGAAAATGTTCCTCAACGTTTAAACGCGGTAATACAAGAGGTTACGATATCGAGTATTAAAAATTATATTTTTTGTAAATATTTAGTGTCCACTTAATTTTGACCGCCAATAATTGTATGCTGTTGTGATGAAATTAAAAAAAAATTAATATATACATACATATTTGACGAAACTATACTTTCTTAATTTACGATGATTGTCGCCGATAAATTACATTAATTTTTTTTTACTTATTTACTGTCCACGACTGTATCTTTCGCTCAGAGTACAAAATATTTTATGTGTAGGAGTATATACAATAGCCACAGTAATACTTCACATATAAAATCCTACAGTATTTTTACTCATACAACCGTGTTAAGGTGTTTTATACAATTCTTGAGACATTTACTATTTTCCAATGCAATTAAAAAACATAAAGTCTATAGTGATTCTAAGGGCAAATATAACAATTTTTATTGCAGCATTAAAAGTATTTTAATTATTGGTAATTTATATTCTTTTAAGTTAGTAATACTATATGACTGTAAGTTACAAAATTTTTTTCTATAAATATTTAATAAAAATATCGGTAACGTTTTGTTTCAGGAGTGACTGTAGCAGATGCAACAGTCGAATATTTTAAGAAGCATAGTCCAGTACATAACGGAGTCGAATGGAGAATTAATTACATAAATACGATTGAAAGTGATTACAATCAGCATAATAGTGCTAGCAACATATACACATCTATCAGATTGACGATTTTGTTACCAATAATCAGTTGGTTATGTGTAAGATAAAGACAATCACAAAGGTACACAGTGTCAGCAGTTAGGATTCAGCAGTATTTAAAACTTTATAATTTATACGAGAGGTTTTTATGCATATCCTACTTATTTCTCTACCTCAAATTACATAACTTTAATTCTAGAGATTAACAAATATTAAAAGCACCATTTTAAATGCTGATAATTTGTAGTCTTTTAACAACTAGAAGTTAGAATCAAAGATGCAGAGGTATCGCGTTTATATCATTTTCTATCATTTCTATTAAAATTGTTTTTTTATTCATCAATCTTTGGATCCTCATAAATTCGTACTTAAAGCACATATAGACGTAGTATATAAAATGTACAAGTATTTATATATGTATATGTATGTAATATGTAGTCGTTTCGAAATCCGTTTAAAAAATGAAAACAACAATATTACAAAAGAATAAAGTAATCAAAAACTATACATTTATTTTTCGTAAAAAGGACAATACTGAATTATACAAAATACTTTTAAAGTTTAGGAACTTCAAATGAGTTTCCACTCAAGTCATAGACGTGTTTTAAAGTTTCTACCACACTACACATTTCCTGGCAGGGCCTTGGCACCGAATAGTATAAAACTTCGATCATTTTTACTAAGTCATTTATCATGCAACGCTTATTCAAAATGTTTCCTTCAGTAGCAATATTGACATATTTAGTTAATTTCCCTAATGCATGAGTAATTTTAACCACATCTTCTTTTTTCTTGACCAAATCCTGTGAACAGACATAGTAAAAATAAATAATTGCATGCCGAAATTGTTTAGTATACATCTTTAATTGTCATATAACTCACACTAAACAATTTTACATTGTAAAATAAAGGCCAATCTTCGCGACACGGAACACAATCACAGTTAAAGTAATACTGCCTCAGAAGTTCTTTTTGCCTTGTAGCTTTTGGATCAATTGCAAAGTGGTAAGAATAATTATCATATATCTAAAAAGAGCATAATTTTTGTCAGTAGCATGGAGGTAACATAACTATAACAAGTGATTTAAATATTCATTTGCATACCTGTTCACCTTTCTCAATGGGATACACAGCAAACATAATTGCATGCTTAGACCTCGAGTGTCTTAGTATATTTGGCTCACAACTGTGATTAATCAAACTGAAAAATGGCAGAGCCGCAAGACCGCGTTCAGCTGAGTCCAATCCACGCATTTCTGAAAACTATTCATACTAAAATTTTACACTATTATTGCCGAGCACAACAACATAATTATTTGTACACCTAATAACTATTAAGTATTTGAAACAATCTATTGCTGAAAGGAAGATGGAGTTCAATTAAAACAAAATAAAAGAATTAAAATTAGAATTTTTGTAAAATGATTTCTTTCGCGATTACATACACTGTGCATATTACTAGGAATTATCTGCTGGTGTCTTAATATAAGACTACCAATGAACGTAACATCAGGGTTTTCTATTAATGCAGACAAATCTTTTCTCAATGGACCACCAAACATGTTACTACAAGTTGCCAGAAAGTACAAAATAAAACAAGCATCCAGAGATTTCCTAAACAAATCCTGTACTGAACGTTTCTCAGTATTGGTCACAAGACTTAATAAACTTCTATATTTACTGCTCTCAAAGATTCCATTTTCAGAGAAACCTTTCGTACGTGGATCTGAAAGAGCAGAAAATTAAAATAGTTATTTCCTCGTATAAAATGTAATCATTTTAATCTTACTACGTCTTGCTTAATTTAAAAAAGCTCTTATATGTTATAAATATGGCATTCATCTGCTTTTAAGTGCTCTAAATACTTCTAATGTAATTTTATATCCAAAGAAATGTTTCTGTTTACATTTTTAATTTTTCACTGTTATTTTTTGTAGGCATTGTTTACACCATGTTGGCTTGTATTATTTACTCGCACAGACCATAACAACATTATTGTATAATATTAATATTGAAAAATATCATGCAAATTTAATAGTAAAAATGAACTGGTTCGTTAAAAGTTCTGTTCATTGCTGTATCTATAAGAGTATCTGTGATATTATTACAAATTAGTACATACCTCAACAAATTGGTTTCAGAAAAAAGTGTATTATCAGAAACCATGCACTGTGTTGGTTACACATAAAAGTACTTTTTACGTAACGCATGGTTATGACTATGTGTTTGTTAGTTAAATGTATGTATTTTGTACAAAGCACAAAAAATTCGTTATAATGAATCGGTAGTAAACAAAGCTTTACTGTATAATGAAGTTAATTACCATCGCAGCTGTCGATTTCTTTTATTTCATCTTTTAATTCTTGTATATTTATGCTTTCTCTCACATTCTGTATGGTAAATCTTACGCTGAATAAATCTAATTTGTTAAAACTCATCTTCCATATAGAAGGAAATACAGAGCATTCCAAGTCATGATATTTTTTCCACTCTGAAGCCTTACATTCTTCTGAACAATACATAGAATAAGTACAGTAGTTACAGGGTATATTAGCCCAAGATATCTCTAAGCAATTTGAACAATGTGTGTGAATATTGTCAGGACTTATGATTAACGAGTATGGCTTTTCTATGGCAATTACTTCGCCAGGATTTATTTTGCGATTAGCTACAACATGCCTACCATATTGTTCATTGTACTTCAAAGTTAATGCATCAGAAGCACAAGGAATTTCTGTATTACGAGTCTTTATTTCAGGAAAAGGAGATTCACTCTTATGTTTCTTGTCACTTTCTATCTTTGAATTACATAATTTTGGCATCTTTTTTATACAAATAAGTTTGTCATTTAATTTCTTACAATTAATATCATTTAAAGACATTTTTTCCAACCACTGTTGTGCTTCTTTAATAGTGTTTTCTGTGTTAGGATGCTGTAAAACCTTCAAACACTCAACTTTTCTTATATAAAGCTTAGCTTTTAAGTTATTTGGATATGTTAAAGCAAGTGCTCTATCTATATCCTGAATGCACTCCTTATATTTATGTACTACCAGTAAAACTGCAGATCTGTTGGCATATGCTAAAGCAAGCTGCTCGGATGGATAAGGAGCGTACGCTATACTTTTAGTATATAGTTTTAAAGCTTCTAGGCAAGAATCACTTGTCAACGGTATAGAAACAAATACCTTGTTACCCTGTTCTCTTAATTTCTCTGATTCCTTTATATTCTTTACATCACCACACACTGTAGGAATTATATCATATTTTGACATAATTTTAAGAGTAAATATTATACGCTCCTCGTCTGTAGATAGGGATTTGTATTCGTTAAAGAAATCATTGTATTTATTCGCAGTAAGTATCTTTTTACTTATTGTATCAACGATTTTCTCCATTTCGTTTTTATAGTAGATATAATACAAGACTATGCACGAAAACAAAATTGCGTATTGATACAGAATTATCGTTACTTATTATTATACGTTAACAATTCATCAAATGTCAGAGAGTACATCTACCTTGGTAATATTATGCCAGATCTGGCCACACTCAGAGATGCCAGAAAAGCACCGCCGGGTGCACACGCACACATGCCAGATACGCGTACGTGAGCTCGTGGAGTTTCGGAAAGTCGACAAAGGCAAACTGACGCAAGCCCTCTTTTTCGATTCTTTCTATTTCGATAAAAAAAATTTCTTTTTTTTCAATAATTAAAATATGATCAGGAGGTCTTAAAACGTGTATTTCCGTAAAATAAATTTTACAAAATTTTTTTTCATTATGGGTACTTTGCTTATGTGCGCCTACATAGGTCGGAAAGTAAAAATGCCTGGCCAGTCGAGAATCTCGGCTCGAGAATCCAAATCGTATACCGTTGACGGGAGGTCGGATTTCAGTTGTTTAGAGCGAGAAGGCAAATGTGAGCCTTTCTCTCTCGACTCCCACGAGGCGATCCGAAATTACTTCGGGCAGCTTCGGAGAATCGAGAAAGAGGGCATGCGTCAGTTTGCCTTTGTCGACTTTCCGAAACTCCACGAGCTCACGTACGCGTATCTGGCATGTGTGCGTGTGCACCCGGCGGTGCTTTTCTGGCATCACTGGTCCGTCACAACAATATGTTAAATGTAATTGGTTAAATTCAACTTTAAAAAAAAAATATTCGAAGGTCAGACAAAAATATAATGTCACATTTAGTGTACGATTAAAATATGATTGAAACAATAAAAAAAAGATTTGTTCTAGCGGGTTCGAACCTGCAAAGCAAAAGAAGCTTGAACTTGCAGGCAAACACCTCATCATTCACACTACGCTAATTACTGATGAATGTAGTTCTATTTCTAAAGATAAATACCTGTAATAACTGTAATAATATCTCAAAGTAAAACCTAACCCAAAATCGGGTATCATTCCAACCAGAGATGCCAGAAAAGCACCGCCGGGTGCACACGCACACATGCCAGATACGCGTACGTGAGCTCGTGGAGTTTCGGAAAGTCGACTAAAGCAAACTGACGCTTGCCCTCTTTCTCGATTCTCCGAAGCTGCCCGAAGTAATTTCGGATCGCCTCGTGGGAGTCGAGAGAGAAAGGCTCACATTTGCCTTCTCGCTCTAAACAACTGAAATCCGACCTCCCGTCAACGGCATACGATTTGGATTCTCGAGCCGAGGTTCTCGACTGCCCAGGCATTTTTACTTTCCGACCTATGTAGGCGCACGTAAGCAAAGTACCCATAATGAAAAAAAAATTTTGTGAAATTTATTTTACGGAAATACACGTTTTAAGACCTCCTGATCATATTTTAATTATTGAAAAAAAAGAAATTTTTTTTATTAGTCCCATGTATGAGCGTACATATGTACATATATTATTAATACGATTTTTCAAAATCAAAATACTTTAAGATTGAAAATTAATAAATTAAAATGAGATTCCACTCTTTACCAGTATTGTGTACGCTGTGGTATTTTTCAATAAGAAGAGTTCTTACTTTTATAACATAAACAAAACAGTAGAATTAATAATTGCAGAAATTAATTAATAATGATTTTCCTCGATTGTTTTGAAATAACCGTATCAATTGGTTATGACGAACTAAATAGAACTAACTAGAAACAAAGGAAAAGTGATCCCGTTTGCCAGTTTAATACAAAGTATGGGTTGTATCTTAAATTTTAAAAGCACATAGTCGAATATTTTTAAAGGTACAAAACATAGCGTTTCATTGTAGAACAGTAATATAAGTTAGCAGGTAATGTCATAAAACTGTTTTTCTCAGCTATATCCCTTTTTACCTGAAGTATAAGGTAAAAAGTACGAGCTACAAGGTACGACTATCCGAAAATCGTTCACATTTTATCAATGTAAATGAAGCGGCCTTTCCATCAGAGTTAAATACAAAATTTTGTAATTTCTGTGAAAACAAAACTTTCAGTAAATGTACGTGGTGCTTGAAATTTTTATGTTTTGACTGTTTTTGTGAAAAGTACCATCCAGATTCATGTACTTCGTACATTGAAAATAACATATGTTAAATGTAATCGGTTAAATTTAACTTTAAAAAAAAATATTCGAAGGTCAGACAAAAATATAATGTCATATTTAGTGTACGCTTAAAATATGATTGAAAAAATAAAAAAAAAAAGTTCAAGCAGGGTTCGAACCAGCAGAGCAGAAGAAGTTCGGAACTTGCAGGCAAAGACCTCATCACTCACGCCACGCTGATTATTGGTGAACATAGTTCTATTTCTGAAAATAAGTACCTGTAATAACTTTAATAATATCTCAAAGTAAAACCTAACCCAAAACCTGGTACCATTCCAACTTTTCCTTGTTAGAAACGAGTTTTCAATTTGTCTTAGCGAAAATCGCAATCACATTTTGCACATTATTCTAAAACATTTGTGGTATTCGTTTTCAATGCGATTTAAGTAAGCATGTAATGTATAAGATTTCATTTAATGTTTTCTTTTCTAGAGAAGATAGAGAAAAAGTTTATATAATTTTTTTTATATAAAATTTAGTTCGTCCTAAGATTTATATGAAACATTTAAAAGATTTTTTATACATTATGTCTATATATCGGAACAACTATGAAACAAGAGGTATAATCTGTAAGGAGTGTATGTGTGTGGCTAGGAGAACCGTTATCGTTTGCGTCGATAGGAGTGTTTAGTCTAAGCTAGAGTAGGTATCGAGTGAGGTGTTTAGGTTTAAGCTGAAATACGTTTTAGAGACTGCGTCTCGAACGTGCGTTTTGTTTGACTTTGACTGCAGGAACGTCACTCTGTATCGAACGTTAGTCGAGAGCAATCACAGTTTTACGTTTACGTTTTATGTCTTTCTTTTATGTTCTTTATGTTAAATAGTTAGTAAATATTAAATAATATAATTACATCGTTACGTTTAGTGTTCACGTATTTGAATCCGTCCACACGCCTTTGAAATGAGAACATAAAACTTAAATGTAAAGTTTCATTTAAATTCATTCAGCTATTTATATTCAATCGTATTAATAATATACATATGTGTGCTCATACATGGGAATAAAAAAAAATGTCTTTTTTTTCAATAATTAAAATATGATCAGGAGGTCTTAAAACGTGTATTTCCATAAAATGATTTTTACAAAATTTTTTTTTCATTATGGGTACTTTGCTTATGTGCGCCTACATAGGTCGGAAAGTAAAAATGCCTGGGCAGTCGAGAATCTCGGCTCGAGAATCCAAATCGTATGCCGTTGACGGGAGGTCGGATTTCAGTTGTTTAGAGCGAGAAGGCAAATGTGAACCTTTCTCTCTCGACTCCCACAAGGCGATCCGAAATTACTTCGGGCAGCTTCGGAGAATCGAGAAAGAGGGCATGCGTTAGTTTGCCTTTGTCGACTTTCCGAAACTCCACGAGCTCACGTACGCGTATCTGGCATGTGTGCGTGTGCACCCGGCGGTGCTTTTCTGGCATCTCTGTGACGGACTGAAGATGCATCGTTGCAGTACCGTAAAGGCTGTTCCGCAACGATGTGAAGCTGCTCCTTCGAACGAGCGGAAGCGAGATCCCGTACCTTCCGGTTGCCAGAGGAACCGGCAACGATTTAAAAGATCAGAACTACGTGAGACCTTGTAGTGAGCGAAGGTACAAATTGTGCCCTGTTAAATAAAACTTCTTCTTGTTTATTAGTTCGTGTTTCTGGTTTTACGTTAATTAGTTTCGAGTTATTATGAGTTGTACAAGTAACACCCCGTCCCGGCGCAATAGTAGTGTCAGAAATGGGATAGTGACTCGTTATGCTGCCGGGACGGAGGCTTTGGAGTCGCTGGAGTCGCTTCTGGAGGGTCTGCAGTGGAATATCGCCACGCAGTTCCAAGAGCAGCAGCGGATGTTCGTGGAGGAACACGAGCGGGCTGAGGAGAGGCGGACGATGGAGAAAGCTGCCGCTTCAGCCAGGGATGCCGCGGTCGAGGAGAGGATTGGAGCAGTGGAGAGCCAGTATTAGGTCCTGTCTTCGAATGTCGCGCGTATTCTCGATCGGCTTTCGGGAGCTTCGGTCCGCGATAGGGAGCGCGAGCCTGTAACCTCTATCGGGCTCATGGACCTTTCGGTTTCGCAGCCAGTCCCCTCAGAGTGTGGGGAGGGTGAATCAGAGTGTCTCCGATTTGGGCTATACTCTGAAGCCCTCCATGTATGATGGAAAGTCTTGTTGGGAGGAGTACAAAATTCAGTTTGAGACTGTTGCTGAGGCGAATCGTTGGGATGAACCAAGGAAGGCTTTGGCCTTGGTCTCATCGTTGGAGGGGCCGGCTCGGAGCATTTTGACGACTCTCCCCGTTGAGAAACGTTCCAGCTATGACGCGTTGATTTCGGCTTTGGAATTCCGTTACGGGATGAGAAATTTCGCTAACTTAAATTATGTGATGTTCCAAAATTACAAACAACGGAGAGGGGAGTCCATCTCCGATTTGGCGGCGGAAATTGAGAGGTTAGCGCAGGCCGCGTTTGGCGATTGCCCAATCGAAGTTAGAGACAAGCTCGCGGCCTCTCAATTCATTGCCGCGCTGGCCAATGAGGAGACGAAGCGGACGTTGCGACTCGGCGGTTTCGTCTCATTACGAGCTGCGGTTGTGAGAGCTCATGAGATCGAAGCCGTCGAGGCGGTGTCGACACCGTACATTAGGCCCGAACGGTCTCTCAAGCCTTTTCCTTTTTCGGAGGGGGAGCCCTGTAAAAGAAGGTTTCTAGGCGGAGAAGGAAGACCAACGGAAGAGGTGACTGGAAGCGAGAGGCCCATGGAATGTTGGAGCTGCGGGGAAACGGGGCATATGCGGTGGAACTGCCCCAAGAAGAGTCAGAAGAAGTCTGCGTAGAGGGAGAAACTTCGGCTTTGTCTTCTTCCACCCCGTCGTACGGAAAAATGATTGTTTAGCGTCAAAGGAATCGCCGAGGAGATTTAGAAGATGTATGTCGTCACCGATATGGCTATCCGCGAAGGAAGGACCTTTTAAAGAAGGGAAGAGGAGCACCTTTTTGAAAGGATAGGGCTCGTAGGAGCACCTTTTGAAAGAGCGGCGCTTGAAGGAGCACCCTTCGGAAGGATAGGGCTCGCCAGAGCACCTTTTGGAAGGAGAGCGCACGTAGGAGCACCTTCTGAAGGGAAAGTGCTCGATGTTATTGGTCTCCTGCCGAGGTCTTCCGCTGGGAACAGATTCGCGCTGGTTGTGATGGATTATTTTTCGAAGTGGCCAGAGGTGATTCCACTTCCTAACCAGCGAGCGACAACAATTTCCATAGCATTGCTGAAGGAGGTGATAAGCCGACACGGAGTTCCGCTCGAGCTGCACTCCGATCAGGGTCGGAGTTTTGAGCCAAGCATCTTCAAGGAGCTAATGAAGATACTTGGAATTAAGAAGGCGAGGACAACTCCATTACACCCTCAGTCGGACGGGTTGTATAATCCTCGAAGAACGAAGGGAAGATGCCCGAAGCTCCAGTACGACTGGGAGGGACCCTACGAGGTGAAAAATCGGCTTAATGAGTTGATTTATCGGATAGCCCGTTCCCCGAAGTCCAAACCGAGGGTCGTACATGTGAATCGCCTCGCTCGGTACGATTCACGGGAGGTTTCCTACAAGGATATTGCGAAATGAGGATCGGGGAGGATGGCCGACATCTTCGCCCAAGAAGAGGACGCTTCGTCGCAGAAGGCTAGGGTGGGGGTTACTTGCTGGTGGCGAACAGCTTTTCTTCTTTGCGTGTCGTAAACAGTCGTGGAAGCGTAATCCTCACCGGGAGGGTTACCCCACAGCCGGGGCTCCATCCGGATGGGGTTCTGGTGGCCGGACTGCAAAGTCGTGGTATGTTCCGGACAACCATTTCATCGAGGAAGTTCTCGATTGGGGAACATCCCTAGGGGGGCTGCTCCGTTTAGCTGGGGGAACTCACATCCGAGAAGACGTCAAGAAAGAAGCGCGCAAATCGCAAGTATTTAAGGGGAAGGGCGAGGAGCAGTCGGGATCTCCTCATCCTCGAAGAAGAATTTCGGAAGTTACACCGGCGTCTTGCTTAAGGTTTTTGAGTGGTTTTCCTTGAGACGGAGGACGAATGTCAAGGCGCTAACTGTCTGGTAAAAGCCACTCAGGTAAATGTTCGATCTATTCGTTTATTTACTTTACAGACAGAGGTGTTTTAAACTCGAGGCAGATTTGGAGGTTGGAGGCTCATACTGAAGTTGCCTGTCCGAGCTGAATCTGCCGCGGACGGGATGTCCGCGTTTTGAAGAGGGGGAGCAGTGTTGCGACGGACTGAAAATGCATCGTTGCGGTAACGTGAAGGCTGTTCCGCAACGATGTGAACCTGCTCCTTCGAACGAGCGGAAGCGAGATCCCGTACTTTCCGGTTGCCAGAGGAACCGGCAACGATTTAAAAGATCAGAACTACGTAAGACCTCGTAGTGAGCGAACGTACAAATTGTTCCCTGTTAAATAAAACTTCTTCTTGTTTATTAGTTCACGTTTCTGGTTTTACGTTAATTAGTTTCGAGTTATTATGAGTTGTACAAGAAACACCCCGTCCCGGCGCAACAATATGTTATTTTCAATGTACAAAGTACATGAATCTGGATGGTACTTTTCGTAAAAACAGTCAAAACATAAAAATTTCAAGCACCACGTACATCTAATGAAAGTTCTGTTTTCACAGAAATTACAAAATTTTGTATTTAATTCTGATGAAAAGGCCGCTTCATTTACATTGATAAAATGTGAACGATTTTCGGATAGTCGTACCTTGTATCACAGACGAGATATATGAATAGACGTCTCACGTAATGTAATTTTTCGGCCGGAGTTTCTGGGGTCCCGGGACCCCATTACCATTTTCGTGTCACTCGCAACGTTATCAACAGATTCAGAAATTAACACAAGAGGAAGCGAGACAGAAAATAAAATTACATAAATTTTATTATTTTTTAACGGAATTAAAGCTGTAGGGTCCATCATTGGACATTAATCGATTAATTTCATTGGAGAAATCAATCGATTGAGAGTATTTAAAAATTTCAAGATTATTAAAATTCATAAGGATGTATTTCATTGATACGTACACCGCAAATTCTCTATTTTTTATTTTAAATTGTAATACATCATTTATTAAAAAAATAACTCGGCAGAAACGTATTTGCGACTCGAAATCAGTTTAATCAGACTGTGCATCGGGGCCCCGGAAACTCCTCATTCCTCGCTTTCGCACACTATGCTCAATTGCGTGTACGTGAGCTCGTTGAGTTTCGGAAGAGCCAAGAAGAACAGGCTGATACTCGCTTTCCTTCTCGCTCTTGCATCACTGACGTCGTTTACATTTCTCGAAAGCAAGCCTGGCATCGCCAACCGTTCGAATCGTCAGTAAACGACAAAAGCCATCGTGACCGACAGACCTTACATTTCTCGAAATCGGACCTGGGCGCTTTTTGAAGATTCATTGACTTTCCATACGAAGCGACCATGCGTTATATACATATACATGTTATACATGCTAGGAACTATAAATTGTATAACTTTCGTTGTATATCTACTTTCTAATAACATGGGAAAATTTTAAAATATAAAAAAATGTAAGAATACTGTAGAATTTTTGCAATGGAGAATTATTGAAAGAAAATGAGGTAATTATTTAGAAAAGGCCGGGTCTCACCGATTTCGATGATTTTTGAATGTTTTAGAAATCAACATTTTGAGCAACTTTTTCCTATACATATAACCGCCGCTCGGCCTTAGTTTCCGAGATTTTTCTTTAAAAAGATCGCTACTACTACAATGAATTCTGTCTATATGTACATATCTGTGGCTCTGTATTGCATCAGTCCACGATCGTTGCTTTTTTCTCTTGTTTGTATTAGTCGGCATGACAACCGACGACAAATAATGTATAATGTGTCGAGCTAAATCTAGTTCTGCATTGTTGTCAAAGGTTCGAATATTCTGAAGTATGGAACTCGCCAAATACATTACGCAGGCTATTTAGGTGAATTCTTCTTCCGTCGACAATATCATGCTAATGATCTAATAATTCAATTTGTCGAAATAATGGCTGAAATCTTTCCCACTTCTGATAATATCAATAAAGAAAATTGAAATAGAAAATGAATGCGTGGCCGCCGTTTGGCGGCCGGCTACACAAATCGAGTTTTTAAGCACAGCTGTTATACGCATTCATTGCCGGCCGCCTCGATGTATCTATAGAAACAATAAACAATCGGCGAGTCGTATACATACTGCAGATTTTTTGTCAACAATCGGCGAGTCGTATATATATAACAGGCACGTAAGTGTAGATAGAATTCATTGTAGTAACAGCGATATTTGTGATATTATATGGTACAACTTTGGAACCAAGTAAGGCATTGTGTTGAAATTTGGTTTATATGTATTTATGGACATTGAAGAACACATATTTACAATACAAAATAAAAATTTATTTCTCATAATTTTCTATGGTATGGTAAATTCTGAAACAATTCCCAATATACATAGCAGGTTGATTTATACATGTTTCACAATAAAATGTTGTTTGACGTCTTTCTCCTGGTGTTTTCCTGTCGGAACAAATAATGCAGTCCCGGTTTCTTTGGCCTACATTTGGAATATGTAGCTTATTATTCATTCTATTGTCCGACAAAGAACGTTAATTTATTTAGATTATAACGAAGATAGCAATAGGAATGGTTCGACTTTGAATGAAGTTTCGATTTTACGTTTATAGTTTTTTACGTTTACGTTTTATGTTCTTTATGTTAAATAATTTTAGTAAACATTAAATAATATAGTTTATATAGTTACGTTTATTGTCCACGTGTTTGAATCCGACCATACGCCTCTGACCATCCTCGACAATCCTTCCACTACCAACGTAAAAACGGCTGATATATTTCTCATTTTAATAGAATATTTCCCATTTTAATAGGAAAGTACAGGAAAACATGTGTTTCTTAAAAAATTGCGGTGAAATCAGTTCATTCTCCTTAATCACTAATAAACTTTCATGTCCCCTCAGAGGGTACAACCGAGTGCAAAGGGTTAAAATATGTTCATAAAATATTATCGTTTTAAAACGTGTATTTCCGTAAAAACAAATTTTTGTAATTTTTTCTTCATTATGGTATATTGCTTATACATTGTATATGCCTATACAGGTCGGAAAGTGAAAAATGCCTAGGCAGTCGAGAATCTCGGCTCGAGAATATGCGAGATCGAATTTCAGCTGTGTTGAGAGCAAGAAGGATAGACTGACATTCGCCGCCTTTCTCGAATCTACGAAGCTATACGAAACGCCAAAACTCATATACAAGGTGGTTGGCATTAGTGTGTGTGAGTGGTGGGGCAGTTCCCTTTCGGCACGGGTCTGCCGTCTGATAATACTCCACTGTCTTTTCCAATCCCTCCCATAATCAACTCACATGTATTTACGTACACACTCAGCTGGCTGCCCATCAATACTAATTCAGTGCCTAGTTTCTCAACTAACCGCCATCCATGAGAAGAGGCCGCTAAAATCAGCTACGAATTTTCAGGTCGGTATGGCAGTCAGATTCGGCCGCGAAAGTCCATAAGGTGAAACGTCTATTCATATATCTCGTCTGTGCTTGTATCTCGTACTTTTTACCTTACACTTCAGGTAAAAAGGGATATAACTGGGTAAAACAGTTTTATGACATTACCTGCTAACTCATGTTACTATTCTAAAATGAAACGCTATGTTTTGTACCTTTAAAAATATTCGACTATGTCCTTTTAAAATTTAAGATACAACCCATACTTTGTATTAAACTGGCAAACGGTATCACTTTTCCTTTGTTTCTAAACGGTTTGATGGTGGGAATCTCGTGAACTCGGGCACGCTTTGTGCTCGAGAGAATCGCTAGCCGCGCCCACTGCGCGATGCGTCAAAACCTTGGGCCTTTGCACATGATTGCCATGCGCACACAACGATCTTCTTCAGTTCAAATCAGTCTTGTTCAAACCAGTCAATATGTAGTTCAAGAGTGAAAAAGTCTTTGTGTTCATAGAATCTTTCCTTTGTGTTTAATGTAATCCGCTCACGTTTATTATACAAGGCTCAAGTTCATAAACCCCTTGCAATTAATGCAATTGCAAGGGTATTATGTTCTGAAATAACGCAAAATCTAGGCAGTTTCTCAAAGCTCAATCTGAGCCAGCCTTTGTTCAGCTCTCATATCGTGTAGACGTGTCCACGCGTTCCAGTTATTTTCCAATAAACATTTCCTTTGTTACTGTTACGCTGGACGCATTCATTTATTCATTCTCCTGAGTCTCCTTCCTGGAGCCTAGAGATACGTGAGTGACATTTACCCACAAGCCATCCATATAGAGATTCTTTAGGAAGGAACCGGGCGGACATCATGTCGAAATTTTTTATTGACTTCCAGTATTTTAATCTAAACCGGAAGTAGGACAAAAAAAGAAAGATTATTTTTTCTTTCTGTTTTACCTAACGGTACATAATTAACAAGTTAATGAAGCCGCATAGCAATCTACGTATTTAATGTTTTGAATTACAGTCACAGAGTAGCAATTACTATACATTAGTCTGTGTTACAGTGACTAAACAGCTTCGTATGAAAAAAATTCATGCATTGTCACTCTTAAAGTGTCTTACATAAAATATAGAATGAAGTTCACAAAGTTATATACAACAAAAATTTAATATATTGTAATAAGTATTGTAATGTCAATTTTTAAACTAAATAAACTAGATAAATCCTTAAATTATCATGTGCTGTACATGTTTTTGACGATTCTTTGGATAAATACAAGTTGAATAAATTATATTTATTATGTTTTACATTTGAATGCAATGTATTAGCTATAGCTTTACATTTATGATTATTATCACCCATTTCATTTATTTGTACACTTAGTAATAAAGATCATTTCTGTTTCTATATTTTTTATTAATATATCTAACGATGGAAAGTTTAGGTTTGTTAAATTGAGCAATATAATTTCTGCAATCATTTGCTTTGAAATGTGATGAAGATATTTTGCATATAATTAATATAGTTTTAATTTAATTGATTCACTAGAATATCACAGACATAAAAATACTAATGGCAAAAACAGTTAACAGCTTAAACAGTAAAATGTAGTGTCTAGTTATACACAAGTCACTGGAAGTGCTATTACAATATGGTTTGCTGAAATAGATAATTATTTATGTGTATTAAAAATAACAATAAATAAATATTAAAATATTTTACATATTTCTATGAATTATATTTATTCTTGAAGAGCTATTACAAGAAGTATATTGGCCATATTCCAGATATCATCTCTTTTTATATCTATTAATTCAGATAATTTTAAGGCAATAATTTTTGCTGTTTCACCATCTATGCATAAGAAAAATGTTCCACAAAGAACTACCGAAGCTCCTAGAAATAATACATTCGTTTCCAAAGTCATAAGGTTTCTCTTTTCTTGATCAGTCTTTGCAATATGTCCTTGTATTAAGCATTGTAAATGAGAGTACAGTTTCTCCCACTACAAATATGTTTTCACTTTATTAACTATGTAACAACATTATATTAAATGTATACAATAAAGAATTCATACCTGCAAATAAACTAAATCCAACAAAGTTATAGTTAGACCTTTCATGTTTGGTGTGTTTATAAGACCTGTTACAGCTAAAAGCACCTCTACACAATTTAATGGAGTATAAAATGGCATTCTAAATCCTACCATTTTAAATACTTTAAACTCTGATGCAAAAATTATATTTTTTGTATACTCAGAGTTTTTGTCGATCCACTGTAAAATGTTAAGTACCTATGATAGAATTAAAATATTGAGGTACTGTTATTTGCATATTTAGAAAAAAATTATATATATATGTACTTGTGATATTCCTATGCTTTTGGAGTGCGAGTCCATTTTACTAGCTAATTGTAAACACGACATGAGATACAATTTTGATCGACTGGATAACTTCTTACAAATTTTAGACCAAGATTTTTCTGTCTGTTCACCAGCTTCGGATTTGTACACTTTCCAAAAATAATTGCACATAAATTTATCATACAAATGAATGGCAATGTATCTAGTCTCTGGTCCTAAATCTAGGTGTTTTGTTATTTTAAAAATTGCATTAACAACTGGAACTGGTATAGCTATAATCGTAATACAATATGCATAAGAATTGTTAAAATAAAATTATCAGTATTTATGGTGTACATATTAACAGTTACCTAAAAATGGCATGTAAAATTCATCATTAGTTTCAACAAGATTTTCTTGTTCTTTAATAACTGTTTGAAGACCTTCCAACCAGTCTTCAAGTAGAGGTTCTATACAGAGCAAAGATTTGTTTCAAAATAAAAGTTTTGGTTCACCTTTTCATACTTTGTCTATTGTATATTTATAGTTTTCTGTCAGTATTGCTATGGTAAAAATTTGGTAATTACCAATATAAGCAGTATCCAAATCCATTTTTTCTTAAATTAAATCTTCTAAGTTATTAATAAAATTTTTCGTAATGAAATTGTTATTGAATATTATTTACCTTTTGAACAGTATACAAAATACTTTTGGGCAAAGCTGATTGGATAAAATCTGAATCACGTGACGCACTTTATGATCTATCAAAATGTACATTTTATTTCATTGTTATTATAAAAATATAAATAAGGACGGGTAATTAAATATATTTTATAAATTTATTTCACAAAATTTTTTATTTACGTCTGTATATACATTCAAATATTGTCGATCGATAGATGTTATTCCACGTTCATATCCTTGTCTTGATGCAACCACTGTGTCAACAGTAGAGGTTCGTATGTCCACTTCGGAAATACTCGTTTATACAAATTCATTAGTATTGTGTCTTGCGACTTTAGTTGACCATTAAATACACATTTCATATGACCGTGAGTACCTACAAATAGAAGTGGTAAATCTATTTCACCTAATTAAACTGTGAAAAATTTGGAACTGTAATTTACCTAATGGTTCTTTTATATGGCCCCTACGACCATATTTCGTTCGCAATTGAACCGGCTTGAACCAATTTATGTCCTCTCGATGGAAGAACATAAATCTTATAACTGCTGATCGTTTATGAACTTTATAAGGATGACCGCTAAGAACTATCCTTTTCACGACGATTCTATCTGGATTTGCAGACAATACACTACCAGTTGCAATTAATTCCTATTCAAATATTACGCATTTTAATATATTTTAATATCAAAAGCAATTTACAATAATTATCGAATTATATTTTTTTTTTTACCAATGATCCGTTCAATTTTTCATGATAACATAAAACTGGACAAGGTGGAAAAATAATTGGCGCGTACATACTTGCAACAATTGTACTCTCGGGTCGAAAGTACCGCTCATACTAGAAGATAAATTCTACTTTCAGTGATAAAAGTAATGTGGAAAATTGTTGTGTAAGATTTATACATGCATAACGCGCACCTTGTGTTTATTCCCATTTGTATGCTGAGTAAATACTGGACATGCAGTAAATCTTCTGAACCCACATTGAAATATCAATCGTTCTTTAGATTTGATTGGTTCCGAATTAATATTGGTATGTTTTAGTACTAAATTTAAAAAGGACATCTTATGTTCATTTGGAAGTAAGGCAAACACAATTAATGGAGGATTTTCCAATGCTGAAAATGCAGTGAAAAGATCTTGCCTAACATTCGCAACATGGATTCTGATGTACCAACCAGGCTGTAACCAAAAATACGTTCATTTCATGCATCCTAGGTAAATGAATGTTTAACGAGATCAATAGTCAACAAATATACCATAGCTCCTTCTATGTCCCGGGATTCTTTAAATATACGTTTACGCGTTCGATCAAAATTTTGAAACTGAAATATACGAGCATAGTCGATGGGAAGATTTTCTTTTGGATCCCACGAACTTGTTCTAAATGATTCCAATCCTCGATATTTTTGGAATCTCTGTTTAGCCAACATATCTTGAGGCGTATCCACTTCGTCAGGAAATTGTGCATCCAATTTTGCTACTACATTTGGAACATAGATAAAATTATACAACAAATTAAGATTGTAACGAAACAAAAAATTTTTGTTAATTCAACAAACGTACGTTTTACTTTCTCCATAGCTGCCTTTTCTTCTATTGTATCAATATCCTGATCATATCGATGCTCATCAGGAGCTGCTTCTGAGACAGTAATTGTTTCATATTCCTCATCTTCTTCTGCTTCTGCTTCACTGCCTACTTGAGATTTGGCTTCATCTACAGACATCTTATCTTCTGACTCATCGTCCGAGTATTCATCGCTCAATTCCACTAAAAAATAATATAAATACGTTATGCAACTGAATCTATAAACTTAACTCAAATTGAACAAAGAATACCTCCATCTTCATCAGGGATCCAAGCTGCTTGGTATTCAGAGGTTCCTTTCGGAACTTTCTTTAAAATTTTCTGTTTTCGAGCAACTGCAGCCTGGGCCAATTCTTCTTCTGTAGGCCAAGTTTGTTCAACGTCCATAGGATCAGGTACATTTTCACTTTCAAGAGATTCCTACAGAAATAAATCATCCATTTTTAATTACTGAAATTACAAAATCGTTTTTTATTTATACTTGTTTCTCTGGATTTGCACGTTCAAGAATCCTAATAGTAATTGGTTCATCATCCATTGCATTGCAGTGTTTCCTTTGTCTCTTTTCTATCGGATATGGAATTTCATCAATTTGAGACATTTGAAAATCTCCAAATCCAGGTATGTGTATTAAACTATTGACTGATAATGGTACATCTCTAAGATATCCTGAGATCATAAGAGTCCCAAGCTTTGTGGAGTCCTAAAAAAAATTAAAATCCTTGGTGGTTTCAGTCTTATTACCATAAATAGTGTCTACTGTAGTACTTACTTCGTTGCATTTAAATTTTAGTTCCTCTGCTAAAAGATGGGCTCGTTTATTTTTGTAAGAGACAGTTCTTTGTTTTTGAAATCCGATTCGTCTTAAAACATTTAAAGCATCAGTAGATGTATCTAACTGAGAAATTTTTTCTTCCGGAAGCCATTTGGAAATTTTAGATTGTACATGGTTTTTATACTCTTGACGTTTCTGAAATGACATTCAAATAAAGAAGTGGAAATCATTAGAAGTGTGCAAGAATCAAAACCAAGAATAATACCTTTACATGAAGACTTTCAACATTCATAAGAGCTACTACTGGAGTAGTTAAACCTTGAGCGACGCAAGGCATAATGACTTCTTCGCCCCACTGATCAAGAACTTCATTTCTTGGATTATTATCATCCTGATTTATAGCAGACACGACAAAAAGAATAGTTGTAGCTACCTTCGCTGCATCCAATGTAGCAAACAAATTACCAACTGGTGGAATAATAATGGAAAAACTTTGCTTGAGTCTAAGTATGCTGTTGCAAACAATTTAATAGTTATAGTAATTAATTATACCTCAACTAATGTAATTTATAATTGAAATAGTATACCTTATATGAGTTGTACCGCATTGACTATTAATTGCATTTGCAGTCTCGTCTGCTTTTATTATTCTTGATAATACATTTTGAACATCTATATCTTTCTGCAATGGAATAATGCATACAAGAATAGGTGCAGAATTAGATCCACCAAGATTTCTTTTCTTTTGCAATACATCTTCCCTCTTCTTTTTTCTAATTTGAGAAGACTGATGTCTTCGTGCTTCCTTTCCAAGATTTTTGTGTATGCATTTTGACAGAATTTTTATCCCAACTTTTCCTAATTATTAAGAGAATTAAGCATTTAAAAAGTTGGAATAAACTATAAGATCAAATCGGCGTATGTTAAGAAAAATAACATATTTTAGTTCATGGTGAAAAGAGGTACATTTTGAGAAAGAATGTAAAGTTAAGGATCTAATGTATTATTAATAAAAAGTTATAAACCGATATATTTAATTTCCAACATTTATTACAAGAAAAGGAATTCATTACAGATTAAGTTATAAGTACCTTTAACATCGCTACTTATTGAACCTTTACTACGATGTCTGCCAGTTTTGTGAGGCTTATTTGATTGCTTAAATCCACCGGCTCGGTGTACTTCTTGTTTAATTAATCCCATTTTATTTTAGATGTTATAATAATACCATTACAAACTACGTAAACATTAGTTTGTATCATCTATAAAACACGTGTATTATTGAAGGGAGACATTTCTTTGAAATGTTATAGGGACATTTGGACCATTGTGAAATTTTCCTATATGTATTTTATGTATTTAATAATGTTACATTTCTTTCAAAATTCTTGATTTTATACAATTGATTATATAGAAATTTTACTTAAAAAAATATAAAATATGCTTAAACGTTTGATATAATTTCATTTCCACTGGTCTCTCTATATGAATTGAAAGATTGAATCCAGTGTTACGTTATCACGTGAACGTAGGTTTAATGCACATAGCGCCACAACGGGAATTAATTGTAACCCGATTATTCACCGTCGAGTGCAGAATCATGTAACTGCGTTTAGTTAGGAGCGAAATCCAAACGGACCGGCGTATTGTAATAAACAATACGATTGTATGTTTTTCAACGTGGGCGATTAAGCTGGGGAAGATAGAGAGAAAGGAAGGCACTTCTTTTCAGATACTTAGTTTATTTTCTAAAGGCCACGACACATCGGAGTTTCCGTCGTTCCTTCTTTTTGTTTATTACGGACCGTGCCAAATTAGCTATTTCTGTTAAGAGTTTCAATGGTCTTGACACACAGCAGGGCCTCGCGACACTTCGCTTCGAGTTTCGTTTACTTTCACAAGGGTCATAAATTTTCTTAAGGGTTGTTTAGGCCGCTAGCCTCGTTTTCTCTCTCGACTCCCACGCTCTCTCTCACGCGCGCCCGCTCCAACATGGCCGCGTAACCTCCACCTCCACTCGGCTCGGGGGTGGATCATCGATCGAAGACGATCCGGATGGATGGGGCAAGGCACAAACCCCGATTGGACCAGGACAATCCAGAGGGAGGATCGAGGAATATTCCGGAGAAGGGATGAACACCGAGGACGACGAGAAGATTTCCGCGGAGGAGCAGATCGATTTTGAGAGTCAACAGAATTGTATCTAAAATCAAGCTTAAGACGAATAAACTCTTACCAATCTTTTTCGAGCAATCAATAGTAGTTTGATTTTTGCGCGCCTCGCCGAGCAGAGCGGTTCAGCGCTCCACGGGCACCAACCCACCGTCCTTTCTCCCTAAACCGCTATCTCGGGACGTAACAATATAGAGATCAGTCATCAGTGAGGTTGGTGCATTAGTTGAGTGTGTAGTAACTTACTAGTATATAAATACAGGAGAGTGAAAAGAGAGGTTATGACTCACGTGTTCACTTTGAAAAGTTTAAATTTCTTTCTATGCTATTTCAAATTATTTATTATAATATTACTTTATAACGAAGTTTGAAAACGTCTCAAAACGTCTAAACAGTTGTAAGGTTTCGTTGTAGTATTTCATTATATTTTTTCTACAATTTGGTATTTTTACAACAATCTTTGAGTAAAACAAAAAATAAAGCATAAAACGAAATGGGGCGAAAAGCTAAGTTTGATGGAACAGCTGTACCAAGTGGTCGTGGAAAAAAAGCCAAGAAGCAAGGAGATCCAACATTTCCAAAAGGAGTTCTAGGTATGGAGTATTGTAGACTAGCGTTTGGTAACTGACTTTACTTTAACATTTACAAGTTTTTACCAATTAACATGTACAAGAACATAAAAGATAATGATTCTATATTCAAAAGTAATTTAAAAGTATAGTAAAATTTATAATATATTATTTTATTTTGTAGTGAAAGAAGAAAAAGTATTAAGTCATCGGCAAAAACAACGTGCAAGGAAACGGTTGTTAAAACAACAAAGTCTGAAAGAAAAAATAAAAAAATCACGGGTGGAGAAACAAGAAGAAACGAAATATATAATAAATAAAAATGTAAATTCTTTTATTTAATACTTAAGCTTTATGCGTTAATGATACTCTTCAATAATATATACTTTTATAATGTTAGAACATTAGGAATACATCAAAAGAATTGACAAAAAAAAGGAAGAAGAAATCTTCTGAACCTAAACTTGTTAAAAATGGTAATTTAAGCAATGAAAATGACAAAATGCAGTTTGATGAAGATAGCAATGTATCTAATGATGAATATGTAATGGAAAGTCATGAGCAGAAAAATACAAAAATGAAGTTAATAGATAGTGATATGGAAGATGAAAGTGACCTTTCAGGAAGTGATAAAGAATACAATGATACTAATGAGTTTGATGAAGATGAGGAAACAGAAGGGGATGAAGAAGCAGTTGAGGATGATAACTATGATGATTTACTTCCTATAGAAAAAGCAAATAAGAGATTGAAAAAGAAGCAGGAAAAAGAACAGTAACTATTGTTTTTAATTGAATAAAACTGTACATCTTATTTCTCATTCATTTTTAACAATTTTCTAGGCAACTGGCAGAAGAAGAGATGAATGATATGACTTCGCAACAATGTGTTTTCACTTTCCCTACCGAAGACGAACTTGCTGACATTACTGATCTTAAAGACGTGCAACAACGAATAAAAGATATTATTATGGTATTGTCTGACTTTAAAAGATTACGCGAAGTGAATAGGTATGTTACTCGACACAAGCATTCAACCCCCTATTTTATGGAGAAGTTTTGTAGAAGTTAGCATCATCTTTTATTTTATAGATCGCGTTCGGAATATGTGGACATTCTTAGGCAGGATTTATGTACATATTATAGTTACAATAATTTTTTAATGGAAAGATTGATGCAAATATTTTCACTAGACGATTTGTTAGAATTTTTAGAAGCAAGCGAAGTTCAAAGACCTATGACGATACGAACAAACACGTTGAAGACGCGTCGCCGCGATTTGGCAGAGGTATTTATTAAATTTAAAACAAAAGAAATATTTCATATATTTTTTATTATATTTTCCAGTACACTACTAACAATTACATTTCAGGCTTTGATTAACAGAGGAGTTAATTTAGATCCAATAGGCAAATGGACCAAAATTGGATTAGTAGTGTATTCTTCGCAAGTTCCAATGGGTGCAACACCAGAATACCTAGCAGGACATTATATTCTTCAGGGTGCATCTAGTTTTCTACCTGTTATGGCTTTAGATCCTAAGGAGAACGAAAGGATTTTGGATATGTGTGCTGCACCAGGGGGAAAGTCATCCCATACAGCGGCACTTATGAAAAACACAGGTGTACTATTCGCGAATGACGTGAACGAGGAAAGAATAAAGGCCGTTGTTGGTAATTTCCATAGGCTTGGCATTGTGAATTCTGTAATTTGCACTTATGATGGACGGAAGTTACCATCGGTAAATGACATTTTTTTTTTTTACATAAATACCGTTTGTTTTAATACGAGGAGTACGTTGAATAAATCGTATAATTTTCAGGTTATTAAAGGTTTTGATAGAGTTTTATTGGATGCGCCGTGCACTGGTACTGGCGTTGTCTCGAAAGACCCGAGTGTTAAAACGAATAAAGATGAAGTAGATATACAACGTTGTTGTACGTTACAAAGGGAATTACTTTTAGCAGCTATAGACTGTGCTAATGCTCGTTCAGAATCAGGTGGATTCATTGTTTATTCCACGTGTTCGATTCTTCCGGAAGAGAACGAATGGGTTGTTGACTATGCTCTTAAGAAACGTGACGTTAAATTAGTACCTACTGGTTTAGAATTTGGAGCTGAGGGTTTTATTAATTATAGACATCATAGATTTCATCCTTCATTAAAATTAACAAAACGATTTTATCCGCATGTACATAATATGGATGGATTTTTTGTAGCAAAATTAAAGAAATTTTCTAACATTATTCAGAAGAAGAAGGATACTGAGGAAGAATCATTTGATTAATGTTAACGAAATAGGTTTGAACTAATTAATGTCTTTACGACGATTACCGTAATATTTGAAAAACGTGCTGTTTAAGTAATCTGAATATATTAAAAATATATGTATGTACAGAATTTATATTTTACATTAAATTTTATGTATAAATTATATAGTCTTTTATAATTACATTGTTACATGCTGAATTACATATTGCTTGCATATGATTGAAAGAGTAAAAAACAATTTAACTTTCATTCAAAATAGTATGGGACATTAATAGATAAATCTATAAAATACATGATACTTCGTTCGTTAATGGAAAAATATACTTTTTAATTGTTTCTCACAAAGTCTTTTTACCTCATCTGAAAGAAAATATTCTCATTACTACATGTATTTTTAAATAGTAAATCAATAAGTAATAATGTAATAATTATTTGATATAATTATATATGTACCTTCTATTTCAATTATACTTGCACTCTTTTGTTGAATAACTACGAAAAATTCCCTTAAATTTGATAATTTTCCAATGACCCAATAATCACTCATAGTTTTTATAATAATTTCACCGGCTTCTTTTAATCTGAAACACAGCAAAATATATTCCAATAAAAAATAATAGTTTACATCTATAATAAAATCCTATTATACAATATACTAACTTGTTTGTATCATTATATATGTCCGTAATAACTCTTAATACTTCAGGTGTTGTGAGGACATTAGAGCATCGTCTATTATCAAGATGTATTGTACTTTTATATGCTAAATTGAGTTTATTAAAATACAAATATTTTGTGCAAGATTCAGGTGTAACTATTACATGTTTAGCACACTGTTCTGCAACTGAACTAACAAGAGTAGTCAATTGTGGCCCAAGAAAACTATCAAGACTTTTAAAGAAATCTATTAATAAGTTTGTTTTACCTGCAAAGTAAGCATTTCAATTTTGTAAACTTTTAAGACTTTAATACCAATAACAATATTATTTTGCAGAAAATACACTTACTGTCAACAAAAAGGCAAATAGTGGCACTTAATGCTCGATAAACTACTAAATACAAAGAGATTGGTTTTGTAGAATAATTTATAAACACTGTAGGAGATTTTCCAATTAAACTTGGATCATTAATACTAGATGGTCCAGTAACAAATCTGCAAATTTATATTATTTAGATTTATTATACTATTATGCATGGAAGAATAAATGAATATGAATGCACTAACTTTCCATAATGCGAAGTCGTAAATGGTGAAGGGGAATTTCTGGGCATTGAACCTCCATGCAGTTCTTTGTCAAGATGAGCTGGTAAAAGTGTACCTACTAAATAATGATAAACTACTTGCATGTCTTCAGGTTCTAACCCGCTCCTGAATAACAATACAACATTATTTCTCTTACTTCAATACATAATATTAATATATTAATTTTAATATTACTAACCATACAACTTGATCATTGTAAAGGAATGCTGTATACTTCACTTGGGAAAACATAGCTTCTATGAGATTCATAAAACACTGAACTTGTAAAAATGTTATTTTGTCAAGGGGTAAAAATTGCAAGCCTTGGAAAACATCCAAAATATCACTGTTATTCTTAAATAACAAGGACAGTATATACTGTGGAAAATACATGGTTTTAAAACAAATATGCTAAAAAGTATACATATGTGTTACTGAAGATATATTTACTCTTGAATAAAAATGTTCAAGTTTATGTTTCAGTAATGTTATAGAGCCACATTCAGGTTCATTAATGATTGTATCGAATGAGCCCATGAACAGTCTGAACATAACGTATGCCTGTTTTAATATAGCTTGGCAAACACTGCTAGAAACTTCATCATTTTGATATTCTATATATTTATTACCATCTTTTTCTTTACACATATAAGGTACTCCAACAATCTATAAAATAATCCTATTAAATATTTAATCTTTCCACATGGTAGAAAATTTATTTGACATAATTTATTTTTTATATATTACAGAAGACGTACCATAACCATCCAAAAATTTGGTTCTGGTTGATAATATATTTGACGCGTTTTATGCGTGTGACAATAGTCACAAGGTTGTCCAGGATTAAACGATCTAAAAACATCAATATAATAACTTGAACCTAATGCATAAAAATAGTACAGACTTTAACATAGAAATACAATTGTGTATACGTACTCTGCAAATTTAATAATTGCTTCACTGAGCCCTATATTTTTTATTTGAACGTCTAAATCTCTTTCTGGATAATAATAAAGTATTTTTTTCTCTTCCTGTACAGAGGGTACACAGTGACTTGTTTATGGTATACATATATCGAGTAAAATTTTGTAATTTCCTAAATAGTTTACTGTCAAATTTGTTGTACTTGCCTCCCCTTCTTTCTTTGCATACGTTCCATTAAATATATAAAAATGTTCCAGAGTAACCTCAGTTTTTGATGTCATTTTGACAAGTAACGTAAACGAACGATGTATTATCTTCTTTCGTATAAGTTATAAGAATATCAACAAACACAGTGATGAATTAATTTTAAAGTAATTTATTTACATTTATTTTTGCATAAACATCTCAAGTACCGGATGAAAAATAGCCTCATCCCTCGAACCCTCGAGTACTTTGATAAATTGTTTTGAAAACTTGACAGATACTGAGATGGCAGCACAGTTTACTATTCCGTTTTGATATATTCTTATAGGAAGCATTAATCCGCTGTTTATGCAACTTAGCATTTCTATTTGTTATTATTTCAAGAATCCACTTTTTTTATTTCTATCTAAAAAATAATTTTATAAAATCCAGACATTTGTATTAAAACCCAAAATTTTTGGGCTTGAATTTGAATTTTCAGTCTCTGATTTCTTTCTTTCAGACAGAGATGCCAGAAAAGCACCGTCGGGTGCACACGCACACATGCCAGATACGCGTACGTGAGCTCGTGGAGTTTCGGAAAGTCGACAAAGGCAAACTGACGCATGCCTTCTTTCTCGATTCTCCGAAGCTGCCCGAAGTAATTTCGGATCGCCTCGAGGGAGTCGAGAGAGAAAGGCTCACATTTGCCTTCTCGCTCTAAACAACTGAAATCCGACCTCCCGACAACGGCATACGATTTGTATTCTCGAGCCGAGATTCTCGACTGCCCAGGCATTTTTACTTTCCGACCTATGTAGGCGCACATAAGTAAAGTACCCATAATGAAAAAAAAATTTTGTAACATTTATTTTACCGAAATACACGTTTTAAGACCTCCTGATCATATTTTAATTATTGAAAAAAAAGAAATTTTTTTTATTAGTCCCACGTATGAGCGTACATATGTACATATATTATTAATACGATTTTTCAAAATCAAAATACTTTAAGATTGAAAATTAATAAATTAATATGAGATTCCACTCTTTACCAGTATTGCGCACGCTGTGGTATTTTTCAATAAGAAGAGTTCTTACTTTTATAACATAAACAAAACAGTAGAATTAATAATTGCAGAAATTAATTAATAATGATTTTCCTCGATTGTTTTGAGATAACCGTATCAATTTGTTATGACAAACTAAATAGAACTAACTAGAAACAAAGGAAAAGTGATCCCGTTTGCCAGTTTAATACAAAGTATGGGTTGTATCTTAAATTTTAAAAGGACATAGTCGAATATTTTTAAAGGTACAAAACATAGCGTTTCATTGTAGAACAGTAACATAAGTTAGCAGGTAATGTCATAAAACTGTTTTTCCCAGCTTTATCCCTTTTTACCTGAAGTATAAGGTAAAAAGTACGAGCTACAAGGTACGACTATCCGAAAATCGTTCACATTTTATCAATGAAAAAGAAACGGCCTTTCCATCAGAGTTAGATACAAAATTTTGTTATTTCTGTGAAAACAGAACTGTCATTAGATGTAGGTGGTGCTTGAAATTGTTATGTTTTCACTGTTTTTACGAAAAGTACCATCCAGATTCATGTACTTCGTACATTGAAAATAACATATGTTAAATTCAATTTAAAAAAAAAAATATTCGAAGGTCAGACAAAAATATAATGTCACATTTAGTGTACGATTAAAATATGATTGAAAAAATAAAAAAAAAGGATTTGTTTTGCAGGGTTTGAACCTGCAGAGCAGAAGAAGCTCGGAACTTGCAGGCAAATACCTTGTCATTCACGCCACGCTGGTTGTTGAATGTATTTCTATTTCTGAAGATAAGTATCTGTAATAACTTTATTAATATCTCAAAGTAAAACCTAACCCAAAATCGGGTACCATTCCAACTTTTCCTTGTTAGAACCGAGTTTTCAATTTGTCTTAGCGAAAATCGTAATCACATTTTGCACATTATTCTAAAACATTTGTGGTATTCGTTTTCAATGCGATTTAAGTAAGCATGTAATGTATAAGATTTCATTTAATTTTTTCTTTTCTAGTGAAGATAGAGAAAAAGTTTATATAATTTTTTTTATATGTAAGGCGTCGGGAAAAGGCGAGGCCCAAGCCGTGGCGCTGGCAAGGGACCGCGTCTGGCCTTCGTCCGTCAACACTCCCACCCCTACCGATGGGGGAGAAGGCTGACGACAAAGGCGAGGGTCTAGGCCCAGGACGGGCTCATTTGTTTTTCCGACGCTGAAAGAACGGGAATAAAGCATGTATACGAATACCCTATGTATTTCTTAATTCGTAATTCCATTCTACGCGTCTGTATAACATATATAAAATTTAATTCGTCCTAAGATTTATATGAAACATTTAAAAGATTTTTTATACATTATGCCTATACATATATCGGAACAACTATGAAACAAGAGGTATAATCATTATTATCCATGGACTGATTATAGTCAAAGTCTAACCGGACTTTGAAATGAGAACATAAAACTTAAATGTAAAGTTTCATTTAAATTCATTTAGCTATTTATACTCAATCGTAATAATAATATACATATGTGTGCTCATACATGGGAATAAAAAAAATTTCTTTTTTTTCAATAATTAAAATATGATCAGGAGGTCTTAAAACGTGTATTTCCGTAAAATAAATTTTACAAAATTTTTTTTTCATTATGGGTACTTTGCTTATGTGCGCTTACATAGGTCGGAAAGTAAAAATGCCTGGGCAGTCGAGAATCTCGGCTCGAGAATCCAAATCGTATGCCGTTGACGGGAGGTCGGATTTCAGTTGTTTAGAGCGAGAAGGCAAATGTGAGCCTTTCTCTCTCGACTCCCACGAGGCGATCCGAAATTACTTCGGGCAGCTTCGGAGAATCGAGGAAGAGGGCATGTGTCAGTTTGCCTTTGTCGACTTTCCGAAACTCCACGAGCTCACGTACGCGTACTTGGCATGTGTGCGTGTGCACCCGGCGGTGCTTTTCTGGCATCTCTGCTTTCAGACAATACTTAGCCGTGCAATTGCCTCTCTCATGCACCGCACGTGTGCATATTTTGTTTACATGTGATGACTCAACTCGATGAACGAAATGGGAACAAAGGTGGATGATCTTAATAGAATACAAGTTTAAATTTAGCGCATAAAAGGAAATTGAAAAAAAACACGCCAAAGTAACGTCATTCGTTTTGATGTCTCGAGTTTCGAATCATTCGTATCTGCTAGGTGGCTTTCGTTTCTCGAAGCCGGCCGGTTAGCCAGTATTTTTGTTGAGTTGGGTTGTTGTTTACATCCTGGAGCTGCTCTTCGTCCAGTGAATCCGTCCGCGAGAGGAGAGGAGCGGCAAAAAATTTTCGCGTGAAATTCGTCGCGCTGGCATCCCTACATCAGTGATAGACTTTCATGGGATTTTTCCCTCGCGGGATTCCTTTCTGCGCATGTGTAAGCAACGTCACAGCTACATGTCATCTGCTACCATACATGTACCTCAAAAAGAGGTGCATATAGAAGGGGCCATTGCAGCATTTGCAGCTTTCCCGCGTTTTTTAACAGAACAAAATTGGAAAAAGTTTTTGTGTCCGCGAATGAGAATAAGGAAAGATGGATGATCAACCACAACCATCCAAATCAGGTATCATCGGGGGAAAGAAGAGGACGTCAAAAAGGAAAGTATTGCAACATTCATGGTTAAGTATTAATATTTTTAAAGGTTGGTTCTCAAAAAGCTCTCTGCACGGCGTGTAATAAAGTTTTTGTATGTGGCAAATCAGATTTAATCAAACATTCCAAAACACAGATGCACGTAGACAATATCAATAAAAACTGTAATATCACAGCATCTGCTTTATTACTTGAACACCAAATAAAAAACGAGGACCATATTAAACAAGTCAAAACAGTCGAGATAAAATTAGCTACTTTTTTCGCGGAACATAACATAGCTTTTCAAACTTTAGATCGTATGGTCCCTTTGTTGAAAGAAATTTGTTCTAATCCACAGGTAGTTAACGATTTGGTACTGTCAAGGAAAAAATGTTAGCAAATAATAAAAAATATTTTAGGAAAGCGTGAAACTGATAAAATTGTAATAAATTTAAAAAATCAGAAATTTTCCATTCTTGTAGATGAAAGCACAACTATCACTAATGATAAGCTGCTTTGTGCTTTAGTGAAATATATTTCATTAGAAACTAGAAAATGTATCACTCAATTATTAAAGTTAATTTTTTTAAATGTTACAGATTGTTCTGCAGAAAAATTATATTCCTTGTTTAAAAAATGTTTTCAAGATAAAGATATTCCATTATCAAATATTGTTGGATTAGCTTGTAATAACACTTCCACAATAATCGGAATTCAAGATTCTTTTGTAACTAAATTAAAAAAAGAGCTATCTGCCCTTATAGTATTAAAATGCATTTGTCATTCATCGGCTATTATCGCAAGTAAAGCTTGTGCAAAATTTTTTCTATTGCTACAGATGTGAAGTATGTATACAAATTGTAAAGTATGATCATATTTTCAGAGTAATAATATTGATTGCTGTTCTTTTCAAGTAAACTCTACTCACTTAGAACTACACAATTACAACAATTTATTTCCTTCTACTAGTAATGACTAAATAATGATGAAATAGAACATTTATTTTTTAAATTAATTGTATTTACCATACCTTTTCTTTCCTAATATATACATTAAATTTTTTCCATATCTTCCATTAAAGTTTGAACTTTTGAAATTTTTTTACAACTTTTGAAAATATTTCTTCTGCTTGCTTTTGCCATTTCATTCTATACTCTCCAGCATCCACACTCTCTTTTTTATTCAAGCGTCAACCTTCTTAATACTGTAATATCTTTAATTTCATTATTTATATTTTATATTTTGTATTACTTATTGTTTTACTTATTGTTTTTCGTTATTTATTTTTTATGTTTCATTTTTGTTACTTTTTTTGCATATTATTTACAGTATTTTACTACTTTTATTTCTAACTTTATGTGCAATAAATGTAATTAATTTAATTTAATTCATTTTTTACTTATTTATTTAAATATTTTTATAGTATATTTTCATTTATTATAATGTAATATTTCTTTTTTCTATTCATGTTTGTACTTCTTTCTTGTGATTTTTTCTGGAAGCAAATATATACATATATGAGCGTATGTATGTGTGTTATAAATCAGTAATTTTGTTTTGTTTCAGCAACTTTCTGGAAATGCTTGCATTTATTTCTGTGATCGGACTATGGTGATTTAGTTTTAAATCGATTAAAACATATGAAATTAGTTTGATTTAAATGTATTCAGTTAATATTGATAAAGCATATGTTTCGAGTATATAATTGTATATATTTCATGTATTTGTGTGTTTCACGTTCATTTGTACGTGCAATATTTTCGTTCAAATACTGGTAAGGTTTTCTGCAGTTTTCCTTATCCTAGCAACAAATGTTGATATTCATGTAATAAACCGGCTGTACACGTAAAAACTAAATAAATAATGAATTGTTTTCTACTTTTTATTGTACATCTATGCTGTTTTCCTTCATAAAAACTTTTCTCTTTCCCTGTAACTTCCTTACTGGGATCCAACGGTACCCTAAATTCTAGTTAAGTATATATGACAGTGAGGGCTCTAGCGCTCACTTCAGTGCGCATGATCAGAAAAATCCCACGAAAGTCTACCTCTGCCCTACACTACCAAAGTCCAATTCTCCAATCTGTCCAATTCCCCTTCTAGTGTTTTCCGATCGCCTGAATCGCGCGGACTGACCAGAACGGTTAATAACGATGAAGGTGACTGTGACCACTCTCAGTGACGACATCTTCGTCCTGGATGTTAGCGAGGAACTGGAATTGGAGAATTTCAAGGCATTCTGTGAGATCGAGAGCGGCGTCCCAGCACACGAGATCGTGATCGCATTCAACGGCCTCCCCCTGATGGACGATAAAAAATCGCTGAGGGATCATGGGATCAGGGACGGTGACGCGGTGATTTTGCAGCACATGCACCAGAGCGGCACCAACTTAAACCTTCACCCCTTTAACGGAGGTCAGCTTCAATACCGCACCATTATTTAACGCGGCGATCGAGGCGGGTCGTGAGGTTAGCTTTTCGGCTTCGATTTACGTTTTCAATCACTCTGTATTGTTCACATCGCTCGAGCAGATCTCACTTGAGAGCTAAGACTCCGTCATCCACACACACTGCACGATCCCAGTGCATTCCAAACTCGGATCGACTCACTCGACTGAGCATGCAACCCTACGTTTAGTTATGTTTGTTTTTCGTTCTGTTACCAAAATAATTTGCTTCAGTTGTACACGAAACGAAAGATTTTGGCTGCTAAAAATCATTTCTTCGGCCAAGAACTGTGCAGAGCATGAATGTTGCTTTTACAGTCTTGTTTTGTGTATTGGCTCTTGTATATTATAAAGTGATTTTCATCTCTTTTATCGAAGAAAGCAGCAGAGTAGTCTAATGCTATGGAAGTAATAATTGCACAGGTCTTTTGAAGAGCCAAAATATTTTGCCATAGTTACATTACTTTTTAGATTATCTTCTGAATCTTCATAAAACCTTTCAGTTGTCTGCATGGTTTTGTTAATGCAGACAGAATGATTGAAAAAGCTTTGCACAGCAGTTGATTTAATGATAGCTTATTGCAATGCGTTTGTCTCGTGAGTTATTTAAGAGCGCATTCTGCATAGTGAAGAAGAGAATGTATTAAATTCCAAGATACGTCACTCTAGCTGTTCCCATGTTGGACTTCAGTTCCATCAGAGTGCCAGGAGCATCCAATAACAGACAACCTACCACCTCAAATAATGCTGCAAGAGTACAAAATCCTAGAAGCGAGGATGATCCAGCAATGATAAGAGATACGCTCTTAGCTAATCCGGATCAGCTAGCATTGCTCGAACAGAATAATCCTAGACTAGCTCATGCCTTGCTAACTGGAAATCTTGGTGAGTTTTGACTAAATATATTTTTAAGTCTGCATTTTACAGTTCTGGGACCGTGTGTTAATTTAAAGATTTTATGGTTTATAGAGATATTCTCCAATGTACTCAGAGAGCAAATAAAAGCTCGAGAAGAGCGTCAGGCTCAAAAATTGAGGATGATGAATGCAGATCCGTTTGATACGGAAGCACAGAGGCTAATTGCAGATGAAATTAGGCACAAAAATATTGAAGCCAACATGGCAGCTGCAATGGAATACAATCCAGAAACGTTTGGAACAGTTGTTATGTTATATATTAATTGTAAAGTCAATGGATTTCCTGTTACAGCATTTATTGATTCAGGTGTGTATCCATTTTTTTTATTTATATTTAAAATTAACCAATAGAAAGTAATGAAACTTAAATTCATATGATGAATATTTGATATTACCATTGGATTGGAGTCAAGATTATTTTTAAATATCTTTGTTTGACTGCGTTCAGTTAGTGGGTGTCTATTTTTAAATTTCTTGCATTTTGAAAGTCATTCTTTATAGTATGGTTCTTCATAGAGGGAGCAGTTTAATTTTAGACATTGGAATCTGCACTCTCATACGAGTCATATTTTTATACTTTTAAATAGTCTTGATTCTTTAATCTAAAAGACTCCCATCAAAAAGACTTTTCTATTACATTCGGTAAAACAGTAATAAGAATAATTATGTTTTTCTATAATATTCGTTAAAACGATAATATAAAAAATTAGGTGCACAAATAACTATAATGTCTGCTGCCTGTGCGGAAAGGTGCCATATAATGCGACTAGTTGACCCAAGATGGGATGGAGTGGCCAAGGGTGTTGGAACTCAACGCATTATAGGACGTATACATATGGTACAAATTCAGATTGGCAATGATCACTTGACAACGTCATTCAGTGTTCTTGAAGAACAATCTATGGACATGTTACTGGGTTTGGATATGTTGAAGAGGCATCAGTGTTGCATAGACTTGAAGAAAAATGTTCTGAAGATAGGTACCACTGGCACTGAAACATCATTTTTAGCAGAAGGTGAATTTATTAAGGATATCAGTCATTCTTTTATTTATTGTTGTACTATATAGACGTTTTTCCTTAGGTGAGTTGCCCGAGTGTTCAAGGTTGAGCGGCAACAATGAAGGGGTCTTTGATGATAGAGAACTTCAAAGAGCTTTTGAGGACAGTTCTAGAGAAGCAAAGAAGCAACATCAGCAAAATGGTACGTATGTATCTGTCCAGGTTATCCTTTCTCACTCTCTTTTTTTCTCCATAATAATTCTTTCCAAGTACTTATCGCCAATGAAATAGGGATAAGTAAATTCCTATAGCTACTAATTAGGGGTGCGCGAGAACCCGAAATATCTGGTCGGGTCGGAAACACGAAATTTTTTCGGGATCGGGACGGGTCCTTGAAAGTTTCGAGATTCCCGAAAGAATCGGGATTTCCCAAAATTCCGAGAACCCTCTAATCATTTATATTCGTTTTAATGTATATAAGAGCTTTTTGCCCTTATGTTAATGAATAATAATAATAATAATAATAATAATAATATATTCATGGGCTTGAATTGTTTATTCTAGGTGTTTGCAGCAAATTATGTTATTTTACTTTTTACTTATTCAATTTACAATTATAGAATTATACGATTCGTGGAATAGAAATAGTGCACAAATAAGTAATAAGTATAATTATTTATTGTAAATTTTCATGTAAAAAAGTCACTTTCTCGATATTTTCTGTCAACAATTTTGTTCGACTCGATGTTATAATATTTCCAACCGTGGAAAATAGCAGTTCACTAAGCACGCAGTTACACGTTTGTTCACATCAGGTCACATGATTCTTAGAATCCGTGTTTCCAATAACTTCATAAAAACTGGTAGAAGAACTTGAAAGAATGTTGTCCATCACGAATTCTTTTCAAGAGTCTCAACAATCTCGAACTTTTTGGGAAACCCGATTCTTTTGGGAGTCTCGAAATATTCGGGAGCCCGACCCGACCCGATTCGTCCCGACCATTGGGTTCTCGCACACCACCCCTACTACTAATACATTTTTCTCCTATCCAGGAAGATCCAAATAACAAGAACCAGGTCCTTCAATTTGCCTGGACTGATGTTTCTAATAAACTGAGAGTCGATCACTTCCCTTACGTATTCGTGAATTTATTTATCGTGTGTTCAAAAGCAGAGAGAGTGCTTTTTCTGTGTGCTTTGTAGACGGTCAAGGAAGCAATAATCCAACCGGGATGTCGAGCAGACCAACTGCACTAGAAACAACACTCCAGTCTCAAGATCCTTTTACGGAGGAAACAGTCGAGGAAATCGTGGCCTTGGGTTTTACCAGGGCGCAAGTTATCGCGGAATTGCGCAGATTTCATGGAGATAAAACGCAAGCCACTGCTGTGTTATTCCTGAAATCGTTAAAATTTGAAGGCAACGAAGAAGCAGAACTGAACTTTTAAATCTTCGAATAGCAAATCGAAGAGATAAGAGAATTTGTACTTTTTTTTGGTAGCGATTTTCAATAACAATGATTATACATTTGATGCACCAAATGACCAATAACGCTCAGACAAAGGTGGTATCACATCTGTGCTCTGGTATCTAACTATAATTACCGCAATACGCATAAGTTTAGGAACAGTATAGAAAGAATTATAAGGTTCTAAGTTAGTCGACTAGTTCTTTTTTGTGGAGGTAAATCAGAAGTTATGTTACATTCGTCGGCGCTCTTAATACTTTTAACTAGTTCAAATCCATTTAGGAAATAGAGACGTGAAAGCATAGTCTTTGTTTACGAACGTCCCAGGCTTTGCGACCAAATCAGCTTGCCTCTGGAAGTTAGTTCCTCCGTAATTTATTGAATAAATAAACTTTGTAATGCTAAATGATCGTTAAAGATCAAACAGTCCAAGGGTTTTCCATTCATTTTTTTCTATTTTACGAGGCAGGAAAGAAAACACAAGCAAAACTCACGAGTGGGAACCTTTTATTATACTTTTAGGTGACCGTTCATTGAGTCTGCACAACGGACAACATGAATTTTGTACTGTTACTACCTGTTTAGGGTATATGGTATTTTTCTGTATTTTCTTATTATATCGATTAAAAAAAAAAAGGAAGAAAATATAACAACGTAATTCACCCGTGTTTCTATTCTGGTGCGTATTCCTTTTAATAGTCATTCTACAAACGTATCACGTATCAATAATTTACACTAATCTTGGAATAAATAATTGTTTAATGTACATGTAAATTTAATATTTGATAATCGTAGTTCCTTGTTTGAAGGTTAATTTTTACTACATTAATAACATCCATAAATTTATTTTTAGAAATAGTATTTATATTCTTTGTTTTACAATCATATAACAATGCCAAATGCAGAAATACATATATGTAAACAGTTTTACATATGAAACAAAATTCGAGTGATTGTTGCGAGAGATGATTCGTTGCGCGGTTGATCCCCGGTGCACCGAAAGTTCCGTCTGGATCTCTGCTCAATTATGCCAAATCTGGCCACACTGATATGATCTCTATCTCCTGTGCGCGGACTTCAGAGGTCTGAATGTCTGATCCGTCTGATAAAAGTCTTAACTCGATGCTGATAATAAAGCTAGGCTGACTAAGACTTGTAAATTGCAGATCTTCACATGAATTCCGGCTATAATCAGTGTCAGGATTAGACAGGATTAAGGAGGTATTCCGCTGTAAATCTTTAAAAAAATCAATTTCTTTTTACATTTTTTTGAAAAATAAAGTTTAGAAAATGTATGTACAGAACCCGACCCCCAAACTCCTTGTTTCTTTTATGTTTTTTTTAGTCCGCAAAAGTGATAAAAACTGAAAATTGAACTTCAAAGTGATATATTTTTTAAATTATTGATTTTTTTTCTTTCATTTTAGTAACTGCTATAGTCAAACTCATCCTAATTAAGAATCTATTTTCATTTTTTATTTTAAAAGTTTAGAATGGCTGAAATTATGCAAACCATAAAACAACGGTTTTTTTTTATTATGTTTTAGAATATGTAGAATGTTTAATTATTGTTTTGCTTTGAAAAAATTTGCATATATTACATATGTATTGAAAAATATGTGTGAGATATTTTGACAAAAAAAATTGAATGGATTGGATTGGTTAAAAAGGATCATAGGATAAATAAGGTGATAATGAAACAGGTTTTACACAGTCCAATCATTTATTTATGGAAGTTCATTGTTTGCCCACTTAATATCTATCATTTTTCCGGTACGAACAGATTCCACGCATGCAGAAGCAATCTTGCTGATTGCCAGAGTTTCTTTGGGCAGCACGGACATCTCTTCCTTGCCATGGATAATATTGATAAAATGATCTAGTTCCCTGCAATATCCGTGCATGAATCTACTAGCAAATGAATACCACATGGGAGCTTGGTTGGGCCCCTGAAGACCACTCTGCAGGGTAACACCAGAAAGGGGACGTTCGTTGTCTGCAGTTAGTACACCTTTCTGGCCAAACACTTCAAGACGCTGATCATATCCAAAACAACTGTTTCGTGACACGTCGATCACCCCTAAGGTACCAGAAGGAAAATAAAGGGTTATTACTACTGTGTCATAGTCACCTATGGCTTTAATTTCTGGAATGTGTGCATGAGCTTGAACAGCAACCTGCAATTAAACATTTGCATAAAAAAATTGTTAGAATAGCATAGGTGTGCTTATTATCTTAAACAAAGAAAGCTAATAAAACTCCAATAGTTTAGGGTTTGCTTAATTACCAAATAGTAGGGTAAAGTATTCATTACTGACATAATAGGTTTGATTAAATGGTTTATGGTAATGATTCTTAATTGCTTACAGTGCTCATGGACCCTTTCTTTGTAAAACTAACTGTTTGAAAATATTGTCAGAGAATTTTGGATTTTAGTTTCGTCTTAGTAAAGTACTTCTGCCAGCATTCAGAAGTTTTCAAAGATATCAGCATTATTTTTTTTTTTAGTTAGAAACCTGCCAAATTTTGTTGATGTTACAAAAGATTGTTACCTTAATTGGGTATTCCCCAAGAATCCAAGATATTATGTCAAAGTCGTGGACTATGCAGTCATGAAATATACCTCCAGACATTTTCAAATATTCCAAGGTTGGGAGAGGAGAATCCCTAGCTACAGTTTTAATGACCTGAACGTGTCCAACTTCGCCGTTTCTGACTCTGTGCTTGACTGCTGAATAGCTAGGATCGAAACGCCTGTTGAAGGCACAGAACAACGGTTTGCCAACCTTCTTTGCAACCTCGTAACATTTTAGACTGCTCACGGGATCTTCAGCCACCGGTTTCTCGCAAAAGACCGCCTTTTTCGCTTCCAGTGCACTCTTCACGATCGCTTCGTGAGTGTACGTAGGTGACGCGACCACAACCGCGTCCACGCTAAATGATAAAGAATGATTTCAATACTTAATCAAATATTTGGATCCTCTAATACATTTCATATCTAGTCGAGCAAAAATTCAGTAATAGAATTACTCTAGTATATTTTTGAAAAGTTTGAAAGGTGTAGAAAGCTTTTAAAGAATTCTGAATAATACTATAATAATAATAATTTATAAATAGAAATATGTATACAACGAAAATGAACTGTACTTTCAAACTTTCTGACAATCTTGATAAAAAAGGTGAGACTTACTTTGGATCATTATATACTTTATCTGATTGTTTACTGTTCAAGAAGGTAACGTTATCCAGGTGCCAGTAGTCCCTCAGGTTCTTCCACTTAGATTCAACATCGTCGACGATATACAACAACTTTACGCGAGGATTAGTAACAATATTACTTAAATGAATGGTTCCAGCGCGACCGATACCGAACAGGGCAAGTTTCAATATTGGTTGATGTAAGTCTTTCTTCAACGCGATATCTTCCAAGTATCTGTAATGACATCAAAATCACTTTCCAGTAACTGAAGAAAATGAAAGTCTCAAAGAAGTGGAGCATCATTTAAGGATCGGATAGAAAGATCTAGATGTTTCTTTTCTTAGTATAGGAGTTGAAGAAAAAGCTAGTTGTTGCAGAATTTTCCTGGTATTGTACTTGAACGTTTCACATTTTCTCGCTTTTAATAGATAAAATATTTAACAGAAAATATTAAAATCAGAAAATCATATTTTCTTTTTTCAAAAATATAATGGTATCAATGACTCATATATAAAATTGTACAACTCTACCAATGGTTATACTTCTTATTTGTTATATTCTATAACTGCCGAAAAATTTGTTTAAACGTTCATCATTGGCGAAGAATGAAAACTGTTAAATTACTCACTTCTGATAAAGATAGTCCTGCTCGGGCGGCGAGGGTTGCGGCTTCTTAAACGGTGATATGGGATCTTTGAATTTTAGCGTTGCCATGATTTTAAGTTGACGTGCAGGTTATTTGCGAACTATAAGTACCAGTTAATACGAAATTCACAGTACTTACCGAAAATGAATGATAGGCGATTAACAAGCTCTTGTATATAACTAAATCAGTTGACAAGGTGGGGAGAGAACCCACGAAAGTGTGACGTAAATTATATATGAGATTCAGCAGCTCCATATATTTATATCTCAAAAGATTGTCGTTCAAAGGCCACATCTTTCTATAAAGCTTGCTTAACTTGTTTGTGATGATTTATTAATTACTACAAAAAGGCTCGGAAAAGTTCCATATGAAAACAGATTACAGATATACGCGTGAAAGAATCATCTCCATTAGTAGAAGTTGGATGTTTCTTTCCTGAAAGATTGAGCCAAAACTTTTTTGTACAAGCGTAAAGTGTCGGTCTCAAATCTTTGTCGAGTTAGTCGAGTATATAACGGTTAGTATGTTATAGTCGAATTCGACTTTTTACTGGAAAAAATTCCGAACTCGAATTTTATTGCATAGCATTGCCAAAAATATTTAAAAAAATAAAACTGGCTATAAATCATATTGGATGCAAATATAAAAACTTGCTGGTAGTAAGTAGTAAAATTACAACATTTACAATTGCGCACCGTGTAAAAGAAAGCATTAGAAAATGGAAGAAATAAAAATTAAACACAGCTACACTGTACAGGATATTGGAGAAAAGATGGATGTCATATATTCATACAAGATACTCTTGAGCCCTTAGATGCAAGGTCTAATTGAAAATATTTTTAGTGGTGTCTTTATGTTTACAGTCAAAATCCATTTTAATGAAATGATTGATTAAAATCGTTAATTTTATTTTTTATATACCCATTCTAGTCATAAGTTCTGTCAGTACCTTAATCGTGTATAGCAAAAAAATAATAGCCAATAGAAGATTAAATTTTGTATATTTTAAATTTAGATAAAAAATGCTATAAAGAGATATCTTATATATGTTAATATATTATTCTTAATTAGGGGACATTGAGAGATGAGTAGAGATAATCATCTGAGCTTTTATTAACATCATACTTTTGTTCATTTTAGATGAGTTTGGAGAATGAATAAAATATAGCTCTAAGTTTTATACAATCTTTTTAACATAAATTTAACGCATGGCATAGTAAGGCTGAGGGCTAAATCAATTTAAAAAATTACTAGAAGTATCAAGAGTAAGCACTTTTCCTATTTTTCTTATAAAAGTTCTATTTATTAAAAATTTATTTTTATACGAAGGTAATTTTACTTGAGTTTTACTAGGATACTTAGATTATCCTAGCACTGAGCTAGTCTATCTTCCTAAAGCTGACCTGTTTACATTTTAGAACACAGACGTTAAAGAAACATAGAAAACTAACGTGTATTTAAAAATTACTTGATTCAATGCATCAATTTTATTTTAATTTAATGAATTGTTACATATGTATTAAAGAAATTAAGTTTTGTTCATTTATGGGTGACGAGTTTCTCCAAAATTTCCTAATATTTGTTCGAAATGATAAAAACGTGTTGTTTAGTATGTGCAGGCCGCCGTCCACAAAGGATTAAAGTAAATAAAACGTATTTAAAACTCATGTATACTTTGATATTGTTGCTTGCAGTCAGAGCAATAATTTTTCAAGGTGTTTCACCTCTGTTTTGAAGCATTATATGTATAAATGGAACGATATCGTGTAGTACACGATTTGTAATATATATTTGTATAGTCGAAGGTTATCAGCATATCGTCTTGCGTATCGTTAAAAGGATGAAATAAAATTGTGAAAGTAGTCAATATTCGTTGCATACAGAGTGGAATTCTACCACTTACATTAGATTTCACAGAACCTTCTATTATCTGAGTTCTGTTATCATGGAATTTATTTACTAAATATATTTGGAAAATTTCAGTAATTAGTGCAAGTACCAGAAAAACTGAAAGAATACAAAAGAACAATGAAAAATGACGAAAATAAGAGAAATATAATAAAAAATTCTGATTATAAAAGTCGACTATGCACTATTTTGAACAATAATCTGTGAACGTTTATTCGAATGATGTGCCAAGTTTAGATATAAAAGCATTTATATTGATCGTTAATGACAATTTACAATTCGTCGTTGACTTTTACATTAAAGGTCACTTGATCGGCAATCGGAATAGGTTTCCAAATATGGAATCTTCTTTGTCTTGTTTTTGCAAGGATCAAAGATATGCTTGATTTCACTTTTCTAGAAACGAAAGTGTGATTAAGCCGTTTCTGCCGTGGTAATGTAATCAGAGTTACACAATTAAGCTCGAGGCAGACAAAGTATAATTATGAAACTATTTAATAATAGCACAATTTTATAATCAAACTGAACGATCTGAATTAAGAAAAAGACAAATTATTAGAAAAGTTTCTTACTAAGTAAATTTCAATTTTTGGAACAAAATAGAAAAAATTGTAGAGTTAGATATTAATGAAATGATATTTACAAACAGTCTTATTAAGATGAAATGATATTCTTATCTTATCTAAATAATTTGAATAGAACAGAAGCATTAATGATTAGAGTTTCGATTAAGTCGGTACGCGACGCTGCATCGCGTTATCGGACCATACTGTGCACGTACTATTCTTCTATTCTCACTCTCAATCGGAGGAGAAATTTCTAAAAGCAAGGAAAGGCATACGGTTGTGTATTAAAAATGTGTGTTACTTTGCATAGAGCTTAAGCTATTGTACGACACGCAACATCGTATCACTGGATAGTACTAGCTTATTCCTCCACTCCCACTCTTAATTGGAATTATCACTGTAGAGGAGTTACAAAGTTACTATTCGAACAGTGTACACGTAAGAATTCAAAATATACTAATATCTTATTAATCTTTAAACTTTCCAAATATTTTTTGTACTAAATCTTTTGAAAGACTGATCGTTTTGGCATTAACCAGTTTTATCCAGTTTTGCGGATCTTAGGACAAGTTAAGTATCATGGCAACCATGCGTATCGGTCAAATTTTCTTCGCCAGGTCCTTGCAAATAAGCCGAAAACCACAACAGATTAGGTCCAATGTTAAATACTATTGCTGTGAGTACCGTCGATCGAAAATATACAGTGCAAAACAAAACTGAATCGATAATAATACTTTTTTAGAAAATCATAATTTATTTGCATAGTTACTTTAGATTTGACAAAAACGTATTACACGCACGATTTTACTCCTATCCTGCTTTAAAAACTATGTAACAGTTTTATTTTGTGCTAATTAATTAACAGGTTATATGATCTTATTTGTGACTCAATTTTGCATCATTGCACGCATCGTAATTAATAGTTTCAAATAAATTTAATATTTTGTCCATTAGACTTTATCAACTATAACAGCTGCAATTTGTTTAATATACTTTGAAATGACTCCTTTTTCTAGTTACTAAGTTACTTAATACATGATTATATTTGTCAAAAATAGTATATAAGAATTGTAGACACTTCTTTTTGAAAAATGTTAAAGAATTACTTTTTCATTTAATTTTTTTAAATTCATGGTACAGTAAAGAGGATTTTAAACAGTTGTTGATCATACAAATTAACTTTATATAGGTCATGCATCAAACTATGAATTTATCAAGGTTGAAACCATGGGCGAGAAAAAAAATGTAGGTTTGGTTACTTTGAATAGACCAAAAGCACTGAATGCTCTTTGTGATAAATTAATCGCTGAATTAAATGATGCAGTAACCAAACTAGACAGGAACAATAGTATTGGTGCCATTGTACTTACTGGTAGTGAAAAAGCATTTGCAGCTGGTAAGTGTTCGCAAATAACTTATGCCCTTTTCCTAAATTAGTCTCAAATCTAAACAAATTTGTCCTTTTAGGTGCTGACATTAAGGAGATGCAAAATAATACCTACGCAGATACCATAAGAGGTAATCTCTTGAGCACTTGGAATGAAGTTTCCAAAATAACAAAACCTGTGATTGCTGCTGTAAATGGCTATGCCGTAAGTTGCGTAAATTTTGTTTTAATAATCCAAAAACAGTAAATAATTCAAATATTTTCTTTACATAAAATTGTTTACAGTAAAATTGTATAATGAATTTGTTGTACATTTAGTTAGGTGGAGGTTGCGAATTGGCGATGATATGCGACATCATCTATGCTGGAGACAAAGCAAAGTTTGGGCAACCGGAAATCACCATCGGAACGATACCCGGTGTAGGTGGCACCCAAAGATTGACTCGCGTCGTCGGTAAGAGCAAAGCAATGGAAATGATACTTACAGGAAACCAAATCACCGCTGAAGAAGCAGAGAAAAGTGGTTCGTTAATGTAAAAGTAGAAAATATCATTATGTTTGATGCGCGAAATGTTTTACATTCATGTAAATGTTTACAATTATAGGACTGATTAGCAGAGTCGTCCCAGCAGACAAGCTCGTTGCGGAGACGATTAAATTGGCTGAAAAGATTGCCTCTCATTCACAAATGATCGTTGCCATGGCAAAGGAATCCGTTAATACGGGTAATCGTGTTCAATCTTTCGCTGATTTTTTTGTTTATTCTATTTTTTGAAACATTTTAACATGCTTTTCTTGTAGCTTATGAAACCACTTTGAAGGAAGGGATTCACTTTGAGAAGAGAATGTTCCATGGTACATTCGCGACGGTAAGAATATAACATAGAAAAACACAGTAGTTATTAAAAATATATAATGTGAAATTAAATCTTCAGAGTGACAGGAAGGAGGGAATGACTGCTTTTATCGAGAAGCGACCACCTAAGTTCACAAATCAATGAAAAACGCCATATTGTTTACTATTAAATGTATAACAAAATAAGTAAACTAATTTTTTTACTGAATTTTATATACATATGTTAAAGGAGATACTCTTTAAATCTGTTATCACGAGGAAATGTTTTAATAAACATTTGTTTTGTGAACATTGTGACGTTCGAAACGAATTTTTATTTAATCACTACGTTTACATCGTTATGATTTTTCAATATGTTACATTTACAGTTAACGCAGCATTGCAGTTGATACATCAGGTAAATGATTATTGTTAATAGTAATACGGTGATTGAGTTTTCTTAAAGCATGGATGCTGTTTATCCTGAAACTACGAGACGCCTTCGAACGATAGGAACAATGGAATTTCACACCGATGTCGTGCATAATAAATATCAACCTTTATAATACGCAGTATCCTGATATCACCATGATTTTTGGATACATTTTTATCAAATACGTCGCACTCGCAAAATCGAAAACCACTTTAGGGTACAAAATATTATTCTCGTTTACATTTGTGATTTCTTATGTTAAAGTGCCAAAGAGAATTGTTTAAATAATTTATGTTTAAATATACAGTTAAACCTCGGATCCTGAATAATTCGAGAAGAATAATTCAGGTTAAAATATCCCGATTCGATCCAGTGGGTCTGAAACAGAGTCGAGTGGTGCCAAGAGACAGAAAAATCATAGGAATCCTCTTCCAGATAATAAAACAAACTTTTCACTTCCTCACCATCTTCCACTTCCGCTGTCACTTCTCCTCCATACAGGTACGATAAAACTAGATTAAGTTTTGTCTGTATATTTGATTTGTTTATCTTTTTCGTGATAGATTTAATGGTTTCCATTGATTTTATGTTAAGAACTTGCATACAAAGTGTTATCAAAGTTTAAATAAGTAATCATTAAGGACCGAAGAACTGATTAATTCGTTTTACATGAATTTCTTATCCTTAAATAATTCCGGTTTACGAAGAATCTTTAGGAATAAATTAAGTTCGTGAACCGAAGTTTGACTGTATAATCGTGTTTCGTCTGCTAGTAGATAACGCATCAAATTTGCAGAAAAGGAGCAATATCAAATTGCAAAGAATCGCGCGAAAATATCGTTTTTCTTATCAAATTCATTATTATTATTTAGTTTTCGTATCTTCTGTAAAATCTGCTCGGTTGACTAGCTAATACTAATAATGTACAGGTATGATGAAATAGCTGTGCATATTTAATGTTTCACGTGACTACCGTACTCCACCTGGTTTTTCTCGTTCTTATCATTAAAATTACAAAAGAAAAGAGGAAAATCAAACTAACTACACTTACAGTCTAAGTATTTCGCTGCGTTCCTTAGTTATTACTTAAGTACACACCAAAAGTTCCATTTAACATTGTGAGACCGCAACATCTCGAAGGAGTTTCCATGATGTCGCGCGGTATTATTTACAAATATTTTTATCGGAAAATTTCCCCAGGTAAGAATCCAAAAGAATTCTAAAAAAAACATCCTTCAAAAGAACTCTAAAAATATCGCCGTGATATGTTAACGCGAGATGAAAAAGGCACTCCATGAATGTCACTTCCGATCGTTAAACATTCCCTTGTTTTATACAAAAATTTGGTTTTGTATTTTATCGTTGGTCCTTGTTCTTTTTTAAATGAGCCCGGAAACTCCTTGGAATCGGTAAAAAAAAAAAATCGGGAAGTGTGCTTTTTTCACGCGGGACAACTTGGTTTCTTGTTTTATGTATATCACAGTTGCAAGCTCTGCTCGAATAACTAAGTTGGTACAGTTAGAGAATATGGAAACGGGTATTCGGTACGTCGAGAGTTATTGGCCGAGTAGTTTACCGTTTGTTGCGATTCTTCATGGTGAAACGTCTCCAGAAGTTACCGCTCTTCTTTGACGGCGTTGCAACCGGCGTATCGTAAGGGTAGCTAGATTCTTCGTCGGTGTCTTGCGCATTTGGTGTCTCCCTCGTCGGCGAGCCACCATGTCCGGAATCCCTGTCTCCGTCTGTTGCATTCTTTTCCAATCCTGTAACATAAGTACCGTTATTATGTTATCAGTAATGCATGGTTAACTTTCGTAAGATTTGGAATCTAAAATTGTTGAATGAGCGATAGAAGTTGTTAAAGCCATTGCAGAGGGTGATCGGCCACTCCTGGGAAAAATTTTAATGGAAGATTCTAGAAGCCGAAATAAGATGAAAATCAAGAATATTAATTTCTTGTCCGAGGCTTAATTAAAAAGTTATTAAAAAATTAAATTAAAAAATTTCAGATCATTCTGAAAAAATTATTTTTGTTTGCGGGGCTCAATTACAATCATTTTTGGTGAATACACATACCTCTGAAATCCTACGCACTTTCGAGAAAAAAATTCTTTACCGAAAGTACAATGTCTAACCCTGAAATTTCGTGCGAAAAAGAAAATTTCAAATAGTTCTGAAAAAATTATTTTTAGCTACAGGGGTCAATTATAATCATTTTTTGTGAATACACATACCCTTGAAATCCTACCCACTTTCGAGAACAAAATTCGAGTACATACTGAAATTTTTAGACGAAATTAAAAAATTTCAAATCATACTAAAAAAATTATATTTAGTTACAGGGGTAAACTACAAGCATTTTTGGTAATTAGACATACCCTAGAAATCCCAGCCACTTTCGAGAACAAAATTCAATGGGTGGACAAATTTTTCGACAAAATTAAAAAATTTCAAATCGTTCTGGAAAAATTATTTTCCGTTGCAGGGGTCAATTATAATCATATTTGGTGAATAGTCATACCCTAGAATTCCTACGCATTTTCGAGAAAAATATTCTTTACCGAAAATATAATGTATGGATAGAAATGTTCGCTTGAAATTTCATGCGTATGTTTAAGACATCATAACTTCTGAACGGATTGGAGGATTTTAATGTTTAAAAAGGCAAACGACGCGTATTTTAATGAAGAATATGTAGAAATTCCAAAAATATTGGAAAAGCTGTTCCTTAACTTCGTAAAGTAAGAAAAACCCCATAAAAATGGCCCAATATTCAAACAGCCATAACTCCTATAATAGTGAATATATTTCAATGAAACTTTTTTCTGAAGTAGAGCTCATGGGCACCTACAAAAAAGGATTAGACAACTTTTCTGTAGGGCGTCAAACAAAATTACTAAAAATGAAAAACGAATTTAAAAAAAAAATCGACAGGGGTGCCTAAATTTTTCGACGAAAAAAAAATTTCGAGAAAAAAATTCAGTTCGGGCGGAACTTTAAACGTTAATAACTTTTTAACGAATCCTCCATCAACAAATTAGTATTCTTGATTTTCGTTTTATTTTGGCCTCTAAAATCTTCCATTTCAATTTTTTCCAGTGGTGGCCGAACACCCTGTATATTGAAGACAGAGATGTCAACTTATGTTTCTGAGCAATTCCTACACCTTATTCAGATATATTTTTAACTACAGACGTTTGTCTCTTTGTTTATCGAATGGCTCTTGATATTTATACATAGCGCTGTATCTATGACTCCCTTAGAGCCCTTTTACACGATGTTACTTGTATGCGATACCATGTATGAGATACATGCCGGAAACTTTGATCTCAACGTACACTGCGAGTAGGCAATGTATCGCATACAAGTATCCTTGCGTGAAAGGGCTGTTAGGGTACACGGACTTTAGGTTAAGAACCAGTGGTTTATTATTAAAATTACCACCACCTCCGGCGCGTAACATGTCCAGAAAAGTGTTCTCCGCGTTGCCACGCGTGTGTCCCTGTTTCTGCGAGGGTGTACCGAAGCTCAGGCTCTGAATATTGATTTCTGCCTTGAGCTGTTCCGGGGGTATGTCGTCCACTCGAAACTCGTTCGGGTCCTCGACGAACGCCTGCTGTAAATCGCGCATGATCTTCTTACGGATGGTCTTCTTCATGGATAGGTGTCTTTCCAAATGTTTCACGTCGCTTTCCGTTAGAGTTTTACTATTGTCGCGACGACGTGACTTCTTTTTCTTGCTGTTTTTAGGACTCTCTTCCTCGCCAGAGGTCGAGCCGACGGACACAGCGCTGTCGTGGCCTGGCGCCTTCTCCTCGGCCTGGATACGCGTGTTCTCCCATTTGCTGCCGAACCCGAAGATATCCCGCAGATGAGGGATGTTTCGATCGGCTGTTTGTTGTCTCGCCATCGTTCTCTGTTATCCACGGCTCGAGGATGCTTTCACCCCAATACAACTATTGATCTGAAACATAGAATCGATTCTAGAAACTTTCTGTTGGAATAGTCATTACAGTTTCTTTTTCTGCTCGAGTATCACAAAATCAAAAATGTTAGGTCTACGAATTGTTAAATGATCTCATAAGTAATATTATACTCTTATCTTACTTTAAATATTGAGTTGAACGCGCGTTTCCAATGAGGTGTCTATATCCTTTTGCTGTCTCATTTATTTGTAGTTTTCCTTTTGACTACTGACAAGATATGTGTTCATCGCGTATTGCTTTACGGGTTTCGAAGGGGAATTACAGTTATAGAAACAGTAAAGAACATTTGTGATGTGCACGGATAAGATACTGTAAAGATTCGTAACTGTCGAAAGTTTTTATATTATGATAAGGTGGCAACTTCGAAAGATACAGTGTAATGTGAGATCTTGAAACTGTTCAATTTTTTTTGTTTTACCATTCTTAATTCTAACTGGAGCTAAGAAATGGTTCTGACTCGTCTTACTTGCGCAACCTCATACGTTACGATAAATATATAAAATACGCAGTCCAATAGAAAATGCTGAATATTTAGTACGGAGTAAAACGATGTACGCATATAGTTAACGCGGGTAACCTGTTGTTCCTAATAAAGGTTGATTTATATTATCCATATAGTAATTATAGTTTGAAAACGTTTTTACATTTATCCTTAACAGTAGTATTATCAACGACTTGCGTGTACTTCTATCAGAGGGGTAAAAGTGATTTGTTTTTAAAAATAATAAGTAGAGGAAAGTAGAGTAAAACCACATACAACAAAGATTTTACAAGCATTACCAGCTTTAAGTAAACCTTGCTCGATCAGAAAATGAGATTTTTGTTTAAAAAAAACATATTTAGTTATTCAGGAAAATAAGATGTTTCGACAACAGTGAAATGTCGAAATGAAAATAAGAAAAAAGAAAACCTCTTTATAAAATTAATCATTTATGTACGTCAGTAGAGGTCATAAAATTTCAAAAATAAAAAGTACTAAAAACGAGCAGTTATGACAAATAACAAAACAAGTCATGTTTTCCCCTTTGGTAGATTTAATGTTAGAAGATCTATATTGCATAGCATTGTTATCAGAAAAAGGATAGAAAAAAAAACTGTATAAACATTCGTTTGTTTTTCCTATAATGGTATTTGTCTAAACCGAATTGTGCCGTAAACGTTTCGTGTATGAACGGATGATATAAATCGGCCTTAATTAGGTGTGCGTGTGTTGAAAGCTGTTTCCCAGGCGCCGTTAAATTGTACGGTTTTATCAGGGGGCTCGTGGTTGACGGAACCTTGACGCACGATGTATCCCCGTTACCGTAAACACAGGTCGCAATGTATATAAATGCATTCAGCATGCACGTTTCGTTTTTCAGCATATACGGACTACGACGGCGTTTTTAATCACCCCTGGAGGAAATCCGAGTGGTTCGACCGGATCCCACCGACTCGTCACAAAAAAAAAAGAAAGAAAGATTCACGAACGACGATCGAACCGTTAGATCGTAATGTTGTAACAAGTCAACGACATTTCTGGCTGGTATGTCGTATCATTTGTTTTCCCTTTGCGAGCATCGCGTGGAATCGGTAACTATTAACCAATTTAGCACCAAATTACACTACACGCCAAAATTAAGGGATCACTGGTTTAGATGTACATACATACATGTACACAAGTTACTTATTTAATAGCATTTACCAATTCATGACAATTCATACTTACGTACAAGTATAGTATAAAACCTGTCCAAGTAATGGTAATTTTATACAGTGTTCGGCCATCCCCGGGAAAAATTTTAATGGAGGATTCTAGAGGCCAAAATAAGACGAAAATCAAGAATACCAATTTGTTGATGGAGGATTCGTTAAAAAATTATTAACGTTTAAAGTTCCGCCCGTACTGAATTTTTTTCTCCAAAATGCGCAAGATTTCGGGGGTATGTCTATTCACCAAACATGATTGTAATTGACCACCGTAACCGAAAATAATTTTTCCAAAACGATTTGAAATTTTTGAATTTAATTGTTAATAACTTTTTAACGAAGCCTCCATCAACAAATTGGTATTCTTGATTTTCGTCTTATTTTGGTCTCTAGAATCCCCCATTCAAATTTTTCCCAGGGGTGGCCGAACAGCCTGTATATTTATTTTCTATAATAATTGTGACAATTTTCAGGGTTGACGGGTTTAGGGGATTTTTCCATGAGAATCATCTTTGGAGAATATGGTAGTAGACAAAGTAGAATATACATTGTTTGAACATGTACATCAGAACAAAAGGGATGAATTTGATTTATAAATAGTTAAATTTAAAGTGCAAAACCTGTATAAGGTATAACCGAAAGATGATGATAAAATATCGGTATAAGTCTCTTTTCAGGGCTTTCTTTGCGCGGGGGTCTGAAGCTGAAGCTGAAGCTTTATTAGCTTCGTGGTAGATTCGTCCTTGGATCATATAAATATGAAACGCACTGAACTATGAATGCGACGTCATCGAATGTCAGATGTTTTTGCTGGAGACGAATCAACGAGCTAGAGAACACGAAATCAGAATACGATTTTAGTGCAACGAAAGACCAAGAACGAGCAGACCGAGGCAGGCAGTCGTTATTGGAGCATTAATAAAAAGGCAGCGGGTTATTGTTCCCCGATAAAGTCGCGGCAGTTACGCGATTCAGCGTGGGCCCCGCAAGCCCGATCCGTCGATCGATAACGCGAAATCTCGCCCACGTTTTCCTTGGCGCACTTTCCATCTGCGTCGCGAGTCGTGAGAAACCTCTTCATTTATACTCGGAAAGTTCTGTTTTCATCGCGACCAACGAAGAGAACAGTAAGCGTTCGCGTGTACGGCTGCATTTTAGCACTTTGACGGCCGCTGTCACGTATATGTTAGTTTGTCAATCAACCGTTATCGGCCGCTGTCACGCGTATGTGATTTTACCGTTTCAATCACCATATCATTGATCATTCAACTTATTGCGTTTGTTTAGGTTCAAATTTGAGGTCGTGCGCTTGTTATGGTATCTCAATGTACGATTCCTCCCAATAATACTCCTAGCATTCTCGTGTGCCTCACTTTGATTCACACCGTCGCGTCGGTGTAAAAAGATGTTCAAAGCTATTCGTATGAAATCGAATGATGAATCGCCCTCAATAGCTAATGATAGTTCGTCGACTTAAATTTAGACAAATTGATCAGGAATCTTCAGTTTCCGTAACTTCATAATTTGGAAATAGTCTGTAATGAAAATGTCTAAGCAGACTGGATCGACTAGTAAGTAAAATAAGCACGTGTTTAGAGCACTTGGGGAAAGGAGCATCAAAGAATTTTTTCAGTATCCTATGCCGAGTCAAATGATATATTTTTAATTTTAGAAGTTAAGTTAGTTTTGAAAATAATGATCTATGTCTTGATGTAGCTATTGAGCTATTGAGTAAACAATTGTGTGCTGTAATCAGTAACGTACCCTGATGACGATACTTTTGGTCTACTACAATGATAAGAACTCTTATTTCTAAGTATCTAAGTCTTATTTTTAAGTATTAATGTCTGGACAGTTAAGCATTGTTGGGTTGCGCTTAGAGCAATAGTTGGTGTTGGTCTGGTCCTGTTTCTAAGGAAAAAGAAATATTTAAAGAGACTGTCTTTGACGTTTACGACGATATCGACGAGCTATGTAATTTAAAATCGGTATTTATATGGATGCTTAATAATAAAATTATGTAGAGATAATATTTAAATGTAAAATTTAAATATATCAGGTCAAAAAGCAGTTACGGAGCCTTGATTATATTGAAACTCTTGCGAAAATTGCTGGCGGCAGGCAATAGTCTACGTGAGAAACGTGCGGCCATTAAAGTGTTAATACTCGAGTGTGGGCGCATTATGCGCCACGAAGAATGACTGTCTTCGCCATTTGTGCGTCTTGTCGTTAGCAACTATACGAGCCCTAAAAATAATCATGGTTATTCAATAACTGGAGTATCCAAAGTGCTTTGTTCGAATAAGTCACATTTTGCTCCCACGCTTTCCGTAAATTCTTTCTTGGCCTCTTACGATGCATCACGTACTGTTTTCAAACATTTTAGCAAAAGAATATTTTCAATTTCAATATAATCCAACGCTGAAGTCGGTCATTTTAGAAAATAAAAGTCTAAAACGTTATTTAAAGCAGTTATTCTTTATTTTCATTTCAGGCAAAGCTTGGAACTCTCCGCGTTACAAGTGTTACATGGTTAGAAGTCTGACATTTTTTAATGAAAGTGCGCCAACTGAAAAAATTGAGGACCGAGTTTGGAATGAAAATGCAATTTCCATAGCTTTTGCAACGAGCCAATAGTGTATCCGTGTTGCCTGGTGGCGAGCTGGTTGCCAGGCAGCCAGTTTTGTCCAGGTAGACCGCTCCTCTCGTTTCCTCTTTCGATCTATCGTGCCCCGTTGCCGATACAAACGCTATATTACGCTGCTATCGACGTTTGATATCGGTCGAACCAGCGCAGCGGTGCGCAAACTCTTTTTAATAGAGTCAAAACTAGTTTCCGGACTGACACAGAAACCACCTTTTAAATGCAAGCAAACGAGTGGGAGGGATTAGGCGTTTATTTATTCGTAGAATGCAGTGTTCTTCCTTTTTCGACTTGATAATTCCATGGTTAGCTTGCTAGTAAAGTTAGACTAAATTTTGTTTGAATAATAGATAACCAATAGGGAATATCTTATTTATTTTTTAAATGTTTCATTAAATGGCTATTTTACCCACATTTTTTAGGGTAGTTTTCATCCCTAGAATATAAATATCAGTCGATACAAATATTTATATCTAATAATTTTCGATGCTCTATCTTGGTATCATTATGAATGATGAAATAGTTTTGATCACTTTTTTATGAATATCTAATTATCTAAACCATTTACGATTTAGTGAAATTCTTATTTGGACATTACGAGTGCTCAATAGTCAATCTTTTTTTACTTTCAGCATTTCTTTCTATCTTTATTAATTCTTCAGCCATTTCACCATTCCATCGCTTTGAAGTAAGTTTCCATATTTTGAACATGGATAGCAACAAATAAAAAACAAATATATTTCTAATATTTTTTACAGCTCTACGTTGTTGTCAAATTTCATAAAAATCGATGATCTTCGAACGAATGATGCTCCTTGTTAGCGTTATAAAACGAGCGTCGATTCCGGTTCGACGAACACCGCTATTACGCGATTAATAACCGCGATCGTAAATTATTACGTGGCACGGTACTAGTTGCGCACCACTGGCTTAATGGATGAGTCTAGCCGGTGTAGCGATCGCGGTGAAAAATCTTTCCTTTGAACCGGCGAATCTGCCGCAATTTTGTCGTCAGCGAGCACGTCTCGTACTCTTTCATTACGACGTTCGTTGATTTTGGAAAAAAGAAATTAAACATGGAAATGCAGTTCCAGAGAAAAGCTTGGTACCGTAGTTCAACGAACCTTCCGTCGTGCTTTTTGCTGCAACTTGACGCGAAATAGACAAGAAAGGTTCCCACCGTGTGGGGATCTTGCAGAAAATGCACTACGTTCTGGACGACCAGAAACAATAGTCAACAGTTGCCATAAATCGTCAAATTACGGCTAGAGAACTTGCATCGAAGTTTAATACTCCTCAAACATGTGGCATTAAAACCCTTTATTGTCTCGGAGTGACTTTCAAACTAGATATATGGGCTGTACGCACGATTTGAGCAAAGAAAACAAATCGTAACTTGCGATGAAAAATGGATATTTTATAGCAGTGTGGGATCGGGAAGATAATGACTCCGCTCTGTTCCGTTCCGCACAATTTTATTGTTGCTGTCGTACAACGACGTGACTCGTGGTGCGGGTTACGCTCGACTCTCTGGTACGATCATCGCCACCGTACCAAGAGGCCTTCAAAAACAAAAGACGGTCAGAGACGACGACAACGGCTTTTCGGCTCACGCGGCTCTGGTCGTCTCGTGTGCAACCATCGTCTCGTGTGCAACCATCGTCTCGTGTGCAACCATACATTGTAGCGGCTTCGAACGGCTAAGGCGTATGTGGTGCCTTGGCCGCCACACTACCCCCCTGCCAGTAATTGGCACAATTACGAAAAATTGACCGACTACATTACCACTACCATTTACTCTATTATATAAAATACGTTATCCTAACTAAGATTTACATTACAGTATTTGAACAGAGTTGAAAAAAAAAGGAATTTACATGGAGTTTAATATATAATACGTAATACCTAAAAATACATGAAAGTACATAAAAGTGATGGATAAAAATAAATGGTATATGATACTTATTATAATAATGCGCAAGCCTTAAGTACTACCGCGTAATTTGAAATCGATCGGGAAAACGTACGCGTCTACCTGAACGCGTAACACGTTGTTGTATAACCGGCGCATTGTCAGGTACGTTTGTTTGTGTGACCGGCTGATTTTCTATGCTCACGGGATCCGGTCTGTTTTCTGCTAGCATATAAGCAGGCTTTAGCCTTTCAATTGATATATTTATTTCCTTACCTCTAATGTTTATTGTAAATGTTTTTTCGCCTCGGCGCACTACGGCGTATGGACCTTCATAAGCGGGTTGTAAAATAGTTTTGGCTGAATCTGTTCGGATGAAAACATGTGTTGAACTGCTAAGATCTTTGAAAACGAATGTACGATTAACGGAATGGCGTGATGCATTAGAGGGACTCAATTTAGAAAAATGGTTGCGTAGTCTATTAGTAAAATCGGAAGCATTTTCTGTGCCTTCCGCTGAATGCGAAGACAAGAACTCTCCCGGTAATCTTAATGGCTCGCCATAAACTAATTCCGCTGAGGTAGCGCCGAGGTCTTCTTTCCAGGCGGAACGAATACCGAGTAGAACCGTCGGAAGTATTTCTGTCCACTTGTCGGATCCGTGGCACCTTATAGCCGACTTGATCTGTCGGTGAAAACGCTCTACCATCCCATTGGCCGCTGGGTGATACGCCGTTGTGCGAAGGCGTGTGGATCCAATTAAATTGTTCAGCGCAAAAAATAATTTGGATTCGAACTGCCTACCCTGATCGGTGGTAATCCGTACGGGAGCACCAAACCGCGCTACCCAACCGTCATAAAAGGTTCGAGCTACGGTTTGGGCCTCCTGATCGACCATGGGGAAGGCTTCCGGCCACCGCGTATATCTGTCTACACAGGTCAGACAATACCTGAAACCTTCGGACACCGGTAAAATTACTATGTCTAAATGAATGTGTTCGAATCGCGCAGAAGGTTTAACAAATGTAGCCAATGGTGCAGTCACATGACGGGAAATTTTTGATCTTTGGCACGGTATACAGCAACGTGTCCACGTGCGAACATCTCTTTTAATCGACGGCCAAACATAACGTTGCGTTATGAGCTTGATCGTCGCGTTAATACCTGGATGTGATAATACATGTAACATATTAAAAACTGCACGTCGGAAAGGAGGGGTGACATAAGGTCTTACATTCTTAGTCGAAATATCGCAAAAAATTTCGGAAGACGTGCCAGGCAACGAGACTTTGCGTAATCGCAGGCTAGATTCGCTATTCAACAACCGCTGCAACTCCTCATCCTGGGCTTGCGATTTTGCCAATTCTTCGAAATTAATCGAGTGGTTAACCGTTTCCACTCTGGACAGTGCATCGGCAACGACGTTGTCTTTACCGGAAATATGTTGAATATCTGTAGAGAATTGCGCAATGTAATCTAGGTATCGGAATTGTCGAGGAGAGCATTTATCTAATTTCTGTTTGAAAGCGAAAGTTATGGGTTTATGGTCTGTAAAAATCGTGAAATGTCTGCCTTCGAGCATATGTTTGAAATGTTTTATTGCTAAATAGATAGAAAGTAGTTCCCGGTCGTAAGCTGAATACTTCTTTTCGGCAGATCCTAATTTCTTAGAAAAGAATGCTAATGGTTGTCGTTCGTTGCCGACGCACTGATGTAAAACAGCTCCTACGGTGTAATCAGAAGCATCGCAGGTAACCGACAATGGAGCGTTGACCGCAGGATGAGAAAGCAGGGTTGCGTTTGCTAAACTATTTTTGGTATTTTCGAAAGCCTGACGCGCTTCCGAAGTCCAGGCTATCAGGGTCTTGCCCTTTAAATTGCCGGCTAGAAGGTCGTTCAAGGGTGCTTGAAAGCGAGCGGCATCTGGGATAAAACGGCGGTAAAAATTAAGCATTCCCAAGTACTGCCTCAAATCCTTCGCGTTTTTCGGAAGGGGAAATGACTTTATGGCTTGTACCTTGCCGGGCAAAGGTTGAGTGCCGCTTTCATTTACCCGATAGCCTAGAAATTTAACTTCTTCCTGTCCGAACGTGCATTTACTCGGATTAACAACAATGCCATAATCTTTTAATCGTTTAAATAATAATTCTAAATGGCGCAGGTGATCGGCTTGGGATTCTGAGGCGACCAAAATGTCGTCTATATACGCGTAACAAAAATCGAAACCGCGTAAAATTTCGTCGATAAAGCGCTGAAATGTTTGCGCGGCATTTCGTAACCCGAACGACATGTACGGGAATTCAAAAAGCCCGAACGGCGTTGTAATGGCCGTTTTTCCGACGTCTTCCGACGCAACCGGAATCTGATTATAAGCTCGGACGAGATCTATTGTGGAAAATACCTTTTTGCCACTCAGTTGTTGCGCAAAATCCTCAATGTGACGCACGGGGTATCGGTCGGGAATTGTCCGTGCGTTTAACGCTCTATAGTCACCGCAAGGCCTCCAAGCTTCTTCGCCCTTCTTCGGAACCATATGAAGGGGTGCTGACCACGCGCTCTTCGAAGGACAAGCGATGCCCATCTTCACCATCGCGTCGAACTCCTTCTGGGCAGCCTTGAGCCGGTCCGGTGCAAGCCGCCGCGGCTTGCTGGAAACGGGTGGTCCAGGGGTTGTCTCGATGTAATGCACCGTTTGGTGCGTAGTCCTCATCGGGGTGCCGCTAGGCCGTGTAAGTTCCGGCATCTGCATCAGGAGCTGGTGGTAAACGGTAGTCCCTGCTACTGTCTTCACCGACGGCGTTTCATCCTCGGCTCGTGTTCCGCGGACCGTTAACGACGTGGTCCGATCGACGAGGCGACGATTGCGGATGTCCACCATAAGATCGAAGTGATCGAGAAAGTCTACCCCGATTATGGGTTTTGTAACATCCGCAACCACGAATCGCCACACGAAATCCCGTCGTAGGCCGAGGTGCAGGTTTAACGACACTGTCCCGTAGGTGTTAATTACACTCCCATTCGCCGCCGCCAGCTGGTACTCCGATCTTTCTCGCAATCCGCCTAGCAGGCGGCGCGGAAAAACGCACAAATCGGCCCCGGTATCCACTAAAAATTCCGTCTTCGAGCTGTTGTCTAAGATGAAGAGGCGGCGTGATGCTGGATTTGTGTCGCTGGCCGCCATCAACGACTCCCCAGGTCGTTTCCCTGATCCGTGGCGTTCCAATTGCACGGTGCAACGCACCTCTGCGCGGCCGGACCGAACCGCCAATGGTACCAGCATTTCCCTTGATGGTCCATTTGTCCTCCCGCGGGCCGCTCTCGCGATCGCGATAGAGATCGTCTGCGGTAGCGCGAGTTTGGATGATTTCGGTGGGTCCACCTGCGACGGGAAGATTGCCCCTGGTCCACCAAGGATTCACGGATGGCAGAAATTTCCTGCCTCAAGGAAAGAGCCAATTGTGACATCTTAATGTTTAACATGGCCTCGATGCTCGGGCCCGGCGGGGGTATTTGGCAGGATGCAGATACGCTCGTAATCGCGGCCTCCGTGACGTGTACCCGCGGTGTCATCGTATCCGCAACAGCGTCTGCCAACTCTGCCACCTTATCCAGCGGGGTGTCCCGCTGCGTGGCTAAAATCACCTGCATATTAGCAGGTAGTCGGCCCATCCAAAGCGTCCGCAATACACCGTCCGAAAAAGCCGTACCGGCCAATCCGCGCAGGTGACGAAGAAATTGGGACGGTTTTCTGTCCCCGATTTCCTCGTGTTCCAATAACCGCCGCGTTTTCTGTTCCTGCGACGCACTAAGCCGGCGAATGAACTCATTTTTTAGCGTCGTGTACGGATCCGCGGCCGGGGGATTCATGATAATGTCTCTTACTTCCGCGGCGTGTCGCGCACTTAACGCGCCGAGAATGTACCCGAATTTCGTGGTCTCCGACGTTACATTGGATACCTCAAAACTTCTCTCTACCATTGAAAACCACATCTCCGGGTCTCCCGGACAAAACTCGGGTATCCGTACAGCGACGCGATCAACTGCCAACGGCACACCCGCGGATGTCCCTGCGTTAACGTTAGGGTCAGTCATTTTACCAGTCTTGGTCACAAAAGATTAATTTCACCGCACACACACACCGCGCCTACTATTTGTCAGACCGTGTCCTTTCCTTATGTCCTTAACACTATACACTTATTTCTCTACACTAACTAATATTGTCCGTATACAAAAATGTCCAAATTTTCTTAAAAAAACTTTACTTGCGCGGCGAGATCACGTCGGGGTCACCAATGTGGGATCGGGAAGATAATGACTCCGCTCTGTTCCGTTCCGCACAATTTTATTGTTGCTGTCGTACAACGACGTGACTCGTGGTGCGGGTTACGCTCGACTCTCTGGTACGATCATCGCCACCGTACCAAGAGGCCTTCAAAAACAAAAGACGGTCAGAGACGACGACAACGGCTTTTCGGCTCACGCGGCTCTGGTCGTCTCGTGTGCAACCATCGTCTCGTGTGCAACCATCGTCTCGTGTGCAACCATACATTGTAGCGGCTTCGAACGGCTAAGGCGTATGTGGTGCCTTGGCCGCCACAGCAGCAATACTCAAAGAGACAATGGTGTATTCTAGACGAAACACTTGAACGTATTGTAAAAAAAAATTTGCAATCAAAATAGCCAATGGTGGGACACCAAGGGGAATAATTTACTATGAATTTTCGCCTTCAAACCAGATCATTAATTTAGAAGTTTACTATTAACAATCGCTACATGTAAACGAATATTTAATGAATCGTCTACATCTCGTCAATAAAAAAGGAGTCGTGTTCCATCAGGACAATGCTCAATTTTGATTCAAAACAAAATTAAGGATTTAAATTGAAAAGTTATGGAGCATTCCCCAAACTCCTTCGCTTTAGTACTGTCAGATTATCACTCTTTTGCCTACAAAATTATTTAAATCGAAAAAGTCCTTCAAGATGATATTAAAAACCTCGTAGGACAGTAGGGAAGTATTAGAGATTAATGGACATTATGTCGTTGGTTAAACTAGTAATTTTCTCTAAAAACAATACAGTCGGATTTACTTCTGTTCAACTCAATATAAAGTACGATAAAAAACGACATAATTTATGGGATGACCTAATATTTCACACAGTATGTTTACAGTTTGTCCAAAATGAAGGAACAGTTAGCAAAACTCGAGTGGAAAGCGCATTTAAATTCCAGGTTCTAAAGAATGAGTTATCTGATAAAACGAAAATTAAATTATGAATTTTTAAATGATTCCTTATTGGGTGATTCAGGCACAGTTAATCTTGTATCTCGTGCGTGTATTCTACGGTAATTATCGTTGCATCCTGTCTTGGAATATTTTTCCATCTTTTTTTCAAATCGTACATTACTTCATCATGCGCTGTATGTTTTCGAGGTCGCCCGCTACTCGACTCGTTTTTGTTATTTTTTATGTTATGTCATACAAATTTTTACAAATACCAACAAATAAATTTCCAGTACACAAACGAAAAAGAACAGGTAAATTTTGCAAATTCATCAAACCTTATAGCGTGTACTGTTTTCGGTACACATGGCGTGGAAATAACACTTATAATTAGTCAAAAGCAACTTGACAGGGAACGTGTTAAATAGCCCTGACCATAGGTCGTTCTTTCATTAGTTTTTGTTCAGACAGTGGATTAGACAGTGCAGTTATGACCAAGCGCGACATTATCTATACTTAATGCAAATAGAAGAAAATATTTGAAAGATAAAATTTAATTGTCATAGCCACAATTAATTGTCATTACACAGTTGCTTAACACGTTGAAATTATTATGATTTATTATCAAAATTCTTGTTTGATTTGAATAACGTTTAAATAAAAGAATTTTTATTTTACAGGTATCGCATTCACGCTCTTGTTTTGCGGGCTATATGTTCTCACTGTAAGAACAGGAACAAGGGCGTTAATGGATTTAAGAAGGATAGAGATTCTTTATTCCCAGGCTAGGGAGCTGAGAAAAAGAAGCAGACGTTGGTTATTAGCGTACGAAATAACGCCACAATGTACCGTAAACCGACGGAGAGCCTTCACGCATGGCGGATCGAAGTGAACAGGACACGGAGAACAAGCACGATCGATTCGTGGCTCGTTACGGCGTCTGGTCGAAAGTTCGAGCGAGCTCCGTGCATTAATATTTCCGTTATTGCGCGCACGAGCACACCGAGGTTATGCCTTTCACACAGACAAAATAATAATAATAGCGATCGTCGGTCGTCCGCTGCTCCCCTGTGTCTTCCAATCGTTCGCGTTGTTCTTCGTTAGAAAAGTCAACAGCGTCGATAATCCACAGTATGTGGTGTCTCGGTTCTTGCACCAATCCACGTTATGGATACTTGCAACGGAATTAAGCCAGTAATGCACTCAGAAATAGTTGACGAGTTAATTAAGTCCCTTTTTTGGTGGTTCTTTTTGTGTTACAGACTCGATGCTATTTCCACGTTTAAATTTGTTAACAATGTCACTCGCTGTACTTCTACTCATATTAACCATTGCCGGAATTTCTCTGAATGATTTTTCAATAATGCATTTTTTGGTATAAGTTTTCATGAATTTTTTTTATCTATTTGGTCTCGGTAACACTCAGTATAAGTTTGGTCCTGACCTTTTCGGACACCTTGCATATAAGAATCACATTCACGATATAAAAATAATTATATAAATGATACTTTTACTTTAAACAGGCATTGATACATTATGATTAGAATAAGAACGGTTCAGAAAATTGTCTGTATTTGAAAGGAATATATAATTTATTTTTATTTGAATTCTTCACAGATATCTATTGATATTTACAAAATATGTATAAATTTTTTCAAAGTAAATTAATCATAATTGAGCATTTTGTATGTTCTAAAACGTAGTAAAAAAAAGTCGTTTCATGATTTCAACCATCTTACATATGTGAAATAAAAAATGAAAAAAGATTCTTAATTAGGATGAGTTTAGTTATAGAAAGTACTAACACGAAAGGAAAAAGTAGATAATTAAATAAATAGTAACACTTTGAAATTTAATTATCATCCTGAAACCAGCTAAAAAAGTATAGTTTTATGGAAAACGTGTTGAATACATTTTTCATCATTTTCGAAAACTAAAAAAATATGAAACAAACGAATTTGGACATAGGATTGTACACATATAACTGTTTTTAAAGAAAATATTTAAAAAAGAATCGATTTTTTGAAAGTTTACAGTAAGATACTCTCTTAACTTCCATTTCCCAAGTCAGTGGAGAAATGGTAAAAACCTGCTGTTTCTATCAATAATTTTAAAGGAAACGATAAAAATTGGTAAAAATGCTCTAGTTTTACAGATAATTTTGTGAAAAACCAATTGACTTATGGATGGGGCAGTATGTACATACTATAATCGAACCTCGGGCGTCCAATTCCATAGATCACTGTGGAATCCTTAATCCAAAACGGTCACGTCCCCATCACTACACAACAGCTCATACATTTTCACGCAAAAATGAAATACTGAAACTCTTAGGATAATTGACGAGAGAGGTATCGAAGAAGAAAAACGGAGTAAAACACGATTGTATCTGTTCGAATCCGTGGTTGCGGCGCGACTGAAGCGTCGATCCCGGGACTTTCACTTCGAGATCCGTGCGACCCTCCAATCCCTTCTCGATCCGATTATCCGCAGCACGCCCACGCTCACCGCTCTGAATCACGATCGAATTGTTCTTACGCGAATAATACCGTTCGTCCAGTGGATAGGGTGAGTAAAGATTGAACGAGAGGCACTGCCTGGTCGCATTTTTCCAGAGATCATCCAGTGAAGTTTAATCCGAAATGGTAAAAATCAAAAATCGAACGGAACTTTTAACAGTTTTTTATCTTTTCTATTTAGTAATTAATGAATATATTTTGATCCTAGCATAAAAAAACCAGGTATTCTGTTACCTTTTCCCACATTTTGTTAGAGAATGTTTGATGCTCTATCGCCAAATCAATCGGAATCATTCATTGTACAGTTCTATGTTGAATTGTGTTTTCAAAATAAGAATTTATAGAAAAATATTTATTTATACAAATATTCTTGTTTAATTGTGAGTATGTATTAATTTTTTCAGCAGTTTGAAAATGGAAAATACGCGGCCATTGGTTAAACAATTCAAGAAAAGGTAGATAGAGAAATGATAATGAGTAGCAGGAGGTATTACGACTTCAAACGTATTTATAGGCTTGTTTAGTAACCAAGATACTCAGTACCCATGTTAAGAAAGTTGTAATTAGGTTTACTATAAATAGATACATGAAGACATTTTACAAGTAAGTCATATAGAATATGAAATTCTTAAATGAAACTAAATTTCTTTTATCATTGTGACCTGTATAACACAATTCTACTACGTTCTTTTTTCCTTTTCAAAAAGAAGAGACTGATTTTCAAATGCATTTTTCAAAAATTGATTATTGGAACAAAGTTTCCATATTATGGTAATTCCATCCAGGACTTGCTATTTATTTTTTTAAAGCCCTCATTAACAAGTTACCGAATCTTTTTCACCAAGAATGCATAGTGTTGTCCTTTTTACGAATGAAAAGTCAAGTTTCTATCAGTTAATTATCGGCTGCGTGAATCGCCGCAGACCCGTGGAAGCACCGTACTCTTCCGTGCTGAATCAGAATCGAGCCGATGCATATTTGAAAAACAAACGAAAGCGTTTACGTAAGCGATTCCTTTTCGTTTTCCGTTGCTGTTCCTCGTTCAACGAACCACGATAACAAACTTCGCGGTTGCAAACACGCGAGTTCATTCACTTTCACGTTTACCGCTACTTGTCATCGGCTTCTTTTATTATTCGGAACATCTAAATCGAATACACGGACTGACATGATTTCTGTAACTTTAAATATGGAATCTGTTAAGTTAATTTCCAATCTAGTTTTTTCCTTCCAGAAGAAAATACAAAATTATAAACTTATTAGTTAGATTTATTACATTCTTTAGAATTTAATTGAAATCTTCACCTTTAAGTTTTCATCTTTTTGTCTCTTATTTGTTATATACTATACTATTTCTTTATTTAATTAAATTCTTTCATAGAATTTTAACACATATTTGAAGAAGATCGTTAAAAACTTGTTCAGGCCATATAGGTATAAGATATTCTATAAATTTCCAAGCTAGGATTTTGGATTTGTTTAGTTTTATGAAATCAGTTTGACCAGTAAACGTGTTAAAATTTCTCTATATAGTGGTCTCTGTACGAATGATTTTCTCGCTTGTAGGAAGAGTTTATTTTGCAATGGACGCAAACGGAAAATTAATACTAGTCGGCGAGGCGGCAACAGAAACGTAATCGTGGCAGGTTATATCGAGTCCCAGCTGTTCACCTCCATCGTCATAATCCATACCCTGACTTTCCTCGTTGTACAGTTACTCCAGGGTGAAAGGTGAACCCTCTCCCTTCCCTTTAAGATTGAACACAAAGGAGGATCTGCGGCTATACTTGTCTGACGGCAATTACAACATCGAGGCACTGTGCTTCGTTCTTCCTCGGCTTCGGGAACCAATTCTTGAAAATAATGATTCATAAGCAAGAAGGGTTGGTCTCTATACGACCGCGTGTTTTGTTTAGAAAATAGCAATTGTATAATTTCATTAATATTTTTCTCTTTCTCCAGTCGTAATTTCAAAAAGACCTTTACGTAACTCGGCTTATTAGTAAACCTTTTTAATACAAACAATTTATACATATTTTTGTAAATGTCTGGAATGAATTTCTTGAAAAAAGAACTCGGATGTTCTCTATTTGTGATATTTAGATAAAGAACAATGTGATAAGCATTTAAAAATCTCGAGTAAAAAGGGCTATCAACTTTAATTGTTGATGTTTCTATCTTAAAAATTTTGGAAACTCATTGAACCGATAAATTTTGTTTTTTCCCACGAAGTTCTGAATTTTATCGTCGTTAACGAGGAAAATTTATTACAATTGCAGGGACAGAGGTATCAGGAAACCTCGTTTGAAGTACGCTGCTTTGAATCGGGCAACTGTCCTTATCCTCCTTCCCACAAAAAGACGAATACTCGCACACATACGCGTGTTTCGTGACCAGGCGAAATAAGGCCAAGGAAAATGGGATCCAAGTACGCTGAAGTCATGCAAGAAGCTCGAAACAAAGGAAAACATATCGGACGTCTTGCCGGAATCGAGTCTAATCTCAATTATCATTCCCTGTACGAATCCTTCTTTATTATTTTGTCGTGCCCTCGGCGCGAGCCATCGCGATGAAAGTGACATCATATTCTCTTCACGAACCAGTTCTCATTGACTTTAATACCGGTTCCCTTCGGCGATGGCTCTGCGACGGACCCAGCACACTCGTCGGGCGAGGTTGTAACCTTAGGATGGGTTCACAGTCACGTAGTTCACTCTGTTTAGATTTGTTTAGGCCAGATATCATAAGTGTTATAAGCAGAGTCGGATACGTTTTATTCGCAAATAAAATAAGCCCTTTGGCAAAAGAACGAGAAACAATCGTAGCAATGATAAGATTGAAAAGGTCAAACGGGCCGCAAAATTTTGTGGATCGGGTGTTCGGTGTGCCCGAGTTACAAGGGATTAAGCAAAGCGAGGCATAAAGAAACTACGAGTTGGTCCGTACGAGAAGGATGCAAAATAATTATTGCGAAATGATACCCGGTGCTTCAACCTGCTTCGGGTTACACAACACCAGATGCACCCACTGATGCATCGCATCGGTTATTACTGGTACAGACCAGCGTGCGAGGTACGAAGTTACATCGTCGAGCGACTCAATAAATTCATCACGGATTCGCGGCGGTTCAACCGCATGGAACGCCGTGACAGTTCGTTAACGTGAGAAACGATCCCATTCAACCGTGGAACAGAGTTTGAAATTCCTCGTCTGTGTCGTTTCGTTTCTTCCGGATCACTGCTTCCCGTTTTTATTTCTTAGCCGTATTTGCATTGCAGAGCAATTCATTTTAATTTCATGGCTCCTGTACTGTAACTACAGATTTATCGAATCGAAGGTTTGTTTCCTCATTGATCGGTTAAACGCGTAAGGCTACAGTTACAGTGGATACGTTTTGGTTCGAACTAGAGTTCTGACGAAATTTAGCCAATCGAACCAACCTTTTCAATCAACGATAAACAACGGAAACCTCTTGTTACTGTACTGTAGGCTACTTATACTTGACACACACAAATACATTTCATGAAATAGAACTCGGTGGTTGTTTATGTAAACTGAATTAGAACGAGGTGATTGTCGGGTGTAGAGATTCGCGTGTGTTCTGACGAAGGAAACCACTCGTAGAAGAATCTACAGGATTGATTGTTCTGATGTGTTCGTCAGAACTTCAGTTCGGACGAGGTCGCAGCCACTTTAACTGTAGCTTAAGGTGGGCGCATACTGTGGCGCGGCTTCTTTTCTTGCAAACAAACCGGGATCGCCAGATTTTAAGTTTGAACGAGACTTTGTTTCCAAGAAAAGGGGGTCAAGACTTGATGGAATTAAGGGTGGTAACAAAATTTTAGGTATTACATATTTCTCTTTCTCGATATACATAATTATAATATGACATAGAAAGAATATGAATTAATTTCCTTTATGATTTTATAAAGGCATATATAAACAAACTTTAAACAAGATAACAACTATAGTTAGTAAAATAATAAAACAAAGTGAATGGATCTTCTTGGGCGTTAATTCGAGGTCTGAAAAGAAGGAAGAAAAAGCCACCATAGTGGTGAAGGAAGTCGTTTGCGGTCGAATGAATCGAACCTTGGAAAGAGAGGCCGTCTCCTCGGGCAGACGATGCTGAAAACAACTCGTAAAAGCCTGCGGCACGTCGATGAGAAGTCTCCTTTGTGGGATTACCGTTCGACCGCCAACCAAGCGACCAGATCTCGCTTCAGGGAATTCGCCATAACGATCTTGACTCTCGTTTCGTTCGAGATGGATTCACGAAATATCAGCTGCGTGTGTAGTAATGTCCTTCGCGTAGTTACAAATTTTTGTTCTTTAGGTTGTTGCATAGTTGGCTTGATGGTTTGAACGACAATCTATCGGTTGTAATCTAATAAGAACGGGCGCGAACCGAGCCAACAGACTGGCAAGATGATTTCAGAAACGGGTTCCAAACGAGCGTCGAGCAAGAAGATCGTTCGCTCACGGAAAGACGGTGGAAGGTCCAAGAAAAGAAAAAAAGAACAAGCAGGATGATTCGCAGTCCTGATGATACTCGGCTGTCCTTGAATCAGCTTGTAAGCTAAATTGACTACACGGATCTTCGTGAAGTTTTCAGGGTACCAACTCCGCCCTTCAAATTGATTTTTCGTTGGAAAAAGAGTTTCTTGCAGAAAAACTGCATATTAATTTTTGTATACATACTGTTAAAATAATTGCTGCGCTGGAACTCTTCAGATCATATTAATCCGAATGGGAAATAGATTGTAATATTTCAATTAATCTGATCTCCATTAAAAATAAATGATTTATTGCAAATATAGAACAAGTAATAACATCAAATGTATGTATTAAAGAATTTTATATTTATATTTTATATACATATGTAGAATGGATATGATTGTAGAATATTACGAATTAATTAAAACTTTTAGTGAAAAATGGAAATTAAAGAAGAATACAAAGATACAGTCATTTTGTCAGTTGACGAACTGTAACTTCTCCTCCTTCTCAACTGTTTTTTTCATTCATTTTCGGTTAAAAAATTAAATTTTATAGTATTACAATTTCACGTTCAATCGAAACTTTATTATAGTTATTTTTTATATTCTTGTTGTATAACAACGATTCTCCTTTATTCAGAATCCGGTTAGATCGCTTAATTAGTTGGTAAATAGGTAGATATTTTAAGCACATCATCATTGTGCCTCATCATCGACTGGAATCTCCCGGCAGAATATTGCAAATACATACTTTTATTCGCAGCATTGTTCTTTCATCGTCAAATCGAGGACGCTTGCATTAAATCCACGACTATAGAAAAGATCCACATATCGTGAATGGAGAGTTTCTCTTTGCGGCTTTATCATGAGTCCCATGTTTCACGAATAATCGAGGAGGACACGTTACTTTTACTATTAGTGCAATTGTTATAGTCTCCTTTCCGTTTGAACTCAGTTAAAGAATTACACACGTATGTCTATATTTATGTAAACAATCAGAAAACAATTGATTCAATATTTACTGTAATTGTAAAACTTGTAACCAATTCTAATTTAGACGTACTTTAAAAATAGTTATTACGAAAATTGTACAAAAAAGTAGAAGTCTTCTATTTACACAAAAATGTGTGGATTCAAAGTTTCAGTGAGTGCATTCCAGTTTATAGTTATTTTAAAGTAAAAGTTAGCAGGTGAAATTTGCTGTTATATCAGAACCAATTAAAAATTTTCAATATTGAGAATTCTCATTTATTTACCAAATATTGCATTAAACGGGGAATATATAAATATATAAACCATTTGTTCGAATAACGATTCTCATAAGCCATCTAGTCTTTTAAAGCCATAAGACAATTTGTTTTAATAGTTACATACATATAATTGTTTTCAGTCTGATATGCATCGAACTTGCAACACGATTCGCTAGAGTTTACCAAGTATTTGTTAAAGTTTCATGATATTTCGGTCAGATATTAATATGAATAAAAGGAACATTTGTAATGGAAAGTTTGCAAACTATATACTGAGTCTCCCACACGTGTGTTTTCTGGTTATCTTTGCAAGAATCGTTTCGTAATATGTCGTTACATCAGATAAAATTTTATGTGTTGATGCCTACGGCTGAAAAGAACGCAATTTTTCAACCTTTTCCGACGAAACTTGAGTAACATCGCGATGGGAAGGAAATTATCGCGAAACACTTCCGAAAAATGTGACATCGCTCTATATAACTAAAATGCAATCTATAACTTTCGGTTCTTCAAGATTACTCAATTATTAACACATACTAGAATTATACTTCTATTAAACCATTTAGAATAAGAATTAAAACTTTTTAAAGCATATAAGAGATTGTGACCTCCTTTTGATTAAAAACTTCATCCATTGAAAAGATAATATAAAAGATCCTATTACTGTCGTCCGTACGATCAACTGTGTTTTTATTGCATTGTTTTAATTATTTCTTTATTAATAACACGAGTTTTATTATCTGTGTATTTATTATTATACACATACAGGGTGTTCGGTCATCCCTGGGAAAAATTTTAATGGGAGATTCTAAAAGCCAAAATAAGACGAAAATCAAGAATATCAATTCCTTGATTGAGGCTTCGTTAAAAAGTTATTAAAAAATTGAATTAAAAAATTTCAAATCGTTCTGGAAAAATTGTTTTCAGATGCGGGGGTCAATTACAATCATTTTTGTTGAATAGACATATCCCCGAAATCCTGCGTATTTTCGAGAAAAAAATTCAGTACGAGCAGAACTTTAAACGTTAATAACTTTTTAACAAAGCCTCCATCAACAAATTGGTATTCTTGATTTTCGTCTTATTTTGGCCTCTAGAATCTCCCATTACAGTTTTTCCCAGGGGTGGCCGAACACTCTGTATATTATTTACATTCTTAAAGTCCGATTTAATTCTATTCTTAATATGTATCAATTGTGATTTTAGAGTAATAATATGACCTACAAACAATCAGTATACAACAATTATTTCACAATGTCTCATACTAAGTATGCACAGTAGGAAATATGTGTATCTTAAAATTTCCTTTTCAAGTTATATCTCATTATTAGTATTTATTATTTGCTTAATTTTTTTCAGGAACCAAATATAATTACAAATGTAATTTGAACTACAGGGGTTGGAACCGAGACTTTGGATGGATACTTCTTGTGTTAAATTTGGACAGTAAGTTTCTACATATGATGTAAACGTGAGTGCAGAAGTCCAGCAGAAGTTTACTGAATCAGACATTGATAAAAAGAAGTTTTGCTGCATTTACAGGCATAGTTAGTCTTTATTATGTTTCACATTCCCTGCCGTGGGCGACAACTTTCTCGACGAAACTTTGTTATAATAACCGTCCATATCGTTCGCCACGATTATCTAACAAAGAAATATGAAAGCACCGCTGGCCGAAAAATGATTAACGCCTGTGCAACCATCGATCGCAATTAGGGCCGACAGACAGCTAACTTAACACGGCGTATTGCACGCGGTAATCGATAAGCGTTGAACCGCTATGACGAACTGGTTTCAAGTTGGCCACCTTCCGGGTTTTGCAATTTTGAAAAGTTTCAGTCTGACGGACAAGTTGCAAAATGATTAAAAAGTCTCGTATCGCAAACTATCTAATAAAGGGACTACTATAACCCATCTTGCAATATCATGAAGGGATCCTAAAATATGTAACGTTTAAACTGTCTAGCTCATAGTAGTATCGTCACAAAAAAGCGATTCTCCATGAGCCTTGGTATGATCAGCTTCCGACGAATTTTTTGTTTCAAAAGTCGACTGCTCCGGGTTCCGACGAAACAAAATGGCTAGACGCTGAAAACGAGTCCGTGTCAAAAAAGTCCGGGAAGCACGGCTTAATCAAATACGTCTAGACACCTACGACCAAACGATTCAACTTTGAACGACGAGCACAGGAGAAGCAAGGAAAAGAGAGGGCCCCGGCTTTTCTCTTATGTAACGTAGCTTGAAGTTTCTGCTCGGTGTAGCGTGTACATAAACCGCCTCGCGACTTCCAAGCAACACGATGAAGCCATTGTCTCACGTGTTCGGCCGAGTTATTCTCTTCGCTATCCCGCGAACAAGCAAAGTTTTCAATGAGTGGAGCCAGTTTCCAAGTTTCATCGTGTCCAAATATTGTCCTGAGATTTAATTGGTATTGAAAATTGAGTGGAGGTATAGTAAAGTGGAATAATTCTGACTATCTAAACAAGAAATGCTATAAAATTTGAATAAGTTTAACATTTATAAGTTTTTTTATATTAAATCATAGTTAAACGTGTCTAGTTCTTATTAGTGTGACCGAGAGGGTATTTTACGTTATAACAAAATTAGATAATATTTTTGGAGGTAAAAAAAGATGTCAAATTGTATTTATATAGATAATATCTGGCATATGGCCAATACTCATTTCGATGGACTCATTCAGAAATATTTCATTTACTGTAATTTTGTAATACACGTAATTTGATGTTATTTTAATTATTATATTATAATACAAAATAATATCAATTCAACATATGTATTATAATCGATCGATATCTTTTAAAATGTAACCCCTATATGGAAGGGTAGTAATTTGGTTCTACTCGGCACCGTTAGGTGGTGTGTTCAGTGACTTCTTTCTCGCAGATAATATTGCTTCTGTACAGTATAAGAGGATTGTCGAAATTTCAAATGGCATCGCTTCTCGGCCTTATGGCTAAGATCAAAGTGTAGTACCTGTTCTTATCAGCTTAATATCTGATACACTTCCCATCGGGGAGTCAGAATATTAATCTGATTTTTGGAAATTGACGGAGCAGTCGGAGCCTGCTCCACCTCTGTCGCGAGTCACTCTGGCATTGCATTGCCGCCAGGAATGGCTCAATTATTATATTATAAAAATAATCTTATAATTAGGTTTTAAGAATTTACTTAATTATAATAATACAAATATATTCTATGTTCGACGAGAATAGGGGCACTTCTGTTTTTATTCGTCGACTGTGAATTACAATTTTCTTCATCGCTTGGGTTGGCATTTGTTTATATTTTTCATGCCAATTCTCGTTGAGCTGGGTATAGAATAGGTTAATGTAAAAAAAAAGAATGTTTTTTTATTTTTAAGTTATAGTGGCACTGTGCCGATAGCACACAGTCTTACTGGTTTAATAATGGTTCTCAAGGACCGTAGTCTGACTTTTATCTAGAAAGGGGCAATAGTGTTAGACTAATTATTTATTGTTTAATATAATGTACAATATTTGAATAATAATTGATATATGGTACCGAATGCTTGTAATACTCATTCTATTATATATTTTTGCCATTTAGTTCCAAAGAAAATTAAATTTAAAATTTATTTATTTATGAAATAAATGAGGCAGACTTTGTCCCATCCTGGCTACGCTCTTGGAAGTTCCAACTGTATGCAATCTCTTCTCCGATGACACTGTCCAACTCGAATAGAGTGATTTGAGCTCCTCTGCAATTTTATTTACCGTTAACTCTTGGAATTGCTTATCCGTTTAACACGTAGCGCAAAGGAACGTGCATAAACGAACAAACTGGCCTGATATACATATTGCAGTATAATGTATAAAGTTTTTGAACGTTTTGCATTTTTTTAATTATATTGTACCACAATTCCCGCTTTCAAGTGACTAAATCGAGACCACCAGTTTACTTGTCTGTAATCTATATCGAGGTTAATTATAGCTGTACCTCGAGTTTGCACCGTAACGTATATTTAGTTTTACATCTATAGTTACTTTTCTTTTTTTACACATTTTTTTTGTGTATAATCATTTAACAAGCCGATGGCGACAGCTTGGTAGTCAATATCACATGTCATTCATTATAATTTTGTGCATGTCACAGCTACCTATTATATAGAATGGTCTAATAACTTTGACCACTTCTATTTTCTGTTATATCAGAAAAATATAACGATAAGTCATTGGGGAATTCAATGTTAGTCTGGAATTCTTCTGTATTTCTTTTACAGTCGCTATTTCTACCTGAGGTACCCACGATCCAAGTATCAATAATATTGGGGTTTAATCTTTCCTTGGGACATAAGTACGAAGCCTCGAAACCTTGGACCTTCTCCCCTCTAACCCATCTAATTCGCGACGTCGCATCGCGTCGCTGTTAATGGTACGGGCTCGTCATTCGTTATGTGAAAATTGACGCGGTAAGACGTGTTGACAACTAAACGCTTCTTCGTTATTATTACTTTCGGTGAGTCTCTAATGGTTTCTTCTTGTATTTTTACTACAAATTAAATCGGAATCGTGAAAACAATTGAGTTGATATTTTATGATATTTTTCTGGTATCGACCGGTACGGCGTCAATTATACTTATATCTTTCTAAACGAAATTACACTTTTCATACAACATATTTCGAGTTCCATTGTTGTTTAATTGTGATATAGGTACGTTCACTGCGATGTATTTGATTTGAATTTATGTTTTATTTCTATTACAGTTTCTGATTGCAACACGACTGTAATCCTAAATTATGTGTATGTATTTCTTACTGTGTCGATTATCCGGAATGTTCGACTAATATTTATTCTTTTATTTTTTAGTATTGAGACACACTCCTTTAAAGTGGAAAAATGTTTAAAAGATCGTGCATCAAATTGTAAGAGGATTCTTGTGAGGATGACTTTGTGATGGTTTTAATGAGTCATTGGATATTTGATGGTCAACAATGGTGGAATTATGGTCATAGATGATCAATAATGAGGTTGACATCAGGGTCAGCAATCTAGTGAAGACCAAGGAAATGCCAAGAGGTAGGACCAATGAAATACAGTCACTATTGTAGAAGTTATGGTCGTTTGAAAATTGGACTATTTTTATGGGGGTTTCCTCATTTTACGGGGTTAAGGAAAAATTTCTCTAACATTCGTAGCATTTCCAAATATTTTCCACCAAAATACGCGTTATTTGCATTTTGAAACATTAAAATTCTTCAATCTGTTCAGGAGTTATGATACTTTAACCGTACGCAAGTGGAATATTTTTGGTCAGACATTGAATTTTCGGTAAAGAATTTTTTCTCGAAAGTACGTAGGATTTTGGGTGTATGTATATCGACCAAAAATGCTTGTAATTGACCCTTGCAGACAAAAATAATTTTTCCAGAACGATTTGAAATTATTTAATTTTGTCGAAAAATTTAGGCATCTACCCCCTGTTGATTTTTCTTAAAAATACACTTTTGATTTTTAATAAATTTGTTTGAGGTTGTACGGATGCGTTGTCTAATACTTTTTTGTAGGTATCCTTGAGTGTAATATTTTCTGTCATTTTTTACAGAGTCTTGACATCTCATTATCGGATTCATGGATTCAGAGAACTTCTCCGATGACTTTGTTGATGATTTCCACTAGATAACATGGTCGTACGGGTACTACTCTTGCATTCTACGGTTGGTGAGTTGCATATTATTTTTGTTCCTCCTGTGAGCTTTTACGAGGCAAATTCTTTTGAAAATTCCTTTGTTTCTTGTTTCTTCGACACAGTTATCTAAGAACAATCGTTGGTCATAAAAAAGCTATATTAATGGAAAGTGGCTGGTAATCTGTTAGCAATTTCCTCGCGGTGAGATCTTGATAATTAATATTATTTAATGCGTAATTAATAATTAGAAAAGCACTGACTCCGTTTCTTTTTTGGGAGAACCGGAAGTCCGTAATTTAGTCGACCCACTTAAGTAAAGAATATCGTTATAATGCACGGAATTACTGGAGTTTGTGATCTCCTATAGTTGGTCTCTGGATGTCAGGAACGACACGAGGACAGGGCAACGGGAATCTGGGCGAGCAAAGACCGCTTTACACGCTGCAGGTTGCATAACGGTTTCGCACAGCATCCAGCGTACAGTATCTGATGCTTACAAAGAAAGAAAAGCAACATGGCTATATTGTTGTCCGACTCTTTTCAAACACTGAATCGGTAGGTTGCTCGAAACAAAGGAAAGTGGGGTGAAAAATAATCATAGAGCGTATACTCCACACCGTATCATACATCTTTTGTTTCAAACATTTTTCCACATAGCAAACAGTTTTTAAGTATTTGAGGTCGTAGATCTTGCTCGGACCACTCGATATATTTTAATTATGATCTCATGCATATACAGGAAAGTAATTACGTTAACGGGTTTGTTGCGTGTCAGTATACCTAAAGATGTTAATGAATACAGATCGATGAATTACGCTTTTAGTCAGGGCACAGTTTCGTAATCGGTGGCAGAAAATTTGTAACGGTGACATGGATAAGGAATATTTGACTCGCCTAAGTGAACGTTCATTTCACTGACCCGTCTAATCACGAGGTCCATGTCGAATTTGTCGAGACGGAGCACCTTTCCTTCAGGTTCGATTACAGCATCGAATTCAGAAAGCGAACCAGAACGAGAGCGTATCGGCCCGCCGGTTTGTTTTTGCAATTACAAAACCGGAAGTACCGGATCGGTAGATGCGTTACAGCTGAAACGTGGATTTAGTGTCGCCACTTTACGCTTTGAGTGCCGCGTCTCCAAAAAACGAAAGACTGTATCATTTATTCAAATGGCGATGTCTTAGATAATTTTCCGGTGTGTACGTCGAATAGAATAATTATAACTCGTTTTTAACCCTTGACTGGTATTGTGGAATACTTTAATATCTCAACGATTCAAATTTATTTCATTTCCAATTAATATTGTGCTCTGTTATTCTGTGTAACTGACAAATAAAATAAAGACAATTGTGCAAGGAAGTTGGCTGCTTTTTATTTTCTTATAGTATATTTTGGGATAGAAAAATGCTCTACGATGTTAGTTATTGTAAATATACGATTCCAGTTAAGGGTTGAAACATAATGAATGTATAATAAAACATCGATTATCTAAACTAACACGTAGACTTTGTTTGAATAATCGATCTTTAAAACCAAAATTGCAATTAAAATAACAAGAAATAAAATAATTTTGAAAGATACATGTTTACTGTATAAAAAAGCACATAGCAAACGTAATATAAAAAGTAAATTTTTAAATTTAGTTAAGTTTCGCATTTCTTGTAGTATTTGAAAAGGATCTATTTCTTTTTTAATTCTTATTTGTTTTGATGCAATGTACATTTTTTCATTATCTAACTAGAGAGAGAACGACTTTGACACAAACCTTTAAACACAAGTTTGTAATGCTTGTTTATTCGTCTTATTTTACCACGTATAATGATTGTACATCAGGAATTAAACAATTTAGAAGCGTTCAGACTGATTTCTTGGTGTTTTTTAAAGAAACTCGTACGTAAGACGAAGTTTCCTTTTTTTGTAGAAAAAGGTTATTCCTGACAAGAAACGCGGTTGAATGCAAATCGTTGTTTCATATTGTGCAAGTTTTCTGAGCGATTCGATTGGTCACGAAAGACCCACGTTTTACCGAGTGCTTGGGCTTCCATTTTTTCGATACCTGTTTTTACACCCACGCGATCGAAACGATCGACATACTCCGTACAAAACACACTATCAACCTTGGCAAACAAGAGGTACGGTTCAGTGATTTATGACTCTCTTAGGAACCGACTTTTTTAAGACCATCGGTTCCCCATGAAGTTTTCTGTAAGTAAAGGTCGTGGAGTATTACAACCCTTTTACGCTCGCTCTGCCTATAGTCTGCAAGCTGAGGTATTTGTTAAAGAATTCATGCTATATCGTTATATCATTAGTTATCTAGAAAACCCCCACTAATATGGTAGAACCTCGATTATCCAACTTAATAGGAACGACGTGGGTTGATCGTATAATCGTAGGTGTCGGAAAATCGGATGATTTTTTTCACCTTAGGGCAACAGGTGAATTATAAATGTATCGTAATCAAAGGTTGTACGTAATATGGAAACCTTATTTTCTTCAAACATGTGTTTCTCTCGTCAATTCGTATATACCTCGTGTCCATTTTAATATTATTTCTTATGGGTCAAGAGACACACTGCTTATTTCTGATTTCTTTTTTCCTGCCTGTTCCATTGTCTACAGTTTCCTTTCTTTCGTCTCTTTGACGCATTTAAGTCTGTACCTTCTATTTCCTTTCTGTGCCCCTCCAATTGTCCCTATCAGTTTTGCTTCTTCCTCGACTCTCACAAGGAACCATCGCGAACGGTCCGGCTTCGATTTTGATGAAACTTTGTACACTTATAAAGCAGCCAAAAATAATCGACACGTATTTTTTTTTAGCTGCGGTAACTCGAGTTTAAGGGGTGAAACCACCCCTTGAAGTTTTGGCTCGAAACGGCTATCTCGAAAACGGAAAGACATACAAAAAAATTGTTAATGGGCGAGGTTGATGGTTTCTTATGTACAATAACATGGTGTTAAAAAATTTAAAAAAATACTATTTGTTTATAACAAAAAAAAATTTATTAACTTAATTTTTCATTTTATTGAAATTTTCATAATGACAAAAAATGACGAGCATTTTATTCCAAATCCATTGGTATGTAATATTTTAAAATTGCCTCTTACAGTTTTGCAGATTTTGATGATTTACATCTTGCGCGCACATCCATTATGGTAGTAGCCGTTCTAACTTTGATTTTAATGAAGCCTTGTAGGCTTGCACTAAATTATACAGTAACAAGTTTCTTAACAGCAATGAAAAGATTTTTTTTTATGCCCACCTATGACATTGTGGCAAAGGGGGAGCGATTTATAAATTATAAATACATACAGTGTGTATACCAGGAGATAAAGATACACTTATTATTCTCATGATGTACTTGCTTTAAAATACAAATTGAATAAATAAATATTGTCATTTCTGCGGCTCGCCTATCATGCAGTTTACGCACGTTATCTAAATCTTCACTGTTGTGAAAGCATTCTATGTAATTTGTATAATAAAAATACGTGTCAAATGAGATTAGTATGTGCATCTGTATCTCTGTTGTTATTAACATTCTTTAAAATCGAGACGGTTTTTGTAATAAACATGATAAAATGGGTATATTGAAATGGAGTTTGTATTATACCTTTTGATAACGTGACATATCGTAAAGTTAATTAAATTGATTGAACTTGTCATGTGAAAATAATATTTGTTGGTAGATAAGTGGGAGAACTTGGATATATATATATATTGCAATTAGCTCTTTATAAGCGTGTAGAACATTGTTGGTTATCCATACAACCGAGGTGCCGATTCTGGGCATTTAAACGTTGCACTTATCCAGCCAATCTTTTGTTGCATATATCCAGCTTTTACTGTATTCAGAAAGATGGTAAATATTAATCCTATTAATGTAATAACTTTACTGTATGCTGCGTTTGTTGAGTGGAACCAGGGACCCACGCCAATTAATAGCGCAGAAGAAAATTTAAGGGATGTATTATTCGATTTAATTGTAAGAAGTGTCGAAGACACGGCATTCCTGGTTGAACATGAAACGTGTGTTGAAATGGACGGGACGCCTATCGACCAAGAAAATCAGGATGTTGATTTGAACTGGTTGTGGGTAGATGAAGAGGAGGAAAATAGGACACCGAATATTCCAAACATATACGAACAAGACGTTGTATGTCATTCGAATAAGGAATACATCCCATTCGAATATAAAAGGAGAGCTGTGGCGTACTGGAACAGCGGGAAGTCGAAGCGATTAAAATTAGACACCGTACGTTCCAAATTCCGTCACGTGAAATCCGAAAGAATGCTTCGTAAATGGGCTTTACAAGTTGAACAGGGTGGCACAAAAAAGGAAAAGATAAAACGTATTGCAGAGTATACATTTAATAAATTTATGGAAGCTCGGCAGTTAAGAGTAATTGTGCATGAAGTAGATCTACGGCAATGGGCTTTACAAGCGAGGGACATAGAAAATTTACAAACATTTAAAGCCGGATATACTTGGCTATATACTTTTAAAAAGATGTTTAGATCAGTGTCCAGAAAAATTACCAGATTTGTAACCACAAATATGGTAAATCGAGAAGACGATATTCATTTGCAATGCAGCGCATTCGTGAATGAAGTAAAATCATATATAGTCCGAAATGAACCACACAATGTTTACAATTCCGATCAAAGTGGTTTTAATTTGGAATTACATTCAGGGCGCACTTTGGCTGAAGAAGGTATAAAAATCGTAGAAGGAGGTGTTCAATCAGTGTCATCCACCACTCATAGTTACACCATCCAGCCAACCATTTCAGCTGATGGACAATTACTGTCACCATTATTTATTGTACTGAAAGAGATTACAGTACATTTCGGGCCGATTGTGGAACAACATTTATTTCGCCCTGACAATGTATATCTTGTACCTTCAAAGTCAGGCAAATTAACTACGCACCATTTCAAGACCTGGTTAAGAGAGATTTACTTCGCAAATACTGGGGCCGCAACAGTTCTAATTCTTGATTCCTGGAGTGGTCACTGTAAGAAGACGGTGAACGAAGTTACTCCCGAAGGTAAAAATGTAAAACTTTTTATAATACCAAAAGGTGGAACAAAGTATGTTCAACCACTGGATGTTTACGGTTTCCGCACTTGGAAAAATTTCGTCCGCCGATTTTCCGATATAGTTCTCGTTTTAAATCACGACATTAATCTCCACGCTAGGAATAATATAATTAAACTTCAATCTCTGGTCCACAATCAATTTTCATCGCCAAGGTTCCAAAATTTTATTAAATACTCCTGGTATAAATCCGGATATATAGATGAAAAGCCAAATGCATTCCAGAATCCTGTTGAGTCCTGCTATTCTGTTGAAAATGAGCCAACATGTCATATTTGCGGTGACGTGGCAATAATTAAATGCGCATGGTGTAAGAAATCTTTATGTTTCAAACATTTTTTCGACGAGTACCACTATTGTCGGAACTATATAGAATAATTGTTATACACACTGCATATATTTATAATTTATAAATCGCTCCACCTTTGCCACGATGTCATAGGTGGGCAATAAAAATAATTAATCCTTTCGTTGCTGTTAAGAAACTTGTTACTGTTATTATTACTCGCTACTTATTACTGTATAATTTAGTGCAAGCCTACAGTGCTTCATTAAAATCAAAGTTAGAACGGCTACTACCATAATGAATGTGCGCGCAAGATGTAAATCATAAAAATCTGCAAAACTGTACGAGGCAATTTTAAAATATTACATACCAATGGATTTGGAATAAAATGCTCGTCATTTTTTGTCATTATGAAAATTTCAATAAAATGAAAAATTAAGTTAATAAATTTTTTTTTGTTATAAACAAATAGTATTTTTTTAAATTTTTTAACACCATGTTATTGTACATAAGAAACCATCAACCTCGCCCATTAACAATTTTTTTGTATGCCTTTCCGTTTTCGAGATAGCCGTTTCGAGCCAAAACTTCAAGGGGTGGTTTCACCCCTTAAACTCGAGTTACCGCAGCTAAAAAAAAATACGTGTCGATTATTTTTGGCTGCTTTATAAGTGTACAAAGTTTCATCAAAATCGAAGCCGGACCGTTCGCGATGGTTCCTTGTCAGTCTATTTATATCTGTCTCTCCTGCGCCTCTCTCTTCAACCTGGGCTCCCTTTTAGTCCTTTCCTTTGTTCAATTCTCTTTCCTTTTGGACGAAAGAGAGAAAAACAGGACAGAAGACTGAGAGACAAGTTATGATCAGATTTAAAACTTCCGGATGAAGCTTGGTCACTTAACACCACCGAGGAGAGCGTTATTGTTAGCGATTCTGAAAGTATCGATGACTTATCGAGGATACTCATTTTAGAGAATATTGCACGAGGATAATCGACGAGAAATTAATAATGTGTTCATTAGTTTTACAAGGCAAACAGTTAACGTTTTTGACCCTTAACGTTTGGATCGCATAAGTTATATTACAATACAAAATCTTCTACATATAAAATGAAAGGCCTGACTCACTGACTCATCAACGCCCAGGTTAAGCCCTTGGACATAAAAAACTGAAGTTTTGCATAGAGGTTTCCTTTATGATGTATACAAGGAATAAGAAAAGATATTCCGAAATTCAACCCCTAAGGGGGTGGAAAGGGGTTGCAACGTTTGCATGAGGAATACTTTATTTGTCGTCGGATTTGCTTCAAACTTGGTCTTAATGCTCTTTGATATAATTAATCAAACACCTATTTCGGCATTTTAAAAAATTCAACCTCTGAAAGGGTGAAAAGGGGTTGCAACGTTTATATGGGACATATTTTCTTTGTGGCTCATCAAATTAAAACTCTATAGAGGTGAATAGGGGCTTAAAAGGTTTTATGGAGAAACAATATCAATTTCCGAGGGAACTAAACGGTTTCCTGTGCGAGCGAAGCCGCGGGCAAAAGCTAGTCAATTATATTGACGAAACACGAAAATTAAACCTGTTTCTCTGAATATCTCAAGATTTTGGACTTGTATTGTTCTTCAATTCACCGATTCGATAGAAATTTTTATTTAACGAGGAACGGATAAACAGTCGTTTATCTTTTATTCGTTATTTTAAATGTTTGTTTAGGTAAGGTTTTTGCCTTTGTGCGATTTCTACTCACAATTTGAATTAAAATGGAGAATATACTGCACGCGTGCATATTAGGTTGCAATCTACGAATGCATTTATCGTCCTTTGAGATACCGAAGAGTCACGTGGGCAGTAGTTAAGGTGAAGTCACACGATGGAGGGGAGTTCCGTGGACCAAGGTGATCTGCTGCGGAAGCGAGAGGCTCTCTGAAAGGAAAAGATCAGCCAATAGCTCCCTAAAATACAATTTTTCTGTAAGATACTTTTTTAACTCCTTCTTCAAATGTATGACCGTTCTTCGAATTTTTTTATCCATTTCACTCTACATTTTCGATAGGGTGATTTTAGTTTTACTAAGGCCACGATCCAAAGAGCAAAGTACGATTTGTTTACAAAATTTTTGTTATAGTTTTGTTGTAACTTTTACAATCGTTTCAACAATTTATGAATCTGATCCCTATAGAAGATGTTTACGTTAAAACGTAACAAAAATTCGAAAATTTAAAAGAAGAGTTTAAAAAATGTTTTATCGAAAAATGACAGCATATCGAAGTTGATCGAAGCCGATTGGAATCGAGTTTTCCGAATTGAGCAACAATAATACTAGAAACTAAAACCGACGAGCAGAAACGATGATTAAGTTCGGGCCAGGAACATGTTTCTGCCATACAAGGTGCTTCGAGAACCGTTGAAGCTGTTGATACTGGAAGTTACTCTCCATTATATAGGGTGTCCCGATTAGAAATGAGCCATCTTAATTCTCTATTTAAAGGTCTAGGGGCCGATAGAGTCTAATAAATATATAAATTAAATCTGTGAAGTGTTTTCAAAAACGTATTACAAATATATATTTGAATATAAAAATAAATAATTGTAATGAACAAATTAGGATGTAAATTGAAGTAAGCGAAGGGAAAGATTTTTAAAGCAATCATAGCAAGCTCTAAAGGTTTCACCAGCTTTCACGTTCGTCTAAGAGATAGCAATTGAGTTTGTAATCTCAAAAATCATCTATAAACATTCGCTACTAGTTCATTTTGACGATTTGTCTTCTGTAGAAATGTCAATTTGTTCTATTGATAACGTTTCTTAAAGATGTAATATTTATTTCATGTTGTTAAATTGTGAAACATGTTATATGCATGTAGATGAATAAATGTAGGGTAGTTATAGTAACATATAGTTAATCAGTTATAGTTATACTTAGAATATTAGTTTCTAAAACATAGACTCATTCTAAGGAAGAACTTAGCCAAGTGAACGATCAATATTAATTTGTTTCTAGTATACTGTATTTTAAAATCAAGGAACACTGAAAAAGAACCGTGGAAGGCTTTATGGGATATCGTTGATGATGTTCGAATGATCAGAGTGTTGTAGTTTTAAACGCGGCAGTAAAATTCTTCGTTCTAACGCTTTTTACATAGGGGCATTGAACACGTCATCGTTCCCAGATGTTTTAGAAAACATTTTTTGTTGGTGGAGCACATCACGCTCGTTCATGGCTCCCGAATATTCACCCTCACGAGCTGCAAATTACTGCGCGTGATGACATTATCTGCACCCTCTGGTGCCCCTACCCCTTGAAACAGACCCTGCTGACTCATCACCGATGACTTCCTATCAATTTCCGCCTTATTTCGTTCAACCCTGGGGAGTCATCGAATCGAGAGTCAAAGTCGTTCCATCGAACGTATTTACAATTCCTGCAATTATTGCATATCAAACATATCTACCTAAGTTTTGTCCTGTGATTATGAAAATGGTCAACAAGAAACACTAGGCAGTTGTTCCATTCTAATTTCTTTCGATTTCGTATACAGGGCGGGTCACTGCATATTGCCATATAAAATGTCATTATTCCTATGCGTAGCGAAAAATGTTTTAGATAAAGTTGCATAGTATCGAGAGGGGCACATTCTGATGATACTAGTTTTTTTTTGTCGATGGACGCGTAGTGGACATACGAAGGTTATCAACAATTTTTTGAACGGAATCCTATATTTTTTATTGCATCAACTGATGCTCCTAATAATTGTTTATACGCTATATGTATATGTATAATGAAGTCCTAGTTTCTCGAGAACAATAAAGGAAAGCGAATCTATCAAAATCACCAATGAAGTTGCTCTCAAGCGTAACGGAAGACTGGCACAAGATACCTCGGAAACAAGCAATTAGAACGTTATACCTTGGCTTAGTGTTACATAGACGTTTCAGAAGCGACATAAATCGGATTACAGAGTATCAAGTTAACGTAGCTTTCACGGCGATAGATGGATGGAGATATTGACCCAGAACGGGTTCACGATGCATACACGTTGATACGATTTATATGGTTTTCCCTTGTTGCGTAGAAAAGCAAATGAAGACGCTGGCGCCGCGACTCTGCGTTCGGTTTCGCCATGAAAATAGTTTAGCGGCTGGAGGGAGGATAAAGGAAGCTTTGGACGGACCGAAAGACCATGCTGAAATCGAGACGGTTAAAACAACGAACAGCGAGAAAACCCGAATCGTTTGGTTTGTAGACTGACTCGGTACTGCAGTTGCTTTTTTTCTTTTTTTTGCACTTAACCGAGATCTAAAAATAATACTTTACGCGTGGAGGGAAAAGCCGTGTCCTTGCCTCTTGGAAGAACTAAAGATACGATTTGTAAACGTACCACTGACTAGATCTGAAACGTTCGTCGCTAAAGGTTCTACTGTTTCGATGTTAGTTGTGTACTGTTCAAAGTAATTAGGTGATTAGGTGATCGCTAGGTTGGATCAATCAGGGAGCAAAATACACGCGCTTAGGGCACCGCACTCCTAATACTGCTTGCTAAGCCTAATACTAATTGCTAGTAATGGAACGCTCACGAAAACTATCAAATATTATTATGTAAATATATAAATATGAAGAATAAAATAATTAGGTAACAAAGACTTAATTTAAATCATGAATTCACATTCTTCAAATAAAAGTTTCTTTTTGTTTGCAAATTTGAATTAAACTGTGAAATTAAGATTGCAAGATCGAATTACAACAATGCAAGATACAGAACTTTTGTTTAATTAACAAAATTTAGAATTGGCACAATGCCATTTCGTAAATATGTAAATTAGTAAAAGTTGTTGTAGTATATACCATATAATTTTCAACGTTTTAGTTTAGCGTGTAATATATTTTGCTCGTTAAATGTACACTTTTTTGTATGAATATAATATGATCACATAGTTGCGTATAGTTATCCGTTTCTGACTTTTCCACGTTGCACTTTCAGCAATCGCTATATCGAGAATCAAACATCTCTCTCGCGATACAGTTTGCGGCGTTGTCCATTACGAAATACCGGATTGCCCAAGATATCCTATGTGTCCGGTAGTTTCTCTTTGTTCCACTGGCTGCCTCCAGGATAGTCTGCATGTATACATACATTCTCACTTTGCACCGTAATTACATGCTTCTCGCCGTTGTTTCTAATTTAATCCGTTAAAATCCGATTTACTTTTTCCATTAATACTTTGACGTAATCCTGTATAATCTTCAATTACGTTTCCAATGGCATCAAAAAACGAAATATCATCCAAACGTAATTACCGGTTTCGACCCATCCGGTGTCGAAAGTTGAGTATAACTTTAAACATTTCATTAATCCTTAATTGGCAAGATGAAGGAAAAAATTCATAAAATCGTAACTATATTATTCCTCTTTTTATCTATGTAAAAAAAACATTGTCTGGCCAATTTTAAGCGTTTCTGTCGTCACCAAACTTTAATCGAACTAAACTATTAATTTATTATAATTACGTTTATACAAAATAAAAATTGACTCTGGGCAGACACTTTTGTATACATATATCTTTTCTACTACTTTCAGGGATAAAAATATACTTTTAATACTCGTTTACAAACTTAATATTAAACATAAATTACAATTAGTAATTATAGTTTTGAAATTGTTTAAACAGGTAAAATATTGTGTAATAAATTCGTTCGCGTCTATCGCAGTACTCTAGTATTCTATTATAAACTTTTACCACATAATTGGACAATTAATAACGAAAAAGTCTGTTCGCGGCTGGATAAATTATAAGCAACTATAAAAGAGAAACTCCTATCACTAATGTCCAGAAATGGATTTGTTTTTCACTGCGATAACGAACGACGCAACAAACATTATTCCAGTTTGATTTTTGCTTATTTCCTACATTGCAAAATTCTCTCTATGCAAAACTAGGATAGTTTATTAGACAGTAAAAGATCGTCGATCCACGTTCAATTTAAACGTCATCAAGATAAAAAAGTTTCGTTTGTTTAATTCTGTCTTAATAAAATACTTCTGTCAACATTTAAAAATTTCTAAGTAAGTTCACTGATCCGGCAGAAGTCTAACTAAATTAGTAGTATTTAATAGTCTTTTAAGAATCGTGAATAGACTTATTACACAACCCAATATATGTATTATGGGGTGGGCGGATAAATAGGATTGTTTTTAACATTTATGCAAATCAATTTCCTCTTTAACCTGTGTTTTCGTGGCGGAAAACAGAATACCTTCAACGTTTGGATTAAAAATTCGTTAAAAGAAGGAAACGAACGTCCAGCATTCATCAAAATGGAATTAATTCAATAGAATCTTCAATGATCACTCGAGGCACAATCGAATGAATGGGGAACGGTGAACGCAATTTTACGGAATTTCAGTTGTTTACAATGACGTATCGAAGCTGCTGCGTTAATTGGTCGAAAGCATCCCGCGAACAGAGGAGAAATCGCCACGAGTACCCGTGGAACAAAGTCGTTGTAGCACAGCGGAATCAATTCCATCGCTGGTTGAGCAATCGACGATTTACAACACGGGACAATCCTGGCTCCCGTTCCGTGTTCTATCAATTAACAAAGAGAAAAAACTTCTCGTGGAATCCCTTTTTATTAAGAGCCGTACGCTGCGTCATCGACGACTCGAGGAGTCATTATCATCCTTCAGTCGTCTGTCCCCATGTGCACTTTTTGTTCGCTGTGACACGAGGGAGGAACACAAATGTTGCCGAGCGAGGCGAGGATTGAGTGGAAACGTTCTCTCGTTTCTCCGTTTGTTTGCTCATGAGTCTCTGTCTTGCGATCGGGCGTTAGGATTAGACCACACGGTTGTTTCTATTTAAATTGACACTAGAACTACCAACAATTATGATGTATTTATTTGTATCGAAAAAATTAAAACGATAGATACTTGAAGAAATGTATAATGCGATGGAAATAAATGTTTGTTCATTCTCTTATAAAGAAAATCACAGTAAACTTTAAAAAATCCAGTCGAGTAATGTTTTTACAATTTTTATTAGAAATTACGAATGGGTCGTTTTGACCATTTCGGTAGTTCTAGTGTTGACAAACGACTTCGTTACAAAATTGTATAACAAATTGTCACCTCAGTGCTAATGATCGTCAAGAATTCAGCTCCAGCTGATGATAATCACCCGGAGTATAGATAGCTTGAAAGGGTCGTGGATTAAAGTTCACAGACGATCGATCGGAAGGTCTTAATGGCGAAGAAATCGTCGGTGGGTCAGTAAACAGTAGGAGGACGTTAATGTCACCGTAATGGTGGCCAAGGATCGATCACGGTGAGTAAAGGTGACGCGTGATAATTGAACCCGTTTGCTAAGAGGATGAATCGAATATCTGAATTGACCGTGACAACGGCGACCTTCGAGGAAAAGGTCTTTCCGGATCGCGTTATCACAGGGTTATTGAGTCGTCGTTCAGGTGTGCAACCGGTGATAAGAATAGGCAGTGGATAAGTTTCGTGGGAGAACAAGGAGATTCGCAAAGGTCAGCCTAGTCGATCCAGAGAGCGTAAGTAATTTCTGAGACTGAAAGTTCATGTTCTTAACCTATCGGTTTTACTAATAAGTGAAACTGGATTTCTACAGTGGATGACACTACTCTTATATAAAATATACAGTGTAAAATAATTTCCATTACATTCTATATGCATTTGTTCCAACCTGTAACAAGAGTGCCAGGAATTGACAAATTCTTCAAAGATTCATTTTAAGAAGAGGATCTATGAGCTTCCCTCAAGCGCCAATTTGTAGAAAAAATGGTTGAAAGCTAGTTTGGGATAGAAGAACAGGATCAAGAGATTTCCCAAAAAGCAAGGCAAAATACTCTTCTATTTTTCTTTTCAAGTGGATCCCCAGTTGAACGAAATTAGCTTCGAATTGCGCGGGTGTTCTGGCGAAAGTAAGACGAATCGAAGATACCGAATTATCCGAAACGGAACGTCTCTCGATTTCAGACTTCTTTCGAGTAAATTAACCAGCAACAATGGGCCAAGTTAAAATCGACGAAGCGTGTGCACTCTTCCAGGTCAGAGTTCACGCTCGGTTGAATTTCATGGTAAGAGAGACGTACCATCTGTATATCGAGCAATTCACACGTGGCACCGTGAAAATGTAACGGCTGTGATAAATGTACCATTCATCGACGAGGTAGAAAACGTTAATTTTAGTTAAACATTCAGTGATGGATCTAAAAAAGCGCATGGGGGTGAAGAAAAAGTTCATGGCCTAGACGTGAAAAAAGTTTTTATACGGTATATCTAAATGTTCATTTGGCAAATTATTTGGTAGTTGTCATATTTTTAATATCATTTTTTTCCAGGTTCTAAACGTCGTTTCCTTCAAAACTCGTTCAGGTTCAACGTTCTTTCGGTTCGGAGGAGCTTCTATCGCCAATCAAACGGCAGCGCAAGTGCAAAACAAAGAACCGTACACGCAGACGGTCTCTCATTAATTTGAAAACCGCGAAGATTAGCCACGGTTCAGGCATCTCACGATATAGTTCCCCCTATTAATTATCATCACCATAAATTCCGCGCGGGAGGAAGTTTCTTGCTTTGTCGGCCCAGCGTCATTAGGGTCGTGGCTCTCCACCCCCCACCTTTTCACGCGGTTCACGGAATTCCTGTTCTAGTTCACACGAGCGACACCGACGACGGCACCAGATCATCGACAAAGGCGCATTAGGGTCGACAGAAACGGATATTAGAAAATCATTCGGACACGACGATGTTTTTTCCTTGCGTCAACGACGACCTCGAGGAATCGACATCGGGAGACGTCACCTCCAGGTCTCGGCCTCGATTTCCTCAAGGGTAAGGTCCCTCTTTCTCTATCCTTCCGTTTAACTATCTGTTTATCCATCTATTTATTTCCCTGTCTTGTATCCTGAGAGAGTTCTCGATTACTTTCGCCGTTCTAAGCGCGCTCGATTTTCTAAACGTACAACAGTTCTCGTTAGCCAGGCCTCTTTTCCTTTATTCGACGTGATCGACACGAGAAATTCGTGAGAAACGTTTCATCACAAAGTCAGCGATCTTATGTTCTCGGTGAGGACTGAAGGTCGTGTTGAGGATCGTGATTTGTTTCTGTCAGCTGTTATTGAATACTTTTTGTTTTTTACAGCCAGGGGTGGATACAGAAGACATTTATTTGTTTCTGTTTTATTCATTAATATTTTAATTATTTAAACATAGAAATTATGCATTTATATAAGTGGACGTTTAAAAATGTTTATAGGCAGAAGTGTTTTTAGCAATATGTATTTAACACGACCTGCAATGCCGATTGCAATCGAATGGTTGATTGTTAATTAGTAAATGTTATATTTTAATTGCACGAACCAATTAATTCTCTCTTGGCGATGGATGAATGATATAAAAACGAACGTGCATCACTGATCCAACTCTGGGTTAAGTGAAACAGAGAACTCACTTCGTCATGCTCAGACACTTTCACACGAACACGAGAAACAAAAACCTATTTACGAAAAGACCGACAGCTTGTTTCTACAGATTACGACTTAACTCATACATAAAATGTACTTTTCTAATAATAAATTTCAAATTTTACACTGGCGGGAGGAGTTCTGCGCTCCATTCTCAGGACAGGAACGAAGTTTAGAGATCAAATATAAATAAATATACAGATTTATCTTTGCCAGAAGATGCAGTCACTAAGATATATCTTAATGACTGTTTTTAATATTATAGATGTTTTATATACGATTATATAAGAGTACCTAAGTCAATTAGTTGTTAATTGCAACCTCAATTTGCAATTAATCGATTGTAACTGATACATGCAATTAATTTTCCCATCTAAAAAGGTTAATTGCCAAGTGTAATTCACAATTCACAATTTTAATTTTAAGCGAGAGTATATTTTATTTATTACTTCCTTTCGTTTTTTTCCTTATAAATTTTCTTAAAAAAAAAAAAAAAAACAAAACGATTAAAAAAATGAAAATCTAATAGAGAAATTGGTAAAATAATAAGGAGAAATTCCAGTACTGTAAAAAATATTATTAAAATGTATCAAAATAAAGGAAAAGTAGAAAATAAATATGCCGTGACAGAAAGGAAATTTTTAACGCATCGAAAGAACGTTTAATAATAAGATAAGTAAAAGAAAATTCGAAAGTAGATGCTTTTAAAATTAGTGCGGCGTTGATAAATTTATTTGAAAAGATTGTTTCGACTATAACAGTACGAAAAGTGCTTGAAAAACATTATTATGTCGAAGTCCGTCATTCAAGAGTAAAATATGTGTATACCTGTGCCAATAATTTTATAACTCGCTGTATTCCTTTCCTTTTTCGTGAAAGAGAAACCGAAAAGTGCAATATCCGCTTTAAGTACACTTGAAATTTAATAACGAGTGGGACGGTTAATTAATTGCCTGACAGCGACTTATAGGATCCAGTCTAAGGTTGCACAATTTCAATTGATCCGATGAACCTTGACACAGTATATGCGGTTTTGCCTTCCAGGTGTAACAAGGTGCATGTGCACATTTAATCATGTAAGGATCGTACGCCGATCGTTCCAGGCGCTTTCTGATGTCATCTACTCAAATATCACCGCGATGATGCCCAGAAAATAATTACAAGTTGTTTGACAAACGTCAAAGCACTATGTTTGCATACGAATCATCTTTTTATCGTATGCTTAAATTAAACTCGTTGGTAAATATGCCAAAGAGGGAACACAGATTTTGAATAACGAATGAAAGACAAACAGGAGAAACCAAAAGAAAGATATAGTTCTAGTTATATTTTAACTGTAGATACATGGATAAAATCTCATTTAATTTAACATATTTTCCTATTTCGCTTAGAGATTTATATAATTTTATTTTTTAAATTGTCTGAGAAGTCTATCACTGAATTTCAACCTAACCGAATGCAATATAAAAGATGATAATTTCTCCTGTTGGCATAAATCTTTCAAGTTGAAAAGATATAATATTCAAGGAAATTACCTTAGAAGGAGTAAAAAACAGATAAAAATTATGATCTGTCATTAAATTACTCGCATTTTTATACAAAGTAAGAAATATATAATTTTCGTTAATGTTCTTATCTTATTTTTCTTTTCTATTCAGTTCCTCTAAAATTTTATCAATAAAGTATATTTTTAAATTTCGATTCAACACGGTCGAAAAAATTTCCTATTAAACGATAGTATTTTAATAAGGTATTTAGAAATATATGTTCACTAATAAAATTAACGAGAAACCGAGTAGAAATAAAAAACAAAGTTTGATAACAGATTCTGTTGAAACGAGGCCTTTAACATGAAATTAGAAGTCGAAGAGATTAGTAACAAAAACGACATACGGTTACTGACCGAGGAATTAAACAATTTCTAAAGTTTTCGCTTGACATTAAGAAAATAGGGTGTATTTGGCGATATTTGTAAATGTGTCTCTATTCAAATCGCATGATTATAGGCGAAGAGTGATTGCATATGACACAGTTCTTAATGTTATCAGCTCCTTTATTTATTTGTTAGACTAAAACATTAAAATAAATAATTTTAGAGTCCAATTATTGGGACATCCTATTGTCATCTAATTAAAATAACTTTATTCAAATAGAAAGATATTGAATTTATATATTTTGATTGATGAAATATAAGAATGAAATATTGCAAAAATGAAAGTAGAAAATTAAGTGATAAAATCAGTTAGTCTAATTAATTTCCAAGCAACAGAACATTTTACTTTTCCTTAAACGTTCGATCGTTCGGACAGTCACCCTAGACGATGACTTTCGACAGAAAAATGGAAAGAATTATTAAATTATTAATTTGATATTAAGAAAAAATGAAACCTTGAAATCTCATCCGATATAAATGTTACTGTCGAAATTTTCAGTAAATCGACGGTTTGCTGCACGAGATTTAATCGTCGCCAATGAAAGTAAGGTCGCACTACTTAAATGAGTAAAGACACTATTTGTCAGACTTACCAAAAATGGTGTCTGATCTCGAAGCTCCAAATCTCCTGGAAGGGATGAAAGAGTCTTCCTTGAAAAGCTTATGGTCCAGGCACTATAAAAACCTCCGAAACTTCGTAAGAACGACGATAGTTCACGTACACAAACTCTACGAAGACGAGCGTGCAAAGGCTCGTTCGGAACTGTGGAACACGACCAGCAGTACGTCAATGAAGGAACGCCGGCGAGAGGCGTCGCTCATTCGAGCATCTCCTGCACGTGCGCGTGCAACACGCACGCGTGCATTCGATGCATAAGGATCGCATATACAGTAAGGAGCACAATCGAACCAATGTTAAGAATTTTTTAGTAAATCGTTATTTCTTCTTGCAAATAATACGTATTACGATTTTTTCATACGTACATCAAGCACATTTAATAGGAAACCTAGCCCAAAAAGAAAAGTCATCGCCAAATGCAACATTACTCCAATCACGACTGATATTTTCATGCTTCCACTTCAGCCACTTTTCAATATGCTTTTTTGAAAGTAACGGAACGTACTGGTAAAAGAAGGACACTGGATAGAATCTATTTTTATTCAGAACGTTCCACTCTTTATTTCACTTTATTACTACAAAATAAAATCATTTGGTACATTTCAGAACTGTTTGTACAAATTAAGACAATTTTCCAATTGATTTTTGCATTTCACGAATTTTATACGATACAGAGACAAAAACAGTCATCCGCCCGGATACAGTGAAAACGGTGGAAAGAATCGACTTTTATTTCAGAATTTCCCCTCTTTAATACTATAAAACGAGAGTACTTGGTACATTTGGAATTTATTTGGTTAAATCAAGATAACATCGCGATTGTTTATGTTCCATGAGTACCACACGATGCAAGAGCGAAAATAGTGAGTCCGTACGCTTGGATATAATCGCGTTAAGGAAGTACATCGCTTTGCAAGTTAGTCCGTTCACTTTGTTACGTAGAGGAATCGTGTTGCACGTGCTCCGTTCTTTCCGTTGAAAGCTTCGCAGAAGCGGACGGTCACCTGGTCTTAATCGTCGCTTTCTGTAGCTGGCGAATCGTCTGAAACCGAACAGGAGTGTCTCGTTAAAACTTTCGAAAAGCCGGCCAAGTGAAAAGCTTCCTCGCCGGTGGACTCTTAGACGCGAATACCACCTCCGTCCGTTTCCTTATTCGACAACTCATTGTCTTCCCATTGTTCGGTACGCGTTTGTACAGCATTGTCTCGATATAAGTCGTTTTTCGTGACTCGTTATAAGTCGTGAATCTATTCCTCCCATTGCCTTTATAGTTACCGCGAAGTGGTTTTTCTTACTAATAGTGACGTTGGAGTATTGTACAAAATAATATTTATATTTAATTATTTCGTTATTACACGAATTATAGAAAACCACTAATTGAGAATTTACATTGGAACAATTTTCGTCCATTTAAAGCTTCTGCCGTCGAAGTACATATTCCTTATTCCATTTTGAACCTACTACTTATCTCAAACACAGAAATTTTCTTTTTTTTTAGGGAGACGCTTTACAAAAAGTTTGGAAATCACTGCTTTAATAATTAAAATCAATACCCTTTTTGCATCCTCCAAACTGGCTGGAATATATTTTGCATTCATTGTTTGCGCCAGACTGCTGTAGTCCCTATAAAGGACGTATTGATCTTTCAGCCACTGTTTTATCGTCGATATTCTCTCTTGCAGTCCAGCAACTTCATGTTTGGAGTTTACGTTCACGTCTGCTGGTTCTGTCCGCAAAGAAAGTGGAACAATTACATTCAAGCGTGAAGTCAGAACAATAGGCGCGGGATACTTAGCACGTAAAATTTGCGATCAATGTATAAATGATTGCACTGGATGTTAGTGACTCATTAGTTATGGTAAAAATTCTGCTGTACTTCATCGATATACGCGATCAATAATTTATCGATTATGACGCAACCGCAGAATCCCATTTGGATAAATCTCGGTTGTATTAAACTTGTAAGTAGGTATACTCAATCTTAATGATGCCATTATTAGTCATAAAAAGATATACAGGGTCTCCCATTTATTACGAACACCTTGAATATCTTCGTTGCCATTAAATACATACGCGAGAGTATAACAATGGCGTCGCATGAATTAAAATATTTATAAAGTCGTATAAGGTATTTGCAAACTTTCATCCTATACAGATATAACTTTGTTTAAAATTTGGATACGTGCAATTAATTGTTTGAGTGGCTTTATGTATATTATTCCAGGGATGTCCTGCCGTATTGTCGCGAAGTGGACAACATACCAGGTTTCTCGAACGTTGCGATTTTTGGAAATTCAAGGGGTTTGAAAGGAGGCAGCTTGGAAGAGGCGAACGTGTTACCGGGACCGAACTCTAATCGCGTGCATTCCAATTCCAGCAAGTAATTACGAATGTCCTGACGTTCCTGGTGCAACCTTAAGGCGGCAGCTTGCTTTCGCAAACGACGCGACTGTTTGCAATCAAAACGCGATTGTTTTTCTTCCACTTTTCCGCAACTAGGCGGCTTTCTGATTTTCGACGCTTTGGAGATCCTTTTAGACTTGTTTCTTTTTTTGGTTCTCTGATCTTGACTGGATTCCTTCAACTGAAAATGTTGTACGATATAAAAAGGAATATTATGATTATTTTGAGAAAATATTCGTAACAGTTTGTTTGATCTTTTTAAAGAGCGAAATAGTTAGTCTATATTTTTTATATAGAATCTAGCTAATATATTAGCGCAAGCAACGCGAGTTTCTATTTGATATATTATTTTAAAGTCTCAATGGATTATAGAGGATTAACGTTCATCGTTCTTACATTTTCCAAAGACCCTGTTCTGCTCTCGTCCGACTCGTATTTCCCGGGTGTTTCGTACTCGGTGGATGGTAGCTTCACTATAGTTCCTAATTTCCGCGAGTATCTAGATTTATTAAACGTGTTTTTCGGTACGCGGATGATTCTATGTCGCCTAGCAATGGCGTCGATTGCGTCTCTGTTCAACTCTCTCAGCGTGCACGTAACGTCCGACGTTTTCGGAGTCTCTTTCAGAAGTACCCCGCTAGAGACAGTTTTTGATTCCACGGTACATGTATCATTCTCTGATGTCTTCTTTTCTGCATCGACGGTCTCGAGTTTACTTCGTTCGTCCAGTAAAGAGGTCTCTTTTGTTTTAATTTCCTTTTCGTTCTTTTGTCCCATGTCTTTGCTGAAAACGTTATAACATTTTAAGATAAGATGTGATATTATTGTATAATAATGACAGTTAATGCAACATTTTAAAGCGTTTTAAAATTAAAAGACACCTTTTGGTCGAAATAGGTATATATAAAACCGCGGTAGATATAGTGTTAATAGAACCGTCGCGGTGTATTTTTCTTACATGATAGTCGCTGAGCTATTTTCTCTTGGCTCGTAGTCCTCATTTTTGTTTTCCTTCCGTATCGTTAATTTCTCGAGAACAGAAGACTCCGGGGATTCGGTCTTCTCCAGCGACTCGCTGGTGTTTTCGTTGGACGACTTTCGGTGCCTCTTATTCCTTCGAACCTGTTTCCTAGCTGACGTTGTTTGCTTAGATATCTTCAAGAGGCTGATCGGCAATATCTCGTCGACATTTTCCATCGTCTTCACGTAGTTGGATAGTTCTTCGTCGAGCCCGATATCACACTCACTCGTGTTCTGCATTATTTTCGGCGCGACAAGTTCAATGATCTCTTTGTCTCTGGAAAGATCGTCTCGAGGACTACGAAGCACAATCCAATTAATATTGTCATGTTAGGGAGTAAAATTACAAGGCTTTATCTTTGGAATGAAATCTAAAATTGTATGTTCTACCGGTGTTTAAATTTCTAACATAACTTTATACGAAAATATTCCGACACCATAGTTTTGACATTATATGTATATTTATATCAAGTATTTATTTTGTGGGATATCCATTTTGTTGTACAACATATTGTATGCATATTGGCATTTAAAAAAAAAGAAGCTAACCGATCTTCGATGAAAACCAATAACCTCCTACCTGATCGATTATCCTCAACTTTCCAATCATCAAAATTACAATTTCAATTACCTATCGTCGGTTACGATTTTCTGTACACCCTCGACTTGCTTGTGGGGCGTGATCATGATCTGTTTCACACCAGATCTGATTGTATTATGAAATGTTTCTTTGGTCAACGTTTCCTCCAGCCGGTCTTCCGCAGAACTCGTCGAGGCGGTGGAACTGCCAGCCTCCTCGAAAGTGTCGCTCTCGTACTCCTTCTGTTCCACTCTGGAAGAATCTTTCGACCGATTATCGTCCTTGTCTGTCGCATGGGACAGTTCCGAGATGATTTCGCTCCTTTCACCGCTGATCCCGATGACCTCGTCTATCGTCGCCTCGTCATTCGCAGCATTCGACTCCTGGTCGTTGCTCCTCGACGCCATTTCTTCCGACACGTTCGATTTCCTGTTGCTTCTCGTCGATGACTCGGCGTCCACCGACCTGATCGTCCCAAAAATGATTTTAGAACCTCCCGACGCCTCGGAAAGAATCGTGGCAACCGAGGACTCATCGCTGTTTTTGAGACGATCCACAGACTCTGATGCCTCAACTTCGACTTTGGCTTTGACATTGATACTATCTTCTTTCAGGGTGGACTCCAAACTTGAAAGTGCTTTGGGAGACTCCTTCGTCATCGAGACGTCTTCTCCATTCGATTGGACGTCCCTGCTCTCATCTGCGACCGATGTTTTGATACTTATTTCAAAAGAATCCTCGGACGACTTCTTCGATGTGGATACATTTTTGCTGCTAAGGATATCGTCGCCTTTTCCAATAAGACTCGGGATCTTCACTTGTATCTTGGATTTGGAGGAAGCCTGTTGGGAGCAAGAAGGGGTAAAATCTATTTTAGAAAATATTTCATCGAACGATGAATATCTTATTACAGTAGAACATCAACTATCCAAACTAATAGGTAGACAAATTCGTATCGCATCTCTTCATTTTTGTATAATTATAAACGATAATATTATTATTTTTTCGTAATATTGTAATACTATTGAAAGAGGAAAAGATTTTCAATTATTTCTTTTACTCTTCCTATGCCTAACACTTTCTGGTGTGACGGTAATTTTGTGACTCGCTATACATATTATTATCATTTAACCCTCCGTTATTAACGCCCAGTCTCAGAGACCGACGCAACTATATTCCTAAAATTGATGAAAAATGCAAAAAACCATTTCTAATGTTAGAAACAAAAATATTTTATTGAAAACTTATGATAGAGTTAAATAAATTATACTGTTGAAACCAAACTCTATTTCCGAAAGTATAGGCCTCAAAAGCTGATGTTAATAACAATGTCTTAGAAACACGTTAGTAACGGAAGATTAATACAGACTACTTTTTTCAGACTACATCTTAAATCCATCGCTACCTTTGACCTGGTCTCATCTCCCGCGTCGGTGGCGGTAAAACTTCGAACAGCGTCAGGTTCGTCGTTGCCGGAGGCTTTGAAGCCGGATCGAAGGTTCCTCGGTGTGTCGTCGATAGAACTTTCGGTGCTTACGTTACTCTGGCCCCGTTTGCCCTCGATACACTTAATATTGTACTTCCTGTCCATCTCCTTCAACCGCAGCAACGCGGCTGTCGCCTTCGAACGTAACATTTTACTCTTTTTTTTTTTTTTATTTATATATATATTTCTTTTTTGTTAAGTTGTTCTTTGAAGGAGAACTCCTTCAGCGTTGACAGCTTTCACTGGCTTCACTTGTAGATTTTCATGCACGTTGCGCTCGACCGAAGTGCGGTTGTTGGAAGCCGTTGCTAAGGGGAACAATTCGTACACAAGACGGTTTGAAATCCGATACGTTGGTAGTGGAACGCGTTTAAACGCTATGTATTTCACTTACCGGCAACGGCTGCCGGAATTAAGAAGCGGTTAGAAAACTGGATTTCTGCTAATACCATTTTACGGAGACACGCGTAGATAAGATACGAAGCGAGGATGAAAAAAATTCAGTTCCTAGTTTAGACGAGTATGTTTGATTTATCGACGTATATGTAGAGTTAACTCAACACCGTTCGCGGTTTTTTGATACGCGCATCGATCGTTTGTTTCGCCTGCATTCACACCGAACGATGGTAACGTTTAACGTTACATTTATAATAACATTTATAAAAAGTACAATTAAGAGTTAAGACACTGATAAAATACACACGTAAATAATGCAGCATGAGCTTGACATTGTGTGAAAGATACGGAGAACTGATACGCAAAAATAATTTCACGTATTTATTTATGTAGCGTGTAGTACGTTATTATATGTAGAAGTAAAAATGGCAATGTTTTTTCCTTGTACATTATTGGTATTGATTGCTCATCGATGCAGAGTTAAAAAAAGATGCATGCGTCTCCTCTTATGTATACAATATATGTATACCTCTACAGCAGGACGTCGATTATTCAAACTGATAAAGAGATATGTAAATTTACAGTATTTACAGCACTGCAAGAGCGTTTAATAAACGTATTATTTTAATTCGATACGCCTTTTTCAGACGTACCATACGAGTTTGATACTTATTATCGAGTGTTTGATACGAATCACATAACTTTTAAGCATATTAAAATACTCGGTGGAAACTGATTTAGTCGTTTGCTGTACATCGAGAAAAATTATTTTCACTGTTTTTCATAAAAGATTACTGTTATTGCAAGTTCTGCAAACGACAAAATTTTTAACGTACGAGGATGGTACTAGTGACAAAGATTTGTAGAAGAATGTTGTAAATGTGAAAGGAAGTGTTCGGTTTTGGTTAAAATTATACGCTAATTATTTCACTTTTATCGAATACTTAGTATCAAACATGATTACACAAGTGTGCGTACGAAGGACACGAAGCTTCTGGCGCTACGATGCTCGTTCAAATAAAAAAAAAACGCGTTTATTCGCCACTTGCATACTTAAGTGTTCATACCAATTAAAACGGTAAAAATGGCAAATAAATAGAATATTAATATTAAACCTGAAACAGAAGATTAAAAATACATATTGTCAATCGTTTCATGACCACTGTCCGTTAAACATAATTCTTTTAATTAATTTATCAAACCAAGAATAATTTTTTTAAATCCGTTATAATACAATGGATATATTTTAATTGGTCTTCATTTTACATAAGAGTATACATGTAACTTATGTTCATGTGACAAGGTGCTATATATTATATGGTATAATTCCCAAATACATTTCAAAAAAGTTCATTTAATCGATTTTCTCGAAAATGTCATACTAAAAAATTGGATTTTACATTTTTGGCTCGTACCACATGCTTCAAAACAGTACCATTATACAAACGTTTAAAAGATAAAACATTTAAAACAAATGTTCGGGCAATCCATCCATCAAATTAAACTATATTTAAATATCGCTCTTAACAATGGCTGTCGAACTAGTAACTAATAAAAACGTTCTACTAAACCGCTGCGCCTATCTCCTGCCGTATCGACAATAGATAAAATAAGGTAATTGCTGACGTGAGGTTATGTGCGCGCGGCATGACTATAACCTGCCACGGCGCGGCGACTGGTTGGTCAAGCGTGGTCGGCGTTGATTGGGCGACGAGCATCAGCCAATCAACGTCCTCCATCTGTCTGCCCCGGCGGCTGCTAACTCGCCAACCACGTCTGCGATTCATGCATTATCGGCTAGTTCGTCGCAGTGTTAACGTCTTCGTCGTGAGGACTCTCGTCGTCCCGGCGTCTAAAAATGCGGTCCTTCTGCTCGTTTTTACTTCTACTGGCGGTTACGCTCGTTACTGCGGAAGTCTACTTTGAGGAGAAATTTCTCGACGGTGAGTAAACGCTCCTCGAAAGCTATTTTCGCCCACGTCTCGTTTTCCTTCTCAATCCCTCCTTCGTCCATCAGCTCTCCATATCCGAGCCGATAAAGTCTAGAAAAATCAGCAGATCCCGCATAGTTTTCTCCGCACAACCACACCCACGTTTCGTATTCGCAAAGTTTTGTCTGAAAAAGTCGTTCGTTTCGGTGTACGTCTGAAAATTTTCATCTAATGCCGAGCTCGGAAAAACGACGCGTACATTGTATATTTCTCCTTGGTAACCCACACGCCCTTACTCGCGATATCTGCAATTAACAGTTTATGCACGCATGAAAATCTGCGTGTAATTTTGACACGATAATGCGATCCGTTGTTCATCGAATTGTTTACGCTGCCATATGCGAGCCTGGAAAGTGGAAATTCCCACAGACGTGGCAAGGGAGAAACATCTCGTGGCAAAGGTACAAGCGTACCGTGTGCGATTCGCCGACATGACGCGCAATCGATCGGTTGATCCGCGTTGAGCGCTCTCTGTTTCGAAGTAAACTTCCCCTTGTGTTTGGAAAAAAACGTGTCAGGATGATGCGTTCCGTACATTGTAATCGTCTCAATTTTCGTTGTGTTTTGTCATTCGATATTTCGGTATATCGTCAGTCCAGACTCTACTAGTGTAAAGCTCAATTACATCTTACATTTCTTTTCAAATTGTTTTCTAGAAATATTGTATTTATATATTTAAAATTCTTTTTTTTATTCTATTGGCATTATATTTTATAAATTTTATTCATTGTTTATGAATGTAATACACAAAAATAAATGCTAATAAAATTAACGAATTCGCGAGGCTCTTATGATTTATTTATTATCTAACAATAAATTAATTTTTTTTAATGGAATGACATTAAAAATTCTATTATTTGATTCTTAGCTAAAATCCTCTCATTGTAAATAGAAAAATCAAATGAAATTTATTATATTTTATTATTTTTAACTCATTTAAATTATAAACAATTCTTTAAATATGTCCTTATCACAACATTTTTTTTTGTTAAATTTAAGTACAGACATTTAAAAAAATATTACAAACTTAATACTTTAGTAATTTCTTTTCAGTAGTGGCTGCACTACTGTTTAATTACAATGTAAATGCAAATATAACCAATGATGGTAAAACTATACAAAAAATTAAACAATCCTAAATTTAACATGTTAACTGCTATATCAGTTTTCCATGTCTAAAGATGTCCTCAACATTCATTCAAATTATAACATGAAACAGAAGTATTTAATAATTCAATGATGTATCTGTAATTTTACATTTCTAATTAAAATAGCATTATTTATAATTTTAGAGTGGCAGTCAATGTGTTAAACAGATGAATGATAGATATTGATGCAGCTAAGGGAATTATTTATTTGTACAAATATGTGGCACGAAATTACCTAAAAATGTTTAAATATTACAAATTTTTTGAGATTGCAATATGTTCAAAAATTTTAAAAGTTCATGTTAAAACAAAAATAAATATAAATGTGTTAATGATTTTTGAGGTGTTATATTTTCAGTCCTTACATTGTTAGTATTATTTTAAGTTAAAATAATAAATATTTCAAATTTGTTCATTTGTTATTATTAATACATTCTTAATTATACTCCAAACATGTTATTAAATAAATTAAATGAACCAGCGAATACTATAACAATTAAGTACTTACATATTTGCATGGTTGTAACATAAATACAATTTTGTTTAATTAATTGCTATGTATAATAATTTCAATTTAAATATTACTCTCTATATAATTGTTATATTTTCATTAATAACGTTTCTTTGCAGATTCCTGGGAAAACAACTGGGTATACTCTGAACACCCTGGAAATGAGTTTGGAAAGTTTGTATTGAGCCATGGAAAGTTTTGGAATGATCCAGAAAACGATAAAGGTAAGTGGAAAAAACTCGTCTCGTATTTCAATTCCTGAAATATACAATTTTTTAATGTTCGATTTTATTATTTAAAAATCTTATTTTTCAAAAGGTATCCAGACCTCTCAGGATGCACGATTCTACGCATTAAGCAAGAAATTCAAACCCTTCAGCAATAAGGATAAACCACTTGTTGTTCAATTTTCTGTCAAGCATGAGCAATACATCGATTGCGGCGGTGGATACTTAAAAGTATTTGACTGTTCATTGGATCAAAAAGACATGCACGGAGATAGCCCGTACCAAATCATGTTTGGTAAGAAATTTTTGTCCATTAAAGAATCGTACTCTTTAATGAATGCCAGATATTAAATTTTATATTTTTTAAAAAGCCGAGTCTAGAGTCACCGGTTACACCCAGTGGTGAATTGGTGCTAATGTAACTCGGAAAGTAAATTCTAACTTATGCCCTGAATATAGTTCTCATACATATTCAGGCACCAGTTGAGATACATGAATTATTTCCTTACTTATTGAACATGTCTATGCAGCGAAAAAATGAAAGTATTAATCCCGTGAATTATAAACGTTCTATTGAACGAAATGTAAAGTTTTATATTTTCTTTGACATACGTTCAACAAGTGTGATCTGTACAATTTTTATGCTTAAATGCGTATATCCTGTTATAGGACCTGATATTTGTGGACCTGGAACAAAGAAAGTTCATGTTATCTTCAGTTATAAGGGAAAGAATCTTTTGATTAATAAAGACATCCGTTGCAAAGATGATATTTACACGCATCTGTACACATTAATTGTTAATCCTGACAACACGTACAAGGTAGGAAAGTAAAAATATCATAATGCATAAATGTGTCGAGCCCAGAGTCACATATTCTCATTGATTTATTGTGGAGAATAAGTGCTGAAGGATCTCGGAGAGCGAAGATTATCTTGTTTATTAAATGTATATAAGCTATATTTTGCTTTTCTACAGAATAAGCAAAGAACAACAATTCGTTATAATTATGAAAATGGTTAAAAAGTTTCTCTTTTATAATTACATTCTGATTAAATTTTAAATATTCTTTCAGGTTCTTATTGACAATGAAGAGATTGAATCTGGTGAACTGGAAACGGATTGGGACTTCTTGCCACCGAAGAAAATTAAAGATCCATCTCAGAGCAAACCCGATGATTGGGATGATAAACCCACCATCCCCGATCCAGATGACCAGAAACCAGAAGACTGGGACAAACCGGAACACATTCCTGATCCGGAGGCATCTAAACCCGACGATTGGGATGATGAAATGGATGGAGAATGGGAAGCTCCTATGGTCGACAATCCTGAATATAAGGTAAATTTCATAAAATTAAGTAATCATTGATATTCTTTTATCGCTAATTCGACCTAATTTCTTCTTTAGGGTGAATGGAAACCAAAACAAATTGATAATCCCAACTATAAGGGACCCTGGGTTCACCCAGAAATTGATAATCCCGAATATACTCCTGATCCTGAACTATATATGAGGAACGAAATTTGTGCAGTTGGTTTCGATCTATGGCAAGTGAAGTCCGGAACGATCTTTGATAATGTTCTCATTACTGATGATCCGGAAGACGCTCGCAAATTCGGTGAGGAAGTCTGGAAACCTACTCTTGTAAGTATACAAATATACTTATTGTTAATCGTAGTAAATGAAAAAAAATTAAATCTTAGTAAATGATGTAAAAAGCGTTGCTGACATTGATGAGCGATACAAAAGCTGGAATTCCTCGTTGCTGACCAAACAATATAAATTATCAAATTTGTGTCGCTAACTGTTAGGTAGATCAAAAAATTTGTACGTTTCAGGAAGGTGAAAAGAAAATGAAAGAGGCTCAGGATGAGGAGGAAAGACAACAGCGAAAGAAGGAGAACGACGATAAGAAGGGTGATGATGAAGATGAAGACGCAGATGAAGAAGATAACAGTGTTCCAGAAACTGAGGTTAGTATTAGAGATATTTTAAGAAGGAATTTCCGGCAGGAAATTTTTTTTTTAATTACTGAAGCTAAAATAAACTGTAAAAAAATACATTCATAATTTTGAAGGGAATGGCACGCAAACAAAAAAGTGGATATAATTTTTTAGCATTACTGATCAGCAGATCCATTTGAAATTTTGTTTGATCAAAGTAGATTTCTGTTTTCTATTTTTGGTATAGTCATCTCAAAATTCAAAAAAATTAAAACATCGAAATTTTTTCTTTAATCCCACCATTTTACTAAATTACATTTTTTTATTTTGGTAAGTGCGATAACTACGCCTTATATACTTTAATCATTTATTGTACTTCTTTTCCATCTGTAAAGTGGCGCCAATCGTGTGAACAGTATAAATAGATCTGCCTTTGATAACAGATGTATTACAGTTTCGAATGCCTACAAATATTGATTACAATACATTAAATGTATTCGGGCAAAACATTCTAAAGTTACTATATGTGTACGTCCACGAAAGTACATATTTATATTTTTTTTACTTATTTTGTTTAAACTTCAAGAATTACCTAATTAGTCACCTTTCTTACGGAATTTCCACTTAACACTGATATTTATTTACTGGAATGTTCTAAATATCTTATTTAAAATTACATATTGTCAGAATATTTTTTAACGATGATCGTACTTGGAATTCAAATTAAAATCAAAAAATTGCAAATATTTTATTGCAACTACGATAGTAGTAGTTAAACCATTGTTTCCGTTTTATTTTCAGGAGCATGACGAATTGTAAATAAATGTGTCCTGTTTGACACAAACAGACTGTATTCCAGGAGCTGTGTGGCCGCGACACGCACTACTTTTCAAAAACAAAAAATCACAGTAAAAATAAAGAGAAAAAACATTGCCGTAAAATGACCGAAAGCATTGTACTATTGAATTCCGGTTGGTGGGAAATTTTTAAACGGTGAATCCCCATGGTTCTGTTTTTTTCTTTAATCGAAACATGGCCTCGTCTTCGCAGCCTAAACTTTGTATCCTAGTCTTCGATTTTTCGTTCCGTGTTCCACGAAATTTTATCAATAAGAAACATCACCGATTAATCGAGTGTTAGACGAATCAAAGTGCTCGTTGTACTGCCGAAGGTATGTTGCATTCTAAATGCGTACTATATATATACATACATACATACATATATAATATATATGTATTATATAAATAGAGTCACCTTGCCCCGTGTCCCTACCATGGCACAGCTCCACAAAAGACTCTAAGTTGTTCCGTTTTTGTTTGTCAAGTGTTTTTATATACAATTAAAAAGTAATTGAGATGTAATTTAAACGATGCTATATTATATATAAATATATATATATTATATATTATTTCAATTTCCGTACAGTGTACGCGTATTAAAAAAAAAGCTCGCTCCAATTGAAGGATAAAAAAAAAGAAGTAAGAGTGATTGGAATGTATGCTACAACATGACTGAATGAGTAAACAAATAAATAAATTGGTATGATTCATGTATCGAAGGTAACCAATAACCAATGTAAAAAAAATAAATAAGACTTTTCTAGACGTGCTCGGGCCGTTTATTTTCGCCTGCTTCGTTTCTTCTTCGATGTTGCTTTCTAATTAACGCGATTATTACTGTTAACAATTGTTACGTCATATCAAACGCACTACGTTACGGATGTCTCGATCACTTTTATATCACAACCTTGATTAATCGACGAAAATATTGCGGAATGTGCAATTCACAAATTACGAAGTATATTGAGATCAGTAAAATCACGATCTCGATTATTCTCTAGCTCTTTCGAGGCTGTAGACTCTCATAAGTTCTTCAGTTGATGAGTGCGGCGCGTTAAATTAACACCGATGAGCTTTCAGCAAACATACATAAACAGGATTATTAGATTCTCGCACCCGGTACTTTTGTTACACATTCAGGTCTTAGCACCGAAAGTGCTAGAATGATTACGCATTTACGATACCGTAGGTATTGTATGCAAGGTTTCATGAGCACCCAGTTGTTGCCACAACCAATCGAGACCTTGAGTAGAATCACCAGCGTTTGTAACTAAAGATGATCCCTGTATGTGCCATGCTCTACCGCAACAAAGTTTTTGTAAGCATAGAATGTCGGTCAGCTCCTCTATGCTGGCACAGCCAGCGATATCCTGCAAAGTAATGCATAACATGCTGGAATTAATACTAACCTACGTATCAAATAACACAGGTATTCTACATGTAGATTATCATGAGCACACGACAGTACTGGACAAAAGTTAATCAAAACAACGGTTTAATAAATTGTAATATACCCATATATTGATTGATGATTAAATATTATCGTTCACAATGATTGTCGATTGAGTCCATCGTAAATTGCTTACAGTCTTTTACAAGTAAATTAATTATCAATTTCTCTAATGTTGCATTATTATTATTGAATATGTATGGCGTCATGCCATTGAATTATAACCATTAATTTAAACAACGATGTACGTGAGTAACTAATGGTGAATTACGCAATGAAAATAATGCAACATCAGAGAAGTTAATAATTAATTAATAATAATTAATTCTGATGACTATATTTTTAATCATATCACGCAGTCGATTAATTATTTTAAAAGGATCAGTCGATAACATTGATTCCATCGCGGTAGAGTTAAGCAAATTTTCTTAAAAATTTACAATATTTCCATCCTTTAATTGTAGTGATGTGATTTATAAGTGAAAATATTTATTTCTTTGAAACTAAATAATGATTGAGGCAGCCTTTTTTTACTCTCTATTACATAAATAACCTTTCGAAAACGTAATTAAAATTTCTTGTAGTGTTCATCGATTAGCATCGTCTTTTTATGGAGACATTTAATAGCTTTGCAGATTTATTATTAATTAATTCATAAATATACATATACAGGATGTTCGGCCACCCCTGGGAAAAATTTTAATGGGGAATTCTAGAGGCCAAAATAAGACGAAAATCAAGAATACCAATTTGTTGATGGAGGCTTCGTTAAAAAGTTATTAACAATTAAATTAAAAAATTTCAAATCGTTCTAAAAAAATTATTTTCAGTTGCAGGGGTCGATTACAATCATTTCTGGTCATTACACATACCCCCGAAATCCTACGCATTTTCGAGAGCAAAATTCCTTACCGAAAATCTAATGTGAGGCCAGAAAATGTTTGTCCGAATTTTCATGCGAATCTTTAAAACATCATAACTTTTGAACGAATTCGAGGATTTTAATGTTTAAAAAGGCAAACAACGCGTATTTTAATGGAGAATATGCAGAAATTCCAAAAATATTGGAAAAGTTGTTTCTTGACCCCGTAAAGTAGGAAAACCCCCCCAAAAATGGCCCAATATTCAAACAGCCATAACTCCTACAATAGTGAATATATTTCAATGAAACTTTTTTCTAAAGTAGAGCTCATGGATACCTACAAAGAAGTATTAAATAACTTTTCTGTAGGGCGTCAAACAAAATTACTAAAAATGAAAAACGAATTTTTAAGAAAAATCGACAGGGTTTGGTGCCTAAATTTTTCGGCCAAAAAAAAATTTCTAATCGTTCTGGAAAAATTATTTTCAATTGCGGGGGTCAATTACAATAATTTTTGGTGAATAGACATATCTCCGAAATCCTGCGCATTTTCGAGAAAAAAATTCAGTACGGGCAGAACTTTAAACGTTAATAACTTTTTAACAAAGCCTCCATCAACAAATTGGTATTCTTGATTTTCGTCTTATTTTGGCTTCTAGAATCTCCCATTAAAATTTTTCCCAGGGGTGGCCGAACACCCTGTATAAATAACCTAGAAATAGTTTATTTTTTAAAACATAAAATTCTTATAATAGGTAGTTAATGTTTTGCATTAACCTTAATTTAACGACAAACGAAATGAAAGAAAGCAAAGAATAAAAATGAACTTATTATTCGAGAATAGTATTAATGCAAATGTGAAATATCAGTTAAATTATCGATTATATTATAACAAATAATTAATATTATAAAAATTATTTCTTAAAATAGAATAATGCAATTACATCACTGTCTCACCTGTTTATTAGCGTAGATTAAAAACAAAGCATCCTTAAGTTCGCGTTCGTTGACGATTTTCGACAATTCATTTTGCGCCTCTTCAAATCGGGATCTCTCACTGGCATCGACAACAAAGATAACAGCCTGCGTATTTTGATAGTAGTGTTTCCATAGTGGCCTGAATTTTTGTTGACCGCCAACGTCCCACAATGTAAACGCCAGATTTTTGTATTCTAGACTCTCGACGTTGAATCCTATAGTCGGTATTGGCGGACCGGAAAGCGTAATTCCTCTCATCGCTGATAATATGCTCGTTTTACCAGCACCGTCCAATCCCAATATCACCACACGCATGTCGATTTTTGTGCCAATATATACCCTATTATCCTAAGGTGGTAATAATTTTATCAGATGAAACAAGAACCGCAAAAAATTTTCATAATTCAATTATTTGAATCGTTAAAAAAAAAAGTAAGAGAAAGGTAGAAATTAGTATTAAGATTCGTGAATTTTGTCGCTTATAGCTAATAAATCTTGTATAAACTGTAACGAAAAAATCCAACAGAGGTTCAAAATGCTTCAATTACTTAATTTTGAATCTTTTAATATGCAATGCATTGTCAAAATTCCTCGAATACTTAATGTCTGAATTCAAATACTCTTGAATTTCAAATAGAGCCTCTTATTTCGCGTTTACTTATGTATTTAAGTTTGAGCGTATTTCAACATACGCTGTTATTTTTATAAGTTAATCATTTGTTACATGCCTTTGATTTTCAAGGTAATAGACTTGTTAGTGTTTCGTAATTTTTTACTTTTTCTCAACAAAAGGCATTATCATCATCTATTTGTACTTTTTATGACTATCGTGGCTGTATATGTACACGTGTATTTTCGAACACGTACAGGATCATAGATTAATTTTAAAGATAGAAATTATGAAAATATACCTTGCTAAATATTATGGGAATAGAAGCTTGAGGCGTGAGAAAATCAGGACCCAATTGAGCATAGTATTGTTGCCGTTGTTCCAACATAGTTAAAACTTCCTGAACGCTTGTTGCACTGCGTAGTAGTTTCCAATTTTCTAAATCTAACATGCTTTCACATTGAATGCACACGTCGGCCACCTGAGATCTCGTGGTGGTAAGATCCTGTTGTTGCTGTCTCAGAGCGCATAGTCTTCCATGAGTTTCCGTTTCAATACAGGTGATGGCCGCATTTTCTTGTTCCGCCAACGAGGCTCGTAATTCCTCGAAATGTTGATGAACTTGTTGTCTTGCATCGTCCAATACCCATCCTTCCAATAATAATATTACTGTCTCTAAACAGGAGTAGTGTAATTGTAATTATTAATTTCTGTTGATTTAATTGTTCATTCTTTGTTTGCAATTAAGTTGATAATTCTGTATGTCAGTTATAAATTGGATACTACTTATTGTCAATAAGAAATCAGAAAACAATATAAGCATAAAAATTCAGTTAATGTGACTGAGTTTATAGCAAATAGGAATTAAAATAACATACCTATTCTTTGAGCTGTGTCTCTCATACTCTCTATAAATTGTGTCATTTTTTGCAGAGCAGTAACGATAGACTTTCTAATATTTTCTGCCTCGACTTCCACCAATGCTAGCTATAATTTGAACAAAAGTTAGGATATTGATTGATAGTCAATAGGTTGAGCATGTTACCTTATGCGTACTATGTCTGCCATAGTCCTTACATAAATAACACATAAGCGAATTGTGACAACCTTCCTGCGTGCAAGTAAATTCTGCTACATGCATTGTGTGAACTGGACATTTTGGTTTATCCTTTGGTTTTTCTGACAAAGGCACTCGTCTGTGCTTACTGAGTGTCTTTGAAGAGTGAATTGTACTATCACAATTTTCGCATAAATGAGTAGAGCAAACAGTGCAATACAATACAGCAATATGTGCTTCGTCTTCGTCGCAAGTTTGATTAGATTGAAGTCTTTCCTTTTCAAGTATCAATGTTTTCTCACCGTTTGATTGCTCCAACCTTTCTAGTAATTCAATCAAAGCAAAATTCTTTTTCAAACTGTAAACATGATTTTCACTGATGCCTGTCGGCTGTCTATCGAAGGGGCAAAGTAAAAATTGCTGATCCGTCATGCATGGTCTTATTCTTAATAAACAAGAATGACACACTGTATGACCACAGTGTAACAATCTTGGAACATTCACTCCGTCAATCGTAAATACCTCGTCACAAACTCTACATTCTAGCATCTGAAAAAAATATATTCAAAGATTGGAATACCTCTGTTATTTTTCAATGCCTTTATTTTTAAGACGAAATACTTCGAATTCTTTGCTCACGTTCGATTTCGTTGTTGGTTTTAGCAATTGTCTAAAATATCTGCTTAGTCGATTCACGTCCTCTGTCATAGCTACAGTTTTCTTTTTATCAGAATTAAAAAGAAACCAGGATATATAAATAAACGATAGAATTTAATATACGTCGCATAATCGAAGATGACAAAAATAGGAATTGTGGTCGCGAGCAACAACTATATTTCGTGTTTTTAAATTTACATGTTCCTTTTTATTAATTATAACGTTCGTAAACGATGTTCCATGAAACCTCAGCTGACACGAATGACAACTTGTCAATCGATATACAAGGGCATTATTTCGGGTCTTAAGATACTGACTTGCATACCTAGATTATGTACAAAACAATGCATGTGTACAACGTGCATGGATTATTAAGCTGACGCGTAACTATGTATGAAGTTAGTATGATTTCATACTTGCCATAATTCGCATAGTTATATTTGCTCAAAAATTTTGTTCGATAACACATAAAACCATTTCTTTTTATTGATTTTAACAGTTATTATTTCGTGGTACATGTAGATTACACGTATCAGAATTCATTTTTAAAACGCGCAGATACATGCTCAATAAAAAATAGTTTAATCTCTAAATTAATTATTTATTTGCAAAGAAAACAGATAGAAAAATGGTATAACCATCTAGCGGTGAACAGATCGAACTACTTTATAATATTGGTTATAATTGAAATAAATGTAGTTGCTAGGGTGTCAAAGTACCCCATGTTATCAATTAAGGGTTAAAGCTAAATTTTATAGCCAAACAATATAAAAAACAATATAAAAGCCAAACAATATAAAAAAAGTCAAACTATAACCTTAAAATTATTAGACATAGAGAGGTTATCAATTAAATAAACAGGATGTTGGTGATCGTATTACAAATTAAAATGTATTTGAGGAAATAAATTATATAAATACAAAATAAATAATATAAGCTCCATAAGTACGAAACAATACAAAACAAAAAGTTAAAAAATATCGAGATATAGGTTTTCTACATTGGAATTATTCGAATAAACATTTATGTTTGTCATAATTTCAAATATTTTTGAAGACACGTTCAAATTGTAGATATCTTGTAAAGAATTACGATAGCAGTGTCGTTGTATAATAGAATCGAAACTTTCAAGAATTCTAAATTTCGGTTCATACTCAAATCTTCATAGTCTTAAAAACTTCGAACCATTTTGAAACTAAAATTCAAATAGGCCATCATTATTTACACTACTTTCAAAATGGTCGGCACAAGTACCAATCATGTTCGACTTAAATTGTAATTCCTACCGTGCATAGCGTTACGATCTGTTTCGAGACTTTGTTGGATGGCACAGACAAGGTTACGAGTAGACCTTTCACCTAATGTATTTTTTCGGCCCGTTTCTCTGGTGTTCTAGAGCCCATTACCATTTCCGTGTCACTCGCAACGTTACCAACAGTTTAGAAATGAACACAAGAGGAAATGAGACAGAAAATGAAATTACAGAAATTTTATTATTTTTTAACGGAATGAAAGCTGTACGGTCTATCATTAAACTGTGTAATCGGAAAGGTAATAAACACCGTGCAACTCCGTCGATTCCGTTCCTCACATTTTTATTATTCGTGGTCGTACAACGACGTGACCCGTAGTGCGGGTTATGCTCGACCAATGATCGCGCTCGATCATCGTCACCGTACAAAGAGGCATTCGAAAAAAGAGAGAAAAGTCGGTAGAAAAAGGAGAAAGTCAAAATATTATTTGTAGAATAGGCAGGGATAGCGAAAGAAGATAACGTTATAAACAAATCACTGAAACGGTCTGCCAGAACCTGAGAGCCGAAGCTACCCAGGCCCAGGCGAGACCCTAAGAGGAATACAAAAGATAAGAGGCGATGACAACAGGCCTTTCGGCTCGCGCAGTTCTGGTCGCCGCGTGTGCGCCCATACAATGCGGTGAGCTTCAAAAAGCTAAGGCGTATGTGGTGCTCTGGTCGCCACAGAACATTAATCGATTAATTTCATTGGAGTAATCAATCGATTAAGATTATTTAAAAATTTCGAAATTATTAAAATACCTAAGGATGTATCTCATTGATACGTACACCGCAAATCCTCTATTTTTTATTTTAAATTGTAATCCCATTAAGGGATTCAACCACAGAGGGATTCATCCGCCGAGGGACCTTTAATTCCTAGTAGTCTTAAGCTTCGTCGCGAATATTAAAATTAACGTCGAAGATTTCTCTATTGTCCGTGTCTCCGCGCCCTACCAAGTAATTATTGACCAAGTAGCTTCACTTTCTTTCGTCCTCTCGTTTCTCGTTTCGATCACCACTGCTTTAATGTAGAAAACAAGTGATCGGCCGTTTAGTTGGTCCGAAGGGTCAGTTGCCGTCCACTGGCGAGACGATCCAAAGGAAAGGGTATTTCGGCCGCAGAGGAGATCACGGACTGTTCTTGTCTGCGGTAGTCCCGACACACGCTCCCTCTCTCTGTTAATCATCCTGAGTTGAATCCAGTTGGCTCCCAACAGGATGCTTGGGGGAAATGGGGAACCTCTGTGTCGGGCGCGTCGATTCACTTCCCCTTCGATCAAACTTGCTAAGAGGCAACGGAGCTGACCCTTTGGACTCGCTATTCGGTTCGCGTATCTCGATTCTTGCTACGATCACCGCTGTTTCGTCGAACGAAATATGCGATCGGCCAAGTAGTTGGTCCAAAAGATCTAATCGCATTCCCTTGGTAGCTCGAGATATCAAGGGCAATAGGTTCGATCCTAAGATCTGCTGCATGGTTCAGCATCGCGTCGCGTCGCGTATCTCACGATTTAGCTTCATCCCTTTTTAAACGAGATAATTGCTTGGTACCACTAATTTAGAAGATAGAAAGAGCCTCGTTTTCTCTTATCTTCTGAATTTTAGTTCCAACTCCGCTAGCTCAAACTTCGACGTTAATTTTAAGTCTCTAGTGTATCTGCGTATATGCCAAGCAATTGTTTACCAACTAACTTCTCGTTCACTCGTTTCCCTCGTTTCTCGTTTCGATCACCGCTGTTTCGTCGAACGAAACGTGTGATCGACCGTCCAGTTCGTCTGAAGATCTAGTCGCCTGCCCATTTCTAGAAATAGAAATCAATCTACCAAGGGCAGTGTCGATTCGATCCGTAGATCTGCTGCACGGTTCAACATCACATCGCGTTGACTCTCTCAGAATTTGGCTTCACCCCTCGTTTAAACTAAATAATTACTTGGCACAACTAAACTAGAAGATCGAAGGGACTTTGGTTCCTTCTATTTTCTTAGTTTAGTTATTCAGATTATAAAATTGCGACAGGGAGATCGATGGAACTTGGATTCCATCTATCTCCCTTTGGGTCTCCACTCACAGCAACCTCCACGTGGTGAAACCTGGGTAATATTATTTAGCGTTTAATTAATAATCGTATCACTCTTAGTTGGGCAATGCAATTATTAATTAAAAACTAAATAATATTTGCATAGGTCATCATAAATATAGAGCTTCCTCGCTAGGTTAGTTTTAATTCTCATTGATTCATCAAAGATTCTGGAGTATTGTCAGGGACAAGGTATACGAGTAGATCTTTCACCCAATATATTTTTTCGGCCCATTTTTATGGGGTCTCGAAACCCCATTACCATTTTCGTGTCATTCGCAACGTTGCCAACAGATTCAGAAATTAATTTTTATCCCTTCCATAGTCAACTCACATGTATTTACGCATATACTACAGCTATTTGTCTATCAATACTAATTCAGTGAATAGTTTCTCAACTGACCGCGATCTATGAGAAGAGGACGCTAAAATCACCTCCGAATTTTCAGGTCGGTATGGCAGTCAGATTGGGCCACGAAAGTCCATAAGGTGAAAGGTCTACTCGTATACCTCGTCTGTGGTAATGGGTCCTAAACAGTTCTAGGAACTCATAAACCGTGGATAGAAAAATGCATTGGACATTGAGTCTGTTCTATACTTTGTTAGTGCTATAGATAAGAATTTTGCCTAGCTGTAGTATGATTAGTATAATTTGTAGCATAATTTACCTGTGGCCTTATGGCAGCAACAGACCATGACTGCAACTCGTCAACGATGAAACATCTATTCTGTTCCTGGTCTGTGGTTGCTCATAGTTAATTAAGTAGGTGTCGCCGAATGTGAGTTCCACTACTCCTTGCACGGTCGAGATCAAGGATCTGTGAATATTTTCACAAGGAAAAGCAATGCTTTCCCTCTCGGACAGATTTTTTCCGCGTCCACCGCGTAGCTTAAACAATGGAGTATACGACGCACTGTCAACGTGCGAAACTTTATGATTTAGTTTAGAATCGTTTCGACAAGCTGTTAAGTCCGAGACACGTGTACTCTTTTATTTTCTAAATCGTTGATTGAGGGATAGCAGGATCGTGAATCGATTGTCGCTTACGTATACAATAATGTACGTCCTCGTGTAACGACGCTCGAGCGGCGGGTTACGTGGATCTCATAATGGTACGTAACCTCTGACATGATAAATAGAAAAATTCCACAGACTCTTCCGCGTATACAGAAGCAGATTGTTCGATTAATTGAATGCATGTAAAAGCTATAATGTTGTAAAATATTTTTTAATGATATTTCAGCAAATTTGTGAAACATTTTGGTGCTGTTTAGTCTATCAATCTTAATTGTTAACATCTTTTTCATTTTCACTCATGTGGCAACAGTTTCTAGCATTTTAAAAACTGACTCTAATTTGAAACTCAACAAGCGGCAAAATACGTTCCTTTATTATCCAGAAATTCCTTTAACTAAATTGAAAATTGTCATTGATTTGTTTCAAAATTTTACATATTGTACGTTCCAGATGAGGTGACACCTGGTTCTGCCATGCGGAACAGGTCAATCAGTGTTATTTTTGGCTCTTTGGTCCTGTGGGGTTTGATTACATATTTTTTGATTTCTGATCAGCCGGCAAACAAGGAACAGGACACAGTAAGTACAGTAATTCATACATTTTAAAGGTTTTGTGAAATAAAAGTTCATCGTGACAATAACTTACTAATGATTGTAGGCAAGAGTGTCCAATCAAATCAGCAAATTGGAGAAGAGAGTAAAGCAGGAAATAGCTTTGAATCAGGAACTTCTGCAGGATATTAAAGAAGACAAGCAACGTAAAAGTATGTTTTTGCAATGTTAAAATTTAGAACTATACACGATTATTTAAATAGTGTTTCAAAGATTTTCTTTTTATGAACAGAGAAATTAGACACTGCAAATTTGAATGCAGACGAAAAGCAGAAGAATGCAAATCTTGTCGACCAGAATAAAATTCTTCCTGAGAAAAAGGAAAAGGATATAGAAAATGACATAAAAAGTATACAGCCTTCGCAAGCGGAATTAACACATTCTGTAAAGTATTACAGGCTCTTCATAATAACTCAAAACGAACACTTAAAATGTTTACGATTTCTAAATTTTTTATTTGTTTAGAGCGAAATCTCTCACGATATTCCTATAAAAGGAAAACTATCGGACGGATCTCCCATAATACCAGTTTTGGTGTTCTCTTGCAATCGTGTTACCGTACAAAGATGCCTCGATCAATTAATAAACTACAGACCTAGCACAGATCAATTTCCAATTATCGTCTCGGAGGATTGCCAACATCGTCAGACTGCTGATGTTATTTCCAGATACGGAAATCAAATAATACACATACAAGTATAACATCATCCATATTAGTGGTTCTTAATCTGTAGTTCATGGACTCGAAGGGAGAGCTATGGCTAGATATCTGGGTATCTACGAACTTGCACATAGGAATTTAAAATTAATTTCTTTTTTGTTGGACATTTATGCCTAAAAATACCAACTTTGTTTCTCCGATGCTTTAATGTTATGATAGTTATCATATTAGATATTTTATCAAAGATGCTGACTCAGTTAAGACTGAACTCGTTGATTATATCTAACCAAGGTAGGAATTTTAACCTTAATTTAGCTAATATTTAAAAACGTTATTTTGAAGAACATTACGCAGAAAGGGCCCATGAATGCCATTAGAGTATCAAACGGGGTCCATGGGAAAAAAGATTAAGAATCACTGATCCGTACTATTTCTTATTAGTTTTGGCCTTGGAGTAAATTAATAAAGATAAAAACAAATGTGGTTAGCAACCGGATCAATCGGACGTTGAAGTGCCACCAAAGGAGAAGAAGTTTAAAGGATATTTCAAAATTGCACGCCATTACGGGTGGGCTCTCAATCACGTCTTCTTTCAACTTGGATACGATACTGTGATAATAGTCGAAGGTACATTTCATGATTCCATTATCATCGCTTTTAAACATATTAAACCATTTTGTATTTGAAATAAATTTGTTTTTGTCTAGATGATTTGGATATAGCCCCGGATTTTTTTGAATACTTTCTGGGCACATATCCTTTATTAGTGTCTGATAATTCTCTGTGGTGCGTGTCTGCGTGGAATGACAACGGGAAAGCTGGTTTGGTTGACCAGAATGCAGCAGATGTATTGTACAGGACAGACTTTTTTCCTGGATTAGGTTGGATGTTGACACGTCAGTTGTGGGCGGAACTTTCGCCGAAATGGCCCAAATCGTAAATACAAGGTTTATTTTTTAGGGCGACAGAAAATATTGCACATCCATAAGTATTCGTACCCTAATTAATAAATAGTTCGTATTTTGCAATTTTGTTTCGGAAACAAAATAATAATTCACCTAGCGTATACTTTAAAGTTTGAATTGCCTTTTCCAATAAATAGCGCACTTTTTGAGCGGAAGGTAGATGTGCATGGGTTTTTCTTTGAAAGAATAAGAATAATTTTGTAAAAGAGTTTAATTGCTTTTAACAATATGCAATATTTTCTGAGATATCGTAATATTAATAAAAAGCTTTTAAACTTTAGTTTGTAATTTAAAAAAAAATGTAATAGATACTGGGATGATTGGATAAGACAACCCGAACAACGTCGAAACAGAGCCTGTATTCGACCGGAAATATCCAGAACACGAACATTCGGTAAAACTGGCGTAAGCAAGTACGTATTTGAATTTCATGAAACATGTGCAACGCTAAAAATAATCATTATACTAATCTATCGATTCGAACAACAGATAAAACGACATATTTAAGTTTCACTATTTTCTCATTTACAGTGGAATGTTCTATGAAAGGCATTTAAAATATATTAAGTTGAACACTGAATATGTGCATTTCACTAAGATGAACTTGACATACTTGTTAAAAGTAAGAAAAACCCCACTAATGTACTACTGATACTGTGCTAAGGGATTGATGTGTCCGAATTAATTTTAATATAAAAAACTTCTACAGGATAATTACGACATAAATTTTGTCAATGACGTGTATCAATCAACGGTGGTCAGTTTTTCGGAATTGAAGAACGAGAAAGTAGTGGCACCAGGCGCAGTGCGAATACCGTATTACAATCGCCAAGCGTATAAAAACACTGCAAAACAATTTGGATTGATGGATGACTTTAGGGTAATTATTAATCTTATTAAATTAAATTAATTTATTAGCAGTGCAGTGGTAAAGATGATTCGATTACATATTCCTTCGGAGAGTCAATTTCTCGTCTAAAACAAATTTCAATTTTAGTTATTTTAGTTGTTAGGATTATTATTATTAGAAGTTTGAAACTATATAAAATACTGTTTTGTTGTCTTTAGAGTGGCGTACCCAGAACCGGATACCGTGGTGTAGTTACGTTTTTCTACAAAGGAAGAAGAGTACATTTAGCACCAAGTGCAAATTGGAATGGTTACGATATCACTTGGAGCTAACAGAAGATTTTACCTTATTAGGAATTTGTTAGATCGTACGAGTTAATTGCTTCCATGATGTTCGTCGAAACTGAGTGAATATTTTTGACTACACGCGCACGCGTGCCCAAGAACGTTTATCGATTACAAGTATTCCGCGTTTACTTCCTCGGTTGCAATCCACGATGAAACGTGAATTGATAAATCAATCAAATGCTAACGGCTGCTTGTAATTTTTCTTGTAGAAAATTCATGAGCGAAACTTGGAACGTGAATTGTTACGTGATGTGAGATTTGCATAGTGCCTCAAAAATCGTACCCATTGTTTGTATACACGGCGTTACGCAGGTGTGACGTTCCTAAAAATCTGTTCGTCGGATCATAGACTATATTAAACCACATCTTTCGTGTTAGGGAAGCCAAGAAACTAGAGACATCGTACTTGCGTAGCACTGTACATCGAGATGCAAAAGGACTGACAAAAGGAATTTGGATTACTCGTGCAGTTAGATTTAAGCGATCGTTCTTGCCCTTTTCTTCCATTATATTTAGTTTTAAACAGAATATTGATTATTTTTAATCGATGCAAGTTGTCTCTCTTCCAAGGATATTTTAAAGACTGTTCGAGACTCGTTTAATTGTTTCAAAACTACAATTCTATTGAAATAACTGTTTCCAAACAGTGATAGTACTAACGACTGCACGAACAATCTATATTCTACCACTATGTACATAATGTTTATATTGTATCACACATGCATAGTTGGATAACAGATATAATTTTTGGACTAATTTTGCTTCCTTGCCGATTCCATTCGCGTTAGTTTCTTTTAGTGTAAAATTTAGAAATGGAAAACGCGAAGGAAGATAAAGATCAGTCCGAGAATGATTTATCTGATTAACTCTGCATTTTGTGTGCTTTGCTCACGGCTAATAACCGAAGAACTGAGGGTCGAATTCGCTGGATCACAAATGGTTTCACGCTGAATTGTTTCAACTTGAAGCATATACGGAGACAAAACAAGTTGCTAATTGATGTTGTCTTCTAATTTCTTTATCGCGCGACGGTAAAGGAATATTCTGTCAATAAAAAGAATGCGACAGTGCTGATATTTACGAATATAGTTCATTTTCGTCTAGTCTAAATTAAGAAATAACATTCGAAAATTATAATTAATGAAAAATAATGTTCGTTAAACTCTGAAATTAAGATCACATTCCTGGATGATTATCCAATTGACTGAACAAAAATTGTTTTCATAAATATACATTTTTCGTCTCTGAACTCAGTAAAACAAACCTTATACCTGTCAAACAGTTATATTTATTTTCTCTTTATAATCTACAATTTTCATTACATAAATTACACTCATTCGTATTCGTTCCCAATTTTATATGGAACAAGTGCAAATGTAGCAACAATTCTCATTCTTTCAAACTCCAGTACACATTGTGTCAACTATAGAAACAAATTTGCACTAGGCAGTGATGACTAGTTAGACCACCATGTGCGCATTCCAAATTTGGATGGACGATATGGAGGTTGTACTACTTTAGGTGAAGTAGCATCTGGGTAGTCTTTGTTTTCGTACTTCGGTGGCCCTGGTGGTCTTGGTGAATCGTGTACTTTGGCCTCACAAAAGTATCCAAAAGGAGGCCGCTCTATTTTCAAATTTTCCAACATGCATTTATCAAACTTGACTTGCGTTTCTCGACACCTAATCATATATTCAAATCGTGAATGATTATAAGTTCCACTATATTGAAATCTCTTGCAAAATTTAATATTTGTTATACAGGGTGTCTGGCTACCCCTGGGAAAAATTTTAATGGGAGATTCTAGAGGCCAAAATAAGATGAAAATCAAGAATACCAATTTGTTGATTGAGGCTTTGTTAAAAAGATATTAACGATTTACGTTCCGCTTGTAGAACGGCAATCTCAAACGTGTGTTAGTGGTACTCACAAGTCACAGGTCACTCACAAAACTATGAGGTTGTCGATATGTCACTAAGTAGAGTTTCTCATGCTGAGTGAGAACCACCATCGCATGCACGCAAATTGCTATTCTACAGGCGGAACTTAAAACGTTAATAACTTTTTAACGAAGCCTCAATCAACAAATTGGTATTCTTGATTTTCGTCTTATTTTGGCCTCTAGAATCTCCCATTAAAATTTTTCTCAGGGATGGTCAAATATCTTCTATATAAGAAGTCATAAATAACATGAATATGCTCTATAGTAACAAGTACAAAATATTACGAATATAATATTTAAAGACAATACAATATTGCATATGCTAAAATACTATAAAATTCACTATAAGAACATACTTGGAGAGTTCGAAGGAACCAGAAGAACACTCAAGACATCTTACATAGCGATTAAAATCATCAGCACAATGTTTCTTGATGTCTTGAAATACTTCTAATGCACAGGCAGTTAATTTCCGTCCATCTTTGTAACATTTTCTGGGATCGTCCAATTCTTGTTTACATAGAGTAAACTCCTAAAGGTAAAGGTCTGTGGATATAATGTTATTGCATAGAAGAAATATGTCGATTCCGAATTCAACATCCGTATCGACGAAACAATGATTACGGTTAGATAAGTTTGTAACATAATTTTTCTGCAATCAATTCGTAAGCTTTGACAATGTTATGTAACATTTAGAATCGAAATTCAAGAATAAAATCAGAAGCGAAAGTTTGAATCGGCTGAACCGAAAGAAAGTAGAGCCAGCCGAAAAAATCAACTTACAAGACTTTCTCGTTCACATTTCTTTCCAACATAGACAGAAGCGGCCTGTAAAAGTGGCCAACTAACATTTATTTCCTGAACTGTTAGCTCTTCATCGGATGGGAGGTCAAGCAGCGCTGACTTCGTAACGACCATATCGCTAAATATTATTAATGATCCGGTGCAAGAAATTAATAGTAAAATCGCTCCTCCTGCTTTCCTTCAATTTAAAACGATCTCATAATTGAGACCGAAACTCGATTAAAAACACATCATTTTACGATGACGTTAAAACTCGCGATTCCACAGACTTGCGGCGTCGCAGTCTCGGCATGTGACATGCAGATCTAGGGAGTAGATCGTCACGCCGCTCTAGGAAACAACTGCTTGTTCCGCGCAGGAATTAAAGAAATTCTCACCGGTTCTATAGACTTTAGTCCGACTACAACGTCTAAGAAAGACGATCTCTTATCGGCACCGTGCATTTACTATAAAATAATGGCGGTGTATTTAAAGTTGTCCACAAAAACTACGAAAATGTTATTTTTTTTAATTAATAAATATATATGATCTTTTGGACAGTTATCAAATGATTTGTAAATGACTGCAACTGATTGCACTATCAAGCTCAGAGATGCCACTACTGTTACGCTATCACGTGAACGTAGGTTTAATGCACATAGCGCCACAACGGGAATTAATTGTAACCCGATTATTCACCGTCGAGTGCAGAGTCATGTAACTGCGTTTTAGTTAGGAGCGAAATCCAAACGGACCAGCGTATTGTAATAAACAATACGATTGTATGTTTTTCAACGTGGGCGATCAAGCTGGGGAAGGTAGAGAGAAAGGAAGGCACTTCTTTTCAGATACTTAGTTTATTTTCTAAAGACCACGACAAATCGGAGTTTCCGTCGTTCCTTCTTTTTGTTTATTACGGACCGTGCCAAATTAGCTATTTCCGTTAAGAGTTTCAATGGTCTTGACACACAGCAGGGCCTCGCGACACTTCGCTTCGAGTTTCGTTTACTTTCACAATGGTCATAAATTTTCTTAAGGGTTGCTTAGGCCGCTAGCCTCGTTTTCTCTCTCGACTCCCACGCTCTCTCTCACGCGCGTCCGCTCCAACATGGCCGCGTAACCTCCACCTCCACGCGGCTCGGGGGTGGATCATCGATCGATGACGATCCGGACGGATGGGGCAAGGCACAAACCCCGATTGGACCAGGACAATCCAGAGGGAGGATCGAGGAATATTCCGGAGAAGGGATGAACATCGAGGACGACGAGAAGATTTCCGCGGAGGACCAGATCGATTTTGAAAGTCAACCAAGTTGTATCTAAAAGTCGGGACGAAGACGAATAAATTTTGCCAAACTATTTTCGAACATACTGACCCAAGAGCGTACAGCATATGCTATACACCGTTGGAAATGATACCATTTTTAACTTCGATATCAGATGGGATAATGTCGAAAAATGGCCTCAAAGTTCGAGATTTTGCGGTTTTGAACAAAAGAAACCGGTAGTAAAAGCCCATCCGATCCGAGGGACCTCGGGTAGGCACCTGAGGAAAAACCGAGGGGTGTAAGCGATACTCTAGCAGATTGGGACGGCAAATGTGCCCCACCACCTTTATTTCAGTGCCGTGTTGGGCCTGCGTTTGCCGCATGGGCCCCGTTCCAAATGCCCACGGCGAAATCGCCAATGGATCAGTTGTTTTTCATGAACATAATATATTCATGATAGACGATTCGCAGGTATGAGTTGGGAATGTGCAGGTTAGTATTCAGTATTCACATCATTATGTTTCGTTCAATCAATAAAATGTCACTCCATTCACTATTGTAAGTGACGCATTAGTCTGAATACTAACTTGCACATTCCCAACTTATACCTTGCGAATTGTATACCATGAATATATTATGTTCATGAAAAACAACTGATCCATTGGCGATTTCGCCGTGGGCATTTGGAACGGGGCCCATGCGGCAAACGCAGGCCCAACACGGCACTGAAATGAAGGTGGTGGGGCACATTTGCCGTCCCAATCTGCTAGAGTATCGCTTACACCCCTCGGTTTTTCCTCAGGTGCCTACCCGAGGTCCCTCGGATCGGATGGGCTTTTACTACCGGTTTCTTTTGTTCAAAACCGCAAAATCTCGAACTTTGAGGCCATTTTTCGACATTATCCCATCTGATATCGAAGTTAAAAATGGTATCAGTCGATTCGCCTTGGCGAGACCTTTCCAACGGTGTATAGCATATGCTGTACGCTCTTGGGTCAGTAAACCCCTCTATGACTTAACATTGTCCTTTACTTTACTTCGTAGATTGACAACTTGACCGTATTTTAGATGTTTGCTGTACTCTCTCTGAGAGTTGATCTGCCCTGCGAGTTCTGATTTTACCATAAGCAACCCTCGGTGGCCCCTACCAAGGTGACAGCGACGAACGTTGCTCAGCGGAGGGAGATTGGTCAAGCCAATCCTCAACATCGTCACTCTCGGTAGGGCGGTTCCTAACATTTTGTAACATTTACGCCCACTCTGCTGTCTAGCGTCCAGGTAGGCCACGCAGGGGTGAGCGAGAACGCTGCTTTTTTATTAATAATTTGGGGAAGCCTGTCGTCGGCTCCCCAAGACCCCGGTGTTCCGCAGCTGTATGCGGACGCGGTTTACGATACGGCAATCGCTATTGAGGCGAGGAAGAGCTCAAAGATTCCAGGTCTCGAGTGGAGTTTAGAGTTTCCCTTAATGACTGTAATGTACTTTGCTAAATAAAAAGGTCTCGAAATTTTAATCCTCAAAAATAGCGGAGAAGTCACGTCTGTATCGTAAACCCACCGATCTTGAACGCGGCCGTTAAGAAAGTTTACAATACTCGGTTTTCCCGGCTTGATTTGCTCGCGTTGAATTCCATACAATAGTAATATGTATTATAATACGCGAATTTGTTTGAATTTGCTCGCTTGAATTGCGGACTCGATGGTGATTAATCCAATTCTAATAAATTTCTGTCGCGGCGCTGTGTACTAAACTCGAATTCACGCGATAGCGTAACAGTACCAATCTACTAACTATATACAGTCCGTTACGAAAGTCGTCGTATACCCTTTAAAAAGATTATTTAAAAAAGAAACAAACATTGACATTTAATAATATTGATTATTCTATATAAAAATGTATTATTTTATAGAGATATTCTATTTAATAAGCAAAACAAAACGAGTTCTAGTCCATCCTGGTTAAATATGACTGGTTTATGCCAAATAGGGTTGCCATTGCCAAACGTATATGATCATTCGGAACTCCCAGGCAGAGATGCTAGACGGTGCCCCGAATGCACCGGGGACACCTTATTCCACTTTCTCACACTATGCTAGATCACGTGTACGTGAGCTCGTAGAGTTTCGGAGAGTCGACAAAGGCAAACTGACACATGCCCTCTTTTTCGATTCTCCGAAGCTACCCGAAGTAATTTCGTGGGAGTCGGGAGAGAAAGGCTAAAGTTCTTATTTTACGAATCGAGCGAACAAGATAAATGTATATAAAAATCTAGAAACGTGTTTACTTTGAACACAGACGAGGTATATGAATAGACCTTTCACCTAATGCAATTTTTCAGCCCGAGTTTCTGGTGTTCCGGGACCCCATTACTATTTTCGTGTCACTCGTAACGTTATCAACAGATTTAGAAATTAACCAAGAGGAAGTGAGACAGAAATTAAAATTACATAAATTTTATTATTTTTTAACGGAATTAAAACTGTACGGTCCATCATTGGACATTAATCGATTAATTTCATTGGAGTAATCAATCGATTAAGAGTATTTAAAAATTTCAAGATTATTAAAATACCTAAGGATGTATTTCATTGATACGTACACCGCAAATTCTCTGTTTTTTATTTTAAATTGTAATACATCATTTATTAAAAAAATAACTCGGCAGAAACGTATTTGCGTATCTGGCATCGCCAACCGTTCGAATCGTCAGTAAACGACAAAAGCCATCGTGACTGACAGACCTTACATTTCTCGAAATCGGACCTGGGCGCTTTTTGAAGATTCATTGACTTTCCATACGAAGCGACCATGCGTTATATACATATACATGTTATACATGCTAGGAACTATAAATTGTATAACTTTCGTTGTATATCTACTTTCTAATAACATGGGAAAATTTTAAAATATAAAAAAATGTAAGAATACTGTAGAATTTTTGCAATGGAGAATTATTGAAAGAAAATGAGGTAATTATTTAGAATAGGCCGGGTCTCACCGATTTCGATGATTTTTGAATATGTTGTAGAAATCAACATTTTGAGCAACTTTTTCCTATACATATAACCGCCGCTCGGCCTTAGTTTCCGAGATTTTTCTTCAAAAAGATTGCTACTACTACAATGAATTCTGTCTATATGTACATATCTGTGGCTCTGCATTGCATCAGTCCACGATCGTTGCTTTTTCTCTTGTTTGTATTAGTCGGCATGACAACCGACGACAAATAATGTATAATGTGTCGAGCTAAATCTAGTTCTGCATTGTTGTCAAAGGTTCGAATATTCTGAAGTATGGAACTCGCCAAATACATTATGTAGGCTATTTAGGTGAATTCTTCTTCCGTCGACAATATCATGCTAATGATCTAATAATTAAATTTGTCGAAATAATGGCTGAAATCTTTCCCACTTTTGATAATATCAATAAAGAAAATTGAAATAGAAAATGAATGCGTGGCCGCCGTTAGGCGGCCCGCTACACAAATCGAGTTTTTAAGCACAGCTGTTAAGCTGCGTCCCCACTGGATCGGCACGGCTCGGCATTTGCCGATAGCTGCGTCCCCACTGGGTCGGCACGGCTCGGCATTTGCCGATCGGCACAGCGTTCGGCAAAAGGCGGCACGGCCGTGCCACTGCTATGCACCGCGGCAAAGCCATTTCAGTACACAAAAAATGTACAGTGACGACGAAGTAATAACTGGTGCTGCTGCAGTTATAGTAATAGCAAATGCAAAAAAAATGCCTAAAAAACGAAGATTTTGGATGCGTCCGAGTTTACGTAGCAGAAGAATATACAGGGTGTTCGGCCACCTCTAGCAAAAATTTTAATGAGCGATAGTAGAGGCCAAAATAAGACGAAAATCAAGAATACTAATTTGTTGATGGAAGCTTTGTTAAAAAGTTATTAACAATTAAATTCAAAAATTTCAAATCGTTCTGGAAAAATTATTTTCGGTTGCGGGGGTCAACTACAATCATTTTTGGTGAGTACACATACCTCCGAAATCCTATCTACTTTCGAGAAAAAAAATCGAGTAGGTGCTGAAATTTTTCGGCGAAAAAAAATTTTTCAAATCGTTCTAAAAAAATTATTTTCGGTTGCGGGGATCAATTACAATCATTTTTTATCATTACACATACCTCCAAAATCGTACGCACTTTCGAGAAAAAAATTCCTTACTGAAAATCCAATTAGGTGTCTAAATTTTTCAACGGAGAAAAAAAATTGCAAATCGTTGTGTATAGCCATAAAACAGCTGTCAAACACGCGCGGCCACTCGTCGCGTCCTAATCCGGAGTCCCGTTTTTTCTTCGATAAATTAACGTAGCCTTCGACTTGGGGAGAAAACCTCGGGCACCCTCGTTCTGGGGGTGACCTGGAAGTCTTCCTCCACCACGTTCAGGTATGAGGAAAGAGTTTTCCTCCCAAACGGGGTGTGAAAATGGGTCCTCCTTCCCTTAGTCGATGACCAATCGGTCGAGCTAAAAGTTAATACCAAATTCGGTTGACACCCCCAAAATCGCGTATCGGAGGAAGAAACGGGCTCCGGAAACATCGACTATGCAAAAATATGGGCACGAGGAAAAAATCTTTCGCCTATGACCATATTTGGTTACAAGACGGGGCTTTATGGCCCTGCCTGGGCCTTTCAGAACTGGAGGTAGCAATCGTCGCGCTGTGAAATTTTCCGTTCGATCGCGAAAGAATACCAATTTGTTGATGGAGGCTTTGTTAAAAAGTTATTAACGTTTAAAGTTCCTGTATCTTTGTATCTCGATGATGGTTTTGGAACGAAATTGACATGAAACTTTCGTGCTCTCGTGTCTTGGCACGATCTCTTTTGATGGTTACCGACATCGTGCCGATCGACTCGTCGGCATGCCGGTCGGCTTTTCAAGCCATGCTATCCAAGACGATGCAGTGTTTGGCTTTGCCGAGAAGTACTTAGGGTGCCGATCGGCCGTGCTAGATGACAGATGCGGACGCAGTGTAGACGCAATTCTCGGCTTTTGCCGATCGGCCGTGCCGAACGGCAAAAGCCGACCCAGTGGGGACGCGGCTTTATACGCATTCATTGCCGGCCGCCTCGATGTATCTATAGAAACAATAAACAATCGGCGAGTCGTATACATACTGCAGATTTTTTGTCAACAATCGGCGAGTCGTATATATATAATAGGCACGTAAGTGTAGATAGAATTCATTGTAGTAACAGCGATATTTGTGAAGAAAAATCTCGGAAACTAAGGCCGAGCGGTGGTTATATGTATAGGAAAAAGTTGCTCAAAATGTTGATTTCTACAACATATTCAAAAATCATCGAAATCTTTGAGACCCGACCTTTCCTAAATAATTACCGAAAATGAATTGATTATATACATACATATGTTTATATCGGACACATCCCTCGTCATTCGATAGCTTATCCAAAACAAACTCTGTATGCAAATTTTTAACTTGAAATCTCGACCGTGGGGGTAATAATGTCGTGAAAACGAAAATCATGTTTTTGTACAATTTCTGTTGACCTATTAAGTAAAAAAATGTAAAACAATACAGAGACATTTCTTGTACCGGGGCACATATTTTGGGAGATTTTCAGATTTTTTGATTGAAGAACTAGGTAGTAAAAAATAAAAAACTGTAAAAAATGTCGAAAAATGCCGATTACGTATTGAAGAAGGTCCGGAACTACTTTTATACTTTTATAGTAAACAGGTATTGCTGTTACTATTATTCTCAATTTTTTTCAGATTTTTCATTCTGGTGCGCCGCAGTGAAAAAAAATAAAAACCGATTTTTTCCTCATTTTCTGCGTATTGGAATAACTTACACGTTGAATTTTTATGAATTCTTCAATATATGAGTGTTTTCTAGACTGTTTAATGTTTGTACACTAGGCAGAATTATATAAGAAATGAAACAAAATTAAATTAAATAAATTAATAAACTTAACTTAACTTAATTAATTAAATTAATTAAGTTGCTCGTCTGTATGCACGCTTCTTTTTTGTACATGTATGACTTTTGAACCCATTTATAAATAAATAAATAAATAAATTTTAATTTGTTGGTTATTACCTAATCATTTTTTATAATTATAATTTTATTACTTTACATTTTTTAAATTTCTTACAAATAACGTGTATCAAACCTTGAAATGAGAACACAAAACTTAATGTAAAATTACATTGAAATTCATTTGGTTGTTTAGACTCAATCGTATTAATAGTATAAATATATGAACGCACGTCCATAAGCGTAGTATAAAAATGTCTTTTTTAATAGTTAACCCTTTGCACTCGACACCTTTTCGGACGTTAGCTATCAGCAACTCGACGCTACTTTCTCGCGAAAACAAAAACCCTTGAGTCGTGATATTATATGGTACAACTTTGGAACCAAGTAAGGCATTGTGTTGAAATTTGGTTTATATGTATTTATGGACATTGAAGAACACATATTTACAATACAAAATAAAAATTTATTTCTCATAATTTTCTATGGTATGGTAAATTCTGAAACAATTCCCAATATACATAGCAGGTTGATTTATACATGTTTCACAATAAAATGTTGTTTGACGTCTTTCTCCTGGTGTTTTCCTGTCGGAACAAATAATGCAGTCCCGGTTTCTTTGGCCTACATTTGGAATATGTAGCTTATTATTCATTCTATTGTCCGACAAAGAACGTTAATTTATTTAGATTATAACGAAGATAGCAATAGGAATGGTTCGACTTTGAATGAAGTTTCGATTTTACGTTTATAGTTTTTTACGTTTACGTTTTATGTTCTTTATGTTAAATAATTTTAGTAAACATTAAATAATATAGTTTATATAGTTACGTTTATTGTCCACGTGTTTGAATCCGACCATACGCCTCTGACCATCCTCGACAATCCTTCCACTTCCAACGTAAAAACGGCTGATATATTTCTCATTTTAATAGAATATTTCCCATTTTAATAGGAAAGTACAGGAAAATATGTGTTTCTTACAAAATTGCGGTGAAATCAGTTCATTCTCCTTAATCACTAATAAACTTTCATGTCCCCTCAGAGGGGACAACCGAGTGCAAAGGGTTAAAATATGTTCATAAAATATTATCGTTTTAAAACGTGTATTTCCGTAAAAACAAATTTTTGTAATTTTTTCTTCATTATGGTATATTGCTTATACATTGTATATGCCTACACAGGTCGGAAAGTCAAAAATGCCTAGGCAGTCGAGAATCTCGGCTCGAGAATATGCGAGATCGAATTTCAGCTGTGTTGAGAGCAAGAAGGATAGACTGACATTCGCCGCCTTTCTCGAATCTACGAAGCTATACGAAACGCCAGAACTCATATACAAGGTGGTTGGCATTAGTGTGTGTGAGTGGTGGGGCAGTTCCCTTTCGGCACGGGTCTGCCGTCTGATAATACTCCACTGTCTTTTCCAATCCCTCCCATAATCAACTCACATGTATTTACGTACACACTCAGCTGGCTGCCCATCAATACTAATTCAGTGCCTAGTTTCTCAACTAACCGCCATCCATGAGAAGAGGCCGCTAAAATCAGCTCCGAATTTTCAGGTCGGTATGGCAGTCAGATTCGGCCGCGAAAGTCCATAAGGTGAAAGGTCTATTCATATATCTCGTCTGTGGTGAAAGGTCTATTCATATATCTCGTCTGTGGTGAAAGGTCTATTCATATATCTCGTCTGTGCATATACCTCATCTGTGGTAACAACAGGGACATTTTACCGTCGGCGAATAAAGTCGATGTGCTCATTATCGATAATTCTAGGGGAATCGTCAGTATGCTATATTCCTGTATTCTTTTCTATTTTAATTCTGATCCCGGTTATGCAAATTTTGGGACTAGCGAGAAGGTTCGAAAAGAACCATGTTTTTTTAAAAATACTATGGAAATATCTAACTAATCCGGACTCACAAAAAATTGTAACGTTTCCATGTTACTTCGTACGTAATTATTTAAAAAATTGGTATAGATATTTGCATAGACTTCTCAAACTAGCTTTAATCGCCGCAAGATTGAACAAATTTCGAGAATCCGACTTTTAAGAGTCGGGAGTCAAACCGGACTCTCGATGCTTGTAGACGCAGTGTTGCCACGTTTTGCCACACAGAAAGTAGAAAAAGTAGCTGTGATGTAAGTCCGTGGCACGATCTACTCAAGACACGTTCATTCTTCTTATTGGCTATCGATCGTCTAATCTTAATCGATCAATGTTATATTTCCACCGATCACCACTCCCTCGTTGTTCTTCCCATTCATTGAACAGGGTGCAGATCGGTCACTCAAGTGGTCCTGATTCGATGGCCAAGAACAGAAAAGAAACTGTCCAAAAATCTATCGCTGGAAACACTTTATTATTAAAAATAACGCGATTGAAACGACACATTATCTTTTGCTGATCCCTCGATAAATTACAGAAAGACAGAGTTCGAATGCAAAGAGGAAACTCCTGTAGATCACAAGCGGAGTATAGCGAATGGAAAAAAAAAACCAAAGTTACGTTGTGGTAAAAATGGAAAGCGCCGAATACTGTCTATTCAGCTTGATTGGAGGCCACTTCAATATTACAAACATCATCGTTTCGAACTCTAATAACTTCGCTGGCTCTCTCGAGGGTGTCAAGATGGCCTTTCTCGGCAAAAAGCTGCTGCCTATCGAGAAACCCCTCGACGTCTCTGAGCGCAATGTCCATCTCGAACACGATCTCGTCGCCGCACGTTCTTCCCCTGTTCTTTGTTCCGTCACGGGGAATTGAGCTAATTTCTATACACACTTCCGTGATCCCATCGCTTTTATCGGCTATCCTTCTCGCTTCTTTGTTAATGGCGTCGCAAATATTTTGCCAAACGTCTCTCTGACTCGCGTGTAGGTTCTCGATAAAACGTTGGAAAGTATCCCAGTCCATTTTTTCAGTGTTCTCGAGGATTCGTCGGTAAAGCAACAATGTATTCGCTGTCCCGTCGCATCCACCGTCGTTCATTGTTTTCAACAACGATTCGTCGTAACTAATTCGCCGTGCAATATTGTTCAAAGTATTCGACGAGTTATCGTTGGAAGAAGTCGAAGGATGGACGTTCAAATTATTGGATCTCACGGATCTCGTAGATTTAAGAGATCTTAGAGACCCGAACAGCCGTTTTATGCTAAATCTCTTCCTACCGAGACCTTCGACCTTTCCGGAGTTTCTCGTTTTCGAATCATCGCTGGAAACCTGTCTGGCCGGCGAACGATGTTTCGTTTGGTTTTTCTTGTACAAACTATCGCTCTGCACGACAGGTTTCCAAGCAATTGATCTTTCGTTCCATTCGTGTACCAGATTTTCCGCGGACGAGGAACTACAGGCTGTGGTGTTGCTTTGATCAGATCGTACCATCGAGCTGGACGCTTTCGTTAGGTTCTCCAGCGAATCGTTCTCCATCAGACACGCGAGGTTGCTCGATTGTTTATTATTTTTAGCGTACTCGATCCATTTACGACATTCCGCGTAATTATAGACATTCTTCGCGGCCCTTTTCGGACGGTTCGACTCGTCGTAAATCGTGAACGAAGAATCTAATTGCGAATTATAGTTCTGATCAGGATGCAGAACGAGTTGCGTGTCTTTTAATTCGAGGCAATCTTGCTTCAAACGAGCCATCGTATTGATGATCGAAGAAATGTTCTGATTTTGTTTGGTAAAATTGCTCAGCTCCGATTTCGATTTTATGTACAAGATATCGTTTATGACTTTCTCGTTGAATTCGTCTTCGTTTCGCCGACTTTTGATGGACGTTTCACGATCTTTTTGTTCGTTACGCGATTTGGGACGTTGCAGATCGGTTTTAACCAGAAAATCAGAATCAGTAGTTTTATCATTGTGTTTCCTTTTGAGTTTTCGAGACGATCCAACGTTCGGAGTCTCGTTGACATTTTCACGCTCGGCTACCATGATTTCCACGCGTTGAGGAGCGTTTGTCTGGGATTTTTCTTCTCTCGAACTACCGATATTACCGATCTTTCCTGTTTCCCGTTTCCGTTTCCAGACGCGTTTGTCGTCGTTCGATAATGTTCGCGCGTTCAGAAAGTAAGAAGCTCTGGGCGGCGATTGTCGCGTCTCGACGGAGACGTTTCCAGACTTGGCGCAACTAATCACCCCGCAATGTTTACAGATTCTCACCGAAGGATCGTTCGAGAGGATCCGTTCCAATTCTTTAGCATTGTACCGAGCTATCAGAGACTGCAACTCGGTAAAAGTTTCTTGAAATCGAAACGCGACTAACAGAGAATCGTCGGACGATTGTCGGGACAGATTGAAAATTTTGTAAACCGCACCCAATTCGACCAACGGACGTTTCTCGACATCTTTGGAAACCAGATTGACAAGAGAGTCGTCCAGAAAGTTCAAACATTTCTCGTCCCTGATTTCTTCGTGTTCCCCGAACACTTTTTTAATAGACTTCTCCATATTAGCATTGCACGCGTAGTACCTCAGAAGCAGATCGACGTCGAACGGCTTGCACGAGCCTCGTAACGAATTTAATCTCTGTTTGGAGTGTGGGAGACATTCGGTACTTGATTTAAAATTTTTGGAATTATCAGCGTCTCCTCGAGCGACATTTTGTACTGGCGAACGGGATGTCGTGCTGTCGTATTCGCGAATCGTGCTTAGAGTTTTAGAGGTTGGAATTTTCGTTGATGAATCGGTAATCGTTACTTCGATATACTCGTCTTCGTCCATTCTTGGCGACTGAAAATAACGATTTCGTAAATGTCTTGTATTTATCGGAGATTCGTAGGAATTTAGACGATAATAATAATGGATTTATTATCAAAGTAAATCGAATATTTGTATTATTTTCACTCACTTTCGAGCGTCAATTATTCTACACCGATGTCGTACTAGCTCCATGGTTTAATTCACTCTTGGTTCGCTTGAAAGAAACGTTACACGGAATGCAATTTAGAAATAAAATAGACATTCGCAAAATACGTGACAAATGTCGGGCCTTCGCGCATTTCCCATTCCCGTAGAAAAGATGACGATCGTCACACGCGTTCTGACAGCTGCGGTTTCACGTTCTTATCGAGATCAGAATGCCCCAAATAATGGTTCAAGCGTTTGCAAAAGGCCTAGTCGATAAGATATTGCTGGAAGCTTTCGGTACCATGGATCCCAACGATGGTAAATTATATGTTCTCTCATGCGAGATATATTCGATCAAATTTTCAACGATTTATCTAGTATTTGGAAAGTGCATGTTGTCGATTTTCAGAATGTTTTTTCACAGTTTTTAACGCGAAATCTGTGTACGTAAATTCCACGCGTTCGTCGGGGAGAATTGTACATTTTTCGAAATTCCAATCAACGAATATAACCGTTGACAGAAAAGTTACGAGCGCTGGACGGTCGAGAGAAATCGGCCGACGTTCGATCACAGTCGACGATGCAAATTCACGAGCAACCGAGCACAAATCACAACGAATCCGAAACCACGGAGCTCATAGAGAAAATGGTGTGCGGTTTGCGAAACTTGCAAATTGGAGATTCGACTTCCGTCCCGTCCTTCTTGTCCAACCTAGAGAAACAGGTGAATCGTAAATGATACTACGTTTTTTCTTTCGGACAAAGGAGAAATTAACCCCTTGACGTATGATTTAATTTCAAATAATTTTTCAAACGTGTACTATTTAATTTTGTTTAAATTTGTTCGTACGAGAAGTAGCCATAAGAAGGAATAGATTTGGGTATATTCCTAGCAAACGGACCGTTCACCCCATCGGGGTGAGTTATACGTCATTCGATTCGTCTGATTCAGTACATTATTAATATGCATTTCATTATTTGCGGAAATTCGTTATTTTTGTTTAAACTTGTCAGAAAGTTGTAGTAAAAACGTAAGGTTAAGTATATTTTGACAGATTCACAGGTAGAAACAAGCGACTGTCGTTACTGTATTCATGGTGTAAATTATAAATTCCATGAAGTCAAATGCTAATTTGTTAAACATGTATTGAATGAAATTTCTGCTATTTCTGCTAATATTTCATTGAATAAATCCCCATTTTCCTCTTAGGTACATTTACTAAATACGTAATGGTTGAGGTATCCAAGGAAGTTACCCTTCTTGAAAATATAAAATATTGATAGTATTACAGTCAGTTACGAAAGTCTTTGCACACCCCCTAAAACAGTCGTTTTAAAGAAAATAAGCAACAATTTCATACAATATTATGTTTATTTATTAATATGTACAATATTATTAATTAGCCTATATAAAAATGTATTATTTTTTAAGAATATTTTATGCAATAAGAAAAAAACGAAATATGTATGTCACAAAAGTGTTCGTACACTAAAATATGAAGTTAGTACATCTACTAAATCTAGTAAATTTTTGTTACATTAATATTTTGTCCATCCTCCTTTTGCTTCTAAAACAGCTTTTAATCTTCTTGGCATAGAATAGACTAATTTAGGAAGAAATTTTTTTCCATTCCTCTTTCAATGTAGTTTTAAGAATTTGTTTATTTGTTATCTTATGCTTCCTGATTTTGTGTCCCAAATAATCCCATACGTGCTTTATAGCATTCAAATCTGGTGATTGAGGTAGTGAAAAATGTTGTTTCAGGACATTGTACAATATCCATTCCCGAATAACATGAGTTGTATGCTTAGGATCTTGGTCTTGTTGGAAAATTCAGTTGTTTCCCAGTCCCAATTTTGCCGCATCATCTTTTAAGTGGGTTTTAAGTACATCTAATTATACCCATCGATCCATAATAGAATCTATAAATACTAAACTCCCAACTCCTGAGGTTGCTTTTGGGCCTCAAACCATAACGGATCCGCCACCATGTTTTAAAGTTGGTATCAAGTTTTTCAAATCGAGTACTGTGCCGCTTTTTCTCCATATTTTGCCTCTTCCATCTGCTCCAAAAATATTATATTTATTTTCGTCAGTGAATAATACTCTTTCCCAAAATTGTATATTCTCGTTTTCATGTTTTTTTGCGAATTCAATTCTCTTAGAACGGCTGATATCACTGACTAAGGGGTTCCTCCGCGGCACGTGACCACGATACCCAGATTTTCTTAAAATTTTTTGAATATTTTCAGGGTGTACTGTTTTTCCAAAATCATTTTCTACCTCTGCGGCTATTTTTGAAGCACTTACTTTTGGATCTTGGCGAATAATTTGCAGTACAGATCAAACATCTCTATTACTTAAGATTTTAGGACGACTACTACGTGATTTATTATCATATTTACCAATTATTTTGAACTTTTTTATTATGTACTGAATAGTAGAATGTTTTTTGCCTACAATGTTAGCAATTTCATGTAGAGATTTCTTCTCCTTATACAATTTAATAATTAATTCTCGCATTTCAACGCTTGTTTCTCTCCTAAAAGCACTCATTGTCGCTAGATGATTGTTAGACATCTTTTAAGTGAATCACGACGTCATGATAATGTAAACAAAACATTATCGGGGAAGCCCAGGTATTATGTATTAAAAACTTACTAGATTTATTAGATTTACTACCTTCGTATTTTAGTCTACAAACAATTTTGTGACATACATATTTCGTTTTTTCCTCATTGTGTAAAATATTCTTAAAAAAAAAACAATAAATTTTTATATAGTTTAATTAATAATATCATACATAATAATAAATGAATATAATATTGTACGAAATTGTAATTTCTTTAAAATTACTATTTTAGGGGGTGTACGAAGACTTTCGCGACTGACTGTACGTCATTCGATTCGTTTAATTCAGTACATTATTAATATGCATTTCATTATTTGCGGAAATTCACTATTTTTGTTTAAATTTGTCGGAAAGTTGCAGTAAAAACGTAAGGTTAAGTATATTTTGACAGGTTCACAGGTAGAAACAAGCGACTGTCGTTATTGTGTTCATGGTGTAAATTATAAATTCCAGGAAGTCAAATGCTAATTTGTTAAACATGTATTGAATGAAATTTCTGCTATTTCTGCTAATATTTCATTGAATAAATCCCCATTTTCCTGTTAGGTGCATTTACTAAATACGTAATGGCTCAGGTATCTAATGAAGTTACCTTTCTTGAAAATATAAAATATTGATAATATTATATATTATAAAAATGATTAGAGAATGTGTGGCATGCTTCCAAGTGGACTCAATTTAATTCGTGTAAGCATCAGTAATGGGATCTTCAAAATTGACGCTGTGATTAATTTTCAAATGGCCTCTGTGATATTTTCTACGACAAAATGTTGATTCATCAATCTCGACAATTTTCTCTACCTTTCCAATTGCTGTGCAGAAATTATACATCCAATCGACCATTATTTGTCCTATAAAATAAGACCATCATGAAACAGTATTTTCATTTAATTTTAATTATATAATAATATGACATTGCTCATAATTGTATGTTAGCATACATGTTAATTTTAAGACATCTGTAGCTTAGTTAGGTCGGGGTTAGGTTAGGAGCCAAGGGGAGGGAGAGGGGGCAATATTTTGTACTGTTGCTGCACATACTGTCTACCTGACCTACTCCTGCATAGTATGTGCATAAAAAAATGACTTTTATGCATACGTGCATGTTTAACAAATTTGGATTTGACTACCTGGCATTTATAATTTACACCATGAGCACAGTAACGATAGTCATTTGTTTCTACCTGCGAACCTGTCAAAATATACTTAACATTACGTTTTTACTGCAACTTTCTGACAAGTTTAAACAAAAATAACGAATTTCCGCAAATAATGAAATGCATATTAATAATGTACTGAATCAGACGAATCGAATGACGTATAACTCACCCCGATCGGTGAACGGTCCGTTTGCTAGGAATGTTCCTAGATTTGTTTTACGAATACCTTGTGAATGTAAATAAATGCTGATTTTAATAGATAAAACTCGATTACGAGCGAGTAGCCTCATGATTGTAAAACATGTCGTCAAGAACTTGTAACGAGTCAGACTCATTATTGTATGGCAAGGGGTTAAGAGCATCGAACGATCGAGAATTAATTTCGTAGGCCCAGTGAAATCGTTTCGTTTGAATATCGTAAATATTTGATACGTCGAACAGGTGAAATACGTCGTGTACAATATCGACAATACATCCGAGGAGATGTCCGTCACTCATGGTCAAGGCGACGTGCAGCAAATAACGCATAACGCGGTTATCGAGACGGAACCGTCGCGTCTTCGCCAAGAGAAGGAAAATTGCGACTCGAACGAAATAACCGGGGTGTCCGTCAGCCTGCTTCATCGAATGATAGAAGAACTGGAAACGAAAGCGGAGAACGAATCCGATTCGATTTGCAAAGAGGGTATCGCTGTTTGGGAAGAAACGGAGGAACGTTTGATAAGAACCATCGAGAACGTTGACCACGATCGGAACATTGCTTTGCCGTCCGAAAGTAGCTCTAAAAATAACGTGAACGATGAGGTATTAACATCTTCGTGCCTGGCATATCCGTCGCCTTTCGCGAAGAACGTTTCCCTGGAGGATATAGTCATCGAGGGGATAACACCGTCGTCCTTTTTCGATCGAAAGAGTCCTTCGTCGAGCATGGCGCGCGGCGAAAGCAAAAATTACGGCACCGCGAAGAGGTCGCGTAACCGGAAGAAGAGTCATTTCTTGAGCAGAATGCGAAAAATGATGCGGGTGGTTTTCGGTCGTCGAAAGAACTGACGCGCGCTTCTTCATTTGGACGGAGTCGACGCACTGTTTCTTAATGTCCATTCGCAGACCCACTTTTTAAGAAAGAAATGCCTCGTTAGACCGTGACAAGCTGACAAAAATAACTTCGCGTTACGGTCGTCGGGTTGTGGATGATGCCGTGGCTTCTCGTGCAAGTTTTCGGGAAAATATACGAGACTTTAAACGGATTCCGCGCGTTACCAATGGTATCAGGCCCCCTAAACTCTATCTCAGCGCCAAAGAACACTTGTATTCGAAAAATTCTTTATAATACAATGGCTTTTCTGATAATTACGAGTCTTTATTATTATGGTAAAATGCGGTTTTTTTTAACCATTAGCGTATCATGATCGACGTTCTTAGAGGTCTGCTTCGGTATATTTGTTTTAACATTCGTTATATTAAATGAGTTTATTTGAAACAAAGAGTCCCTGAGAATTACGTGTTTCGTATAGGCATGAGTAATGAAAAGAATGGTGTTAGAATTAGGAAAGAGATTTTAGAGATAGTTTCTGGTTCAGCCCACGAAACGAGCGATTAGAGCAGCCGATTGGGTCGTACGCTTCAGAAAATTCAGAATAAAATAGATGATTTGAAAAGACTAGGTAATGGGCACGTGATTTTAGAATTACTCTGGGTTAGAGAGGGTTAAGGTCACCATTTCGAATAAAAATCTTGGGAAGAATAAAAATGTTCTTACTATACAAAAATAGTTTATCACAGACACGAAGCTCTCCAACGTGCAATTTCTAAAAATTAGAGAAAAAATATTTATGCACTCTGTATGCAACTTTGAAATAATTATATTTTACTTCTTTAAGGTTGTGCAATCTTTGAGATATGAGAGTTAGGCAATATTAACACGTCAGTTTTCCATGTCCAGGCTTGAACCGTAAAAAAATAGAAATATTCGATAATTGAATGCTGTACCTGTTATTTCGTAGCATTTTCGATGACATTTACTCAGAATTTTACAAGTATTACGGATTTTGAGATAGGCTGTGGGTGTAAGGTGCCGCTCACCGGTGACCACCGTGGCAGTGCACGCGTTAAAGTCATAACGGGATGTAGGGACGTCGAAGGCCGATGGAAGTATATTTTGGTTTAATGTGTTCGGCCCGCGTTGCAGATTTGGCAGCCCCGGCGCACGAACGCTATCGTTGGAAACCATTTATCGTAGTAGGAAGCACAGCTTAACCCGCGATTACCCCTCGAACTGTTTTTGGATCGCGGCGTTGCCGATACTGCCAGTCCTCCTTGTTTAATTCTCGTGTGTCCCGATCATCGCGCCATCTACAGCAATAAAATGAATAAATTTGGTAACAACCGGTAGCACTTCTGGTCCACGCTTCGTTCAGTTAACACTCAGTCGCACAACTATAGACTACAATGGTAAGTCTTTTGGACACTCTCTACTCGAACTGCGAGATCCCAACTTCTTTCATTTATTAATAATTCTCACGCTCTTCTCCCGTAACTCCAAATTCTCGTTTAAAATTTCAATATTCCGTCGATGAATCTCCATTAAAAGTATCGTTCGTTTCCTTCTTGCAGGCAGACCTCAACTCTAGGGAAGTCGAAAGTGAGTAAAACTAAAAAATACAGGAAATATTTCGCTTGTGCTCGAACCTACCTGTGCGCCGGAAGTAGGAAGCGAAAGAGTTCGAAACCGCCAGTTTGTCAAACAATAGTGAAGAGTGAATCTGCACGGTTTCGCGCGTCCCGGTATTGTGTGTCGCGAGGAAAAATTCGTAGATCGATGGAGAATGTGCGTTTGACGGGCCCTCGCGAGCATATGTCACGATAGATCGATACGTGTGAAACTTTCTGTGCGTTCTTAAAAAAATATTTTTCAACGCGTTAGATCGTCGACGGGGGACGCGAAACTTTGAATATTCAAATATTCTTTTAATCGTGGTTCAAAGCTGGGCTTTCGTTCGCGTGTAACACATTCCTAGAGTATCACGTGACAAACGAATTACGCAATCGTCAGTAACTGGTAAAGCAACGGGGTGTAATCATCCCGAATGCGTAGCACCATTTCAAAAATAGTTGGTTCTCTATTCTTATATGGCTCGGCGGGGGTAATCTGACCCACTACTTCCACCGGCGAGTTCTTGAATCGGTTGCTGGGTGGGAGCGGCTCGAAATAGAATAATATTTTTGAACCAGGTACGCACCAAGAGCCAAGCTTCAGCTGATATCAACCCAGATTTCACGCTCGGCATTCCACGGTTTAAAACTACCCAAGAATCTCCATTTCGAATATCGAGTATTCCGGCGCAAAAATTCTCTTAAGCATTAAAAATTTACAACGTTACAAATTTAACGATGGTAATTTATTTATGTAACGATCGTGAACACTTTTGGGGGGTGACTATCGTAGTAGTCTTATTAATTATAGCTGATTTAATTTTACAAAAGTAAAATTGTATATATAAATTTAATTTGCTGAGTCTGTAACGTCTTCAAAATAAACGATGCAAAGAATATTGGCGCGCGCAACCAACGCTTGGACGATCGTTTCAAAATAAATCTATATCGTTGGCTAAATTTAGACGGTTCCTGAAGTTCTTTGCATGTTCCTGGTCGATTAATCGTTTCTTTGCATATTCGTTTAACAGAGGCAGAATTCGCCTTTTCCATTTACGATGCTGACGGTTCCAACCAAATCGACGCTGTCGACCTTGGAAATGTTCTCCGGGCCCTTAACCTGAACCCCACGAACGCTACCATCGAGAAGCTTGGAGGAACGAAAAAGAGGGGCGAGAAACTGATGAAACTCGACGAATTCTTACCGATTTACAGCCAGTGCAAAAAGGACAAGGAACAGGGATGCTACGAAGACTTCCTCGAGTGTCTGAAACTGTACGACAAACAAGAAAACGGAATGATGCTCGGGGCCGAACTTTCGCACACGCTGCTCTCGCTTGGTATTGAAATCATTCGTATTTATTGTCGCCAGTCGTTTCGAGTTTTATCAATATTTTCTTAAACGAGAAAACAAGATACTCAAATATTTTGATCTTTTTGTTTAAAGTTTTGCAAATATATTTTTGAATATATATTCTTCAAGAAAATAGAAAAATGAAAAATCGATCGGTAGTAATGGTAGCGAGAAAGATGGAAACAGCGATCAACGATTGTTGTATGTGCCCCCATAGGTGAGAAACTGGCCGATAACGAAGTGGACACCGTGTTGAAGGAATGCATGGACCCGGAAGACGACGACGGTTTCATCCCCTATGCTCGTAAGTATCGTTCCACGCGTAGGACGGAAATGCATCCCGCGAAATAGACGAAGACAGAAAGAGTGTTAAATAAGCTGCATCAGACAATTAGCGTAGAGCATAGGTAGTTGGAAGGAAAGCAGTTCAAGGAAACGCATTTGTCTAAGTTTTGTCAGTAGACGTGGTTGATTTTGCAGTAGAAAATTTTAAAGCAACCTTCACCCCCTATCATCACCCCACCCAATGTACAGTACTAGTAAATCCTTAGATCGTATACGCAGCCGCCCGAAATGTCCAGCCGTGTCACGGGAATGATTAAATCATTCGGGCCCAAGCCCCCCATCATTTGACGTTTCCACGTGTTTTGTTTTCTACAGCATTCTTGAAGAAGATGATGGTGCTATTGTAAGCAAACAAGATGACAGTGTCACAAAAATCGTGTTTCGTAAGTACATCCTGTAAAGTGCGTCTCCATGTGTCGTCTGCCTTTGTTTCCCTCTTCTTCTTCTTCTGATTCTTCTTCTTCTTCTTCTTCCGCTGTTTTTTATCTGCAAACTAATACAATTTTCTTCGCCCACCGCCCCACCCCCCTCTTCGCACGCACATCTCGCAAAATATAGGACGCAACGAATCATCAGGGATGCTGAAATCGATAACACGCTTCTCGCACTGACTACCATAAACGGTTAAAGATGTTCATGCAGGAGGCTCGTGACTCGAGGGTGTTAAAAACAATTTTTTAACGACGTTAACGCCATTTATATATTTCGATTTTGCCCTCTACACGACGAAAAACGTTTTTCAGGTGTTATATTATTTTTTAAATATTTCTGGATTGTTTTATAGAGATGGAGTTACTATAAATAAATATAAAATTCGCGTTAATTTATACGCGAAATACTCGTTTTTGCAATTCGGAATAAACGGTATCCATATTGGAAAATTTTAGGTTTTGACAAAATTTAAAATAACGTTTAACCCTTCGTGTCACGGAAACAAAGCTCAAATTTCTCGAGCTTCGTGAGCTTTGTAATATATTATACAACATCCTGAAATGGCAAATCAAATTTTCTTAATGCTTACTGAATTCGATCACGCTTATATATGTGTATTCGGCGCCAAGCTCGATCGGCATAGCGTTTTTACGACAATTGTGACCACTTTTTGGTTTTGCCGGTCGACTCGTGCCGCTGTTGCTGTTCAACGTAATTAACGTGGATCGTTTTGTTTTTTTAGCGTTCCTCCGTAGACTGTGCGAGAGAGCAACGGCAGAAGATTGAAGTGACAACGCGATCGCCATAATGTCGGCGTTCATCGGTCGACAAACTCCACGTCAATGAGGGACACGTCTGTTCGTTATATTCATCATACCATTCATCTCCTATTAAAAATCATTAAGCGCGCCCGAGCATATTACATTTCACACTGACGCGCGAAGCAGTGAAAAACATTCTGAATCGACGTATCGTCGTATCGAGCCTCTCGGCAACCAATGTATAATAAAAAAAAAATTTTCAAAAACCTACCCAAATTCACGCGATCTTAAAAGCAAACGTACCAATCGCTCGCAACACACGCGAGAAACTATCACACTTCGATTCGGTTTATTTGCACCGTTGCAACACAATATATTTTTAGCGATAACGACACATAATATCATACGAATATCTTAATATATACACTTATGTATTAACATTGTACAGAACCGAAAGAAAAAGATCAATGTTATTTTACTTCTTACGATTAATTTAATAAATACCCCTCGTCTAACGAGGACAGCCAAACCGATTTTGTCAATCATTTTCATACGAAATTCGCGGTACGCAGGGTACCGTGGAATTATTTTTGCTCGGACACGAAGGCTATTTAAAATGTTTGATCCAATATGGCTCGCGATTATCTTCTAATTATAATAAACAATCGAACGGTACTGCATCTACCGAATCTACATAATCGATTTATGTATAGAATTCATTGTTTTGCAATGCATAATTATCACGCATATTGTGACGTTAATTTTTAGAAAATACTTTCTAAAGCCTCAACCTTTCCAAAATTTACATTTTCGTTCCTATCATTTGCAACTATTAATATATATTTGGAAAGAACACTTAACTATTTGTAATAGCATAATTTTTCTAATTGTGCACTGCTTTTATAATATTTTGACGTTACATTCAAGTTTATAGCAAGGACATCGAAGGATAACGTTGTATTTTACATAATTAAGACACACTTCAGGAGTCATCTTTTACTATGACACTCGGTAAAAATTCGATAAATTGTAATGGATATTGTGCCAACAACATTTAAAAAGTACATAAATATTAATTACAATCACGATTTGGAATAAAAATTCGTCGAAATCTTCGATTCATACAAATATTACTATATCATGATTTCTATCGATTGTAATTTTTAACAATTTTTATTGGACAGTAGTTGAAATAATTATTAAAAATATCGACTTAGTAAATAATTGTTATAAATATTAATATTTCGTGAAATTGTTGCTCGTCACGGAGACCTAACGTAACTTTGACCTTGTTCCATTAACCCCACTCCTTCTGCCTTAGTTAAGATTGACTTCAGTGCCGAAAATAGTTTTCCAGCTTAGGCCTCCGAGGGAGAAGGATCTACGCACCTGAGTCCTGTCTTCTGGTCATCTGGTCACTAGTGGTATCAACTGACCACTATTATCTCTTCTTTTTGTTTAACTGTAATATATGCTCATAGTTACTTGTTTATTTAATCACTGAGTCTTGATTTAAATTTGTTTAACAATTTGCCTCCTTCGTTATGAATGATTACAAACAGCTTCTTAGTCTTTAAGTAGGTATATCACATGGAACAAAAATAATTTGTAGCATCGTATTTTATTTAATCATTTGCTATTTCTATTTCTCTCCTGTTATGTGACATTCTATTGTTCTTCTGATAGAATCTTGATATTTCTTTAGCTAATTATATTTAAATATGATATAATTTAATTATATTTAGCTATTTTTACTCTGTCACTTATTTCTATAATTGTAAGTAAGGAATACTGTGTTTCTAAGGCAGATTTCAGTTTAGGTATTATATCGATCGAATCAGATTTATAATAGTACATTTTCTTCAATTTTGCTCGATTTTCATTTCTGTTCGTTTCTGAAATTTTCATGGTTCTTTAACTCGGTGATAGAGATGGAACCTAGATTCCATCTATCTCCTTTCGGGTTTCCAGTCGCAGCAACCTTCTCGTGGTGGGATCTGGTAATCGGTGTTACCCACAACGAAAGTATTCTAAATACTTTCCTCCTGGGTAGAGTCGAGCTAATGGCTGCGAAATTAGAATAGTTCCTTAAAGTATATTAGAAAATTGTACTCTGTAAATTGTTGGAAAATCTAAAAATTCACAGAACTTTGTATGTGTCAACTGCATTAACTGGATGTTTCAAGAAATTTATTCTTAGTAACGTGAAATCGTTTCCTTTGCCCATCTGAAGAAAAGAATTCACTTTATTCAGGCGCGTGGTCTGAGAATGGATACCATACATCGTCAGCGTAGTGTGCTTTTTAAAATATCGGGTTTTCTTTTAGCAGACTCATGATCAAAGGCATATCGAATTAGTTAATCGATGTTTCATTAATATATTTTAAACGTGTTTGGACATTAAACATTGCCAATCTATTATATAGTAATGAAATCACACGCAACAGTTAATGATGGACTTACTGTACACGTTTTGGAATTCAACTCTAATACTTTTCAAAAAATGATGTCTGAAAAATAGACGCTATCGTATCACTCAACTTTATCCTCATTCCTCGTAGTTTTTCTTCTATTTTTCATCAAATTGGAGATATAACATGCCCTAATTACGCGACTTACTCTGTATATCTTCTTATTTTAAGAGGAGGTTCCACGACTTTGCTAAGAATAGGACACAACCTGAATGTGCCAATTGCTATTCTTAATGCAGCATTGTGGAGACAATTTTTTTGAGTAGGCTAGATTTTGTTGAATCATAGATACTTCTTAGTCTATCGTTGATCTTATTACGGTTCCACACGTCAAATTACTCCTATCAGCTTTTAAATTTTTATAATCGTAGATCATAGTTTGATTAAATGGGAAGTATAACAAACGAAAGTGATCAATTTCGAGAGGCGCTGTAACCGCGTAACCGGAAGTATACAGGGGTACTGAAGCTGGGGTTGGACTTCCTGGCTCTGGACAGATCGAAAACCCCGATTAAACTGATGTGATCTTGAAACATTAGAGCAAATTGTTGGGCAAATCAGACATGAGAAACATCGACAGGGATGATAATTCTAATAATTCAGAATCCTACCATAGGGTACAATCAGTCTCGTGACGATCTTCTAATCGCGATGTCCCACAGTGTTCGAAAACGACGATTTAGACGGGCAAAAGTCGAATTTTGTACCATCTCCAATCATTTTACTTTAGGTGTCTTCATTTGAAACATTATTTATCCCTAGAAATTGTTTAAATAAGTTAATTTTTAGTTAAAAACTCGACATTTCTATTCTTCTTGGATATCTGTTTTAGCAGTTCATATTTCTCTTTCTAGGAAATAATGATATTGCAATGATTTCATTTTGTACTGTACGAATATTGCACAGAAAGGTACACACTTTATTTTAGAATAAAAACAATTGATCAAAATTTATTATAATTTTAAACACAGGTAATCAAAGAGAACCAATTTTAGTATCCAGTTATCGTAAGGTTTATCGTTCATTCTTTTGGTTTCTCTAAAAATCAGCTGCTACTTTTTTAATAATATAACTTTAGAGTTAGCGAATTTTATTCTTATTATTCCCACTTTCTATTATTTACATATATTATATAATTCAAAATGTTATCTAGTAGTGAAACTTCCATAATAAATACATTTTGTTTTCTTCTTTAATTAAATAATTTAATTTCGACATAAAATAATACAAAAATTATTAAGTAAAATTAATGTTAAGAGTGTTAATGATCGTTCATAAGTTTTTTTTTAAGGATCCATGATTCACTTTTAAGATGCAATATAATTTTTCACGTCTAAATCGTTTTCGAACACTGCGTGGCGGGGGTGTATAGCCTGCACCAAAGAGCGTCGAGTCGACGAGCAATTCATTCGTCCTGAAAACATTAACCCCGTCCCCACCACGAGCGTTGTCGACCAATGGGCGTCGGGAACGCTCGTAGCGCAGAGGGTTGAATCACTGCGGGCAGCGTTAGAGCATGGAAAAAGGGTGAACGCGCGATGCGCAGATCGCAATTGCCCTGTCTGCGATGCGGACACGAGTCTGCGAATGTTTACCTGAGAAACGTACGAATAGCAAGAGGTTCGTAAACGCTCGGTGATTTCCGATGGTGAGGCGTGGGGCCTTCGGGAGATCCCGGAAAGCCGGCGGTCGAGTCAGTTAGTTCAAACGCGTCGCAAGTGTCGTGCGTTTCGTCTTTCGGGTTCGATCGTATCGCAACCGGTGATACCGTGAGAGTCTGTCCTGTCGCGGTTTTCGGTCGGTCCTCCGGTTGTGGCTACGAATTCGCGACCCGACAACAAGCGCGGAAACGAGTCGCTGAGAGTAGACGAGCCGCCTCAGTGAAACGCAAGAGCCAGGCGACGCGCAGAGCTCCGTTCCACCGCGGAGAAAATGACGGATGTGCAGGTGAATCCGGGCAAGGACATAGCTGGCAGTAGATTGCATCAGAACGACGACGACGACGTCGCGCAGCAAACAGGTTAGAGTTTATTACGCGCGCGTTTTCCCACACGCGTTACTATTTTCGCGAGTGAGCTCAAACGGATGCACGTCGCCGCGGCTCATTGCTACAACATTCGCCATCTTGGCCAGCGCAGCGTTAAAAAAAATTCCGGTTAAATTACCTGTCGTCGTTTCTATGTTGAATCTGACGTTTCTGGGAAATTAACAATGAATTGGTTCGATTATACAGAGGTTGATTCGTTGAAAGTTGTTTGGGTTGGTGTTGGATCGGTGGAATATTTACAATTTAATTTGTGGATGTCCTGCATAGATTTTTGCGACTTGTCTGACTTTTGTCGAGGTTCACGTAAATTTGTATTTTTTCTCTTTGATAAGTAGAGTTTGATGTTTATATAGTATTTGTGTAGAGATAAGAGGTGCCGCGGAAGAATAGATTGATACGTAACTGGGGGGAAAATTAGAACGAGAATTTGGAATAATTTTGGTAAATTAAAAATAGCTCCGATCCTAAAATCGTCGATCGTCGAGAATATTATATTATATTCTAAAGTGTTTCGATCGAAAATTGATTCATGCCCAAGGATGGGCGTTTATGGATTGGTGGAGTATTAGCAATTTAATTTGCAGATTACTCGCTTGTTTCCTGTCCTCCTATAAATTTTTATAATTTCTATCATCGTTCGCTAGATAACAACAAACTTTTTTTAATTTTTCCATCCGAGTCCAGATAACGGTACGATAAACAAACCACAGCGTTCACATAGTATTTGTACAAATATGTGTTCAGAAGAATAGAACAGATTAATATATAAATCAGAAAATATGACGAAAATTTAGAATAATTTTTTGTGTATCAATTCACGTTTAAAAAGATTCTATAATCATTTGTGTGAGCTCACAGAATTTTTTTAATAAACATCGTGATACAGTAAATTCGAGCGTATTATCCGTGTTTCACCAATTAAAATAAAATATTACAGCGTGCTGCATCTCTCATAATAGCATCGAACGAGCACGATCTTCTCTCCAAAACAATTTCGTGGAGCATCTAGCAGAAAAAGAACCAATTAATCCCTTTGTTAACTGTATCTGCAATAATAATCGAACAATTAGGAGCCGTTCCAATACACACAGATGGTTACACTGGTAATTGTACAATAACCCCGGTGTACGGAGTTATTAGACTCAACGCGGTGAGAAAACCCGGTATATAATATTGAACCGTAGGACTGGCGAGTGTTTTAGATGCTGATTAGCCTGATGCTGCCGTCAGATGTTCATACATAATTAATTTTACACCTTATCTGGTTTTCGATTCGCTTCATTTCAGATAAGTACGATTTACCGTTGTGAATTGTTACTCTCGTAAGAATACAGAGCGCAAACATCTGATACGAACGGTTAATTAGCTAAATATTTGCTCGAAACGTTGCTGAAAATTCGAATAGCGTTTTACCAAATACAAATTAAAGAATGTTATATCATTCGGTTCGTGTTCATGACATTAACCTTAATTATTTGAACTTAATCTATAATTACATAAATATTTGATCGAAATTCTAACGGTACAGCTCGTAAGAATTATGGTTGTAATTATTTTCTACATATTTATTTAAATTTTTCTAACTCTAATATTTTACTCTAAGTTTAGAACTAGTTTCACAAGACTGATATTAATTTTAATCATGTAGGTTGATATTTAGATCATTCATACATTTAACATTACCAGCAATTTTTGTAACTGTTACACGTGTTCCTCCATTGCTAATATAATTTTTGTTCCAGTAAATTATATTATACTATAACTAATAATGTAAAACGTTAAATATATTGTCACGATTTATGTTCCATCGCTATCCACACGAATGAATGTTACGTGTCGTTTCAAAGGGCATTTAACAAGTTATAGAATTAATGTATTTGACTCGAGTAAACGTTTTGTTAGCAGCTCGTTAATTATTTTGCAAACTTTAGCTTCCGAAATATTACCAGCAATTCCTTTGGTACATATGTGCAGTTAAGCTGTCTGACAGAATTGACCGAAATATTTACCGTATCGTATGTCACTTAAGAGTTTGACGAGCGTCAAGTAGTAAACGATGTTGTGTGGGTGTGTAATTGCAAAATTGGCCGGGCTCATTTTCGATGATGTGCTCAAGGCCTTAATTGGTCGACCTACTCACTGGTCCTTAAATGACACAACACGTTTGACAAATTGATTTTTCGCTTTTAACCCGGTAAAAATAGACCGACAAAGGCGAAACATTTTTAATTCTTCAATTTCCAGTGAAACGCATCGACGAGGAGAAAAATGTAAAGTATGCGCTTTATTTCTATCGAGGTATTGCATTTAAATCGGAAAAAATTATTTTTGAGCCTGCAAAATCACGAATTAGAAATTTGTTATGAAATAAGATTTGTTTGGCCGAATAAACATCTATTTCTAAACGATAGAAAGGCAGCGAGTAATTTAACGGCTTCAATGTGTTGATCGTTTGAAGACTCGTACGACCAGTATGATTGAAACATTTTTCTTAAACGAAACTTCGCGAGCATCCTTGCTTAAATGAATGGTTTGTTCCAGTTAATGCTACTACTAATACGTGACTACTTATAGTTACGTGAGTGCTTATCGTTACACGAATAAGGGGCCAAGGTCATTCTCATTACCTATGTCCCGCTTCAAGCCCTGTCGTACCTCGTGATTATTAGAACGATTTGCATCACGCTCTCGTACTCGTCCATTGTTTGTGCAACTAAACTATGCTCACTGGCGGCAGTGAACTCCGCAAAGTATCCTGAAAAAATTCCATTCTTCAGGGTTATTTCATTTCTCAAATGCATTTACAATATCTTCGTAAAATAATCATTTCGAATAAAATTTTTCATTAGACGATCAGTAAAATGTTGCTTGTTCTTATCATAAATTTCCTAATTCTATATTTCTAGTATTCATTTTTAATTTCTTCGTAATAGAATAATTATTTGAAAATGTAAATTATTGTAGACTAGCGAGTTCTTGAAAAATTATGATACTAGCTTCTTAAACAGATTATATAAAGTTGAACAACATTTGTCTCTAATGGCCGCAGTATTACTTTAAAATCAAATGTGGAGAAGCCCTGGAGAAACCTTAAGGGGTCTCCCTCCCTATTTTAGAGGCTTCAAAAAATTGATTTCCTTTCTTTTCACTCTTTTCGATTAGTCATAGTGCTTAAAATACGCTTTGTTTGTTGTCAAGCAAAAGAAGTAAATTGATAGTTTTTGACAAATTTATTTCAGTCTTTACGATTGTTATACTCAATTTAAATAACGATGAGATTTCGAATGTAAGATTACAAATTTCACGACGATCGAAGTCTATAATTCCGGAACTTAATTTATGTTACTGAATCGACGAGGTATCATACACATAATTGTATGCATTAAACCCGCTACACGCATTCGGCTATTTGCCAAGTGCCAGAACATCCATTGACAAATACCGAATGCGTGGATGTAATACTTGGCACTTGTCATGGTTCCAGTATAGTATTATCGTCGATAAATGACTACAAATTCGGTACTTTGAGTAACGCGTTGTGTTGTTTAAAATGACTCTAAGGGTTCGTGGATAAACTTTTGACAATAGACGAAACTTAAGTCACATTGGAGACCTTCGTTATCAAAATGCAATATAATTTGTCCCTTTCAAGCAAAATTCATCTACCGTTTCGTGAACCCCTCACCTATTATAGTTTTAATTAAGTTTGAACAAAGTTACGAACATGCAAGCACCACGATGTATTAACATTGTTTCTACCGAAGGTTTCAAAAGACATTTCAAAATTATTTCCCAAGTTTAATTACTTCTCCTCGGTAACGCGATATTAAAAATAACATAATTCACAGTTATTTCGTTTCTTCCATGTTTACTATACACTCACAAACTTTATAAATCAATTCTTATTTATACAATTAATATATTTATGTCGTAAACTTCAGAATAATTTCTTTTTTTTGCAACCGTTTTTTAATCTTGCAACGTATATGAAATTTACAAATTCGTATGACTTTGCTTCCTTCTATGACGATAGCGAAAATCACGTACTTTCGTCGATGTCTACAGTAAGCAAAACAGTATTATGTAACGTGTGCTAGATAAACAGGCATTCGCGAGCGTATGTTAATTAACATCTTCGGAAGGTTAGGCGGCGAAGGAAAAACGTTGCATTCCGGCCGTGTATAACATTTCGTATACAGTTTTAGTGTTGGAAATGCCCCGAGCGTGCCGTAGTTCCGTGAATTATGCACCTATTACTTTCGATCAAACATCTCGTAACACGTGTCTCCGAATCGAGCGCGAAACACGCATTGAATCCGACTCGTACGTTATGCAACAGGCACAATCTACATGATTCATAGATGCAAACCGGCACGGTTTCCCTTAAACGAACGATCGTACTTGTCTTTGGTAGCAATTTGTCGGTGTTCGAGCTCGACTCGTACAAACGACCCTTATCCGATCTGTTCCGGTTTCCATTACCGGTTAAATTCCGCGCCATTCGCGCGTCCTGACAGCTCGAATCCGTAAAGAATCGGCCATTTGCCAAAGAAACGAATATCTAAGCTGTTTCTACTTTTTAGGTAGAAGGTGTTAATATAACGTACATTGTTTTCCCTTGATTGTAAAATATTTTATTTCTGTACGATCGTTTGTTCATTTTATCACTTCCAGCAAATATACATATCGAACATATTCGATTCCTTCTATGTTTATGTACATATTTTTTTTACGATATAAACATTTGAAAATCCGAATATAGGTTTGTTTTCATTGCACGACGTGTTCTGCAAACGACCAATCTTATCTTTCTAGCGATAAGTTGATGATGCACAGAGTTATCCATGAGAAAGTTAATCTTGCATTGGTCGATCGTAGAATCGTTTTTACAAAAACAATCTATCGCGTAATAGTAAGAGTAATAGTACACGAGAATGTCTGGAGAATAATACACCGAAATAATATAGTAAAGTGTAACTTTTAACGATTTAGAGCATAAGTATCGTAATAATTTTTCGTAGAGATTAGAAAACTGCATCGAAGATTTATCAAATTGACGATGTTTGATGTATTTTTAGACTTCTTAGAGTGATTTCTGTGCGTGATGCAGATAATCGCGACACAGAAACGAAAGAGACACGGAAGGAAAGCGGTTGAAATGCATTTGTAACTAGACAGAAACGTCACGTTGAGACGAACGTACGCTCACGGTGTTTTGCGTTAAACAGGAAGGGTGTACTCGCACAAAGGCCAAATAAAGGGAGAGGGAAACGAGTGGGAGATGTGGAAGAGAGAGTTTGCACTAGTGGCAACCAGGGAAATCGATAATAAAACGACGCGTCGTCGCACAGCATCCCTGCTCCACAAGGGTGTAAGAGTTGTTTTTAAATGTTCACGATTTTACACGGAAGTAGGCAAAATTCCTATCGGAAGGAAATTTTCGAAAAATAAACAACTATTTATCTATTCGGTGGATAAAAATAAAAATTCAATTGAATTGCTCGGTCGAATGAATTGTCGCGTATCGAAATTGCCCAATAATTTTCTATTGGATTTAGTGGAGAATCGTTATATTTGAACAACCAATCATTTATAAATAAATGTTTCTCTTGGAAGTAGCGAATCTTAACACGTTACTGCCGGGAAACGAGTATTCTCTTTGTACGACAAGTGTGTATGTGTTTTTCTAGTAATTTTTCCGATATTATTTATGACAGTGGTGCATTTTTACATTTGTTCTACGCATTGTAACATATATTTATTAGGGTTTTTGTGACAGTTGAATACATCACAGTAGTTAATTTAAAAGCTTCTATTAAAAAAGACTGAGAGGGTACGCAGAACTAAATATATACATATTTTTCGAAACCTGACTCTAGAGTTTGTTAATGTAATTAATATAAACACGTTTGTCGCGCGTTTTGAAGCGTACGATCGCGCGTGGAAGTTCCTAGAGCGTTCCGTGTCGTGATTTCGCTCGAAAATGGAATTCGAAAGATTCGTCGTCGGGAATTTAGGTTAGCGCAATTAGCATAGATAACTTGAACGTGTTGCGAATCGACTGTCGCGAGGCATCTAAATGTAGACGATCCGGAGCGAGACGGAAGAATCGCGATGAAAGGGAGAGTGAAATAGTAAGAATGCGTAGCGTCGTGCGCATCCGTGTGGGCGTACTTGCACGTAAGATCGACAAACCTAACCACTTTGAACAAGTATCGGTCTACGGGTCCATGATCCAAGAATAGCCACATGTCACCTTTTCCTTTACCTTTTCCCGTAATTTTCCTAGATACCGCGAACGTTCGCGCCAGCGTATATAGGACAACTATAAAACGAATACAGCCATACCCCCACCCTGTAACGCTCCCGTAACTCGATTTCGCTCTAACACGGTTAAAGAATCAAGGAACTCCCGACACAACACGTGTTGATTTATCAAAATGGCTTGCGTGAAAAGTTTTCAACCCGATCTCTCGGAATTTTCATTCAGGAATCTAGATTTTAAAGTCTTTAAATCTAAATCTCTATTTTCTTAATTTAGCCAAGGAGTCGTTGGCTTTAAAATAATTTCACCCTCCTAATAGTGAATAATGGTAAAAACGAAAATTATTCCATAATAAATTCCATAGTATTTTGAATTTCTGGCCTCCCAAACATCCCCTGTTAGCGAATATCGATTCTCAAGACACCGGGGGTTCGTGTCTCGATTTCAAAGGTACCTTGCGAGGCTTCCATCGTTGTGGATTAGTAATCTTCGACCAGACACACGTCTGAAAGGGGTAGTATACCACGTGGAAAGAAAAAAAATTACTTTTCCCTTCTAAGGTTGAATTCAATACTTTCCTGCTTGGAAGAAATTTGTAATATTGTGGTGAATTACGTTTTCTTTTCTTCGTTTGAATAATGGAACAGCATGATATTTATGTTTTGTAAAAAGTTTCTGGATTTACGAACACTCTTTCATCTGAGTTTGGGATCTCGAGTGCCCACGTCTAAGGCTTTACGTGATAAATCTACGATTTCTAGACATTAATTTCCCCCAGACTGAGGACAGCTATCTTCCTCCGACCTGTTCTGTGTTCTATCATCGTGTCATAGCTTTGCTTTCGGCTTCCACGCTGTAGCAAACCTCGGAACAATCAAATTTACTTTTTTCTTTTTTGGTCTTTCGTTTTCTATCGGTGACAAATTTGCTAACGCTTTTTCTCGCATTACATTCTAAACGGCTTGCATAGCAATCGAATCTCGTTCTCCTCCGAAAATGCAATCACTGAATCCGTCAGTTTGAAATTTCGTTTTCGGCAAAAATCTTGTCTGAATGTTTCAAAATTCTTTCAATAACGTTTCCGTTTTGCAGTTTAATTCTATACGATGTAGGCCGGAGGTCGGCAACTCTTTCGCTATGAGGGACACGTTGAAATGGACTAACTTGTGACAGAGGGCAGTTTACCTGGCGGCGGGGAGGGGGGAGGGTACGTAACTTAAAGTACATTCAATACATATTTATTTTAAATTGATAATTAGTATTCGATATTTCGAGAAAGTCCATGATTAGTTTTTCGGAGACAAGATAAGCACATATTCCAGGAATTGTAGAAGTAAATCCATAAATCCATTAATTTAGAAAAAGTGTGCTGTTGAAAATTCGCAAGTTGATAAATATATCTATTGTTGCTGTTCTTAATTATCGATAAACTCATAGTAGGAATACCGATATTTACTTCGATTTTGGTGTAGCTTTGTTTGAATAATATCGGTATTAAATCCCTGATTGAAAGGATTATGTTAAACTGTTTTACTATAATGGAGGACAGGTAGTACTTTGCCCCACCCACGCTAGGTGACTGTAGTAGCATAGCCGGTTATTCAGGAATTGTTTTTTCGACGAAAGACCGCGATATTTCAACGCGAAATCAAGAGCCACAAAATCTTAGGAAAATACATTTATTATTCGTTTCACGTTGCATTCTATAAACGTTTCTGAGCAGGAATTAAAAGTAACAATTACCCTAATAATTTTTATGGAATAAAAATCATTAACAAAAAGTAACACGAGCAAATTTCTGTCACTCGTAATCGTTATTTTATAACAAATAAATTATAAACGAGTCTCAAATAATGTACAGAATATACTTTCGTACAATTAACCCCTCTTCCTATACTGACACTGAACATTCTGGACGATGGACACTTTTCGAATGATCTACACTGATTGTAAAATTAAACAATTTACCCTGGGGAGGGGAGTTCTTTAAAAAACAATGCAGTCAGACAATCGATAACTCTGACCAATGGAACCCTAATTCGAGTTCGAACCTCGGTGACGCAATATGAACATAACGAAGAAGTTTTTGTATTTCTGGTCTTTTTTTAAAAGCCGAAAAATTGATTTAATTTGATTTCTGATTTTAGTCTTGCGTTTAGCTTCTCGTTTAGGAAGAATAAATAGACGTTCGATAACGGTAAACTATTTTTGATTTCAGGTATGGGGAACAGGCATTTCAACGCCGAACCGAGGCGAATACCGTGCACAGTTGAAGCAAAATCTCCGACCATTAAAAGTTTCTGGTAAACAATAACTCTGGTAGAGTTTTTGCGAACAATGTTAAAATTATATTAATTGACTGCACGCGTTAACGTTGTTTGTTAATTAAATTGCCGTTGTTTCAATGGAAAAGAAGCTTGATACGATTAGTATACGAGACAATCCAGTTTTAGTAAAAGAATGTGACATAATTTAACACATTTGCTACTACCATTCATCAGACCACTTTCGTAAGAATTTCATTAAAAGTGCATGATTCCAATTACGTACAAATAAAATGTATCGAACAGGCAAACTGAATATTCTAAATGTGACAATAGTTCATAGTTCGTACTTCGTTTATTCATGGTGATATAAAATAGGCAATTATTTCTGGCACACATTATGTGTTACACATTTTAATAAAGAAGGATTACAAATAGTATCTTTATCATCTACCATCGGCGTAAAAATGAAGCTGATAAAAGAATATCGATAACGTATTAAATAGAAATCGATTTTTACAGGGTTGGGAGGGGACAGGTGGTACCACTGGGTACAGAGGGTGGTTCTATATTGAAAAATGAATGTGAAAGGAAGAATAACGTTTTTTCGTTGGAGGCATTGTTTTCGAGAAAATCGACGTTGCAAATTTATGGGGTACGGACAAGTAGAAAAATCGACCGATGGTCAGACGCGTCAGGGATATCGTATTGAATTTCACTTGTTCCAGAGGTATTTTTAGATTCAATTATCTCGGAAATGAAGACTCGAACGAAAAAATACCTCTCACCCTTTTCTACCCTTTAGGACTTATGACTATAATAGAAGGAGACTTTGTTGATTTTTGTTGACTTTCATCGAGAAAATATTGTTGGCTCTCTGACGAAAATACAATAATAAAAACCCTTGTTGGAAGGAAAAATCCAACCTCTGTTATTACAGATGAAAAATTAGGGTTTTTAGTAATCTTAGCCCTTAAGTCTCATATGTTTTTAAGATTTGGCCATTTAGACGCCAATTAAATTCGTACACTGTTGAGGACTTTCGAACAACATTTATTTCTTTCTCGTACAATTTTCAATACCAACGTACAATTTTTCAATAAGTCCTCTTTTCCGAATTAACAGGTCCTTTCCGTTTAATTAAAATTTCGCACTTTCTGTTTTGTGATCGAAGTAATACGGGGGAATGTTTTTGCATCGATTATAAACGTATTTCATTTCCATATATAGTGCATTTTACGGAGACCAATCCTTAAACGAGACCGACGGTTCTCAGTGGGGGCAGACCGTGTGTCGAAGATATCCTAACCACGCGCGATCCTTTGTTTCGGGTCTCCTTGCGAAAAAGTTTGGTTGTAAAGAAAGGGACGTTGGAGGGATAATTCATCGATAGATTGTTTTGTAAAAGTCGAAGGAAATCGCATGTACATAGGTGGGTTATCGATTGAGTCGGGTTAGGTTGTCTCGTTGGGTGGTTGGGCGTCGAGGCGCAGGAGCAGAGCATGCCAGGACAAACAGACAGATCGTGGCCCGACGGACGTACCTTACCGAGGAGGAACTTCCAGGTCTTTATACAAGCTAGTTTCTCGCGAGACACTGATTGACGGACAACGTTTCTCGGTTCGTGGTCGAATATTCTCGACGAGGGTCATCCTAGAGTTCGATACCAGGTAAGGAACAACCGACTTCCGGACCAGCATCCACCTTCGAGTCTACTGCGTCGTAAATCCCTGCGATTCTAGAACGTTGTCGATTTCGCGAGAAAAATCGTAAATACTTGTCGTGTCTTCGCGTGAATTTGATACAACGATCAATATTTAATCGACGACGTAATAGGTTATTATTGCACCACGTTACGCGATATTAATCGTACTCGGTTTCGTCTCGCCGAGGAGCGAGATTCGTTGACCTGTATTGGATAAGTCAGCGGTTCGATTTCGTTCCACGTTATCTCTTACCTGCGTCTCGTTCTGGTGAAAGGATATAACGAAATAACGAGGTCAGAGGTGATGAATCAAAAGAAAAAATTAATTTATAACGAGCTTCGACTCTGTAAAGGATATAAATCGAAAATCACGTTTCTGCCTAATTTTCTTTACATCGAGTGACGAGTTTTGACAAAAGTCAGGGACATCTCGGTTACGGATATTTTTCGGATTTTTTTAATCGTTAATTCGAGCTGTAAAAAATAAAAAATCCGGTTATATAGCGAAGCTGTCGCAGAATTCTGATTATAAATAAATTCTTCTTAATGAGATATTAAGCGAATCAAATTATTCCAGCATCGAGGTTGCAATCATGTTTTTAAATAAGATCTCCCCAAACGAATCTCCTAATTATTGATTATGTATTTTAGTCTATTAAATTTAAATAATCCCCCAATAATACATACATTATAGGGGCTCTTCGTTCTTTAATTAAATTCAAGTATTTTTATTTAAAATTCGAATTCAAATTTGATAAAAAGACAGTTTATATTTCGCTAATTCTTTCGTACAAGAGTTTAGTTAAAAACGTTTATTTAACGATTATGCTACCTTTGCACGGTGAAAATACTGCAGCTGTTTAAAATATTCATTAAGCAGAACGAGCCTTGAATTATAAACGAGGAGAAATATTTTTGATAAACCGGTGAATATAATTTTTGCATAGTTTCGTTAATATGTATATATTACAACAATTTATGTAGTAGCGAAATTTTATAAAAATTTAGATCTATCTTCTTAGATAATAAACTAATGTAGATATCATGCTGGTAATAGATTAGGCGATAAAGCTACTCTTTCTATAGGTCTTAGAGTTTGTGAACTGAAATGTCAATTCGCGAAAAGTATAATACTTTCAAAAAATCGGCGTGAAAGTCGGGCACGAGGTAATTTCGTTCGAGCGTGGATCTATATACAGTGTAATAAAGTTTACTACTGTAATTTAGCGATTAGTTTAATCGCATCCCGTCTCTATACGAGGCTAACAATGACAAGAAATAAACTGTGCCACCTTTCTGTAACACTTTTGATTAAATAGTCTGCACTTAATTTAACAATTTCGAAAATGTTTAACGCCTAGAACTCTTCTTAGAAAAAATGCATTGGAAAAATCCAGAAAATACTAAATATTGAGTTTATATTTATGAACATTTGAAGCATTCAATTTATGTGTGATGTCCAATAAATTGAATAAGTCGGTTCCAGGTTTCGTAGATATTTCTTTTTGATCAATAAATGTTGGTACCAGTAATAACGCGACCAATGTTCGAATTCTATCAACAAGAAATTGTATCTTCATAGCACTCACGATGGTGGTAAATAGGTTAATATCCAGGAAGCGTTGATGCGCACCTGATAACTATGTCCACGTGATAATCGTGCATCGCCACTGCAGGTGATTCGAAGATGCTGTTGCAAGATAAAGCAATATCGCCTGTTTATACGCTGTCACTGTTGTTATCGATTGTTGTCCCCAATCTGTTTTCCTGTAACAAAATTATAAACATTCAATTTGCAACAAAGAACACGATCGATAGAAAGAAATCGAATACTTCGTTATCCGGGCATCCACGAATCGTGCAGGTTTCGTTCGAAATTCCACCAATATTATTCTTTTTCTTAAAAGTGAAATCTTTTATTTGCGAATTGATTTTCAGGATTGTAAAATCATGTTCAGTCGTTCGTTAAAAATACTAATTGCTTTCGAATAGGAAATGTGTGTATTAAAACGTGAAGTTATAGTATAAATACAGAAGGGACATCACGCAAGTATTACACATATTTACACATTTTTGTGTAACACCTTATAGAGATAGAGTATTTATAAATATTCGATACTTATTACCTTTAAAAATAGGGGATTGGAAACCTATTTAGTCGAATAACTCAACCTGAAGCTAGTTGCATAGCGTTTTAATGAAAATTTTACAAAATCACTAATGGTGTCGCTATGATTAAAAAAAAGTATTCTTAATATTTTTTTTTTATAAATCCATTCAACGAAATGAAAATAACCGAATTTGTTAAGCTAGAGGAATCAAATAATACGCTATATAATAAATATTTGTTAAACTTCATCTGTGATTTTGTGAAATTTTTATTATTTCTCATAAAAAACAACTTTTCTGCGAAGCATTTTGTTCTAGCTTCGGTATAAGTTATTCGACCGAATAGATTTCCAACCCCCTATTTCGAAGGGTAGCTTCGCTCCTCAAACGTGAATTACCGCCACTAAAAGAAGAAAATAGGTGTCGAATATTATCCGAATATTCAGGAAAATTTCCATGCTATTTTAAGAACATGCACCGTGACATTTTCCCAGTAAATCGTTTAGAGGGAGATCATCGAGCGATTCCATCCGACCAGAGTTCAAATTTATGACTCAAGATTTACAGTTCTCATAAAACATGTATATACATAAAATATACCTAACGGTTTTTATCAACGTTCGGTCACGCTCAATCGTGCTTCCGTTCGCCCATTTGTGCATCAGTTGCAATATCCTTCCCTCGATTCTAGATTAAATCTAAAATTCTGACCACGACATTAATTTCCATTTAAAAATGACTCATAGGGGAAGTTACATGAAGCCATGCTCCGTAAAAAATTGTTAATCCTTTCACTGAATTTTAAATAAATACTAGAATACTAGAATAAATTTTCTGTATATAATAATACTTTATTTCTTTCTGTCCATACATTTGATCTTCTCAATACTTGTAAAATTGTAAATCATAACCACACCATTCAATTGTCAAATAATTCTATTTTTCAGATTACAATTTTCACAAATAATGTCAATAACCACATCTCGCAGTATCGATTGCAATTTTCTTTTTCCAAACGTCTGAAACCTAATACTCGTTGAATTATTAAAATAAAACAGTTACATATTTATTAAAACGGACCAGGCGTAGAAAACTATACGTAAATGTTTGTATTGAATCTCGCGTAATTATAAATTATCATTTTCTAGGAAAGTATTACTATTGGTTCAATTTTCCTCTTCGCCGTACGTGTCCTTGTATATCATTTTCTTAATCCATAAATATATCGATGACGTGAGTGTTTCGAACCGCGAATAAAGGCTTGAAGGGCTGGTTTGAACACAGGAACCGCAATAGTTTATACTTTTCGAGGATTATGGATCGTTTTTAACGACGAGTAATAGTGGTGGAAGCTAGGCGTAGCATGCGCAGTACATCAAGCGGTTTTCACGCAAAATAATTGGAAAGCACCTTAATGTCTCACGTGACACCGGTCACGAAGGTGTCACAACCTTTTATGATACACGTACTCATTAGCGAGTTAACTTAACCGTATTATGCGATGTGAATCCATGTGCATATAAACGTTGGACTCGAACACGCTCACCAGGTCGGATCAATAACTTCAGGAATGGGCACTTGCCGAGACGTACAGACACGCTGTTCACGACCTGTTTCTGGCTCTCCAGAAAACGAGAACGGAAGTCTTTGACATGCTTGTGGCCATCCATTGAAAGTCTTCTTCGATCATCTTTTCGGAATTAACTTAACAAATCCCACTTTTTTTGCTGGCTAAAGACGTACTCTGATCCGTAAAACTGCAACTCGAGAATCCTTCGCGGAACGTAACCCATTTCCCTATAAAAATTTGAATTTTCAATCATTTTATTGCCACTTGATACGCGTTTTAGCAATAAAAAATCCGACTCGCTGAAGGCAGCTTCCTATATTAAATTTTTTGAGGTTATTATGAAGGGGAGACAATTTTTACAGCCATTTGAATTGTATCTAATTTTTGAAAGGTTATCGTTTTTCGAACTTTTTTTGGATAAAATGGAATTTTAAAAAAAGGTTGTTGCGTGATCTTTTTTTAATACTTTAATATTTTAGCCAAACGTGCCAGTAGTAAACTTTTGTGTTTAAATTATATCCTGTCGCTTATTTTTGTAATTTTTTCATTCTTCTTTCGCAGAAAGAAATCTACGGGCACGAAAGGCACAAAAGCAAAAAAGTAATCGTGGCACAGGTAAACGATTCGTTTTTCGAAGGGTATAGTTACTTTTTTATCATCAGATATCGTAATCACTGTGCGTTGAACGGAATTTGCACGATATTCTCGCATATTTACTGAATCAGATTGTCAGCGAAGTCGCGTAAAGAATTGGTTTGAAAGGGGCTGCCAACAATACTACAAATTAGTTTCGTGAAGGTGTTCAAGGTCGAACGAAACGAGCGAGTATATAGCTGATAAAACGTCTGAAGGTTATCGGAAGGTTACCTGTTTTATCAATGAAGGTACACGACATTCCATTGCCCTCGTACTTGAAATAGACGTTGATCTAATCGTTCGTTTAACCCTAAAAAGACTTGGGGGTATCGGTCAGAAATTCTTAGAAATATGTGATATTTCCAAAAACTAATTTATACAAGGTCACACATAATCAAGGATCAAATGTTGTAGAAGTGTATTGGAAACGAAAAATAATTGTAATTGCAAAGATCGACGACCTAGAGAAGAACTTTTATTGTACAGATTATATATTTTGTACTTGGAACTGCTTCTGTTTTATCACGATACACGTACTTACTAATGCAGACGTTTTAACAACCTTCTCGATTTCGCTGATGAATTCACTGGCGAAACGAGTGGAAACAGTCGAAAAGCTGCGGGTCACGCTATCTTAAAATAACGAATATCGAAATGGCGTTGAAAGCTCATGCTATACTATAATCATTTGGTTTATTACCACATCGAGTGGAAAGACGATCGGTGGCAGGTACGGGAAATATAGATCCTTGACGCATCATCGTACTCTGCTGGGCGAATGATCGATGGGTTCAGGGCCAATATCGCCTAAATTTTACGTGCAAAGGGGTGACCTGTTAAATAAAGAATTATTATCATCGAAACTAAAAATATCTCTTACATTCGATTATCACGTGTACGTGATTATGTACCCCGTCATTGATTGATTCTACGTGGAACACTCAATAAAATATTCGAATTCTTTTTGAAGATTCTTTTAAATAGAATTACTATTACCTTTTTATTAGCGTTTCAAGACGAACGTAACGACACTTGCAGTGAATATTTTTAGACCCACCTCAGAGATGGATTCTATACAAGAAAACAATAACAAAAATTCATATAAACATGTGTCCTTCTTTTCAAGTTATAACGAGTTCTGTGTTGGAATAATTCTCTCTGAAGATGAGAATAATTGAACTAATTCTATTCAAGTATTTATGAACAGAGCATCTAACATTGAGTCTGTGAATACGTCCAGTGTACATTAGAGTACTAGGTGTCTGATTATTAAAATACGTCGTGTATAAAAATGGGAGGTTTGTCTCGTCAACAAATGGCAGATGTGATCCTTCTGTATGTGCTTATTATTCTAAATAATACCTTGACAAACAGAGAGAGTAAGCTAATGGCAAAACGTCTTCAGGCTTATGTTTAGATGCAAATAAGTAATTTTGATCACCTACTCTGAAAGTAAATAGATACGTGTTCAAGAAGAAACTCGCTATAACTTGATTCATCAATTCATCTCTGAAGCGGGTCCCACATGCTACGGGACACCCTGTATCAATATATTTACAACCCTTTTCGTCAACTGATTTCCACTTGTTTCGAAAAGAGCGAAGAAACTCGACAAATTTTACTTTATAAATTCGTTTCGATTCGCGTGCGCCGGGAATTTTCAAAAATTGTTATTTTGTAGGTAGAGTCGAACGCAGTGTAACCATCTGGCTTTCGGGCGAGATCGCTTGGTCCACCTGGATCGTCGAGACACCCTATAAATAATGATTCTATAGGAGAATCGCAAGGACAACCATATCAGATCCAATTCGACGGTCGTTCTCCTTTCGAATCGTTCAATAGGTGACAATTCGAACGAAACTGATCGCAACGACATGAATCGTTGTTGAATATAATCCCAGTAAAAGTGTGTATCACCGAAAGCAAAATAAAACGTCCACGCTTTCAAGCATCGCAGTCGAAAGAATGGCCGATGGTGACAATGCCAAGAAGCTGAAACAATCCGAGAGCACCGCGTTCAAAGAGATGCGGGAAAATGCAGAGAACGACGACGACGATGACGTCGTGATAGACAGCAACAAATCACCCTCGGTCGACGCTTCCAAACGCGAGGAGTTAATCGTGTCAAAGTCCCCGGACAAGAACAATATCATTCAGTCGACGAAAAAACCAGAATCCGCCACTATAAACGGAAAAGTGGACTTCAAAGACGTTTCGGCTAAGGATTTGGCAAGATATCCGGCCATGGAGAAATTGTACGGAAATATTAACGATCCTGCTTGGAATCGCGTGCTCGATAAACCTGAAACTAACACCGTCGAGTCTGTTAAAAACGATAGCAGGTTATTTTCACCGAAACACGATGAAAATACGCGGACGGATAGCAAGTCGGAACAATCGATGGACAAAACGATCGAAAGTAAGAGTGCCAGCGATAACGCGGACTCGTTTAAAGAGTTTAAAGGGAAAACTGACTCGACGAATGATAAATCGAATAGATTGGATGCATCTGCTCCGGACGAGGGAAATTCGAGGGCGAAATCGCCGAATAAAGCACGGGAGGAGGAACAGAAATTAACTGCTTCGTCGAAAAGTCCAGAGAAATCGCATACGTTGCTAGAGGAGAAGAAAACACCGTCGAAATCTGCAGAGGATTCACGCGAGACTGTGCTGGAAGAAATGAATCGATCTAAAGGTGAACAGGAATCGAAAACACTGTCGAAATCTGCGGATAAATCGCGCGTGGACGATCGAGTAGGAAATGGTAAAATTGAAAGTGAACAGGAATCGAAAGTAGCACCGAAATCACCGAACAAATCGCGCGAGAGTTCTATGGAAGAGACGAATAGATTTAACGGTGAACAGGAACCGAAAACACCGCCGAAATCTGCCGATAAATCGCGCGTGGAAGCAGAAGCTCGAGTAGGAAATACTGAAACTAAAAGTAAACAGGAATCAAAAGTAGCATTGAAGTCTCCGAACAAATCGCGCGTGGAAGCAGACGATCGAGTAGGAAATGGTAAAATTGAAAGTGAACAGGAATCGAAAGTAGCACCGAAATCACCGAACAAATCGCGCGAAAGTCCTATGGAAGAAACGAATAGATCTAACGGTGTACAGGAACCGAAAACACCGCCGAAATCTGCGGATAAATCGCGCGTGGAAGCAGAAGATCGAGTAGAAAATACTGAAACTGAAAGTAAACAGGAATCAAAAGTAGCATTGAAGTCTCCGAACAAATCGCGCGTGGAAGCAGACGATCGAGTAGGAAATGGTAAAATTGAAAATGAACAGGAATCGAAAGTAGCATCGAAATCTCCGAATAAATCGAGCGAGGGTCCTCTGGAAGAAACGAATAGATCTAACGGTGTACAGGAACCGAAAACACCGCCGAAATCTGCGGATAAATCGCGCGTGGAAGCAGAAGCTCGAGTAGGAAATAGTGAAACTGAAAGTGAACAGGAATCGAAATCTCCGAACAAATTACCTGCAAGTACGCTGATAGAAACGAATCAGGTTATTAAACACGAAGAATCGAAAGATTCTACTATAAATGTGGCTGTTCCGGTCGAAACGAGCGAAATGAAACAGAAATTAAATGCAACGTCTGTTGATCCTGACAAATCGAGTACCAAGGATTTGACAGAACAGAAATCCAAAGATATTCCCAATCTTTCTGAAAGTAATCGACCTGTGATCGAAGAAAAGAAAGTCGGAGAAAGTCCTTCCAAGGATGTACGTCGCGATACACCTGCTCAAAACAACGTGGAACCAAAAACAGTTGGTACGACTGGTGATTCGTCTAACGTTGCGAAAGAAGATAATTTATCGAAGTCTCCAACACCATCAGACAGTCAGAAGCCATTATCGTTAGAAAAATCAGCGACTCCCTCCGAATCTTCCGCCCAAAGCGTGAAAGGGTTCGACAATGGACAGAAAAGATCGTTATCCACTCCTGAAACGCCCGTTTCTCCGAAGTCACCCACCGGAAGCGTGAAACTAGCGAACGAGGAGAAAAAAACTGTTGTTGAAGATTCGATCGACGAGACAAAGGATGACGACAAAAAGACACACGACTTAAAAATCCCGTTGAAATCGTCTACGCCCAATATTCAAAAGTCACCCTCGGCCGCTGAGATGGACAAAAAGTCAGAAAAGAAGTTTACAGAGACGCCAGGTTCTTATTTGTACTTACGAATGATTTAGGAGCGGTTAAAAGAGTATTTCTAAAAAAAAAGAGTGGAAGGTTGAAAGTAGATTTGAAAAAGTCGAATGTCAGAATTTCTTGTTTGACGCGTTTGCTGCTACCTCGATGGTTGTAAATTTTTGAAATGTATTAAATGAAAAGTGTAATTTGAAAACAACGGCAGTGGACGCGTTGGGCAGTACTGTGATGTTAAATTTCGTTTCGCTTTGGTGTTGAGTTTGCTTCGAATAAGTAACTTTGCTATCAAAATGTTTCGCAGAGGCTGTATTTTTGCAGAGTTGCTAAGATTTAGCTTCAAAAATGCACGGTACGACGCTTCCTCGATTATTTGTTTAAACATCGCGTTATATTTCTTTTATTTTCGCAGGAATACAAAATGGCAACGCGATCGACGAATCGGTGCAGTCCAATATGGTAAATATCTTCGTAAATTTATGCAGGGAGTATCGGAAATAGTGGTGCATAAATAGTCTGGCTATTATCCACTATTTCTACTTGCATTCCAAACATTACCGTTTTTTGTAACAACAGCGACTCCTAATTTCTTTTTATTGTATATCTTTGACTCGTTTGTGCGTAAAGAAGGACATTCTTTTCAGTTACGTCACGATTTTCGATAATCCCTGTATTTCGACATACTCTACAACACTGACTTTGGCATCCTCGTAAGACAATGCACAATTTTCCTAGGTATCGGTTACGAACGGAGTCGAGGATTCACCGACGAAACAGTCACTCTCTAAATCAAAGGAAATAGATAAAAAATCAAACGCTGGATCGCCCGTAAAATCGCCAAGCAAATCTATCAAATCTTTACCTCGAACACCCGAAACTCCTTCATCGACGACTGGCCAAGACAAAAAAAGCAAGTATCGACAAAGATTTTAAACAAAGCCTCGTATTTATTTAGATTTCCATAATAAAGTATCCAAATTTTGTGTTCTCTGGCATAGTGTAATATTCGCGTGAGAATTTAAAAAATCAACAAAAACGTGTCATGTATTTTTTAAAGAAGTAGTTTTGAAAATTTGAACCAATTGGATGTACAAATAAGGTTACTTGCAGAAGTAGTAATGCAAAATCAACGATAAAAACGATAGTTTTCTCTTAAGCGTCTGACTAGTCGTATGGTTATTCTACTTGAAAGTTTTTCAGAGACAACTAAAATTAGGTATAATTGAAAATAAATAGAATGTCGTAGTTTTTGGACTCATTTTTGGTGGAAAATATTTTTAATGGTACTCTTGCGAAGGACAGTTCAAAAATATAAAAATTTTTATTTATTATTCGCTGATTCTCGATAAAATCCGAGATAAAATAGATGTATTCATGAAATATGAATTTTCTCTGTAAAATTTGGTCACATAGTTGAAACATACTTTGACAAAAGTAGCAGGAGTTCAGTTTTAAGTTTAGTCTGCTTGGAATACGAATTATTTATTCAATTTCGTATTCAGATACGATATTGATCGTCGAACGCGATATTCTTGGGAACACGTGTATTTACAATTTCTATTGTATTGTACAGAATTGCCTATGAATAAAGTTCAAGTGGGCTCGGCGCCCTCGCCGAATCTAAAAACGGTACGATCGAAAATCGGTTCGCTGGAAAACGCGAGTTACAAGCCAGGCGGCGGAAAGGTGAAAATAGAAAATAGAAAGCTCGACTTCAGCAAGGCTCAGCCGAAGATCGCGGCGAAAAATGAGAAATACACGCCCAGCGGCGGCGACAAGAAGGTTAATTTTTTTACTTTTTATCTATCGAATCGCTGAAGAATAAGATTTCTCTTGTGTGGGAAGAAAGAATCCGCAGACGGTCCGAGAAATCGACGTTTCGACAAAATTTGTTTACTTATTGATATCGTTATCAATTCCCAAGTATTGTGTCGAGACGTGAAACAAATATTAAAATAAATTTTTAACAAAATAAAGGGAAAGAAACCCAGTTATGAAATCTGATCTATTCAAATACTATGAATATCCAGATACTTGATCAATATTCGAAAATAAAATTTGAAAAAATAGTTTTAATCCTATTGGTGAACCCTACGGCCGATTCTTTTTCGACTGCACACTACTGTGTATCGTGCTCTGGGTGATTTTGTTCCTCTACAGCATTGAGACTTGTTAGGTAACAGAATTTTCTAACGAATGAAACAATATAGCTTTATATCTTTCTGGAAATTGAACGCAGATCGCTCAAGTTAAGCTTCAGTGGAACGCAAAACCAAAAGTTGGATCGTTGGAAAACGCGACGTACAGGCCTGGTGGGGGCGACAAGAAAATAGAGACCGTGAAAGTTGACTTCAAAGACAAAGCGAAACCAAAAGTCGGCTCCAAAGACAACGCTAAGCATATTCCTGGCGGCGGTAGCGTCAAAGTAAGAATTTTATTTATAATATGTCCGAAGATAGTTTTACCGAGAATCCTTTAAACGCTTCTAGAACCAAATAGGTAAACCCGAATAAACCCTTATCTGTTTTCGTCGTTTAGTTTGATCGTTTTGCAAATCGAGTACCAGTACCCCTCTTATCACTAATAAACTTTCGTTTCGCGTTATTCATTATTTACATAACAATGGTAAAATTCTTGTACTTCAAATTATTTCGTACATTTTTATTTACAACACGATTTATCAAACGTTCGCGGCTGAATATTGGAAAAAGCGATTACACCAAAACATATACATGTATAATGTGCTTTAAAACAGTCTGTTATGTTTTTGCCTGAAATTTCCTAAATCTACAATGCTCTATATGTCGTGGCGAAAAATAGTTTTCTTAATTAAATGCTCGCTTTTCCTTTTTAAACGTGTATCAGATTATCGTAGCAACATAGTGCTCGCTTTGTTTATACGCCACGAGAATGTCCCGGAATTTCAATGGATTAGAAAAATGAGTTATTTCAACATTGATTGCATTGTTGCATGAAGAATGTTAACATACACTCATATCGATGTCACAAATTTTTATCGATTCGAAGGTCGCGGAAAACAAGAATTCTAACATCGATAGAAACGATTATTAATTTATTTTGTTGGTTTTGAAACGATTAGAACATTTCCTTAATTCACGAATATAATTGCACGTTGCTTCATGCTGTCATTGTTTCATTGATATTGCAATTCACACTACTAATATGTCTTAATGATATTAAAAAATTTTAAATAATTACTTATTATGCTTCAAACGTTTCTTTTAACTATGTATTTCGTATTCTTTAATATTCGTTTCGAATTATCTCTGTCAAACGAATGAAAGGTTAACTTTCGTGTGCATGAGTTTTGTGTCCATCATTATTAACAAGTCATTATTGTTTGTTGGTCTTCAGTCAACGGCAACGCCACCTAAGACGCTACAGGATTCAAGCAATAACGTAAGTATGTTAAGCAATATCACGAAACATTGACCTAATTATCTTTTTCCGAGATGGATTTTGGTCACTCATCGACAGCTGGTATTAAATCTGAATTACAGTGAATATTATACAAATTGGAAAACGAGTAACTCTTAAGCACTAAAGTTGAAAACTAACAATATCGTGCCACTTTAAACTAACATTCGCTATTCGTTTGTATTGTCGAAAAGACGACGTTCACAAAATTTAAATGCTCTTCGTTTTATGGTAATTCATGTCGATATTTATTTATCGTTGTCTTCAATATAAAACATAGCTTTAATTCTGACTAACATAAACACCGGTCGAGTAAGTAAATTCAGATCTAAAACAAATACAGCATGCTTTTGCATGTTTTAAAATTAGTGTACATATTCTTTTCGAATAGTCAGTCCTTTTTGTATACTGAAATCGAATTTAGTTTAGTAAGCACGTGAAAATCCTTGTATGAGAATGAAAATTATTGAAAAATTATACACATACATTTATATATATTTTCTAAACGAAGTTGTTCGACACCCCTAAAAATAATCAAAGTTATTAGCTCGCTGTGTATATCAGTAATATATTGCAACTTTCAAGTATTATTTTTTATGACCAGCGAATTACAGTTTTACAGGATAAGCGACAGAAAGTAATAGATGTTCTATCGTTATTTTCAGATCCAAACACAAAAAATTGATATCAAAGCCGAGAGCAAAATTGGATCCTTGGATAACGTGAAGCATAAGCCAGGCGGCGGTGATAAAAAGATTTTCAATGATAAGGATTATCTCCGACAGACTGGTTCGAATGTAGAAAGCCTTAGTGGCAGTGGATCACAGGTATGGTTTACCGAACAGAATCTCGGGAATGAAATAATTATCTCGCATTAAAATATATTAACGACAATTGTGAGTTTCTAATTTGTATTGCATATCGAAAGTATAGTTTCTCGAGATTCTTTGTTACGTTGTATACAGCATACTTATATTTGTATCGTTTTCCACCGAATGCATTTAAAATCACGCATTATATGTTTGCAATGTTTTAATTTTCTCCTTTACGACGGGGAATAGATAACGAAATTGCGTCCACGTTCTTGCTTATTAAGTTTTATTTTACATTTCCAATATTTTTAGCCGAAGAATAGTTTCCAAATAACTTATATTTCACAAAATAAATCAACGGTACATCGAAAATTTATTATAAAGCAAAATATCCTATTAAATAAATAGTACTTCACTGGCCTCATGTCAGATCATATTGATAAATTACATTAACACAGTTGATATTTAACTATTAAAAAAATATCATAGCAACTTAACCCTTGGAGGTACATTCTGAATTGAATTTATAATTATGCTTAAAAGGTTACAAATGAGAAAATCCTATTACAAAAAATAAAACATTCATACATTTTGTTTTATTTACCTAAAAGCACTGCGTGAAGTTCTAAATTTGGACACGTATTGTTTGCTTCTATGCATTTTCAGTTAGAAGTAGCTGAAACAGTTAACTGAATTACTTGAATATGGCTGTGTAAACTAACTGTAACTATGAAAATATGTTTATTTTCCTTATGCCAAAGAAACATTTCCGGACTATCAAGACGGGTGAAATTTATAATTGCAGCGATATCAAACAAAAATAACAATACTATTATATTCTATTTACCAAAAGAAGCTGATTTTAATTAAAAATTGCTTAATGTATTTTATTTATTCATTTGTGTGTGTAATTAATTGTAAACGTATGCTTCTTATTACATAAATACGATAGAAAATATTTGGAATCCATAGCGATTTGTCAAATACACATTCCACTTCGTGTTATGCGAAACGGGAAGAAGGTAGGAATCCGTATCACGATCCACTTTCCCAGGTAACGGACCAAAAATGTTTCCAAAGATGCATAGTCTATCCAATCGCGGACATTAGGGTATTATTATGGATTCGTATGATCGTTTCAAAATCTTCAAGTTCGGTCATCTGCTCTGGTTAGGGTCATTAGGTTCGATTCGATCCCTCTCATTTGCTGCTTGACGTTAGTATTGGACCCAAGGGTCAAACTAAGGCAATGAAAAGAAAATTAATAATGAGAAGTAACTGTGCGTGTAAAAGAAGAGTGTGCTCGCAACAAAAATTATCAGACGAAGAGAAATTACGAACCGTAGCAAGATCCAAAGAGATCAACTGGAAAATCAAGCTATTCGAATGAATACGAAGCTCCAACAGCTTAAACAATTGAAAAATTACTTAAATTAAAGAGAAATGTTAAGTGTGAAGAGTTGGATAGCAACGATAAAAATCTAAATTTTTATCACAGCGTACCTATCATACTATATTTTAGGTTCTTGTAACTGTTTCAAGACCCAAAATCAGAGACTAATAACACGTTTTTCAATATAGTGAGCCATATTCAAGAAATACGTTTTATGCTATAAAGTACGACGCTGAATATGCATAAGATGCACCAGTAAACACAATATTCCCGACAAAAATATACTACAAAGTAAGAAACGGGAACAGTAGCTAAACAAATAAGGAATCGATGGATAGGCAACGAGTAATAATATTCCACGGCATAAGGATTGAAGGCCTTGATGGTTGAAAGGGTTAACATGATCCAGACACAAACTTTCAGGCTACTTTAATCCTGATGCATGTGTTATGCCCGCAGAGCCCTGTACCCCCTGGCACGATCATCGGTGACAAGAACGATCTACCTACTTCGGACGAGAACCTCAATCAAGAATGCTAGATCATGAGAACTCGACCGCTAGACCCGCTTTTCGTATCATTGGCGTCTAATTAATCACTCATATTTTTTTATCCCGATGGTTGCAATCGAAGGGGCAGCGTTGACCCGTTTGAGCCGTCAGAAACGATATCCGCACGAGGATGAGCTAACGATGAAATTAATTGAATCATAATGCTACGTAACGAACCTAAACCAGTTTATAGGTATAGGTAAATCGGTTTCATTTGATATCCTTATTATATTATAATAAAGACGACTGCAAGAATTTTTCTGTGCCATACGAACGCATTTTTTCCCCTGCAAAATTGTAATTCCAATCGTGAACAGAATCTTGCGAGAGGCTAGGACGCTTCCTTCCTTCCGCGTGTGCGACAAAAAGACTCGTCCTGATTTTACAGTCGCGTCTCGACGAACGACTTTGTTTTATTTATGCAATTATTCGCGAAGTACGTACTCGTTGCAGCGTCGTTGGTTGTTTCGTTTTATAATAAATACTTTGTGCAGATCGATCGAAAAGGATCGATCGACGTACGGGAGGAGAAACGTAGAACTGACGGAAACGGTTATTAAGAAAATATTGTTAGTACGAAAGGAGAGAGTTCGCGATACTTTTTCAGATTGAAAAAATGACGACTTTACGTACAAACTAAGAAAAATAGTATCCATCTCATTGTATCCTTCGCGGCACAAGTATTCGTCACGATAAAAACAGTTTACCAGATTGTATATAAGATTTTTCAAGTTTTTGTAATGGCATTGTTTTGTCGATAACATAAGCGATTGCGCAACGAACACGAAACTTTTTTTAATTGCATTTTGAAGATCCCGCTCGCGGGAATATCGACGCGACACACGGTTTTCATGGTACCGGTTGCAAATGACTCCGATGGCATTTTTTTTCCAATCTGAAACGGAATCGCGGTAACGTGATACGCTTAGGTTATAAGAAGTAAAATTCTCATTTCTCGTGACTGCCTAGAAACGATCGCAAACCAACAAGGTAAATACGAACGCGTATGTATGCAACGTGCGAATCATATAGCGACGGATTTCAATGTTCTGATCGATTAGTAACGTGACTCGTAACTCGAGGGTAGGCGTATTTTTGTTAAACCTACTTCTAAATTCCAATAGATGCCAACAAAGCTTCGATGTGTTGTAATGGAAATGAAATACGATGCCAATTAACAAGTAATTTTAACAGTAGTAGAAACCGATGTAACTATTTAAATTGTTTCGGCTGAACTCAGATTCAGCTTTCTCAACGGTGCATTTATAAACACTGTACATAATAATAATTTTTTCACGTTTAAAGGAAAAGTCATCAACGTCGATTATGCGCATTTTTTCTTTCTTAACAGGATTGTAATTGTGCCGTGAAACGTCAAAATTCTTTGCATCGATTTTTAATAATTCGTCTTTGACCATTTCCATCGATTCTGCTGGGTTACACCACTGCAATAACGCTATTAAACGTTCCAATAATGTAACAATTGCAAACTTGTTAAAAAATGGACGTAGTCGACATTGTCGATTTTTTCCTTCGACGGAAAATAATTATTGAGAATTATTATCTGCGAAATTTATATTACTGAAGAACGAAAGAAATGCAAAAAGCTGTAGCAGGACACGAGTAACTTATAATATAAAAAATATAATAATTTATTATCCGAATAAAGAATCTTAAAGCTTCAATTAACTGTTCGAGGTAACAATTCTAAGTCAAACTTAAGAAAGAACATTACAGATTTACCGATTCATGTAAAGAGTACAATATATAAATGAATGGTTAAAGCAAAATAAAAGAAAATTTAATAATATTCGTAGATAAGTGGTGAATTATGGGGATTATGTTGTAACGCTAGAAAATCGGTCAACGTTTAAACAATGTAAACGCAATGGTGTTCGTTAGTCCGTATTAAAGGTTTAATTAAACTCGCCTATTTCCGGGTTAAAGCCAGATACTTCATATTTATGATATTTAAGCAATAAAGGTGACACGTACTATGGTGATGCACAAATTTTTCAACTGTAATTGTACAGATTTTGCTCTTGCCAATTTGAATATTTTCTAATCTTTAGCTACACGAGCGAGCATGCAAATAATATTAATTATATTTTTCGTTGTTCAATACATTCATTAAATCAACTTTAGTCGAGTTAAGTACGATATCTTACAAATTGGCTCGTATATATGTAGCGTTTTTTTTGAAAACCAAAAATATATTCAAGTCACGTTCGAATTTATTGCTAATTTTTTCGAGTAAAATTAATATGATGCGCATTAAAAGGAACATAAGGGTTAACTAAAAATTGGTGTTATCCGGGTACAATAATGAAAATGTTTTTAACAGATCGTTATATGTATAACGTTGAGTGTTGATTTACACCAAAATATCAAGTTATGAAGGACTAATATTTTAATTATATTAAATTTAGTATACCTCTCAGAGTTATTATGTACTTTTTCTAGTGTTATAAACAGTATGGAAGCTAAGAAAATATCATGTTTAACCATAATATTGTGTTTTGGTGCAAAACGTTACGTAAAACGCAAGCGATGGATTAAAGAATGAATTAAAAGACGGGATTAACATTACGTGTGAATTTATTGAAAGAGGATGCCTTTAACGATAACACTGTTTATTTTAATTATTTTAGAATGAATTGCAGCACATTTCAGCAGTATGGTGAATCGTTTTTAAAAAGACAGAACACTGACATGCATGGTTTTCTATCTATTAAGGAGAAGATTTAGACCTCGCCTCTGACAGAAACTTCGAAAGTCTGAAATTGTCATCATTTATGGACCCACGGGTAATTAATTACGCTATTCTTGGTATACGTGATATTCTAATGTATGTTTTTCAGAATTATATTAAGGTAAGTCATAAACTCGTTAGTTGAAATTAATTCTTTGCAAAAACAAAACAGGAATGCATACAACATCCGTTTTCTTCAAACGCGGCACTTTACTGGTGTCAGTTGTGTGCGCATGCGCTGATGATTTTGGTGAGCCAGACAACACGGCGCAGTGCGCAGTAGGTAGAATGGCCGCTTAAAGCAAATGTACAATTCCGAAAATTCCCAAAGCAAATCCGGCGGATCTTGCACCTGATTATAAACTTTGCTTTATTCGGAACGATTCGGTAAATTCTCACACATCAGTTCCGTCTAATTTGTGAAATATTTTTTATAAAGACAGTTTCAGAGTAAAAATATTTAATTATTTTGTACGTCATGTCTACACACATGGAACAAAATGTTTCTGGATAGCATTTACTGCATATCGATTATCAGAATACACATTTTGTAGTTATATTATAACAATATCGAGAGCATTGTTTGCAATTTTAACATTCAATGTTAATTGTATATATTTTTATATAAATACGAAATAGGTTTACTTACTTTCGATCAGTAATACGATGGGCATAGTTGTCCGAAATATAGAAATTTTTTACGAAATATTAAAATGTTTAAATCATTAAATCAACTCTCTTGTAGGAAACTAATGAAACAGAGCTTCCACTCAGTAAAAGATTGTTCGGTAAAATCCATACATTTCAATTTATTATAATAAAACATCGTACAAATATAAAAAACATTTTTAAATATTATGGTTATAATCTTTGATGATGCACTACCTAATGAAAATTCATTGTGCGAAATAAACAAAAGATTGATGATCAGGTAAAACTACTTTATCTGGGATAAATAAAACAATAAATTTAAAATTATTTAACGGGCAGTTTTATATTGTTATGAAAAATAATTATGATAGTAAATTAAAAGACAATGCATCAATTAATTTTTCTTTGGTAATGGTGGTGGAACTAACGTAACTCCAGTAAAATAAGGATGGCTTAATCCTTTCTTGGCTGTTATCCTCTGATTAGGATCATAAGTCAGGAGTTTCTATTAAAACAGAAAATAATAAAATTAATGCGAATAAAAATGATTTAAATACATGTTCATTTATAACATGATTCTCACCAGTAGCAAATCTTTGGCATCAGAATTAAAAGAAGGCACAACTTCGTCTAAGCATCTAGGTTCCCACCTTGGAAACATCGATGTATAATCAGTTAATTGTGATACACCTGGCCACATGCTTTCGTCAGGTGTACCTAATGTACGAAATATCCTAAATAGTTGATCTATTTCTGAATCACCTGGGAACAATGCTCTCCTTGTTGCCTATGAGAATAATTTTACTATTTTTAAAAGTTAAAATTATATTTAAATAAACGATTTTTTAATATGAACAATTCATGCTTTATGCAAAAAAAAATATTTCATTGATATCAGTTATGATACCATCTCTGCAAATATACAACCAAGGCTCCAAACGTCCACTGCATTGGAGTATAATTTAGTTCCTAGTAGTATCTCTGGTGCTCTGTACCAAAGGGTTACTATTTCATGCGTGTACATTCGAACAGGAACCCCAAATGTTCTTGCTAATCCAAAATCTGCCAATTTTATATGACCCTCGTGATCTATTAATAGATTCTGAGGTTTTAGATCTCTGTGTAAAATGCAATTGAGATGACAGAAGGAAATTGCTTTCAATAATTGATGTAGGTAACTCTGTAAAAATTTGAGATATTTATTTGAATAGCATATGAATTTACTTCCCATTTTAATTACTTTTGAAAGCAATACCTTCACAAGAGCCTGATCTAACCCTCCTTTAACAGTGTCTAGTAATTTTTTCAAGTCTTGTTGTAAAAATTCGAAAACAAGATAAAGATGTTTGTCACCATCTACCACATCAAATAGTTGTACAATATTTGGATGTGCAAGTTCTCTTAATAATGATATTTCTCGAATAGCAGTGGATGGAACACCTTCACTTTCCCTGATGCAAATTAATGTTACTTTATTACAAACGTTTATTAGTATTTGATGATAGAGTAGGACACAAAATTAAACATTTTATTTTTTTAAATAAAAATGCATAATGAAAATATGTACATAGATAGAGTGTTGCTTGTTCTTTACACTTAAAATATTTATGGGCTAAATCTATTATCATGTATACGTGTGATAATATAAATCTTATGATTTTGTACCATATAAAAGTAAAAACAAAAGTAACAGAATCAATTTTAACAAACACAAATGGTAGGCTAATTTGATTAACTTTGTTATTAATATAGGATTATGCACTACATTTAGTAAAGTAGGTCTATTGCAGAATAAATTTATAGAGGAAAATCTCACTAATAGCATTTGTAGGAATGATGAATTCATTAAAAGATATAAAATTTAAAACCAGGCGAGCATGACACAATGGGACAAGCTGAATAATGTGGTGCTACGAAAATTTAGTGTAACGTGGCCCCTGCAGATTCAGCTGACCCCAATGTGCAAATTAGCAGATGTGTTAGCAATGCATGTAAGCGAAAGCTTAGCCAATGTGGTAATTTAATTGAAATTATCCTTGACAGTTATTTGTATGATGAAAGACAAGGATTGTTGGATAAAAATGTTCTAATAATTCCTGAAATGTGAAAATTGCTCAAACGTTTATAAGGTGAACAGATTATTAAATCAAGAAAAATAAAATACCTTTACGCATATAACAAGTAAAAATATCTGTTAATCTTATATTATTTTTTATATTTATATACATCTATGTGTGGGGGACATAAATTAATACAAATATTACACTTTGCTTTGTTAAAATGATCAAAAACACAGGTTTTTAATGTATTCTTAAATGCACTGAAGCTTTGTCAATTACATCTCTATAACTTGAAATGTTTACTAAGGGTATCGTACACTTATTATTTAGTTAATAGAGGATATGCTCACGAACGATTTATTATCCGGCATAGGTATGCATCGCAGGTAAAAGGGTTTTTCATATATAAATATTATAAACGACGTACGTCTCAAGACGAATTTTCTTAAGTGCCACCAGCTTTCCAGTCTGCTTATCTTTGGCCTTGTAAACCACCCCATAGGTCCCTTCCCCTATTTTTTCGATTTTAACGAAGTTGTCCATAACCTCAACGCCACCTTCGACGTTTTCGTTACTGTTTTGATTCTCTGTCTTAGCTGCCAGCTTTTTTTTTATCACTTTTTCAATACTATTTTAAATTCTACGTACACGTAACATCTACGAACTATACAAACGATTACTAGACGATGTTTCACGCGTCCTTTGGTCAAAAATCTTTGTTTATCAAGACCAAAAAGCTACTTGACATGTGTACTCCGTAGCAGCCATTTTTGTTATGATTTAGAATAATCGATTCGAGAAATCGATGGACACGAATAATTATCATTAACTAATTAGCAAGGCAAATGGATGAATGAACTCTATAATAAACAATCGGTTCGTTGTTCGCTTAATCATTATTACGTGATTTATTAAAACTATTAATTATTAGAAATACGTTCGTTTCTCCTTTAGTACGTGCTCCGATTTGAGTTTACTCACTAAGTAATATAATATTCAAATGCATTTATCGAATCAATTTTAAAATGCTTTTAGGAAATGGGAAAATCGTCGAACAAAATTGGGTAAAATGGAATTTTATAAGGAAAATAGAGTAGAAATAAATACAAACAGTGAACTGTTATTAATTGCTTACTGAACGATGCAGATTGAGGTTTCTCGCCTCGATGTCGAATAAATAGGAAACGTTCAATTTATTTCATAGTTCACTTGCTTCGTTCCACTCCAATATTCCATACTGTTATACATATAAGAGCGAAAACGGAGTTAGCAGTTTCCAAGGAGCGAAGATTGGAGAAAGACGGATACTATAAACCGCGGTCCGCAAATTTCAGTTTGTTGCGTAATTTTTTATAAATAGACAGCAACAGCAAACAATTCTCGTTCGTCGACGGAACACAGTTGCTACAAATTACTTTTTATCGAATTCTAAACAAAGATAAAATCACAGGAAAAAAATTTGCTTGAAACAACAATGATTTACGCACGAAATTAATTCGTAACAGAGTACTTTAACAAACGAAACATGATAACGCTATTTTTTGTAAATAAATCCATCGGAAAAGTTTTGGGAATCGTGTCACATATACACGAATTAAATTAAACAAACCGTGCTGTGTTATCCTTTTAATGGAACTTAAATCTAGGCGCGATCCTTTATCACAAATTGCAAATATATGTATACGCTTGTACGTAGGATACAATTTAGGCAAATTTTTAACAGATACGCGACGCGTTCGTACTAATTTAGTAATATTGCATTAATAGAACGAACTTTAACTTATTTGAGTTTTCGTAATAATTTATTTCAATTTCAAAAGAAATTTACAAAATTCCATTATCCTGCGCGAAGTTCTTATTTGTAAAATCCCGTGTAAAATGTACTACGTGGTTACTGTGTACGCGACGTGGACCGATCAAAGGTGAAAATTTGAATGCGCCGGAGTTCTCGTGCAGATCATTGCAAAATTCGCTGACAACGATCCCTCCTTCGCAATAGAGTTGTACTCTCGGACGTTCACTGTTACGGGGAACGAAAAGGTGTATTCCCATTTGGACTGCTCAACCGTTGTGGAAGTCCCCGCTTCGACTTCTATCTGTTGAGATGTCCCTCGCTACGTGATCCACCTGCTAAAGGTGCTTCGTGTCCGAAACATCTGCCCCTATTTTCTGTCGTACAGTTATCTAGAATCATATGTATCATGCAGGGTCGCGAATCGACTATCGTGTCGTGAATTGTTTAGAATTAACGTAATTTACACGTGTAATTTTCTTGCAATCCTGTTAAGCCCATCTTATTTTTTGACTACCCTGACCCAAGACCTTAATGGTTGTAATTTAAAGTAAAATATATTTGTCATTACTTGTTTCCTCTATTTTTGTACTAATTTATTTCCTTTATACTTTTATTACATTCACATTCTTAGTAAGAATATTATTTACGTAAATGTACTTTTATATCGAAGGAATAAATTTAAGGAGACACTTTTAAGGTCAATCAATATTCGAACGACGGAGTTGTGGCAGGAACTATGAATAATATAATTAGAGAGTGCGTTTCAGCGTCGATTAATAAAGGTTTTTATTATTAACTTTCTAATGGGTGTAGCAACTATGTATAATTTAATTACACCTGCATCAGAAGCTACTTCGCTGCAGAATCAGAAACAAGTCCGTAATTAATTTGAGCATCCTTGCGGCTTCAAGCTCACGGCATTCTCTATACATAGAACGACTCGTAACATTGGCCAACGCTTGCACATCTTGCAGAAGTATAGCCTACCATCTTTACAGTATTCATAGCGCATGTCGGTTATGTTCATATCAGCGGGGCTCGCCGTTTATGTACCACCGTAAAAACATAAACTTGCGTCACAATATGTTGCGGTCATATTGTACGAAATAGTAAATAAATAAAATCACAATACCGTAATAGAGTAATAAAACTGTACTTCGCTCGTTCATGGTCGTGAGACCTTGTATGAAAAAATGATTGCGTCAGAACTGTTCGAAATTTTAACGGATCGGGCCTAGAGTTTTTCACGATTGTACAAAAATTTGTATTTTAAGACGTTTTAATTTTTTTTTTTTTTTTTTGAGAATGTACCTAAATACTTGACCTTAAAAAATGATTTCAGAAAGGTGTCAATAGTTTCACGCTCGCGTCCTATTTTCTCTAGCAAAGTTTACCTTCGTTGGAAAGCCGCGGTAATTCCCACACTCACTCCAAGAGATCTCCACTCACGCCTGATATATTCCGTCACGCAATGCGCATAATTTCAAATACTTATGTATTCTATAAACAAGGGATCGACGTGAATAATGATCGGACACCTGTCAACTTATTTTAAAATCGTTTTCGTTCTCACCTTGTAAGTTAATCTTACATTTTGTTTTTCGTTTGAAATAGAAACGTTTTTGCATTTCGGTGGCCATTCATGAGAACATAGGACGTCATTTTCCAGTATTTTGTGATACAAATTTTAAAAGACGCACTTAAAAGTGTATACAGGGTGTTCGGCCATCTTAGGGAAAAGTTTTAATGGGAGATTTTAGAGGCCAAAATAAGACGAAAATCAAGAATATCAATTTGTTGATTGAGGCTTCGTTAAAAAGTTGTTAAAAAATTTCAAATCGTTCTGGGAAAATTATTTACGGTTGCAGGGGTCAATTATAATCATTTTTGGTTAATACACATAACCGCGAAATCCTACCCACTTTCGAGAAAAAAATTCTTTATCGAAAATATAATTTCTTTAAAATATCATAACTAGACTACGGATCTTTATGCAAATTCACATTTTTATTAATAGAATTAATGAAATCAGAGCTTTCTAGAGCTCTGTCTCAATCCCTAAATATAATAATTCGTATCTTACTTTAAGTATTTCTTATATTTTTGCATATTAAATGCAGTCTGTAGTTTTTTGAGGATTAAAATTTCCCAGAACTGCATAAACATCCGCAGTCTAATCATAACTCCTAAACGGATTGGAGGATTTTAATGTTTCAAAATGCAAACAACGCGTATTTTAGTGAAGAATATGTAGAAATTCCAAGAATATTCGAAAAGTTCTTCCTTAACCCCGTAAAATGAAAAAACCCCATAAAAATGGTCCAATTTTCAAATAGCCGTAACTCCTACGATAGTGAATATATTTCAATGAAAATTTTTTCTGAAGTAGAGCTCATGGGTAACGACAAAAAAGTATTAGACAACTTTTCTGTAGGGCGTCAAACAAAATAACTAAAAATCAAAAACGAATTTTTAAGAAAAATCAACAAGTGCCTAAATTTTTCGCCCAAAAAAAAATTTCAAATCGTTCTGGAAAAATTATTTTCGATTGCGGGGGTTAATTACAATCATTTCTGGTGAATAGACATACCCTCGAAATCCTACGCATTTTCAAGAAAAAAATTCTGGAAGGTGGACAAATTTTTCGACAAAATTAACAAATTTCAAATCGTTCTGGAAAAATTATTTTTGGTTGTGGTTGTCAATTACAATCATTTTTGTTGAATACACATACCCCCGAAATCATACGTACTTTCGAGAAAAAAATTCTTTACCAAAAATATACTGTGTCGCTGGAAATGTTTCTATAACTTTTAAACGAAGTCTCAATCAACAAATTAGTATTCTCGATTTTCGTCTTATTTTGGCCTCTAGAATCTCCCATTAAAAATTTTCCCAGGGGTGGCCGAACACCCTGTATATTATCGTTAGGCGTACAAAATTATTGTATTCCATGATATAAAATGTGTATGAAAATTCAAGCTACTGATGGATATTCCGCCATCGCCAGGCAAATTCCGAGTCACTTTGACCCTCCTTTTGCTTGTCGTCTGTTGTTATCGAATTCGCTGTTATGTTTTGGAACGATGTCTTGCAGAAACCGCATTTCGTATCATATCGAAGAAGATAGAAATGCTCGTATATCAACAAACCAGTCCTTTCTTGCTCCAAAAAAAAATTACGAATCGTTGTCAGTCAATAAGGGTCCCGCAGTTCTCGTAAAAATATTTCTCTGCTGTTGCATATCCAATAATATCGAGAAAGAGTAGGTATATAAAAGTAGTAGAAATTTGTGTATTTCTATTTTATTGAAATTACAGTTTAATTTAAATCAGTTCTGAAACAGTTTATCAAAGATTGTTTTGTTTGATTTGTTGTCTTTTTTTATTAATCTGCAATCCACGCCGAGCAATATTCCCTCTTCATCATAATATTGGGAAATTCCTTGAATTCTTCACTGTGTAAGTTGCATTCCTTTCGCGTAGCATTTTTTACGTGCCATTTTCTTGCGAGTAAAGAGAAAAATAATTTATAATTACATCACCTGTTCACTTTACCCTAATCAAACGTGGCATTAATGAAATTTATACATATATGTAGGGATGGACCCCCTGATTTGGCGTGGAAAAGCGCACATTGTGTGACAAGAAAACAACTTCTAGGAATATAATCGCACGCATAAATAGGCGATCGGGACCCCAAAAATAATTTACGTCGGGAGACCACCGTAATCACAGGTTTGAAAAAATCCCAACATGTTTACTATTTAAAAAATTGGAATATATTATTATCTAGATTTTTTTTATGTTTGATTATAAAAATAAGATTTTTTCGTTTCCAGAAATTTTAATTTTTCGTTTTCATTTGCGAGTTACATTAATGCAATTACGGTTTATTGAAACGTCTATGGTCGATACGAGCCACGTTTTATAATACGAACGTGTGCAAATGTATCAATCTGTTTCACAAAAATAAATTTGCATATATCTGGTAAAGTTTATTATTGAACATTTTGTTTAACCGACTCGGCAGTATTTCCAATTATTTTGGTACTGGCCAATACGAGCCAGCTATCATTAATAAAATCTAAACCAATGACTCGATGCTCTTCGTAAGCTAAATATTGATCAGATTTTCATGCACGTTTCAAATATAAATTCCACGAACGGTATTCGACTGTTTTATTTTTAACGTTCGCTCGCTCGTTTCCCTCGTTTGTCAGTGACCGCTCGTCTCTGTTATTTTGCATTAAAGCGCGTTAAGAAGCATCGATGCAGGTACAATTGTCGCGGACGATAAAGCAAATAAAATCACGATACCAGTTTTCATTCCATAAGAACGTTCAGTCTTTTAGAAGACAAGATTTCAAACGTTATCGATAACGAAGCTTAAATCATAAAAGGGTTCGGTGCTTCTTTGGCTTTTTCTTCTGTTCATTGGCACGAGTATGTCCTTGTTGGCAATTGGCCAAGTACCTGTGCGATTTATGGCTTCACATACGCAAAACTTCCATTATTTGCTGTTCTTAATATTTACGAGCACCGAAAAACGCGATAAAACGGATTAGCTGTACGCTTGGCAAAATAACTTCGTGCCGGAAATACGCGTTTATTTTAGACGAATTTCGGGAACGTACTGACTGTGACATTTACGATCGTTCGGTAAATCGATAAAGGATCGTCTTAAAGGTAGAATATGATGCACGAGATCGTATAAAGAACGATTCGTATATGATAATATTGCTGATAAAAATTCCGGTTGCGTCGCTGCTGCGCGGTATTTCGCATAAACTCTGAAAAGTTATGGTGGAAGTGTTTGGGATCGAGGCAATAATCTTAGCTAAATTTCGAGTATTCGATCGTTCCAACATAATCGATGTTCGACGAAGAATAGTATTTCCTTTCAGTTTGCTTCCATACCGAGTCCCATTGGATATTTCGTCTAAGAGTATCGTGAACTATTAACGAAAACAAGCGTTGTCAATGCATCGTACGGAGTTATTGCGAGAAAACTAGTCGTACGAATAGTCTTTTCGCTCGCTGATGGCGGCGCACAGTGTTCAGAATTAAAAAATTCAGTGACATTCTTGTGTAACTTTTGAATCATAGAAAATAATTACATAGAATTTGATCTGAGTAATGTAGGAATGTTAATTTACAAGTAGATTAAACAAAATTACAATAACAATTATATATTTTAACAATAATATACAAAAGTCATATATTGTAATATGTGCTTTTCACTTTTATTCGGTAAGGAATTTTGCAGTTTTAGCATCCAGTTTTGTGTATTTTTTATTGTGACATTTTATTCTTATTTTAGATATGTAGGGATCAGATGTTAGGAGAAGTCTGTGAAATAGATCTTCGTTTGTTACTAGTCTTGAAAATTTTCTTGTGTTTTTATCTCTAAATTTCTTAAAATTGTTGTGCCTACATTCCAAAGCTTCTTCTGTCAATTGCCCAATTGGAAGTAGTGCATGTCTTATTATTTCAGTACCGTGAATTAATATTTTATGCACGGATGATGGCATACAGTAACAGCCATAATGTTCAACAAAATACTTTGCAATATCGCATGCATAGTCCTCGAATTTATTGACGTTTATTTGATGTGGAGATGAAATCACCTATAATATAATATGAAGTTTTTTAATTAAGGTCGTTTCAAAATTTGTTTGATACAGAACAAATATTGATGGAAGATTTCTTATAATAACAACAATAATTAATTACAACTATTATTATTATAATTTGTAATATAATATATGCATTTAAAAATTGTTCTCTGAATGTTTCACTGATGCAGCTCGAATGGTTCTATTTCAACTGACTGCAGTAAAAAGATCAAAGCCTTAGTCAACAAAGAGTCGAAGGCCTATCAGCACTAGAGTATAAACATTTCGAGAGTGTATAACTTTAAATAGTTTTTTCGAAGACCGTCCTACAATACGTGGCGTCGTTCCAGAGTTTCAACGATGGATACGCACGTATACGCGTACAATGATACGACGCACATAGCTTTAAAATGTAATAATTTAATCAGTGGGACGTCGGGGGGAATGATTTTTGTATAATTATGTAGAGGAAAGTATATTGAAAATATTCCAATTTGTCCCAATGCGGGACTCCTTGGGACTTGAAAGTTACACCTTGTCAATTGTAAAACATTTTGAAAATATTCTTTATTCCACTGAACATTACTTTTCAAATATATTATCTACAGAAATTATAAATTGAAGGTGTAATTTGTTATCTTGAAAGAATGTTCTTTATTACACAAAAAAAAATGGAAGCAAAATATCAAACGGGTTTTTCAGAACATCTCGCAGAAAGAAAAGAGTTTTACGAATGAGAAATGCTACATTTAGAATGTCCAACTTTAAGTGTTCATATAACTTAAAATTTGTATTGTATTTTAATAATATTTTCATTTCCGAGATCCATGGATATTCAGAAAGCAATAAACGTTAACCAGATATAGATATGACAAAATTGATTTTTTGCCAAAATGTCATTGAATTCTTCGATTCCGACCACTGTAAGGCGTAACGAAATAACGAAGCGTTCCAACGATCTGAAATAGTACGGCTGACGAAGGTGTCCCTGGACAATAAGCCAGCTCTCTGAGAGAATATTTCCCGACGTTGTCAGGCACTTTTAACAAAGAGGTTTCCCGATAAACCAAGAAAGGAGGCTGGCTGGCCGTGAAAATAAGGAATGGGAGTGACACGGAGGGCAGGGTTGCGGATACGGGGTTACAGCATTACTATCCTGATAATGGAGTAGCGGTCAATGGGGCGATAGATCGCGCCATGGAGACGGTGCTGTAACACGCGGGAGCTGAGCAAGCTCTCAAGGGAACAGCTCAACCCCTTTGCCTGCCTGCCTGCCACTTTCAGCCATGGCTATAGCTGTGCCCGTTTCGGCTGCTGTCTTACTCATGGCTATATCCGAGGCCCCTTTCCTGATGTCACCCGTCGATTCTTATCGCGACAAAGACATTTCCACATTCAATGTGCGCTTTCATGACAATGTTACGCCGTTAACCTGCCGTTTCTCCGAAAGGAGACGTACAAACATTCTTCGAAACCTCGAAAACGCAAGCTTACCGAATTTCACGAACGCCTTCGTTTTATTCTCTTTTTATACCTCCGAGTGGCAGACCAAACCATCGAAATTATCGACGAAACCGAAACTTTGTTTTTACACAATTGGAAACTAGCAAACCCACAATTTTGCATATAACTTATTTTTACAAGCCTCGTCAAAATCCACGAATCCTATCTAAATTTATTTTCTTTAGTGCAAAGTCATGCCACCCATGTTAGTATTTTAGCGATGATAACAACAAGGGAAAAGATAACGATCGAAATAACAAAATAAAATATGAAAAAGAGAATACTGTGAGAAGGACGATTATCGAATGCTGGTCGCTTGAGGACCGAAGAAACGAATAAGAGATGATTGCAAAGTATATGTATATTAAAAACTTCTAAATGCAAATGTGTATGATTGGACAAATTGTCAGTCAACTCGAAGCGTATAGTTGAAGTTTCTTGATTCTTCTACACTTCTTTTAAAGTGTATTGCAACGTCGAAACCATTACAATTTCCATTGGACGCCAAAATCGTTTCGTTGCAGTTTGAAGAGAAGCCTGAAAAGACATTGGTTAAGATCGAAATAAATGGTCTCCGTGATAGAAGATGGAAGAGAGACGTTAACGTGATGGGGGTAGTATTCGACGTAGTTTTATTCTGATGTTGGGCTCACGTTCAATCGTGAGGGCGGAGGACTAGGGGGGATGAAGGGAGGTGGTGCAGACTTAGAGCTGGTTCTACCGATTGCTAAAAAGGGAAAATAAAAGTACCGTTGCTCCTTTGCCAGTCCAAATATACATCTTTGTATATATGTATGTGAGTACTCGCGTTTGATCAACTATTCGTAATAATGTCTGATGGAATGACGTATATATTCTGTCTACTTACGCATACGTCGTAAACAACTTGACGGAATATGATCTTTTGTCGAGTAGGCAATCTAAGAAATTAAATGTGTAACAGCATGTATAGTGAATCAGAATTTTTGTAAATAATGTTTCTCAAAATTTACCATTCCTGAAACTTTCGAGATTACACTTTCCTTGTTATTTAATTTGTTAAATGACAATAAAACAATTATACTACATTCTTTGAACAAAGTAATTTTTTTTAGATTCATAAGGTAGAAAGGAGGTTTTACATACACTTATTTTATTTCGTGACACTTTGATTTTCAAAGAGGAACAAGGTAATAGAAACTTCGCAATTAACAAATTAATATATGATCTTTTATTTTGTCTCCTCCAAGATAACAATGAGGAGCGAAGAACGAAACCTTATCGCGTTAATTTATAAATACAAGCCTCAACAACGTTAATAAACGTCCTTAATAATGGTGCACGAGGACTTTCCTTCCATCGAGTCACCAAACTTTCAATCCCTCCTTTCTTGCTCTTTGGAAACTGATTAACTCTAGCTCATGAATTTTCCCGCACATCACCACTCCCCAGTTCTGTCACTCTGATCAACAATTCCACCTGTAAGAACTCACTTAGCACTCGCCTAACTTAGAAAAACATTCTATGAACTCTCGGCACGAACAGATCAATATTCAGAACAAAATTAGCAAGAACAGATCGCCTTTTTGACACCGACGATTGATGGAACGGAAATTTTATGAGGTCAAATTAACCCCTAAGAGCCATAAAGAATATTAAATTCTAGTTATTCTCTAGAAATTTTACTATTTTATTTCCTTTACATTAAATTCTTTGACATCTACTAATTTATTTCTTTGGTTTTGAAAACATAATATTTTAATGTTTTACTTGACTCGCGAAAACCAAAATTATTAGTGAAACACGCGTTTCTGCAATCTTAGAATTGCACCTTGGAAATTCGCTGCGTACACGTGAACAGGTTTTTCACCGGGCAACGTTCTTCAAGTTCCAAGGCTATTTACAACTCCGCTGTAATTTGCCTCGTATTTTGTTAAATTACTGAATACGACGTTAATTAGTTCTCAAAGTGAGCTTTAATTTAAAAATGGTAACTTCAAAAACGTTAATAATGAAAGTTTGCGAGACTGAGTAAAATATAATACTTGAGGTTATTGTTACCGTTGGGAGACTATGGATTTTATGACACTTTTCGGCTGCTATTAAAACTGATGTTTCGCGAACAATTCTCGTCGTTGATTGTTATCGTAATACATCGTCGTTTGAACACAATAGATATTAATTTCATACGTTTATCGATCAAGTTACTAATATTTAAGGAAACTTATTTAAAATTACATAGAAAATTAATTTATTTATCACTTTAAAAATATTATTGAATATCTTGCATCGTGAAAGCAAGAGTATTATTTTAAAATGTTGCGTTATTAATGTCAATATTGCTGGATGAATTACAAAAATAAGTCTCTGACAAATTAAATGGTTGCTCTCGTAGGTAATTTCGCGTAAGGTTTACGCAACGACTGTTTCAGTAATTTCTTGTCATCAAATGTGATCCGTCGTAAGAGTGTTAATTATGCAGTAAGGTTTGTTCTAATTACGGATTAATGTTTAACGTTGGTCGAGGCACATACGACGCATTTCTAAGATTGTGTGGACAGCGTTTCGTTTGAAAACATCCCTTCGTAGGATTCTGCGTATTGAGTCTATAGTGAATAGGTATTTGTAGTGGGAGGTTGGATGAAGGGTGGAGATATTTTATGAAGCAGTTGAGTGGTAATGAAGGTGTTTACATGCAGGCAAGAAGGCGTCTCGTCGGGCCGTAGGTAATTAGGACAACCACGTCTACCTACGCGATAGGCATTTCCAGAGGAAAATGTGAACGGGCGCACATGGAACGCCGGAGCGCACTCATTATTTCAGAGCTTCCACTCGTGTAATGTACTGGTGTAATTAGCGTTATCTGATCTGCAGACAAAAAGAAGTCACTCGTTTGTAGAACCTCGCCAGTTGCCAAAATGCCACTCGATTATGCGAAAAACCGGAACGCGTCGGCCGAGCCGCACAATTGATCTATTGTAGAATAATTGACACCGTCGAATAACGAAGCGACCTATTGTTAGTATATCGTTAACAATGGAATCGCCGGCGCGGCTTGTAACAATCATACAGTTATGTCTGCGAATGAATTTTTTCAAATTTTACGCCATCAAAGGGCTTCATAATTGTTTGCTCAACGGGCGTTTCAACGATCCTCACCGATACGTTTGTTTATTTTATTATTTATTTATTTAACGTCGCTTAAAATACAAGTCTCTCACTCGAAGTTAAACCTTTTGCAAATCAAGTTTCTCTAAAATATTGTTGAGCTTCTATTGTTAAAACATTCATTGTGAATTACTTATTCAATAACAATTACCACGTTGCTATACATGGGATTCGTAATTATGTACGACTATGGTACGAAAATGTTTGCACGTCATTAATTGTGTCTATCAAATGATTATAATTTCTGAGAGAATATGATGGTAGAAAGAGTGAAGAGTGCATTTCATTCTAATAGTTCTAAACCTGTTGCAAATCAAGTTTCTCTAAAATATTATTGAGCTTCTATTGTTAAAACATTCATTGTAAATTACTTATTCAATAACAATTATCACGTTGTTATACATGGGATTTGTAATTATGTACGGCTATGGTACGAAAATGTTTGCACGTCATTAACTGTGTCTACCAAATGATCATAATTTCTGAGAGAATATAATGGTAAAAAGAGTGAGGAATCTGCATTTCATTCTAACAGTTCTAACGAATGTGTCCACTATAATTGTCAAAACGAAATAGTTGGACTATTCGAATCTACTTTAGCTTCTTAGAGAGAGTTCTTGGTATTTTGGTTTCGGGTCCGGTGAATTTGATTTGCAAGAGGGTCAATTTGGGGCGCAAATCCCGTAGATTGAACGATATTCGTAAAAGCGTAAACATCGTATAATTAAAAATAGTTGGAACCAGGTCGTGTTGGGACTTACTGTCACCGCGAGGATATCACCAATCCATTGATGATACTCTGATGAACGTACAACAGCAATATAGAAGTTTTTTGTTTGCGCCAATTGCCGTGACACCAATACGCGCGCGGCGTTGCTTTGAAGTTTGGCGACCGAGCGCGTCTAATAGGAGACGCTGTTCGGCTCGCTTCTGGTTTATCTCGTTCACTCTCCACGTCGAACGATTTACGCGTGGCTGGTATTCAGCTAGAGATTCGGAGGCTCGATCCCTGGGAGTGAATTCGCGACAAAATTCCGACTAATTGAGAATCTCCAGGCTTGATTTCCCTTATTTAGTCGTGCAGTACCGTAGCAAGGTGCTCGCAAATCGCGATATCCATAGCACAGAGTCCACGCTTTACTAAATTTTTGTAATTTTAATTTCTCTTATAAACGTTCGGCATATACTTCTCGTCGCGACAGAAGAAATTCTCGTTGCGTGCAACAAAAATTCGTTGAAAGGTACGATTTGTTGGAAATTTTGGAAGATTCTTGCAGCTAGATTGTATACGTTCGAGTATCGGGAAGACTTGCACTCGCAGCCAAAGGTATCGACTGCGGTTGCGGCTGTGGCTGCGGCCGCTACGGAACAGAAACTTTTCCTTGGACATGAAATACAGGACGGTTGGTTCGAGATCGCTTACTCGCTGATACGGAAATGCCGGATAGTATCTGACTAGGGAGCTAAGGTATTTTCCTGATCTCGAATTCTCCATTTCGTTGGCTCGTTAAAGTCACCACGGCGTCTCACTTTTCCTACCGTAGAAAGAGATTACTTAGAAGCGGCCGACTATAAACGACCGACTCCGTTCTTTAGGTGTATCCAAAGATTTCCACGACTGTACGCGTTCCAGTAATACGCTTCCCGACCAGAAATCGTTCTGAAAACAATATATTTCGACGCGATTGGAAGCGAATTTCAGTCATCAGCGTGATACATTTTATCATTAAATCTACCATGACTGATTGAACGATTTATATTTTTTTGTAAAAACCGGGCAAAAAGTTTTAAAGTGGTTTTTGAATTATGTCGATCCGACTTTCCGTTATGAAGATATCGTAATTTAAATTAAGGCGTAATTTTTTTATTTCTCTGACAGCCTTACAAAAGCCTGTTAACGCGTACTAAAAATATTAAAACTTTACATGCGTACAGTTCCTAAACTACTCGTGCTTTATCAATAATTGAGCGATTGTTAGAAGCGGCAAGGCTCCCCCTTTAAAATGGTTTTTGGATTCTTCGATCTGACTTTCCGTTTTCGAGATATCGTTATTTATGTAAATTGTAATTTTTTTTAATCCGATTATCTCACTGTCCGTCGCATGTATAATAGCCTATTCACGCGTATTAAAACTACTAAAATTTTAGACGCGTCCAGTTTCGAAACTACTAGTGTATTATTAATAATTGAGGCATCGTTGGCAGCGGCAAAGCTTCCTCTTTAAAATGGTTTTGACGATCGGACAATCCGTTTTCGAGATATCGCAATTTATGTAAAACGTAATTTTTTTAATTGAACTATCTCTGTCTCCGTCAGACGCGTCGGACCTCTTTGTCTTACGTGCGTGATGCTGACCTACCCGCGTACGTGTCTGTCGTAACCCAGTTTCGGCGTAGTATTTCCAAGAATTTACTACGCACTGTTTACTATCTACGCGCGCGAGATCAATGAACTTGCGCGAGCGCAACAACGAAACGTAAACAAACCGTATCTCCGAAACTAGCCACCGCATCGACTTAAAATTAAAATCGCTATATTTCCGGAACTAATTACGCTATCGACTTTAACGAACGCTCATTTTAAAGGGTTTTTCATTCTCTATCTGATGACCATAATTATCATTATTATTTATGTCGTCTTCTATGTTGATTTTGAAATTTACTTTGACGTATAACTTTTTACTCGACTTTTAAACAATATTTAACTTTATTTATAATCACTAAACATATAGTTAAATAATTTATACACAAATTGAAGTTATTTAATTATTGAAATTACGGTTCGTTTCTGAAAATGACTATTCACATCGAAATCGAAACAATTTGCCTGTGTAAACAAACGAAGAACAAACAATCGATAACCGTTGCATCGTCAGGAGTATTATATTCAAAATATATTTTATTTGTACGGCGAATATAATGTAGTTCGTTGAACGTGTAAATATTGTTCTTCTAAATCACGAATAACGTGGTGGGCAACCACGCACGTCGTATAACATTCAGTGGAACATTTTCCGAAAGTTGCGATAGAATTTTACGTAGAAATTCCGTCATTTCTCAGTTGTTTTTGCTATTTTCACACTTGTACCTATCGTATGTACACAAACGCGAGCGAGAGTCTCGCATCGAAAAGAGATAAGAAGCGATTGAATTTCGTTTTTTGCCCTTTCATTGTGTCACTGTCCAGCACCGAGCCAGAGGCACAATAAAAGGATTTACTGCAGTTGCCCTGTACTCGCATGGGGATTCCGAGAATCTGCAGCCGCCTTGGCAACGATACTTTATTCCTGACTTGTGTTCTTTAATCTCTATGCTGCCGGTTTACCGAAACTATTTTTTGATAATTTTTTATAGTCTCGATACGAGAGGGACAAGAAACGTATAGGTATCTGGTAAATGTTGTTTACTTTCACCATGAACGAATACAATTGGCATTACAAAATCTCTAAATCGATACAGTAAAAAGTAAATTCAAAATGCACATCAACGATTATTTCCATAATTATTTGCATCTAAATGCAGACACCTTTTGGTCGAAATAGGAATGCATAAAATATTTCACTAGTTTTCAAACTTCTACGGATTAAGTTGTTTTTCAGCGTTAAAAATTTTCCTCCACGCGCCCCTTTGGATTATAAAGCACCACTCTCTATCCTTCCACCTAGATATTCGCTGTAACAATGAAAACGTGGTTGTATGGGATACGAAAGGTTCATACTTTAGAATCGGACCGGAGTTAGAGAGTTATTACCACGGTACAAACGTTCTACTTTAAGTATCGCCTCGCATTAGCGAGAGACGAGAAGGCGAAGAATTTAAATTATAGGCATGCCCGACAGAGACTACTCTCTCTTATCGTATTAACGCGAGAATACCGTAAAATGCACAAGGCAAAGTACCACACCACCCAACAACTTCCAGTATAACCGTGTTCATTACGAAGAAAGATCTCACCGAATTCCCCATTTACATTCCGCCATCGTGTGCGACTCCTGGCACAGATGGTTCTCTGCCCCTATTTGGTCCTTCCTCCCGGATTAACTTGTTTCCTTGTAATCGTGTATCGTCTTCCGATAAAGATTCTCCGGGTCGCTACGAAATACAGACCATTCCAAAGGCAAAGTGCGTTTTAATGCTTAGGGCGATTGATTGAAAACGATTTCCTGATTCGGCTCTCAGTATTAAGTCTATATGTATATATAGACTTAATATATATAGTCTCTGTATTAAACATACGATTTTCAGCAGCTTTTGAGAAAATAGTTTGTATCGTTTCATTTGTACCACGTACACCAATTTTCGACCAATTGTTTTTAAATCTTTTAGTATTTTATTTTTCAAGATAGCGAGTAGAGAACCTAATTTTCTGTAGCGTCTGACATTGGGGATTAATTTTTTTAGTTCCTTAACGTAAAGTAACGTGGATGATCAACGTGTTAATCGACTGCGAAATTATTAAAGATTATTGCTTTGTTCAGTTCCTTGAAGGATTGGTTATTGGCTATTGTGCAAGCACGAGATACCTGTGTTCACCTTGATCTCGTTAGTTCCAGTCTTGTCAAACGAACAGAGTACTCGTGCAGCGAAGCGTTTAGTAAACATACGTAGTTGAAATGGACAATGACCTGTAGTAGTCCGTATCGAGTTTGTAGTTACGAAATTAGTACGAGATCAACGAGAAACGTGGCCACTGGATGATCAAATTATTTTTAAATCATGAAACGTTTTCGTAAAAACATTTCATGGATCAAATATAATGATTACAAATATAAAACTCTTATTTCCCCTGTTTCAGTAACCAAACGCTTGACGTTATCTTGCTTGTCTATGAGGCGAACAGTTACAAGAAACGATGAGGATAATCACGCGTCTCTTAGAGCAGGAATTTTCGTGCCTCTTAGGAAAGATTCACTGTAATTATTATTACCTATGGCCATAACACTTATAATACTGCTTAGTTTAATCTGCACAGCGACAATAACAGTGTAGTAAATGTACACACGCAAGGGATGTACACTTTCATACTATTTTAATCGAAGATAATATCGCTGATCAACAAATTTTAAACTATTATTCGTATCCTCAACAATCTTTACAACTAAACTTTTTTTCTCGTTTAGTTGCGTATATTTAGATAAGAAATAACAGAGAAATTTAGCCTCTCGAATACGATAAGTTAAATTTTTTTTTAATTTGTTGCATGAGGTTTTCGTAACTTTTCAATGCTAAAGGTTTAAACAGTTAATTAAATTAATAAGAATAATAGTAAAAATGTTTAAAATACAATTCGGGTACGATAAGAATAGCTCATAAATTTTCTTATCGAAATTAGAATGGAAAAACGTTATGAGATCGTAAATAACAATACGTTGACCGAGATTATACGAAAGCTAAAAGTTATGAAATTGTGCTTTAAATCTGCACGCTTCTCGCCAGTTGTTCGGCTGTTTTATTCTATAGCGGCAATGTGCGCAAATCGTGCGGTTCTGGTTGACATTATTTTATATAAATTGCTCGAAATGCAGCATATGGTCTCGTTAGATTTCATGCGCGAACGTTGTTACCTTCTAAATACTATGAACGTTACGTGGCAATTAACTATCTGCCTTTTTTAATTTCAAATTACGTTTTCCGTTATAAAATTTCTGATGTACCTTGCCTCTTTGCATATTTTCTATTTTTTTATAAAAACGTACGATTCGAAGGAAAGGATTGTTGAATTTAATAATGGTAGGGATATCTCGATTAATTCAAAATATCGCTTATAACATTATTTTGACAATTGTTTACATTTTTGATCTATTTCAACTCTGATTAGTTACTAGTGACACATGAGACGAGTATGGTGATTAATAACCAATAATCCATTACATGACCATAGATACCTAAATACACACAATTACTCCACATACATCATTATCAGCGTGTCATTTGAACCGCGAAGAAGTCAGCTGTAATGCTGATGAAATGTCAGAACACTTCCATCAAGAAAATCGGTTCGTGATTTTCGTCCAAGAAACAAATCAGAAAAGTCTTTGAAAAAATTACTGTATTTATCTACTTTTTCATGCCAGTGATATTTAAATTCATCAGAAAATATCACAGTTTCTCATTTTTCTAGGTTGCGTGATTTTTCGCGAATTCTAGCCTTGCAGTTTTGTGCTTCGTTATATTTTTAATCCATTTTAACCGTGTATCTTGATATAATATTTGTTGTGCACGTTATGTAGATACAGGCAATTGCGAAGCTTGCGTTATTTCGCTAGCGGTTATATTATTATTCGTTATTTCTTTAAAAATACGAGACGTTTCTGTTCGAGATAGTAAGTGTACGTTAAAAACAAATAATTATAATATCTTTGATCGAAATTAGAGTCGAATGTTTTGTCGGTGAATCGATATCGAAGAAAATATTGGCACCCTCGATGTAACTCCAAAAATAGCGTGTTGAGAACAAGAGTCGTTTTCCATTAACTTGGCTTATGTTCTCTTGAAAACATGAACGATCAATATTCCATTTGATTGAACGTTTCAAACATCAGCTCCTAGAAAGGGTACTGCTCCCCTTTTAGTATCTCTCCCTTACCACGCTTTAATTTTACATTATGTTCCTGAAATTCGTCACAATATTAATTAAATATTTATAATTCATGCGTTCGTTGACGTTAACAAAAAAGTTTCTGGCAAATTAGTTTAAAACCGTCTTCTTTTCGGCGTTGGGAATAAATATGTAAAAGAGAACGCAACGTTTAAGTTTGGGAGACGAGGTTCGTCGTGATTTCGGCAGCAAGCCATGATGAAACGAGAACTGTGAGGAGTGCGTGAGGGTGAAAGAGAATTGCAGGAGGCTCGATGCACTCGAAACGAGGAGCAACGTCGAGTATCGTTATACCATTTTTGCTCTCCTGAATCCTCGAGATGCAATTAGGAACAGTAATAGCGAACGCCGGGGAATACGAATGAAAGAGTAGACTGTAGCCGTCGTAGCCTTTTACAATTTTGTACACAAGTTGTCTTTGATGCCGTTTTACATTATTCATGGCAACCCACTTGCGCGTATATCAATTTCTGTCATCCCAATATCTATCCTTTAGTCTCTTCCCCTTGATATTTATTGTGTTACGCGTTAACGCGTTCGTCGATCCCAGTGGTTCTTAATCTAGAGTTTGTTTATTCTGTCAAATGGTAAATACTTATTTTCGTGGCGTATATTATTCTGAAAACTTGGGTTTATAGAATCAGACTGAAAAGAAAAACCCAAGGAATTATGTAATTTTGGGTCTAAATAATAATTATTGGATTTAATCAAGTGTCGATCAAAAACATATTTTTCCTTTGTCACTCCTAGTGTAAACGAAAAGTGTAATTTTAATAAGTTTACGTTTAATATTTTTCAGATAGATAGAGATTTGGATATTGAAGTTTCATTTTGTGTTTCGATAATATATTTCAATTTGCCAAGGAAAACATTTCTCGATAATAAGAGACGCGATTTCGGGCGAGAAATTACTCGAGAAAATAAAAAAAAAGTCTGCGTCTCGGATCATAAAATATCTCGTATTGTTGGTAGAAGGTATAAAAATTATTACTCCCAGTGGAACAGTTTTGATATTCGTATGCGTCCGATAACGATCAATCAAAGGAAACAAAAGAAACGTTTACTCGTCTGTAGCGGCTCTTGCCACCCCGACAATAAAGAGCCCGGCATATATGGGCGCAATATATTCATACAGTCACGAGCATTATTTTCACACGTGAAAGAAATAAGCGACTGTAACGGATCATGGCCGAAGCTTGAAAACGCTATGAACGAAATTCTTTCACCGAGCTTCTAGCTTTTGATAGCCCCTTTTGTTTATCATTCGTTGAATGGCAGTCCAAATAAATGGATTACGTCGTTGCCAGTAAATCCATATCCGTCTATATGGTTCTCTTAATTTAAGTATAATTCTTCTATTCTTTCAAGGCGTATTCACTGCCGTCTCTTCTTGGCGATGACTATACATTTTTCGCTATTATCAAGTAGTGCCCTTATCGGTTTCCGCAGAAAAATTATTTCTACTTTCTCGCCACTTATACATATAACATAAGCGATCGGAAGTTTAGCCATCGAGATTTTAAATTATTGACTTCATTGGGATTTTCTGTTTTCCCTTTTCGAAGTTTCCTATTCGGCACTTTTTCGCCAATTTTCACGTTGAGTTTTGCTTTGTAAGGACTCCATTCGGCTTGCGTCACGACTCTATGGCAAAGGAAAGGCAATCTAGAATATTTTCAAAGAGTCCTCGGTAGCTGGTTCTACGAACAATTTCTTGTAAATTGAACAAGCAATTCAAATATTTTATTTATTATTTCTCGAATTCGATTTGCAACAAAATTGATTTGAGAGCGTGCAAAACCTATAAGTCATTCTTTCTTTCCAATTTCATCTTAATCTTTCGTTCAGTTTAAAGAACAAATAGCAACGCTCGTTATCGAACGCAAATTGTTATCCTCGCGATAAATCTTGTTAGGCATTTCTATTGCTTCAACACCTACACATAATAATAATTCTATTCCCAGCCACGCCGTGCGTCATGCATAGATTTACCTATGAAGATTAATGTCTGTTTGTGTACACGCGTCAACTGTACGCGCGAGGAGTCATCCGCGTGTAATTGTACTGGCGCGTTGCACGGCGTCGTCGTTTCATTTTACTCCATGGTGGAAATCAATATTAACGACGATATTGGTCCTGGAAATTGGGGATACCTTGTTGTTGGGCAAACAAAATGAAATAAACAAAACTGCGGTGGCAGCGTCGGAATGTATTCATGCGTCGCATTTGCGGCGCTCTCGGATGCGTCATATTATTTTATGAGTTTGCTATCAGCTATCCGCGTAAACATTTTCGAAGGATGAGCGTGTTTGTTTTTCGCCGGCTAGACGCGAAAGCGACCGAAGAAAATCGTTTCCTACGAATCGATTTCGAATACATTCGTAATCGAGTTTCGATTCCGGAATCGGTCGTTAGAAATTCGTCCATATCGAGAAAAGGAAAATGCTAGTTAAATAGTTTAAATTATAATTGCTATTGTAACCGAGCTTTTCTTGTGCATATTAGATAGACAATTTGGTGGTGGACTCTTACTGCATAGATTTTTCTATAAAGTTTTGAAATCGTTTAAATTGTTTAAGCAAAGAATTCCCATCGGGTCGATCGAGAGAACGTCGAGCGAAAGTTTAAAAAATTATAAGGCGGAACGAGGCACCGAAAGAAATTATGAATTTCGTGAACCTAGTTTTCGCGTAGCCGTCATCTGTAAATAAATATGCTAAAATGGATGCGAGTTTTTTGCATAAAAAGAGGAAGAAGTTTGGCATCGTCGGAAGCGCTTATAGCGATTTGTTGAAGCGTTTTGCTTCAACAAATGGGAAAGGAACGGCAGTCGACGAAGCAAAATGGAGGAAGGAGTGGGAGGCGATAGGGGATGAAAGGGGAAACAGTGCATTTGACTTTCCTATCAGCGTCAAGTGCTCATAAGCGTTTAAATGACTCCTCGTTTGCAAAATACCACTGACAGCTATTCAAGCATATTTCTGGAACGAACTTTCTCTGTACAAAAGTCCACCCTCCCCCTCCCCCTTTAAATGGTTTGCAATCAGATCTAAAACAGACGTTATATTGCTCAAGAAAATTTAGTTGCGCGTTCATTCTATCTCGCTTAATTAAAATCTTAAATATATCTAACGTCACTTCACGAAATTAACTTGTTTCGCCATGTGAAAATTTCTTAATTGGCTCCGTCGCTCCGCCGATTAAAGAAAATTGATAAACGACACGAATTTACTCAAATCAGAAACTTCAGTGTCTTCTATTTTATTCTGGGTTTTTAGTTTCTCCAATTTTATAATCACGAGCATAATTAAAGATTAGTTTTAATGTGTTATACAGTATGTACTTTAAACCAACATAAATTGCAGTTATTTAATGATAAAATAGACAAATTCTTAACAAACGTCGAGGATATTTAATATATTTAAATGAGTGGCAAATTGTAGGTGACGACTTTCGTGGAAATATAGTTAATTAAAATCAGTCGTAGCTTGAAATTTATGTTAAACGAAAAGATATAAATTGCTATTCAAGCCACTTTGCACCGCGTATCAGCGACTTTTGGCCAAAGTTACCACTTTCTAGATCACTGTGCATTGGTTGCAATAAAATATAGTGCATTTAAATCAGCGTTTTGGAAAATCTATAAGTGTGTGTCACTTTTGATGGTCGCTGTATATGCCTATCGGTGTTTTAGGGGAATAAGTTGATTGTAGAAGGGGTGGCTAGTGTCGTAGGTCGGGCCATCGCACAACAAAAGCAGATTTGTAGGAGGTTGTAGAGGAGCCGAAGCTAAAACGGGAGAAGCACTGGTGGAAACAGAGGATTAGAAGGGGCACGAGTCAAGTGGGATGGAGGCAGTGACGTGTAGAAGGTGGAGGAGGTAGAGAAGGATGAGGTTGCCAGCAAACGGTATAGGCAGTATTCCGTTGAAAGCCTGTCCTTGCTTTCCTTGCTAACCTCGTTATGTCACCCACTCAACTTAACCGCTAGATCGTGTATATACTATGGAGGAGGTGCCTTTCCAGAATCAGGATTACCACTTCCATGTGTGTAGGAAGTTACAGTATCATCTACTGTTGATGCGCAGGACTCCTGTTAACTGCATGTACTACGGTCAGGGGCTATATTTAACCCCCCTCGTAACACAATAGCTACGTTTTTAAAAAATACCCTTCTGTTTATTCGTCATAGCGTCGACCGTTTCATTGGTTTTAATTTGTAGTCACAGATCATTCTGAATGTGAGATTGTTTGTATATGGTTAAAAATAATTGTTTTAAAATTTCATGTAATGGATTTGCATGGTTTTCAATTTGATTTTGAGTTCCAATAAAGGCGAGTTAATCATTAAATGTATTTAATTAAATCGGATAGTAATGTTTGCACGAGGTACACAAAAAGGAACAAATCTATTTGCATGCTGAACATTGCAGTATATTGCATCGTATTCCGATTGTTTAACTATTCGGATTTTAACAAGATCAGGCTCAGTTTGTAAACGTCTGACCAGTTATTGGTTTTACTACTTAAATTCCAAAGTATCACTGTTTAGTATCGAGCACAGTAGCTAAAGTTTGTTATCATTGATTTTAAATTAAGAACGTTCGTTAGGTAACAGTAAAATACTGAATATCTTCATGTTCAATTAAATAGAATTTAGTTCTGATTAATAATTTGATAGTAAAAGATGTACGATTCAGTAAAAGTTAATAGATTAATTGCTCTTTTCAATTTAAAAAATTAAACAGATAAGAAATAGCAAAACTTTTCCTTGGATGAAAATTTCTTTTAAGGCAACCATTACTGAAAATCATTCGTCCTACCTACACAATGCTCGAAAGTAGTTCGATATATTGAGAATCGAATCGCCGAAAGATCAGCGAACGGTGCAAACGGAAATGAATTTATATCGCTAATGAACGCATTGTCGTGATTTGAAAGGGCATAGTAATCTTGTTAAAGACAGTAATGTTAGGAAAATCCTGTGCTTAAATTTCATGGTTATTTTAACGATAGGATTGTGAAGCCCAGAATATTACTGACGTTTTACTTTATCAAAACATTACGAAGCAATCGAATGATTGAACTTCACTGTTCGAGTAACGTTTAATATCTGTGCAATTTGATAAATTTTAATCGATTTCAGAAACATTTTAGCAACTATTTACCCAGAACTCATCAAGACTATAATAAAATATTTTTTACTCGAGGTATTCCAGTTTTTACAGAGTTACATATCTTAACACTAGGTTCAGATTTCAAACTTAACGCCAGAGAGCTCATAAATACTATTTCTTAGCAATCTATGTCGAATTTAATCGATGCAAAACCGCATTCTAGTTTAATTGTAAACACAATAGATATCTGAAACTAGTGTTAAGAATTGTTTTCTGTTTAATTTATTTGAAGGAGAACCATGGAGGAGTATGTTTCCAGTTAGGCAGACGAGTCCTTTCAGACTGAAAAAGGTACGGATGTTTGCCAATATGGCGTTTTTCGAGTCAATGACAATTCCAAGTTTCTTCTGTTTATGCATGGCAAATAATTGAATTTCCCGATGTTCCATCGGCCTAATTATGAGGCAGGCTCTTCATAGTTGAGTAACATTCCCAGAGGCAATTAGCCGTTGTTGACAAACGCAATTTACGAGATGTAACTTTGTGACCATGCAGGCAGACGGAAGCGAGCGTGCCTTGTGTCACGTTCCTAAATACATCGTCGTTGCATCTGCTCGGTGCATCCTCAGGTAGAGTGCATCGGCTCTTGCTTTCGAAGTAGCCAAGCGACATGCCCTCCGCATCCTTGTTTACCAACACTCTGCTCAGTACTTCCAAAGTGTTTTGCCCACTTTGCCCACTTTGGAAACGATATTATTAACCTTTTATTCGACTGTAACGACGACAGATAAACGATAAATAATATACGCGTTGCTTAGCTAAGTCTCGAAATGCAGATAGCGGACGAACGACATTGTTACTATAAAAAACACTGATTCTTCGACCTCGTAGCACGGGTATTTGCTTGTAAACTGAAAATGTGGTGGCTGTTCCGTAAAAATTGGTTGCATCCTGTTGCACCTTCGGACCATTACCCATAAATTGCTAGTTCGTGTCGGTGCATCGTACCTCGTGCTAAGGTTTCGAACGCCTGCTGACCCCTCGTTAGCGACCTAAAGTCCTACTCGGTCGGTCTGTCCTCGTCGAGGTCCCAGAATTACCCCATTGTGACGAGTCGCTGTGGTCGGGCTGTGATTTGGGCTCCTCTCCTTCGCGGTACGGTCTTGACGCTGATCCTGGCCGTTCCTTGTGTCCCGTCGTGGTCGATTGTCGTCACGCAACGTCCTACAGCTCGTTTGCCTTCGGTAGCTCGGGATTTACTGATCGTCCATGCGTCAACCTCCAGAAAACCGACGTTTTTCCTCGCAATATTCGTTTATTGATACTGAAACTACAGGATCTAAGACTTTTCAGAAGCTGACAGTAGTCATCGAAAAAAGTAAAAAATCTCTAATCGACATAGGTCCCACAATCCTTTTTTAAACAGAGTTTAACAAAGAGTAAAGTTGTAAAAGTAGTAGGTACGGAATTCAGAGTAGAAAGCGATCGATTTTCGTTCCCTGGACATCATTATACCACGCGTCTATGGTTAAAGAACCGGCGAACCGTATTTCACATTCGTAATAGTTGAAGCACGAGGGTCAATTGAAAGTTTCATGAGGGAATAGAAAATATTGGGGTAGGTAGAGTGTGCTGTAGTTGAGCACGGTCGATTGGCTTCGGAATCGGGGGAAAAGAAAAGAGAGAATTTTCGCTGGTGCTCGAGGACTGAAGGGCCAGCGTGATACTGGCAGACGATAGTCGTGTAGCAAAGGGTGCAAAGAGGAGAGATCGCGTTGACGGCAGGAGGTACGAGGAAGAGGAAGCGAAATGGAAGAAGGAACGAGGACCAGCATCGTCAGAAGTTGGAAGCTACAATGGCAGTGTGTCTTCTGGCGCCTTCGAGTCTCCCGGACACGCCTTCCAGCATGGGCATCTGCAAGAACTTACCCTCCGACGTTCTTCTACACGCCACGATTCTCTAATCCGCACCTACCGGGAGTATCGTTATCCATTCTCGAAGATTTCGCCGTGCTTAGAGGAACGAAAACAGGGGATTACCAACGTATTTACACGGTATTTTTCGTCTACCCTAAACTACTATCGAACGATTCTCCAACGAATATACGCCTTCTTCAATCCCCTAACTGCTAATCTGAAAATAAAGGGGGGAGAGTGTCTTCGTCCTTACAATATTAAAGTAAATAGTAAAAATCGACATTATCCTCTAAAACAATTCTTTATCGAACTGAATGAAACTGAAGGAATTGCAATATAGACATAAATAATCGTGGCGACTGAAATAATAAAAAGAATTAACAGGAGGGATATCAAATTTAGAATATAAACTTTTAGCTACTTTTAAATATTTAAAAAGCAAAACAAGGAAACGTAGAGTTTTTAATATCAGATACTTTATAAATACTGTTTGTTCTTGACGCTTGTCAAGTTTAAAGTTACTTAAGGTCGCTGCTTTCTTTTTGTTAGAGTTAAATAATAATAGTCCTTACTAGAATGCAACCAAATTAGATCGAACGGTGGATTATATTTTTACAAATAATTTTTTTTCACAAATCTAATATTTTCTCTATCACGATTCCTACCTAAAAACTTTGCGTTTAATTCGGTTATTCGTAATTTTCGTTCCTCCCCAGTCGAGTTATTTCGACCAATTTTTACGAACATTGGTTTCGTTAAAAAAATTTCTATCTCTGCAATCGTTAAAAACACGAACATCGGTATTTTTTTTTGTTTAATCGCGAAATGTTACTCTTTTTTAACTAACTCGATCCCTGGATCGAGCCTCGAACAATTTGAAAATAATATTTCCATATTCTGTGTCATTTCTTGTTTTGTTTACGTTTTTTTTTTTAATTTGTTGAAGCTCTAAAATCGTAGCCAGGGCCGGATGAAAAATATTGGGTTGTTCGATGCTTCGGATATCTCGTATGCTATAAATATATTTTAATTTTTCGTTTCTGTAATGGTGCACGATAAAATGATTTAGTTACATTAAAGTCTATTCAAATAACAAAAGATTTAATTTAAAAAAAAGGTGAATTTCAAATCTTCAGCAGGCTTTAAGAAAACAGATTTTGACACTTCATTTGGACCGGATAGTACATGCTTCGAACGACCTTGTACTGTGTATAATCCCAGTTGTTTCAAGTTTATTGGTATATTCAGTTCAACCGATGGATGATTGGTATCGCTTAACGGACCACCATAATCACATTAGACTGCTTTGATGAACCCTAATCTTAGCCATTAAGTGTACCATGGTTCTCGTTGATTGAATAATCAGCAATCCCTGTCAAGTACTGTAAATTCCGAACATTGTGCGAAATTTGTATTTTAATTCATTGTCTGCAAACGTAAGTTTAAATTCTAATTCGTTTGGATAATAGTCAAACGTGAATTAAAACAATAGTTTTTGTAGGGAAATTCAGTGACTCGAAATAAAAAATTTGACAACGTTTCCTGACAAATATTCGCTTGTTTATATATTTTGGTCACTTTTTAAAGACAGAAACAGTATTTCAAATATTTCTAGTCAGGATAATCTTTTATTTTTGTGACACTGAATCGAAGAAGCTACTTAGCTATTTGAACGAATGCAAAAAATCGAGTAGAAATCGTTTCAATCAAATGTATAAAACTGTAAATGCGTCAAAGGACTTTGACGTTTCATTGAAAGAATATTTGTGTGCAGCTGTTCAATACTTTTCAAATTGAAGTTTTGCAAATTAATAGAGCTCTTAGGTCAAGCGGAAACTCTTTGCGTTTTTATTGATGAAAAAATAGTTATATTTTTTTTAGGAACTAATTAATTCACTACATTTTAAATACATATAAGACATTTTTACAAAGATATTGGTGTTTTGCTATTTAAAAAAGAATGTAATGACATGAAACGATAATAAAAAATAATTTTCTCTCCTTTAATGGTCAATACTTCCAATTGAGAATTATAAAACTGCGGTGGAAAAATGGAGCGACTTTATTCTTTGCTTTAGAAATTTATTCTGTAATTAAATTTTGTTTTTGGTAACAAGGAAAATTGGAAAATTCAATTTTTATTTTGCGACTTCGGGAGAAATTTTTTTTACATCTGTGTTCTGTATATATTTAATTTTTCACATATGCAAACATTAAAAAAAGAAAAATAGTAGAAAACGATTCTTGTTGGTTTTTCCTGTAAACTTAGGTAGGAATACTTTATGCCAAAACACAAAATACGGCTAGTTTGGAATTCTGTGTTTTTATAATTAATGAATCAATGAAAATACCATTTTGTTTGTATGATTATTATCTCCAATTAAAATAGTATTAGGGTGATGCGTAGGAAATTATTCTGATATATTCATCTCTGTTAATTTAATTTAATGACGTTAATTATTCATATGTAGAAGATACCGAATTTCAGCAGTAAACAATTCCTGATATACAGGATGTTCGGCCACCTCTGGGAAAAACCTTAATGGAAGATTCTAGAGGCAAAAATAAAACGAAAATCAAGAATACCAATTTGTTGATGGAGGCCTCGTTAAGAAGTTATTAACGTTTAAAGTTTCGCTTGTACTGAATTTTTTTCACGAAAATGCGCAGGATTTCGGGGGTATGTTTATTTACAAAAAATGATTATAATTCACCCAGAACTGAAAATAATTTTTCCAGAATGATTTGAAACTTTTTAATTTTGTCGAAAAATTCCGCACCTTCTCGAATTTTTTTTTCGAAAGTGGGTAGGAATTCGAGGGTATATCTAATGATAAAAAATGATTGTAATTGACCTCCGCAACCGAAAATAATTTTTCCAGGACGATTTGAAATATTTTTTTCTTCAAAAAATTTCAGCACTGCGATTTTTCTTAAAAAATTGTTTTTCATTTTTAATAAATTTGTTTGACGCTATACAGAAAAGTTGTTCAATACTTTTTTGTAGGTACGCATGGGCTCTGTGCCAGAAAAAAATTTCAATGATATACCTTTACTATTGTAGAATTTATGGCCGTTTGAAAATTGGACCAGTTTTAGGGGGTTTTTCTCTCTTTACAGTGTCAAGGAACAACTTTTTCAATTTTGGTAGAATTTCTACATATTCTCCACTAAAATACGCGTTGTTTGAATTTTGAAAAATTAAAATCCTCCAATCCGTTCAGGAGTTATGACATTTTAAAGATTCGCATGTAATTTCAGGGAAGCCTTACATTAGATTTTCGGTAAAAATTTTTTTTCTCGAAAGTGCGTAGGATTTCGGGGTATGTCTATTCACCAAAAATGCTTGTAATTAACTCCTGTAACTAAATATAATTTTTTAAATTTCGTCTAAAAATTTCAGTACGTACTAGAATTTTTTGTCTCGAAAGTGGGTAGGGTTTCAGGGGTATATGTATTCACCAAAAATGATTGCAGTTGAGCCTCGTAACCAAAAATAATTTTTCTAGAATGATTTGAAATTTTTTAATTTAATTTTTTAATTACTTTTTAACGAAGGCTCAATCAACAAATTGATATCCTTGATGCCCGTCTTATTCTAGGCTCTAGAATCACCCATTAAAATTTTTCCAAGGAGTGGTCAATCATCTTGTATAAAGCAATTACAGAATGCAGAATTTTGTAACTGGTTTTTCTACATTCCAGGATAAAATTTGAACGACTATTACTACAGTCCTCAGCGATTCTATTCAATAATACCTGAAAAAGTAAAATCAGCCAACTGTAGAATAAAAAGTTCAAATATATGTACCGCAAAAATGGTGAATATACTATGTACATACCGTGAAAACATTCTACCGGCGGTCGAATCAAAATATTTTTCATCAGGGACGATACGGTTTCGAAAGGCCTTCGGGCGACGACTTTCGACATATTTTATATCTCGTTTTCAAGTAAATCCTCAAGGTCTTAAATTTCATTTTTATACATATACACATACAAAAATAATCGAGTTCACCCTCGAGTACCGAAACATTTACGAAAAAGTCCCTCGTTAAAAATTGTCTTGTGCCAAAAGCGTTCGATAGAAACGAAAAATTGAAACGATTGTTTAAGTACACGTTTAACCAGCGTGGGATTCAGGTTAATCCGTGATGCGTAGTCGAAAGATAGCCCAAAGAACGTTCTACAGGTGCTTCCATCGGTTAACAAGCAAGCAAAGCATCGGGTTCAGACTGAGGGAAGTACAGCGATAATTAATCGTCACCTATTGATAAGAGATAAGTGAGTGGGATTAAAGGAGGGTGGCCCGGGGGGGGGGCGGTGTGGGGTTGGATGGAAGGGTAAGCTCAAGAGTTAGAAACCCCTGAATCCCGAACGTGGAAGCGTCTGCGCGTGGCGGGAAAGGAAACGTGGTAGGGAGAACGGTGTGATGAGAAAGCAACCAGGATGGGGAGGGGAAAGAGAAACACGCTCTTGGGGTTTGCGAGGCGCGATCCCTCAGTCGGGATGCCGGTCGCGTATCCTCTCGTCCATTTGGTACCGTGATGATTAGTGAATCTGTGAAGCGTGTTCTACTGACCATCGAGGACCGTTCGCGGTTCCTAATGACGGTTTTCCTACTCTCGTCGCTCGCGGGAAGTGTTTGGACCGACAACTCCACCGGTTTCGGTGAGTGTGCATTTATTAATCACCTCGCGATGTCCTTGTGGCGGCGATCCAGGACACCGACAACCGCTATCAACCCTATATCGCGTTAAAAAAAAAAAAGAAACATGATTTCTTGCACGTTAAACAGAGGTTTAAGACTCTTTTCGGTTACTATTCTACGAGTTGCACAAAGTTGCAATCGGAATGTGGAGTCACGTGGATCGTTGGGTTTTCTAATCGAGCGTATCGCGACGACAAAGGGTTAAACGAAATTGTCTAGTCGCGTCGCGACGTGTGCACGTGCAACGGACGCGCGTCAACATTTAACGAATTCCAATGCCTGTCGCCACCCCCTCCCTCGATGACGTCCTGGAGCTGTTTCGACATTCCTGTACGGAAACGTCAGATTTGCCGTTTTACATGCCAACGCATCGACGCCTGGTCGGGGTTTTTACGAGGGAATTTCGTTTCACGGTGATTGTGTCCGTACGAGGCGAACGCGTTCGAGCTAACTTTTCGGTGAACACGTCGATTTGGAAAGTGTGACTTGTGCGTTTCGTTATTTATCGGTATTCGATATTTCTGGTTGATCCTGCGGGACCAAGTGCTTGCGTGTAATCGTCTTCCAAGAGTGTTAATGTATCATGCCCTTCTCCCGGAGTGTTTTTTGCGCGCGAGTTCGAGTTCGAATGCTGTCATTTATTCAGGAATATTTCCATAGGTGAAGTATCGAAGAAGGATCCAATGGCGATTAACATCGCGAGATGAGCGTATTTCGTGCTTCGTGAGACTACGACTTTGCAAACGGTTAAATAAACTGACTTTGCTTAAGGGTACACTGGTCTAGAATTTCGGAAAAATCGATTTTACCCCTTTTATTATGGCAAAGACGAGGAAAAGCAATGGATACTTTACTTTTTTAGATTTTTACTTTTCCCTTGTTTGTAATTACATAGTTTCTAACGAAGATAGTTTTTCTCTTGTTTTTTGTTGCAAATTAGAACGGCTGGAATCGTCTGATATGTCAGATACGATGACACTTTTTCTTAAAGGGACTGTTTTCAATAATCTATAGTTCGTACAGTTTTCACTATTATTATTTGAAAAAAATAAATATATGCGTAGAGTCCCAATAGGAAGCAGTTTACGGTTTTTTTTTTTAAATAACAAAGGAAGGTCTGAAAATGTTGTGCTTAAAGTTAAGGAAGCCCTTCCTGTAAAGGAAGTTACACACAGTTGATATATTAATATCTCAAGTAATCCTATTGAACGTCCAGAGTATTAGGCGAATTCTTTATTCAAAAGAATTTGTCGAGGTGCATTTATTGGAACGCAAGATTAAATTTCCATTATTAACGCGCGCAAGATAGTGGTATTCAGTTTCAATTCTGCGGCTGTCATCATTACTATTCAAAGTTATTTCGTGTATCTAGTTTGTGATACGCGCATGTTGCTGCAGGTAGAAATGCAGTTTCGCGTTGTTATCGGCAAATGCAATCACGTGCGTTTTCGAGGTTTTGGCTAGGATTGCGTATGCCAGCATGTAGAAATCGCTGCGTGTAGCACGCATTAGTATTTACTCTAGCGAACATGTTTCGTTTTCAAATTAATTGTAGAATCGTTGTTGTTTCGACCGGTTGATGGCGCGGCGTTCTCTGAAAATTACACAAATAAGAATCGTGTTTAGATGATAACAATACGATTTTTAACTAGCAAACAAATTTTCTATAAACAAAACTTTTGCTATTTGAAGGCTTGGTATAAGAAGACCAGAGGAATTCTTATAAATGAACTGGAAACTAATTGTCGAACGGTTATTGAATATTAGAATGAAACATCTTTTCTATCGAAATATTCTTCCCCAAAATAATTATGCTATAACTTTTCTATCATTTTCGTTTTAACAGAGAGATTTTTCGTTTTCTGGTTGCTTATCTCTGCATTGTATTTCGAGAGAATAGAGACTTTTATGATAAAAAGTATCTTTTACATATTTTCTAAAAATATTTGGTCGACCTGAAAGTTCCCATGACTGAGCCCCTTGCTTCGAAAGTACATGACTCCGCTGAAATTCAACATTTTTATTCAAAATAAGCACTATTATGCTGAACACACGTTTGCCAACGTAACACGGAAGCATTTATTCTACGTGCACGAAAATTTGCATCTCGAAAATCAATAAACTCCTTGGAAGGCATTTTCAATGTACTTCGTCGAAAATTAGTTTAGACAAATTATTTGCAATAATTTTCTGAGAAAACATTGTCTATCGAAATCCCCCAAATTCCGTATACATATAGTTGAGAAAATGTCATGTTAATCTTTCACGGTAAAATCCTGTATATAGTTGAGAAAATGTTATGTTAATCTTTCACTGTAAAATCCTGTATATAGTTGAGAAAATGTGATGTTAATCTTTCATAACAATGTTGATTGCTTAGACATAGTTTTCGCTGGTTTTGCAAATTTCTAAGCAACGTTTCTGATATTAGATGCCAATATAATTGTTCGTCGGGAATATCCAGAGTTCCAGGCTTTTCCCTATTAGTCCACTTGCGTTCCAGATACCAATTTTGTATAGGCGGTTAGCCATAATTTAATTTCGAACATTACTGTGGTTAATAGGTTTACGATGACGCATATGCTGGACAACAACTCCATCGTCGTGCATTCCAGCTTTTTGTTGTACTATTGCTGCTCGTATTAATACAACTTACTTCAACCGGTGGTTTAAATTTTCAAAATTTCGTGAAAATATTTTCAACCAGACCCGAAGTTACAGATTTTTCGTTGCCGCGGGGTAATATCTCGCCTATAGTTCCGTGAGTCAGGTTAGAGCGATAATGTAAACATAGTCGAACCGTTCGACCTATGATTAACGTTTACGTTCGCCTGAGTTGTTATTAGTCGTTGCGTGTATACCAGCAAGCGTGTATTTAAAGTTTGGGCACACGGAGTAGATTACATTATTAAGTCAATTAAAATTCTTCTGAATTAGTGCTATAATTTATTTAGAAAAAACTTACACTAGGTTATTTGGTCCTCGAAACCATTCAACTTTTACCTGAAACATTTTTTATTCTTGTCAGTAGTTTCAGAGATATTTTGATTTTAATATTTTAACAATTTCGTATTGCCAGCACTTAAAATATTAAAATCAAAATATCTCTTAAATTAATACTATTTCCTCCGTAAGTAGCTTGCTTTTGTATAGGGTGCACCACAAAAAGAAAACATTTTGGTGGTTAATTTGAATTTTTATAAATTGGCGAGGAAACGCAAAGTTTCGCGATCGTTGGTTCAAAGATATACGCGCTATTTATGGTGGCGTGCATTAATAGAGCAGTCGAAATTGCCGTATTAATTGTTTGTTAGTTACCTGGCGCCACTCTCGTTAATAAGATAGCCGTATAATTTACGAGACGCCGTTATTTGTGATCGTCGAAATTATATTATATGTCGACTGGTGCGATCCGCGTTCGAAAGATGGACGCACTTATCGCATCAAGGTGGTGTTATTTGCATCTGTTGATTATTCGTAAGCAGGCTGGTGCCATTCACAATTAATAATGCACCTTCACATATTGCGACAAAGTCTTTGTATTCGTTCTACTGTTGAATGACAAAAAAGATCGACGATTATTCAATTTTGAATGTTAATCTGTTGTGCCCCCAAAAATACAAATAAATATTTGCTTTCATCTATTTTGAGTATTATGTCATATTGTTCGACACGGTATATGCTCGGTGACGGTTCACCGATCGACCGCGATTACCTCGCGTTAATAATCGATACCTTATCAACAACGCGCCAGCGTCGCCTAATCTTGCGATCTCGGCCGCGACGACGATAAATTATTAAATTTTCTTTTGAATTAAATCCAGAATTAATAATGCGTCTAGAACGCAATAAAGATCGCGTGGTATTTAAATCATAATTGATACACCGACTCTGTCAGCCTAAATGAAATCAATGTTATTCCACGAATTAGAATAAATTCCGTAAAACGAGATAACGTCTTGCAACGAATAATGCTTGGTTCGATGTATTAATAATTTTAATGACTTCGCTATTTCGGATCGAATTACACGCGATCATTTTTACGAAATTAATATTATTCGTCGATACGATGATAATTTCGCGAATAATTGCGCGCGAGGCAATAATTATATGAAAGATCATTAAACGTATCATGAATATTTTGAAATTTCCATAACCGTGACTCGAAAAATACGGTTGGAACAAAATTTCTTTTCTCTGGTTAATCGACGTTGTTCGTATATTGTAAAATTTTCGAAAATCGGCGCGATAGATTTTAAATTATTTAACATGCTATAATTACTCTGCATTACTTTTGATCCCAGTCTCCCCCATGTACAATTTCGCGCACTAGGTAAATTGGGATCTGGGAAAGAAAGTCGAATTTAATGTACCCTAACCAGAATGCCTATTATGCAACACTTTATAATGGCTATATGAGTTGCGCGATACTATTAAACGGATGACAACGAAATTATTTGGCTGGTAGTTATTCCTCGCATGCTACAAACCCATTTGCTGCGCAACGGTGCACACTCTATAGCAGAAGCGTGTATGCAAAATGAGAGAGCCCATCAGTCTGATTCACCTATCGGGAATTTCACAAATTCGAGTTGCCATAGAGTATTATCAATTGGAATCAAATTTATATTAACGCATACGCGCCCCACAGTCGCTAAATTCCCAGTTTTCGACGAATTGATTTGAACAATCTGGACACCTCTATCCGATCGAAGAGCAAGGTTAGACGGTATTTTAATATCTCATCGCGACGATTAAATTTTACAAAGGGTATTTTAATATTCCATATGATGATTAAATAAACAGAGGGTGTTGTATGAATATTAGAAAAGTGGATATAGCGGTAAAAATACTTGCTGATAGGATGTTGAAAGAGAAATCTAATAAATTGTTCCAAAGTTACTATCGAAATTTATCTTTCAGCGGGTTAAGCTTTGGCAAGTAAGCTTTGCTAAATTCTTCACCAAAGGAATTGCATTTTTGATGTCTAATGTTTTATTATCGTAACGATGGTAAAAATATAAAAATTTATAAATTTTGGATAGGATCTTTTGTCTCAAAATTAGTTTAATGGAAGAAACGGTATAGGAGGTTGCAAAAATTTTAGTTTTCAGGGTTTAATGTAATCTCGTTGGTATCTTCTTGTTAATCCTCTCGATACAATGTTTTCCAGTTTTGTAGTTTTCGAAGTCGATTGATCCGGAGGATCGATTCCTAGGAAATTTCAGTGGAGAATGACGCGAACGGTTTCTCCTTAGCATTATGTAGAATAATATTCGGAGACCTCCCAACATTTCCTTTGAGCTCGGTAAGGAGATCCGTTTCGTTATTAGTCGGCGGTACAAGGCAGTTTACGTTCAATAACAGTAATCCTCTTCGTGATCTGGAATACAGTTAAGTTCCTATCTAACGGATTTCATCGCGGAAGTTAACAAATTCTGCTTTGACGACGACCACAACACGATTCGCCAAAGTAGATTATGAATTGCATACATCTGATAACGCAGGAATGCCCGTGCGGGTTAAAACTAATCCGTTGGCGGTGGAATTGTTCTATGCAAACAGGATGGCTGAAATTCCAAGCGACAGGATCAGACACGATTGCGTTACACTGATCTTTTCAGCCGCGAAGACATAGATCATAAAAATGGCAGAAACAACCGTGTGATTGCTCGTTAGTCTCCGAGTTAGATAGCAATCATCCATTAATTTTTTTCTACGGTTAGATACGGATTCGATAAAAGTTCGTAACGTTCTGTTTTGTCGAATAACTCGAGTTTCTATAAAATAATATTTGTCACCATTTTTCTACACTTTTTTCTTCCTAAAAAAAAAGGCATTCACTTATTTTCTGCTGACAGTGATCGTCTATTTAAGTTTATCTATGGATACAAAGTCCATGAAATTGTATGCCTGTCTTAAAAATAATATTTTGTAAGAAGTGTATGTATATGTGTGTTTGGACCGTGGGACTGTTGGCGTCGATGGTGTTTAGGCTAAGGTAGAGTACGTTTCGAGTAAGGTGTTTAGGTTTAGGCTGAAATGCGTTCGGGGGACTGCGCCTCGAACGTGCGTTTGTGTGGATCATTATGAAGATAGTATTAGGGAAGGTTCGATTTGAACTGCAGGAACTCACAGAGCAGTTACAGTTTTACGTTTATGGTTTTTTACGTTTACGTTTTATGTCCTTCTTTTTATGATCTTTATGTGAAATAGTATTAGTAAATATTCAATAATATAGTTTATATAATTACGTTTATTGTCCACGTGTTTGAATCCGACCATACGCCTCTGACCATACTCGACAATCCTTACAATTTACCATTATTTTTTTCTCAAGAAAAGATATGGAAACCATCTCTGATGGGGGTCCCACATGCTCGTGGACCAATGTCACCGCAAATGGTTCGTTTGATAAGGGAATGCTCGCGTTAACGAGATAACTCAACAGTTGCGATGTAGCGAGCGAGTTAAGTGGACGAGGTGGTTGAGATCAGAAGGGAAGAAGAGTGCTGGAGAGAAGTGACTAGCCGAGTAGAAAGCCACTTTTTACCAGGAAGGGAGATTCTTGAAAGAACCGAAGGAATATCGGTTTTCCCGAGAATCGTTAGGGAGAGAGTGGCGAATTACTGGGACGCTCCTCGTATCTGTTCTGTTTCTCTTAAATTAGGTGGGTTACACGGAAAACAGGAATGTACATCGCAGAGAGCTTTTTGTCTTTAACTAGGAGTTATTATGTGTCGCAACTACCGAGACTACCGCCAATCCGCGAAGAGCAGTCTTTTGTAATCCACCCTTGGCTTCGGAATTTCGACTTACTCTCTGTCGAAAGAAACTTATACCTGGCTTAGTCGTCCCAGCGATCGAACGTTTGACCAAATTTGTTGGTAGTATCAGCCCCTCGAAATACGATTTAATTACAATTCTTCAAATGTAGACATACGTTCTCTAGCCCCCCTTTCGTGATTTTTTATTCTCCAAACTGTTTTATATTTTTTTCACGTAAAAATAATGAAAATTATGTGGACTACAGATAATCGAATCAAGTCCCATTGTTGTTTTTTGTTTCGTTTTTGAATTGTATTATTTCGACTAAGTATGTTTACTAAACGTTTCACTGCACAAGCATTCTGTTCGTGCTTGCAAAATGGCCATTACCATCCTCCTTCAAAGAAGAGGACGAAGCAAAATGAGGGGAGGGGGAAGCAATATCACAGTCTTTATTAATTCGGTAGATGATTAATATTTTCTCGTTACTCGTTTCAACAAAATTTACATTTCAGCACTTAAATCATATTAGAACTACATTACTTTTATGGTATGAATTTTATGCATTTCTAGAGAATATAACCCATACTTCCGTATAGTAAAAGTATCCATCGCATAATTTATCGTATACAAATTTTCCGATTTACAGACATAATGTTAGTGGGAAAAACCCGAATGAAACCGTAGTCGAAAACAACTTCGCTGCGAGTAATAGCTGGTATTCCAATATTAGCATTTCATCTTGCGTAAAGGCATGCATGATATTTTCATACTCGTGTACTCCGTAAGTGCATAAAATCTGCAATGTAATGTATAAGTATGCAAATACACTCGTGGATTTCGTTTTGAAATATACACGACGACAACATATATTTTTGCAATATTTCAAATGCGCGCGAAAACGCTCGCGTGCGGAGCATTGGCCAATTTGAAACACGCGGACCCATAAAAATCGACCTTTTTCGACCCCCTTAATGGTTTTTGCGCCGCGTTATACGACTCGAACGCCGACCTATCGCTTAATGTGCCATATCACAATATTTTAACATAGTTACATGCTTATTTGGTCATTTAAAAAAGAATAATTCACGTGGAACACGTTCGAACTGTGTTACAGCTCCGCTATTACCACGCCCATATTACTCGGTAGCTAACCTAAGAAGCAGGAAAACTAAAAGAAAGGATGATTCTATGTGAAAAGATAAGTAAAAAACGTAGAATAAAATTTTCTCGAACGAGGCTTTGTTTTCAAGATAATTAAATTTGAAAATATATCTGGGACAAGTATTCCAATACCGTTGGTCTGACCATTATCCATTATTTCCACTTGCACTGAATTTTCTAAGTTGATTTCCTCGAAAACGTGGTCTCGTATGAACAAATCTTATTCTACAGTTTTGATTTATTCTTTAACTTAGAGTGACACTCTATCCTTTTTGTTGTACTATAATTATTATGCGTTTCACTATGAGCTTTTTAAGCCCTGAGTGTATTTTATCCTTGGATTATCTTTTTAGCCCCATACATGGTGTTTTATTATAAATTTCCAGTATTTTTCCAGTTAGTAATTTGCAAATTCCTTACCATTGTTGGTCTTGATTATTTTAATTTTTCACCTAGATCTTTGAGTTCTTTGAAAGCTTTCGTGACGTCACTTTTTCAATCGAGGATATCACTAAACGTCGTTACAGCGCAATCATTTACAATAACAAAAATGTATCCGACTCTCGAAAAGCTTTTTTCGAAAGTTATAAAGTACTGTAGTAAAGTGGCGAACGAAATGGCGGCCAGCGCGTCACAGTCGACGACCGTTAATTTAATGGAAAATATTCGCATCATTGAACCAAAATTAAATGGCTCAGAAAACTATTCATCGTGGAAATTTTCAATGAAAGTGACACTAATGGGCATGGATTCACGGGATTACGTAACTACTTCCGGTCCCAACACGATAGATCCAAAGAAAAACCAGCGTTAACCACTATTTTCTTCATAACAAAGACCCTTTGTCGTGTTCGTTCGAATGATGCAAATACTTTAATTTTTCACTGTTCTTAATCCATTTGAATCGTGAAATTTTAATAAATGGCAATGACAGTACCATTAAGTAAGCTTGCAAAATGGACACTCCTAAACATCGACTATAATAAGTTAGATCATGGCTTTAAATAGTTCAGGATTTAATAAAAAGTAATTTACTGTAGAAGAGGTACAAACCGAGAACGTTTTGGTAAACATACCAATAAAATGGAAGAAATAAATACCAACAGAATTATTTTCGATACTTGTTGATATTTTGTGCAGAATAATATTCTCGTGAAATCTAAGCGCGAACATCTTAACAATTTTAAGATGATTTCCATATAATGTTTCATTTAAATTCTTTAGTTTAGCAATATGCATATAAAGCAAAATTTAATAGTATCGGCACGAGCGTATTTGCATACTGTCTTTCGTACTTTTGTACTAAAATGGTGGAAATTTCCGTGTATGGCGCGTGAAAGAGGCGAGACGGCTTGCTATTGTATTATATAGGTCCTCCGGGGAAATTGTATCGCACGCTAACCGGGCGGAAAAAAGTGGGTAACAAGTTGGAGTTAGAAACAAAAATGACACCGAATGCGCTTCGAAATTAATTCCGGTTATTTCTTTCGTTGGTCGTCGTTAAGTTTGATAAATTGCCCGTAAATAATTCTATCGCAAATGCGGTGATAAACTTGCGACTTCTACGTTTAGCAATACACAAACTAACAATGCATAAATATTATTGTTATATATATTACCGTTTATTCGATCCGTGAATTTCTGCAGACAAAATCCAACGATTAAACGTTTCAGTGTGTCGGAAATCTAAGAAACCGCCTGGTTGAATTATTGTCAATCTGCGATTTACTGCACGAGTTATGGTACGAATCATCGAAGTGTAGCCAGTTTAATTAGAGTTGCCACCCTCGGCGATGACAATTCCATGCTCTGTATATTGAATTGCAACATCAGATACTAAATTACGCTCGATGTGTCAGAGTAATGTCGGTTGCATTCTGATTATCCGTGAAATTGTCTTTTACTTAAAAAAAACGAGCTTCTTCGTAAAATGTTAAACATTATACGAAACGACATGCTAAAGACAAAAGGACCTTTCTAAATAAGTATAAAAAGTAAGGTTGAAATTGTTCGCTAACATTGACATCTGACATATTACATAATTCTACATTGTAAATTAATTGAAGACGTCCAGGTCTGGCTGGACTGTTTCAAGCCTTGCAACAGGTACAGTGGCCGGTGGTCGGTGTACAGAGGTTGTGTGACAGGTCAGTTTTACTATGTCCGAGAGGAATTACAAACTAGGCCACGCTAAGTATGCTTGCAATTCATTACCGAGAATGAAATCTGTCTGATAAAACGAAATTTTGAATCCAGAAACTAGTTTTACAATTTTGCTAAAGAACACTTTGCGATCTTCTATTTCTATTTTAGTTTCTGCTAGTTGCTTATCAGTTTTTAGCAATATTAAAAAGTTCGATGCTTGCGTCGTTATCGTTTTCAACGACCTCGTTTTCGTCTAAATCAAAACTTGCGGAGATTATCGCTATTTCCGAGTTTCTTCGTCCCGCAGGTTCATCAGCGATGGTCGTTGCGTGACATAGTCAAGATCGAGAAAAGATATCATTCGAACAGAGAGGATGTAATCTCAACGGACAATGTCTACGGAAAATAGAACGTCTCCATAAGCAGGATCGTCGGGTATCGTTAAACTTATCAAATTTCCGTTTCGAAGTAGCGATAGTTCCGATAATAACGAAACGTATCATGCTCTAACAGAAACATAGTAGACGTTATGAACACGTTGATGTCCGACAAGACACTTTAAAATAATCAGGATTATCAGGATTATAAAGAAAACGTGAAAGTGTGAACGTGGGTAAACGTTCTTGTTTCTGATTTCAAATTAAAGTTAGTTTTACTTTAAACGAACCCAAAATTGGCGAAGGTTGAGTTTATTTTTCCGGAGGGTCGAGGGTGCAGTTTGAATTACATAGTAAAATTAGTTTTAATTTAAATCAAAAACTGACGAAAGCTGTAGTTGAGTATTACATATGTAATTATTGTTATGCGAGAAAATTGCTCAGAACAAAGTTATACTATTTCAAAGACAATCTTTGCAACATGCTTCAAGATTAATTTGATTCAATTTCTGACACGAGCAAGTTATAATCAGTTCAGTAATTTTGTTATTATCAAGCAGGAAAATTTAGCTATATTACCGCCGTTATAAAGGATTAGTAAACAACGTGTCCTGGACTAATTATATAGGAAATTGGGTTCCGAGTAATTTAATTGGTTTTCATGTAGGCAAGTAGGGTAAAACCGGGTAGGTGGAGTCATAATCGGATAGCTTTGCTTTTTCGCAATTAGTCTTCAATTTTTAACACTTGATACTAGCTTTCGTTCGAGCCAGTTTTAAGAAATTTCTATTCAAATTGTTCGAAATTGTGTTTGCTGACGTCGAATGTAAGATTTAATTTTTTAATTAATTAATTTACTTTCTGCACTGTTTTCATATCAAACTATTCATTTCAATGCCTTTACTGGAACCTAACGTTCTTGTTTATTCTATCTTTGCCCATTCGTTCCCGCAATCCAAACACTTATCATATCGGTTAATTAATTTTTCGATTTCCGTTTCGAAGAAATTTCGCCGTGAACGCGAACCTCGCAGGAATTTGTTCAGGCCCCGGAAACAGATGATAGATCGGAAGTAACTAAGTTAGGAGAGCAGGGGAGGGGGATACTCAAACACTTCCCGCTCGGGACGAGCAGTTCAAGAGCTCTTTTTTTTGCGAATAGTTTCAATGGTGTCGTCCGTGATCGCTCCGCGTGCTCTTCTACAAACGATTTTCTCCACCTGTGCACCGTTTGGATCGACGTGCCTTATTTACTGGACTATGTCCCGAGCAATTCTTTCCAAATTTCGCTACATTCTTCCCCGCCGCGCAATCGAAGGCCTTTTTCAATAGCAATTCCGTCGCGATCGATTTTTACTGCCGCGAGTGAGGTACGACCCATTAAATTAGGATCACTCAAAGCTTTCGATATTTATTATTCTTTTAGGAAAATTATGATGTACAGTTTTGGCGAACTATTGGACTTGAGAGATGCCTTAAAAGTTCTCTAAAAACGACAGTCTAAAAGAATACAAATTCCTGTTTAAAATTTGTTGACCAGAATAATCGAAACTTCTGCATTGATATGTTGTTCGAGGAAGGAATAATACAGTTTTTCTTTTAAAGTTGTTAGATCCCCAGCAATAAATAATAATCCTCACAAGTCTTAAGCCTTGATAAATTGCAAACTGAGGAGCTATGCAGGAGCTTTCGCATAATTCGTTTTGGGTTTGGAGCATCGAGCTAAATAGGTTATACAAATAAATTGGACCCAGTTTAACAGCGTATCCTGGACGAAATAGTAATTTGCATTCATAAGCTATTATATTTCGTTTGATGTTCCGAACAGGGAATGAATTATGCGAATACTCTTAGGAAGCCCTTGCAATCCTGATGTTTTTTATCTTGCGAGACTAAACGGGACGAGTACGAGCAAATCGTAGAATACCAATCGTCCTTGATTGGCTATTTTTATGGGAAATATAGTTTTAAACGTGAGAAATTTTATAAATACCGAGTCGAGTATGGCAGCTTATAAAAATACCTACGAATCGTCTGGGACGATGAAGTCGATAGTAGACGGAATTAAACACAGCCTCGTGTGGGTGTAATAAAACGGTATGGAAGTTACAGGCGCGTAACATAATAAATGTTGTAAAAGGAGAGATTTATGAATCGCGACACGAAACAGAATTTCGTGCGGTTACCGACGAAACTTCCGTCGCCGGTGGCCGGAAAACGCTGTTTCCCTCTCCCGCTGGCCTTTCCTTCATCGAAAACGAATAGTACAGCCACATTAAAACTTTTTAATAGGAGGATAAAAGTATTATATCAGGGGAGTGTATCGGTCGGGTCATTCCGCGAGTAATGTCAATTTTTAAGTTAATTTTTCTTCGACAAAAGTTCGGGAGCCACCGATACACAAGGCGGGACCCGGAAACTCGGCTCTCACGAAACGCTTCCGTAATCTTTAAATTTTTTATCTCCTCCATATTCAATTTTATTTTTACCCTCGAGCCTGTTTAGAAGATCCTCGTTTTCCACGGAATTCCTTCAGTTTTCCGACCATTTCTTTCCTTTTAGTCACCAATACCGGATCTTTTCCCTTAATTCCTTTTCGAAGTCTAAAATAGACAAGGTGAATAACAATGGGTTTATCGAACATTCTTATCTGACTCCATCTGCCATCCTGAACGACTTCGAGAACCTTTCCATTACCACATTCTTCCTCGTATATCTCTTAACTCTTCCATAATTTGGATCTGTTTATCCGATCGAGAACCAACGAACGAGACTTACAATTTAAATCTGCGATCCATCGTAGGATCTACAAACGATCCTTCTTCGTGTTTGAAATTAACTTTTTCCTCCATATCGCGCTTTATATTTGTACAGCGCCATACCATATATTTTATGTGCAGAGTTCAGCACCGTAATTTCTCTCTTTATTTCCCTTTCTTCCATTAAAGGAATAATTACGCACTCTCGCCATTCTTCTGGAAATCATTTTCCCTTTCGCACCTCCCTTATTTCTTCCTTTATTATTTCAAATAATTTCCCCTTCGCCGATCCTTCAACGCGAGTCCGTGTTTCTGCCACTTCCTTTTTCTTGGACTTCCTTATTTCTCTTGTAATTTCGATATCTGTCTTCTCGCTTCCTTTTTCCTCGAAGCGTTTGTCCTCCCTTCTTTCGAGTTTAGCATCTGCGTCCCTTCCAGTAATTCTATAAATTTCTTCGTTCAATCTTCGATCGTAATGGACACCATTCTCCTCATTTTAGGAACGAATACTCCGTTAGAGATACAGTAACTTATTTAATATTTCTATTAAATACTTAAACAAGAAATTATAAATAAAAATAGGAATATGAAACTGGACGCGTGCCCAGAAATTTATCGTTTCATTAATTTTCTTTTTACGCGATTCACCGACCTATGATTTGTTTTTCGAGTGTTCGTTCTCTGGACAATCTCCCAGCCTCTGTATTTTTCTTTCGAGCTTCTCTTTCCTCTCCTACATTATTTATCCCTCCAAAATTTACGATCTGCTTTCTGTTTCTTTTATTTCAGCCTTCCTTACGGTCTAACACTGTTGCCTTCCATTCTTGCCAACTTTGCCTCCCGTTGCCTTGTACAAACTTCCTGTTTTGTAACGTCAACCTATACTGTTCAATGATTTCTATGCTCCGGCATAAATAAAAACTTCGAAACGGTCGATTTCATGTAGTACATCTTCGTTGAAAATAACGCGATCGATCGCTGTTTTCCACGCACGTAAGCTCATGCTCTTTGTCCCCTCTAATAGCACTATTCGTCGTGTTCCACTTCCTTCCACCATTTTTAACAGTTGTTCTGCTTCGTTATTTCTCTTTATGTCCACTTTCTCTTACGGTCCGCGCTTCCGGGTCGTTTGTTCCGATCTTACCTTTAGTGTCGATTCCTCCATTCATGCCCCCATCAATTATCGATATCTCTGCTTGGTTTCGTTTACTAATCCTTCCATAATTGCTTTTAATTCGTTCTACATGATCAACAATACAAGTAGACCCCGATTCGGAGCTGCTATAATTAGTTTCCTATAAATTTTGTAAAATTTCTCCCATTTCTGTCTACAATTTTCTCCAGAAGCAATACGATTAAATTACTACGATACTTAGCACGGGTTAGCATTTGCTCGACAAGCGTAAATCGTTGGTTCTACGAGCGCGAACATTAGGCGTTTCGTCCTAAATCCGTTGGAATACTCATCAGTAAGGCTTTTTTAGTGGATCTTGTCTTAGACACGCTCCCTAAGTGGAAACTGTCTCGTGTAAGAGGAGACTTTATATCAACTGCGTCCTGGATCCGCTATACAAACGTTCACCGATCAACGTGTACAGTAATTATAAATCGAACGATAGTTGAAAATAATATGTGACAGAATACACGTGAATAGTCTGTGAATCGAATATGGATAGAAAGTAAGAGATATTTCGTCGGATAACCAACATCAGTTTTGCGTGAAAGATTAGAGAAACACTCGAGTGGTTGTCAGAATACTCGAAAAGGCGAGTGACAGAGATCGATACTAGAAGAAGAAATGGCGAAGAAACGTCGTAACATTGCAAGTTACGGTGCACCAGAAAGAACTGAGATCGGCACAGTTAAGAACTTTCGGGCAAGAAAACGTATAAAGAAGTTTCCGTGGAGGAAAACTCGAACTGATCGCATCGAGGGTTCACGGTACGTTTTAATATAAGTAGGCGAAAACGCGAAACTTCGTGAAAAATCAACTAAAAAGGCGGCACAACAGAGTGAAACAGGAAAACAGTATGGCCAGCTATCGATGATACTCGAACAATCCGAACACAGAAGATGCTATCGAAGTTGTAACGTATCAAAATTGTGCTACCGCGAACCGAACTCGACCTGTCTGTTTTTATTCTTCATCCGTTATAATGGGAATGTTTAAAATGATAGTGCACTAAGGTTAATATATATTTAAAAATAATACAAACATCCTTGTTGGCTTTTACAAATTATTTGTTAAACGATATTTGTAGTATATTCCTTTAAAATGTTAAATATAACAATGAATAGCGCTACAAATATTTCGTACAGGATTTGGTATTCGACTAGAATTAGTCGAATGAAAGATATAAAGTTCCATATTGCTTGTGATGTAAAGAAATATGAGAAAAATAATAAAAATATCCTCGTTGGCTTTTGCAATTATTTGTCAAACGATATTTGTAGTATATTCCTTTAAAATATTAAATATAACAATGAATAGCGCTATGAATATTTCGTACAGGATCTGGTATTCGACTAGAATTAGTCGAATGAAAGATACAAAGCCCCATATTGCTCGTGATGCAAAGAAATATGAGAAAAATAAGTAAAACTTGCTTTTAGCGGGGTTATCGAAAAAAAAACAAAAATTTATATGGTTCCCCAAGGGCTGATAACATGGTAGAATCATATACAATGCCGGTCGAAAGTATTGGCAGTGCACGAGGGTTGGTGTACAAACATTTGTAGCTATTGACAAAATCTGTGTAGTTTTGTCTCTATTGATCTGCATTCGCCTATACAGAAGAACTACATAAACAAAATGGATAACATAAAACTCTGGTAAATGTGTTTTATGACCATTTTGTGCACGGACAATGGTATTGGAATTCTTTTTATAACGGTAGCTATAAATATTAAAGCTATACAGTGTAATATTTTTTTTACGATCCTTTTCGATGTACCGTTTATTTTAGTTTGTTAAATTTAATTATTTTCAGCGATAGGGAGAATGGAAAAGCTAAGCGAGACTTCTTTCGCAAAATCTATTATATAGAAGAAATTATGTGACTGACAGTGGTGCGATTCGTCCATTGTACTTTTTGGCACGGTGCCACGTGGCTCTGATTGGTAGCCGCGAATTGTTTCCTAGGAACATATTTTTCCGTAGATAGAAGACAATCGTGAGACATAAACGTCGACAAAACCATTATGACAACAAGCATAAGTCACGCTGCGCAAAAAGTTCGAAGTTTGGTCAAACGGAGCATTAAAGTCCTAAAAATTAACTTTGGTTTCGTCGGAGATTACGAGGAAGTATTTCTGCATAAATTCGAACCGGAAGAATCGGTATGGATTTTTCTTGGATATAGAAAATTGATTCAACTTTTGCTCAATCGTCTTTTCGATATCTCTCGCCGTCCAGAGATATTTCACGCGAAAGAAAACGCTGCAGTTTTTCAAGGGGTGGTTTCACTCCCTCAAACCGTAATTCCGCCGGAACGAAAAATGGTTTTGTGTTACGGACGAACTACTCTACTTCCAAACAACTTTTCAAAGTTTTCTAAATTTTCGTGTTCCCCTGTCGGAACATCTCCCTGGTTTACACAGTCAGCATTACTCGGGGCAAGCGACCAAAGAAAATGCAATGGGACGAAGAAAAGAAACGTTCGCGATAATTACAGAATATTACGTAGAGAATTCAAACCAGGCTATTATTATTAAAAATAGTAATCGTAAACTTTAAAGGATATTTATCGAAAATCAACGTGACTAAATATTAACAGTTTCTAAACCTTCATATTTTATTGTTCCCAACAATGCAAGTTTCATTGCGATAGAGAAAAGTAGAGTAAAACGACGAGCCGTAGTGGTGCTATTATTTAAAATTTAATACTGTTGTAAGGAATGTAAGGTTCTGTGTATTTTTAAAAAAGAGTCGATCGTTGAACTTAATGGCGCATTGGATGGGGAACAGCCTGTATACCAGCGCGCATAAATCAAACAATAACACGGGTATTCAATTCTTCTTTTTGCCCACCGTGCGTGTTGTAAAGAAAATATAGGGATGTAATCGCTCGTAAGAAATGGCGTCCCCGTAAATGTGCAAACGGAGACATACAAGGATCTAGAAGATAAGTCGGTGCAATCCATACATATTACAGTTTGCAGATACTAGCCTAAATAAATCGTACATTAAGATATCTTGTCAGAAAAAAGAAACAAACGACTGGCCATAACATTCGTGAGTTATTCTTTCTAGCAACATTCAACGAATGTTGACGTTTGTTCGTGTGTACGATATTCTAAATTATCGGTGCATAGTCATTGTATTTTTCTTAAAAAAATTATCCATCAAAATTGGAATGCAGATTTTCTTTTATTTAAGTGACAAATGAAATAGAAATACCTGAAAACTTTTGATATCCCTAATTTCAGTGACAAAAGCATGTCTCCTGGAAGATTCAGTATAAATTTCATGCTAATTGATCAATTAGAATTTGAGATATCGTGTTAGTCATCTAGACCTGTTTCTTGAGACTTATTATCGAATAACTTTTGCAATTTTTATTATTCTGCATTAAAAAAATATTGTATACATTCTCGAACGGTGAATAGAAAAGTAAGCAGAACTCTCGTCGAAAAAATTTTATGGTTTTTTTTTTAAATGTTCAAAAAGAGCTTATTTTTTTCGACTGAATTTGTAGAACACGGGTGAAATATTGTTTCTGTTATATCCTATTAAAATTATGTTTATTGCGGGGAATATTCTATGCTTCGATTATACCATGCCAATAGTAGGAGGAGCCAGCATATGGCAATCCACTTGTGTTGCAGCATGTTGCAATAGTATTATTATCGGAATAGATTTTTAGAGATATTAACGATCAAATATGCGATAACATATATTTGCTGATTGATGAGAGACGGAGTGGGTAAACAATAAACTCGTATCAATGCGAGCGATGGTCAATAGAAATACTCGAAATGAAAATATATCCAATGCCTGTGTACAATTTCTCATTTTGATTTATCGGTTTTATAAAGCATAAATTATGGAGCAAATTTTCGCGGGGAAGGTTGTATCTAAAAAATATTTATCCATTTATACATTTGCATGTTAAAATTATTATATTATAGGTACATCATAATTTTCATAATTTTATAATCGCCAGTAACCAATTTCATTTAATCGCAGTTCTTGCAAATATTGTTCACAATTTTAAGTTTGCTTCGTAGTTTCTTGCTTACAATCTGTTACTTTTTATATTATTCAAACGTTCCTATGAATTACGTCCTTTGATTGAAATTAAAAATAGATAAACAGAATATGGAATAGAAGTCTGAATTATCAAAGATAATATCTCGAGAGGCAATCGTATTCTACTTTAATAATCTTCTCACTAAAAGATGCAATCAAATTTGTAGATTCTATATGCGGTTTATTCTGGAAGTCTACTTTGAGAATAAAACTGTTTTGCACAGTAAAATACTTCAAACAGTAAAGCGAGTCAAATTCAGTAAAGCTATTTGGTTAGAACGTGAAGGTAAAGGTGTATTCATAGATAGAATCGCGCTGGAGTTTTATACAGAATACAAGAAAAGAATTATGATATATTTTACACTGAAGTATCAATGTTCAAAAATCACACTTTTCTTAAGTTTTATAATTTCACTTCCCTCGACTGAATTTTCATAAAATTGACATTTTACATATTTATATAACGCAATTCTGTACTTTTCCTTATTTACACTTCAAACTATACAACTATTTGGATCGAGTGGATATTATTAAAATCAGTGTAGAATTACATGACAGAAACAAAAGAGTTCGATTCTTTCGATACAAAAGGGGAAAGATTTGAGAAACGCTGTTCCGGAGCGTCGTTTAAGCGAGTTTCACAGAGGATTGTTCGTACTGCAGGTCTATTAATCCATACTATCGTTATAAATTTTTATATCGAGACGCAGCATATGTAACGCGTTGATAAAAACGCGTGTCAGAAAAAATTGCGCGAAACTTACGCGCCGCTGTGGAAAATTCGGCAACACGAAAACGCGTATGCAGGATTGACAGTCATTGTAATGGAAGAATTAAAGTGCCCACTCTTCGTTATTTGGAAACTTTTCATCCGGTGGCCCGAATTCGTTTGATTTATTTTTTTTCCCGTCGGTTTGTCGCCGGCTAGGGAGAGAATATTTCAGCAACAGCTCGACTGTGAAAATAAAAGTAAAATCGAGGGAGGCCCCACGGTTTTGCCGACCGTGTGTACGTGCGCGTTTCGGAATGCATGAGCATCTGCCGTTAGATAGAGCCTGACGCGAGACAAATTCCAATCGTCCCGAAAGAGGTAATTAAATCAAATCCACAATGCACTGTGTGCATTCAAGATATAATCTGTTAGGTTGCGAAACATCGATTAATCACTGTCACACTTTGTCTCGCATTCCGTGTTTTGAATCAATAGGCCAGCATTACTCAACCTGTGTACCTTCATGGTGAACTCCGAATCACTGCTTTTTGTTTAGAAATATCTCACTGTTAAATGAAAAAAACTGTATTCGTGTTTTGACCAGAAACGATTATGAAATCCAATTTTTAGATTAGCGAAACTTGAACTTTCCAAGCATAGTGTTTTGTACGCGTAACGAAGTGCGCGTTTGCTTTCTTGGACGCGTAACTCACACGCCTACTTAAATTTGTGTGAGTAGTTTAGGGGTTGTTTAGAGAAGCAAAGACAATATACTGTTCGTTAACACTTTATTTACAAAAATGGTAAAGCTGATAGCTGACGAGAATCTTAGAGTGCACTGTCTGAATGAGCGTTGAATGATATCTGATGGACGGAGTTGGGTTTGCGCGCTTCTCGATTTGGTAAAGGTTGCGATTGGTTGCTGTTATTTTGTGGAAAGGTGAGATGGATGAATTCTTATTGGTCGGTTGTGACGAGGGTGGATCAGGAATGATCTTGAGGCGTGATTTGAATGTTTAAACATTTTGGGGAAATTTTGGTCGGTTAATTAGCAGATAATGTTTATTGGGGGACTTAGCACATGATGTGCAGCTGTCGAGGAAGTCTAGGTTTATGGGGACGGTTCAGGACATGGTTATACTCTTCGTGTTACACAAGAGTATAAAAACGCCTTGTGGAGAGTCTAGTCGAGTTCGTAAGGCTCGATCAAAAACGAATCTAATTCGAAAACTTAATGCTATCCTTAACCTAAGCTCGGCTTCCCCTACCAAGGTGACTAAAACGCACAGCGCTAACCGGTGGAAGGATTGGTGAACAATCCTCAAAGTCGTCACCTTGGCAGGGCGTTTTCTGCTTTTTGCAACATTCCCGCCCACTCTGCTGTCCAGTGTCCAGGTACACCATGCAAGAGTGAGCGAGAACGTTGCCTTTTTTATAAACATTTGGGAAAAGCCAAAGCCCCCAAGATCCCGGTGGTCTGCAGATGTGCGCTCCCGCGGGTTTACAATACGTCAATCGCTATTGAGGCAAGGAAGATCTCCAAGGATTCCAAGTCCCGTGGGGAGTTTGGAGTTTCCTTAACCTCTTGCCTTACGATTTAATTTCCAACTGTGCGTGCCAAAAACGACACCAAGGTTTGGCCCGCTAGACTTATCACGTCTCTGAGACGTGATTGTAAGCTAAGGGGTTAATGACCGTAACGTAATTTGTCAAGTAAAAATGTCTTGAAGGCCTAATCCTCAAAAATAGCGAAGAAGTCACGTCCGTATCATAAACCCGCTCGCTGTACCGACCCTGAACATATGTAATGCAAATATTCTATGCTTATTACTAAAATAATTAACTGGGCTCATGTACACGTGGTTGGTCAGGCAATTTATATCTCGAATCTGGTGAGAGATCGTAATATTTATTTTTCTCCATAAAAATGAATCTTTTTCTTCATTCTCTGTAAAATAGTAGATATTAATCAATATTTCGTCAGGTATTTCCAATCTCTTATCAAAGAATGTGTTCGAACGTTTTGTCGCCATATTGCAAGCAATTGAAACATCCTTGAGTTCTTTGTAACAGAATTTACACGAAGAATGTAAAGTAATGGCGTATCGAGTACTCATAATCTGACGACAGATCGTTCGAATACCCTCGTTGATAAAGCAAGTATCGTTTTACTACGACAAAAGCGAAAGAAAAGTAAACATTATCGTACCATTCAATTTTTCTGCAGTCTTTCCCTCTACTTTACGAAATTCCAAATGTATAACTTCTGAATCGTTTGAATTATTGAATGTTTATTTTCACAAACGATCGAATTGACGCAGAAATATTAATAGTTCTCTTTCAAACGTTAGAAAGCTCATTGTGCACGTTACGTAATGGCCGATACAGTTGGATTCTGAAGTACTTACATTTAGATCAACGGTATGGTTCACCATAGTTTCGCCATTGGCAAATCGAATTTCTCAAAGAGTTATTGTTGGAGATAACGTTATTGTGCTACGTGCTTCTGCTTGTGGGTAATCGTATTAGAAGGATTGCTCCAGGGTTCGAGTCATCAATAGTAATAAAATTCCCTTCCATTTACTCGTAATATAAGATAGGAATGAGAGATGTGGAAATTTGTAACTGCCATAAATTAGATAAGTATTGACCTGTGGAAGTTATAAAAGTACACGCGCATCCAAGCATCGACCGAGCGGAATTCGAGTATCGTAGTATCAACAATTTTCGTTTAATTTAAGTAGTTTTATATTTTGTGCCTAAAAGAAATTATTCAATCGTTCTATAAACAGAACTAAAGAAGCACAAGGAGTCTGAAAATTCGGTATCATATTTCTTCGATGATTATTTTGTAACCGAACAAACGTGTTTATGAAATTTTAAAAATTTGAAAGAGCTTGCAAAGGGAACGCTTTTGTTCGGATACCGATTGTTTAGGGGCAATTTCTCGAATATAAATATCATTGTTTTTGCATGAACAGTCACGAGCCGATGTATAAATATTCAACAACATGTCCATACTTCTGTTTATTTACAAAAACAATGGTTGGAATTCCCACGCTGTGAGATCTAATAAAAATTTCAATTATTCCTAGTCACGAAATGTTTTCCTCGTTTACTCTGTTGTTATTTTGCCAAACATTGTATATTTCTACATTGCGGTCGATTAAACTATCGGTCGGTATAATAAATTAATCGTTACAAATAATATGGAATTGTTGGTAGTACAAAATAACTGTTTCAAAAAGATCAAATAACAAATTTCGTATCCTTATACGAAATAAATAAAAGATGGTAGTTTTTGTTTAACTAAGTAGAAATAAAGTTGCAATTTGTTAAGAGCGTCCAGTTGCGGGACAGCGTCGGTTTTATGGCGTCTGTTGTAAAATACAAACCGTCATCCTGCAGCACTTTTTACGGTACCATGTTCCGTAACGTGTAAAAACCGTAGGATACGCCATTGACCTAATACAGTACATGGATTATACGCGAATGATTCACGATTATGGTAACGCCTGCATCTTTCTTGAAACCACTTTTCACGAATGTCATAGTAAATTTGGTCTTCCAGTGAGCAAATCCTCGCACGGTTCATCGCACCCTTGGCACTACTCGTATTTTATTTCCATCCTGCCTTGTACTACGTGTCACGCGACAACTTTTTTTTTTACATTTATTCCTTCGTAGGTGCAATTCCATCGCGAGTGTTTGAATTTTAAAACAGACTTTGGGACACGGTAGAGCCTCTAACGTCATAATACTCTCTTAGCCAAAGAAAACACCTCCATCTAGAGTCTAAAGCATTCTCCTTCAAACATGCATTCCATATCGGTGAACATCCATTAAAAAAAATATAATTCTTATTCGTTTCCTGTGTAATAAATGTCGATTAAACGATTCAATATGCTTTTATTCGAAACTTTATTATTTGTAACTTCGACCTTTTCAAGCAAACACTAAAGAGAGGGTGGTAAATAACTCGGTGAATCGTAAAAGCAGAAAAACAGAATTTTATTACCCAGAACGTAAATAAATTTCAATCGAACTTTCATGACTGGAGGTCTATTCATATTGTATAAAATACAATGTTAAATTACAATTCGTTCTTTTATTCTTGATTTTGTATGGTCTTGAAGGTTGTAGATTACAAAATAAAATTTGCCTCGAGTCATGTTATACAAATAAAACCGTAATGTGGAATTTGAATAATTTAAAATCAGGAATTATGTTAGGACGCTATTATGTTAGGTATAAAAAATAAAGCTTTTCCCTCTTATTTTTTTAACAGTATTATAGTAGAACTCGGAGTATTTTAAGACTAACTTTTAGGAAATAGGAGCAGCGAATATCTAGGGAGTATGATTCGCCTAACGTCGATCGATTTTCTTCAAATAGAAGCTTGATGATACCATACTATGCGGATCGTATGTTGTTTGGTAATGCTGCTCGCAGGCCGATTCTTCGCGTGAAAGGATACATTTCGCTGCGGTTACTTTGCACAATTTACATAACTGCTTCTGCAACGGATGAGCTAACATGTTGCAGACTTATTTCTAAGGACGGTGTTCAGAATTTTACCGGGGAACCCGAAAATGGCGGCTATCCATTATTCGCAACAGGTCGAGTCCCTCGTATTATAAAATTGCAAAAGGTAAAACACAAAGTTTCATTTGAGCTTTATTTTATTTTTATTCACCATGTGAAAAGCTATACTTTGTCGAGGTTTTTTTTTAAAAGCACATCAAAGAGTAAGAGTGTTTCAATAAATTCTATTTTACAAATATTAAGGCTCAGGAGCGCCTATAAAAGACCCGGAAAGCTTCTTTCTCGATCGATGAACTTTCTCGATATTATTGTCGCTACTCGTTTGACAAATTGATATCCACCGAGCAAACTTGAAGCAGGCTTAAATGGCAACGACTGTGATAGATTGCCATGCACGATGTACTTCTAATACAAAATTAAACGTCCTCGGTATCGACAACCGTGGATAACTATAATTGGGTCACGAGAAGTTTCGATAAGGACTCGACTCTTCCGGACGAGCGAGTTCCTCTAACAGATCGTTTTCGAAGTTTCAAAATTTAACGAAGCATCGCGAGTTCCACTTCTGAGTCGTTGTATTTTTTTTTTTAAATATAGTATTGTCGATTGAAGCACACGGGAGAAATATCTTTGGTGGGTCTAAAATGTTCAATTTTCGTATCAGCCTTTAGTTCAAACCAATATTGGAATTCTGTCGACAAGTATTAATAGACACACATAAACATTTTCAAATTCGATACTTTTGGAAACGAAGCACGGAATAATTTTATTCCACGAGGTTATTTTTATTTATTTCTGCACTGGTAAAAATCCCATTCATTATAACAGAATTACGTACAGTAGAAAATAAATTAAATATATTGTAAACCTTGCTCCCAGACGATTGAAAATTGCTCGATCCAACATTTGGTATTTGATTTTCTTCGACGCTTTATCTCCCAGAATTAATTTCAGCGGGTATTTGGTGAAACCTTCAGGCTTAGAGCTTTCAATGTAAAGCAAGGGAAATGTCTGATTCTCGAAATAAATTTACGGAATGTCTTTTGCGCGTTATCTGGGTCGAAGGCAAAATCGATAAACTTAGTACGTGTTTGAGGAGAAGCGTGGCCATTTCTGGAGACCCATTTCGCAGGAAAGAAAGACAATTCTGGGCTTTGTGGCCGCGAAGGTAACGTCGAGAGGAAAAGGACATCTCTAACCAGAGGCAAACCGTTAAGATCGGTCCGTTTGCTCGCCGCCCGATGGTTTCTTCCATATGGCAACTTCGTATGGGACAACGAGGGGGGAAACACGATGGGTTACCGGTAAAACAACGCCGCGTGGAAATGGCTCGTAAACGCGAAATACAATTTGAATCGGTAATGTCAGTGGTATTGAAAGGTCGCCATAAAAGTGAAGTCTGTGGTATCATAAAGCTTCGAAAATGTCGATGAGCTCATCCTTGTTAGTCGATACCTTTAGAACAGAAACTACCAACAACGAACGCGTAGATAATGTTCTTCGTAATAAGAAGATTGCATTATGTCACGATATTAATGCCCACTGGGATAGATCGAAATACAAAACAAAAATATTGAAAGTTGCGTTTCAATCGTCGTTAATTACCGTTATATATATTTACCATAGAAAATTTTCGGTGGATTCGCCAGCGAACTTAAATCAATCTAAAGTTTGCGCATAAACGCTTCGTTTTAGAGTTAGAAACAACTCGATCTTTACGGGCGGGGAACTTTGAAACAAAAAGTTTGCTCGACGGAAGCGACTTCGTCCTAAGAGCTTGGACGAAGAATTAAAAACGCGGGAAAATGCCGCGGGAACTTCACAGAGAAACAAATTAAGTTGTTTATTGATGTCGAGCTTCCTTCCACGAAGAAGGATTTTTTTTTTAATTTTTGCGGACATTGAATCTGGAGAAATCCAAAACATAAGTGCTACGAGAAATTTTAAATTATGCAACGTTCCTGGATTGATATGGCCGCGAAGTAAATTAATTTACGGAAATATTCATACCAAAGTAACAATTATGCATGCAAAATTCTCCGTTTGGCGTAAACGTTATTATTAAATTACTACCTTAAATTCCGAGGAATTTGAAACATTTACACAGTTACGAATGCGTTTCACGTTTCCTTAACAATATCGTAGTCAAGTTTGCGGCGAAGTTCGAAACAATTTTCGTCCTTTGACATTCATTTCCTAACATTTTGTATTCCTCGGACTGAATTCATTACTGAAATCTCGTTAAGTACAGACCCGTGTAATCCCGATGTTTTATGTAATACGAAATTGCACAATTTCACGTAGTTCTCATTCGTAAGTTTGCTTTGTTTGGAAAAAGTTTGTTCATCATGGCTACGTACAGCGATTTAATCTTTGGTTTATTCGATAAGACGATGATATAAGAAAGCTCTTTCGACGATTTACTTATCCCGGAGAATCGACGATCGTCATTGTCGAGAGAAAAATTTCAATCAAATGAATCGTTTATTTTCAGACAAAAGAACTATTTTTCTAACAGAAAATATATAATATAAAAAATTAACGATAGAGAAAACTCCTGTACGCTGTAGACAAAGTAAAATTTAAGTATCTTTGCCGGTCAGTTGGGTTAAAATCACTTTTCGAATTTTCGGAGAAATCGGAGGGAACTTTTGGACTTCAAGGGTCTGTGTTTTTGAAACAATTTCATAAATGGCGAAGTGATGACTTAAACCCTGCATTCGCGTAGACTGTGACACGTTTCAATTTGAACAAAATCCCTGACATCCAGTACAAAAGTGATCGATTTGCCGTGAAATGACCTCCTCCCCTCCTCCGATGATGGAACGACTCCGTGTCACCGAGTGTTCATAGGATTAGGACGTTGACGGTCGGGGACCTTTTATAATGGAAAAAATGAATGTCAGATATTCTCCAGTCAGAATAACTCTACCCTACATAAGCTGTTCATGTATTTCCCGGAGTGCAAAAGCATTTTTTACTATCCGTCGAGCTCTGGACAGTTCATAATTAAAGTTGTTGTTTTCATCGTTTATTAAAATCATAAATTACATTTCGTTGTCTCTCTTGGTTGACTCGAAAATTATTTTCACTTAAGAAAAGTGATTTTTGCTCAAACTATCAGAATTTCGAAACGTTGGAAAACCTTAGAATTTGTAATTCTACGAAATCTAATTCGGTTCTTATTTTTCTTTTAGTATCGTTGATATATTGAGTTCTTTGAAGAAGATTCGTGGAATGGAAATTGAATGACACAAAATTCATTTCTTGACGTTTTATGCGGATACGATGAATTAAGTAGTCGCATGAAATGGCAAAAGGGGGCAAGAAAGAGCAGGGGAATAGCAACCGTGTAATCAAATAAAGAGTGTAGACAAGCGTTCGCCGGAGGCGACGGAAAACATATTGGTTCGAGTGGTACAGCGAGTCGAATCTCATTTGGAATACTGATTTATGAGCAGTGGCGGACCTAGAAGAGCCCAAAAGGGGGATAGCTAACAAAACCTCACGAGAAGATAAATAGAAATAGAAATATTTCAGTTTTAATGATCGTTGAAAATTTTGTTGTCGAACGATTCGAATTCAGATAATTAATTTTTCTGATCTGGTGCTTTAGAGTTCGTTAACGGAAAAGAAATCCTTCACAAAATACTGAATTGGCTTACAGTTAGTACTTTTGATAATTTGGAGGTTTGTTTATTAGTTATTAGAAATACCTAGTATCACTTTATGTATTTATTTATACGACGTTACGGTATCAATATTCGATAATCATAATTGTCCAATTAAAACAAGAAAATTTTACGTTCATAAATATGTTTCTCGTTAAAAATGTCACATTCCCGGGTTGTGATTTTCAACGAACATTCGTTTCAGTCTGTTCGTAAATACGAAATTTGACGTTCGCGCAGGAACCGTGGAAAGACAAATATTACGTTTCGTACAAATGGTTGTCTAAAATGCAGTTATGTTCTACGTTTTCTTGAAATTCTCCCGTAGCTGAAACAGTCTCATCCGAAGCGAATGATACGGTCGTTATATTTAAGATCGGGGAAATCATATTGGCGGTACGTCTTGAAAAACAGAAAAAGGAAATTGAATCGTTGGAGCTAGAATACGAGTCCCATTTCCTTCAACGCGAAGTCAAACGTTCCTACATATTTTACGAAACACTGTCGAGAATATGAAATGAAATTGGCATAGGCGGTTGCTATTAGCATCGAACGGTTTTTATTAATTTCTCGCGTTCCCTGAAATTTTATGACGGTTACAATTGGAAAAATATTTCAAAGAGCTCTTAACACAATGGACAATTTGATGAAAGTTTTAATTTTTAATTCGATTCGAACTTCGTGAAACTGATTCTCATTTTGAAAAAGAAGCATTAATGAACGACTGGAGATTAAAAATTCAAACTTTCTCGAAGAACGAATCATTGTACCATTTTTACGGATACTTTCAAGTTATCACTGACATTTAAATTAAATAGAATAAATTTCTATAGATTCAGGAACGAAAGGATGTTTGTACAAATTTTTGTCTGGTACAGCTTTTTTTCTGCTGATATTTGAAACAGAAAATCTGGCAATATCGTTACAAAACTCTCCCAGTATTTGTTCAGAACCTATCAAATATTCTCGCTTTTCACAGCCGGGGGGAAAAAGAAATAGTTGAATTTAATTTTTTTTGTTAAAAGTCCATTGGCATTGATTCCATTTGTACAAAAGTTCTTGTATAAAATTTCATGATCTGCTAATAAATCACTTCTGACGTACAAAGCAGAACCAAAACCAACGTATATTAATAAAACATTTTTAACTAGTTTCTTTCGTCATCAGAATTTTATTATTTCGCATATTTTCTTTATTTTTATTTATTAAGAATTAAAATAAATCAGGCTAAAAAATTGAAAATATAAAAATATAGAGTTTCTAAATTTTACATGCCCGCCATAGTGATTTGGACGTTTTTGCTGAATAGCATTCCATTGTAATCGTTCATAGTAAAGAGCGGTGCGATAGAATTGGGAATCCGCGCACACATCGTGTTTAAATTAATATAGGTTACGGGATCTGGCGATTTCGATTGTAAATTTCGTTGAAACAATATAACGGAGCGCGGATTTGGTGTATTTCGGGGTTTTTTTCGACCGTGTGTTCAAGCGTTCGGTAACTGGAAATTGGATCCCGTGTGCGAATTGCTCACTGACGGCCGGAGCTTCAGAGAATTGCAAATCGGTGTGTCAACACTATTGCGAATCCAAAATTTTTTATATATTTTATTTCATTTTTTCGACGGTAACACCACGAATATTGCCCCGATCATCTAACGAGGCTTTCTTTCGACGAAGACGTCTGTAACAATTGGTTTTATTTACAATTTATTCGAATCCTTCCCGAAACAAGTTCGACAATTTAATGCAACATAAGATTGTGTTTAGATTTTTTAGAATATGCAGTATTATACAGGGTAGATTCTTCGTTAAAAAAATAAATTAATAATTTGGTACTTGTTCTATCAATTTAAAAAAAATTGCGACTATCAATTTTAAGTTTGCGTCTCTTTTTTATTTGTCCCAGATTGGGCATACGATAGAAACGCGTGTAACAACTTTTCATCACTCTGGATATTTTTATAAAATGACTTTTTCCCGCTTTTAGCGGTTACATGCTCCGCCGTGCGTTTGTCAACAACGTTCGTAATATTCGTTAAAAATACCAAAACGCGGTCAATTTCGAGGTACACGCGTTCCGTTCGCTTGTTTGAACGAAAAGTAGCAGTCTCCTGTTGTTACGAACTATTTATACAAATGGAGTTCCAATGTAGCGCGGTTTTAAACTTACGGACACGTAGCGTATACACAAATGTAGCGTATTTCTGAATGGAGGACGCGATCGGGCGCGGTTGGCTTATAAATCGCGATCGTTCCGACGCATCCTAGGGAAGTTCCTTGTAATATTACATCGTTCCCCGCAACAACGGATTCGTCGGACTTTACTTAAACTCAGTCAACGTCGACCGGAATCAGAAACGATATGAAAGGCATTCATCATCGAGACGTCTCATGCACAACGGACTTAACTCTCACGCGCATCCGCGCGTAAATCCCCGTGCCATTAATTAGGCATCTATGTGACACCAACCCTTGTAATTAGATGCAGTTAATAGTTAGCTGGTGAACTCACGGAGCATCTTGGACTGGGAGTGAAACTCGAGTAATCCTCAAGGAACGCTTGATAATGTACGCGAGCACATTTATTGTTCGTAAACGCAGTAACTGAACGGGAATATTTATTTATGTAGCTGCTAACAGACATATAAATGCCAGATGTTTTTCAAATTGTTAAATAATTTTAAGTTAATTTTGTTAGTTTTGTACGATCGTTCGTATCGAGTATCAACTTACGAAAAATATTATCAGATTCGTTTCTTCTATGTTTACGTACGATGATGATAGTTGATTTTCTACACGACTGTGGATATGTTGCACGGTTACCTGCACGACGGAAAATAGGGACGATTCAAGCATGGACGAAGTTATCTGATTCGCTTTGCATACCAGAAACGTCGGTATAATTAAGCTGCTATTTACAAAGCGCTCTCGTTCCTCTGTTCGGAAGCTACTTTCGTCGAAGGCTCGACTACAAGATTTTTAAAACGTTCAGATCGCGAGATTGCCCGCCTAAAAATTCCAACGGGGACTACGTTCCTTTTAAATTGATTATTTACTTGAAAGAAGGCGTCTTTCCGGATGCAATAAATTCTCGAGGGCTCTCGCTCGAATACAAGATTTTCAAAATGTCGAGATTTTGAAATTCCACGTCTCTAAAATTAATTATTCAATTGTCAGATTTTCTGAAAGGGGATGCAACTAATTTTTAATTTACTTTAGAGGAATTATTAATTCGGGTTTATTGCTGTTTCGCATCGAGGCGAGACGCGAAGGGTTAAATTTTAACCGATAGCAGTGCTTCCTCTCTGTTATATTCAATAACGACCAGGAAAATACATTAGTTGCTAGCATCGTTCACAAAGTAACGTCACGGACAAATAATGCCTGGTGCTGGTGCTAACGAAGTTTGCAGCCATTTCCTGGCCATTTTCTGACTAACAGTTTGATGCCTGATGTTGGAACATGGGCGATCGCGAACGTTTGTTTAATGTAAACTACGTGAACCATACACTTCCCGCTCTATTGTCTGTCTTCGGTCTACCATGCATGGTCTGCAAAATTCGAATAGTGGTCTTATTCCTTTGTACGATGCAAAGTCACTTGAAACCACTATTCGATAACATTTAGATTTTGTGACTTCAAAATTTGTTTTAATAATAGGCATTGAAATCTTTTTCTTTCGTATTCAGTGATTCTGTGAACCACTGAAACATTGTTTTAATGTCTGAGAAACAATTTATACTCCATAAATTGAATCCCAATTAATTGATCTATATTTATATTATTATATAAATTTGTTCAGATGTTTTCTGCATTACTTAACTCATTTTTCTAGTTTGGACATCTACCATAACTAGAGTCAGTAGAGTATAAAAGACCACAGTGCATTCGTAAAATAACATTTCGCGTTAGTCTGCATCCTAAAATTACTGTTGTACTCTATAGATAGAAGTTTTTATTACCAGTACTATATTACGGACCTTCGAGGTGTGCTTACGATTATTGGACCTAGTTCTTGCGATACGTCAGTGAAATATGATAGCATTTAGCACGGTATCTGGATTCTAACTGTATTTGATTTACAATGTTCGTTCCATGGTATTTAACTCTACAATAACCCCCGAAGACCAATATCAATCCTATATCTGAGATAAACGGACCTTGCAAGATCGTTAATATTTTTTTACCACCCCTATTTCCGCCCCTGGCTATCGAATGGCCATTAGAAACATTCAACATTTATCATTCCTTTTAGCAATATTGAAAGACCAAAGATTCAAAGAGGAAAAAATTGAGAGAGGGTGCGACGAGTTCTAATATTTATTAACTCGTATTTTTCATTAGTTTTTAAAATGTTTCTCGCTAATTTAGAAGGTAGTCTTATTACGCCTTCTGGGTAAATTCGTGCACGTTATTTTAATTAAACAAATTTTCAATATAAATATAATTAACTTCCCGCTAGTTTCGTCGGGTGACACGCGTCACCCACCCCCATATTTCTCTTCATAGTTCCAAAGCGCTTCGAGTTAGCAACGTGTCGCCTTCGGTACTTTTGCATCAGTGTGCAAGAAAACTTTTTCTATCGCTTTTCAGTTTCTCGTGTAGTTATTTTCAACAAAGAGCTACAATAGAAAACGGTTGCGTGACGTATGTAACGTAATTTAATTCGTATAACATTTTTTCATTTTTCTGGCAAAGTAAACGTCGCTTCTTTGTGTGTCTACGTTTATTCAGTAGCCCCAATTATTACAAATTGAAAAAGTTGTGGAATAACAATTATTTTCTTGGCTAAGTAGCTTCTCTTTACAATCAACGGTTATAGCGAATTTTTATCAATTTGTTTCTGTTGCTCATAATAATTGTACTAAAACGATCCTCTGTGATAATACTGGTACCATCAATCATTTTAATCCAGGATTGTACTATTGGCCATGGAAATTATCGACGATAAATCATATATCAAATATATCTGGGACAAGTGAAAATACATACAATTTCTCTGGCATGTCTAACCATATACATACTATTTCCACTTAAACAGGGTATTGTTAGTTTCAAGCGGTTTCAATTGATTAGAAGATAATAGGACTGCCAGAAAATATGTAGAAAATAATTCTCGGTTATAAACAATCACTATTGCGTAACCGAAACCTTGAGAGACGGTCAATACTCACTAATTATTTGCGAGTAATTCTAGATTTTTAAGTAATCGGATTAAGAATTTATTTTCGTACAAGATGCTTGACAAACATACGTCAATATTTTAGGAAACGTACGTATTAAAACAGATAAAAACAGAGACACGATGATAGATCATACTTATCGCAGTTTCTGGATTTAGAAGATTAAAGGGATCCCTTAAAGCGTCTTCATGCATCACTGCACAGTATGGCACGTTTTAATACTTTGAGGGTCGGTCCACTTTAGTAGATTGTCCGTAGAATCTTTGATAAAATATAATTAAGTGTATCTACTCATAGAAAAATTGGATACGTACATTGTAATATTAATTCTTTTATAAATTTAGACGATAAAATAAGATTCGAATAAAAACGATAAATATTGTAGAAGTTATTTAATAGTACATCCAGGTTGTCCCAAGAAATGAATGAGCGTTTGGTTTCAAAGTAAAAACATCTCAATATTTAAAAAAAATACGTTTTAATGTTGAAATATTTTTCTTCTTCCTTCTTATTTTATTAGACGCGAAGAAGAAGAATAACTACGTCGAAAGAAATTATTTTTACAGGGAAAATCGATCTGTGGATCCAGAAGAACGTCGTTAGTGTATGTTGGATTTGTAAATTAAATTTAATATCGTATCGTAACGTGGCAACTGTTTTGCTATTTAATATGTTCGTGCCAATAAATATTTAATTGGTTGGAAACGACCTGATATTAGCTGAAATTTCTTTTCCTCGCGTTTCTTTTTTTTTTTTCTAGTCGAAGAAAGGACTGCAGGATAGACGGCATTCATTACTTCGCTTCGTTTTATAAATGAGCGAAATCGTGGAGGTTTCTATGCGCGTGGAAGAAATAGCGAGAGATAGATAGGATCAGAATGGATTTCCAGGGGATGAGGCATCGGTGGTTGTGGGAAGGGGAACATTGCACACCATTTCGGCCGGTTCTCACAACGGAGAATGCATTATTCGTTGGACCCATTTTTATTCTTTCGCGGAAAGGGTTTGGGCGGCAAAACTTTGATAATATCCAGGAGCAAGTTCAGCAGTTTTCAGACCGGAAGGAATAGATTCCACCGGATGGATTTTTCCTGTAATAATTGAGCGTGTGACTGCAAGTGTGCATGAAATACACAATGTTTTCAGTGGTTTGTCGTCGTAACGTGGATCATATCGCAATTAAATAACAAGGTTATTTCGCGAAAACTTCTAACGTTCTTCCGTCCATAAGTCACCGAGGACAGTTGAATCGACATTGCAAAGGGGTGTAAATTGTAAAATGAAATCAACACTAAAGTCCGTTAAAATGTAAGAGAAATGTGTAACTCGTGCGTCATGGATTTTATCAAAATGAAAACGATCGTTCAAATTAATGGCAGAATTTTGTCGATAATTGCTGTTTTTTTTAGTATTTTTTTAATTCGATTCATTTCAAATGTATATTTTTTCTACAAGTCCTTTTTTTTATTTTAAACATTCTTCCTTTGCTTCCTCATACAGTCTTACTTATTGTATATTTATTTTGATTTTGAAAGGAACACATTGCAATAATTAATTGGCGCGTTCCTTTAATATTGCCGCAATTGGAAATAATAATTATTTTCACGAATGTATTTATTGAAACATTTATGGCCATACGATATTAATGTGATTTAAGTAGGCAACGAATAGGATTTCAGTTAATTTTTGGATTGTTAGCGAAAATGTTTATTTAACATTTTCGTATAGAATTTAATTCCCTCTGAGCCTCTAGAGGAATCATAAAATTACTTGTTAATTTAAATATGTATAAAGATTCGTTGAAATATATTTAACCTTGTTTACATTGAAATGACAGGAATTACTTTGAACGAATAATTGAAATGACATTAAAAAGATCTTTGCATAAATAATTGTTTGAATTAATCTGTTTTATCAAGATAAAACTAACCCTTCGATGTAATTAAATTCGATTCCATTTTAATATAACCGAATATCTATTATATTTGCATAATTAATATTTGCCATGTTCATTAGTAACGAGTAAAATATTGTCAGAATAATGTAACATGAATTTAATTAATTCGACATTCTGAAATTGTACTGCAAAACAAATAAAACGATTTGTTAACGGAAAGATACATCTTCGTGAAATAAATCAAAACCGCTTTTTTTTAATACTTTTAATATTTTTAATGTTTTTCTACGGGTGAAAAATTGTGGATATCATGACGAAAAATACTCTTTTGACAAAAATTTCTAAGTAACAATTGAAGAACTGCCAAGATCAATTAAAATATGTTATTTATAAAATATCTAGTAAAATTATTTGAAACGATTATTTTCAAATTTCTATTTAAAATAAATTTCGCTCGGTTTTGGTTTATTTTGACGATTTGGTCCGACAGAAACTTACGCATTCTTGAGTGCTGCAAACGAAGATGGAGCACAAACTGTTATCGAAATCTGGTTCATAGGAGTCCCTTAATTGTTCGTTTTTCTGCCCAGAGTTTTGTTTGTTTAAGTCGAGGCTTACGTTTCCTGATCGTCGTGCTTTCCCCGTTCATGTTCCCGGCGGAACAAACCCCCGTGAACTTGCAAGTATTATCCCTTGTGGCTCTTTAGGGCACGTTATCGATCGTCCTACTCGATTATCTTTTGTCCCTGTACAGTGAAACCCATTATGAATACTTCCTCGGCCGACTTGATAAGCTAATGCTGGCGATTAAATCAGAACAAGGCGCTAACCACCGCGAATCGCAGTAGCATTTATCCTTAAACTGACTTTAGACTCGACTTATTTTATTTACGAAGATACACGGTGCATTTAATTAAGTTTTCGATCTACGTGAACGCTTTGGATCGTTAAACAGCAGAGGAAGATTATATTTTTTTGTTTTTTTATAGTTTTATAAAAGAAATAAGAGTCAATTTTGGTACTAATTAATTGTAAAAAATAAAAATTGCAAATGAGTTTCGTGTTCTATAAAGTGGGCATGAAATTATAATATTTGCGTTCCGTATGTATCGTATCACTTTTCTGCTAGATATTTTAAACAGAAATTGTTTCGTAATCAGTTTTATAAGTGGCATAAATTGGATGCATATTTCTATTATATTTTCAATTGTATGGAATCCGCATAAAACGTTTATTCCACTTGTCATCTGTTTGTACATGCTCCAGGATTCGCCGGAAACATTTATCCAAACAATTACGCCCAAGTACAAACACGAGTAATTATATTTACTCGCGGATAGATATCAAGGGGTATTAATTTATGAAAATACAACGAATTCTTTGTGATTTGTGTTTATTATCAATGCTCTGAAACGAACGAATAATAAGCCGTATATGTGGACCTTAAAGTGTAATTTTGGAAAAGAATTGATGCAACTTAAAATTAGATCAAAGCTTATAAATAAAGGGCTTTAAAAAGATTTTGATACTCGAATTGCAATTACGAACGATCAAAACAACACGAAGATTGAAGAAGTTTATCATTGTTTATTTCAAGTTTATTATTGTTTAGTAGTATAATAATTTATTACTGCAAAAATCGTGTCTGGGTTATTTAAATAAATTTCATTAAATCGAGGAAGAAATTTTTATTCCGATCAGTTTTCGTAGAATCTAATGTACAGAACAACAAAATCAAATGTTATTGATAACAATGTTTTTCGATATGTTGAGGGATTTTAACATAAATTTCCATCGATGTTTAATTGATGGACCGACAGTTGGAATCGGACCAGATTTTGGGGAGTCGGTGATGGATTTGTTGGTAAAAGTGGATATTGGCAGAGTTGGAAATGGTGGAAAACCAAAAAGTAAAAATGGAAGTAGGAAGAAAAAAAGAAATTTAACTTGTGAGTGACTGAAAAATGAATCGATACAATTTTATTTTGTCGTTTCTTTAGATTTGATTCGCAATCATCGAATCGATTCAGTGTTAAATAAATATTTTATGTTAATTTTGTTATGTTTATTATCGTCTAAGTGAATATGATCTACAAGATGATTAATTTTCAGAGCAAAACCTGCAGTAGATCCGAGGAGAACGGGGTCGAAAGTTCATTGCGTTGACAAATTATTATATTAAAATCTTAGTGTGGTTAGCAGTAAATTATGCTACTTCTTTCTGCGTTGAACTATATACGTTAAAGTGTAGGAATGTTACGCGGTAACGGGTGCTCGTTGATAGTTGCAGTGACGTTGATTAATTGACTCGCTGGCGACGTTCCGCGTGACGCTCTATTTATTGACGGTCGACTTCTAGATCGATCGTCTTCGCCGAGTGTGGCCACTACACGAAAATGGAAAATTTATGGATATACTACCTTCTGAAAAAGTAAATTACACGATACATGAAGTGTGAAACTTACCCTCGCGTATAGAGTCAAAGAATGAGTCAATCTTGATCCTACAATGTCAACTTTTCGATCAGATCAGTTAGTTTATCTAATCTAGGAATTGCAATGTAAAATTACAAAAAAAAATTGCAGAAATATGAGAATATTAAATTCGAAAATATGTATATCTGAGGAGCAAGTGAAAATCTATAACATTTCTCTGACCTGTCTGACCATATGTACACTGTTTCTACTTGTTTTTGTATTTGCACACACAGATCAGGGCAGTATTAATTTTATGCTGTTCTAATTGGTTAGAAGATAACAGAACTGTCAGAAAATCGATTCCACACTATTAAATTTGTATTATTTTAGGTCAGTCAGTTTATCTAAACTAGGAATCGTAACTCTGAGGTTGGTTTTAAAATAGATCTATCTAGATGCGTTACTATAATTAATATCAAATAACCAAATTTCCTACGAGACTACTAGTTTCTCAGAATATTAAATTCGAAAATATATCTGGGATAAGTGAAAATCCATACAGTTTGTCTGATACGTCTGAATATTTCCACTATTTCTACTAGTATTTATAGCAAGTACTCAGATGTATCTCCATTCCAAACATTCTTTCGTACGTTTCCTGATATGTTTCATCATAGTTTTCGTTCAGTTATCCAATATCGAAATCCAAAGAGTTCTTTGTACAGCCTCTCTCGATTTTCACTTGTTAGAATACACCTACAATTTGGTCCAGTAATTCGAATTAGTAATAGTAAGAATAGGTTGCTTTTCTGCTGTTACTTATTAATTTTCGAGTTTTGATCATTGAGACTCCACCATTTGTCGCGACCGTGATTGGTGAACCGGAATGTTTCGAATTTGCGTTGCCCCTGGTCAGAGATTTCGTAGGTTGTGCAACGTGGAACCGAGTGATGGTAATAGAAAGTTTCCAACTCTGACGCGTCGAAAATGTCTTAACCGAATGCCACGAAGCACGATTGCAATACTCTGAGACCCGACCAGGGTCAACCTGAGGGAAAATTAGGGTTGCCAAACCGTTGGACTTGAAAATTTTAATTTTCCCACGCGGAATAGATTCTTGTCTTCTTTTTTCGAGCAGAGTGTAGTCGTGGTTCGCAAGACGAAAAGCTGCACGAAATTTTGGCTCAGGGTGTTGCACATTTGGGGCGACCACCGATCTCGAATCTCGAGTGCTCTTGTACGCGAAACGCCGTCGTCGTAGTGTATTTAATGAAGGACCCGGCTAAAAGAACGAACGGTCAAAGGCTATTTTGTAGAGAGCAGTCACGAAAGCCCTGATTAAAGTTCCCTCGTGTCCCAAATTACAAACGGATAAATCTTTAAAATCTCATCGACGCGGCGGTTACTCGTCCGAAAAATAACGAGTAAACCAAGTTCGCGTCATAAATTCGGATCGATTCGAAGTCTTTAATCCGGAGCTGTCTAGCTTGCCTCCCCCTCCAATCGTTCTTCGTATAACACGCATCGTGGCAACGGGGATAGGTTACTTGCTCCATATAATCCTTCATCTTTCGATTCTTAGCGTCCATAGTGGTTAGATGTTTCTTTTTCGTCGCGGCTGATCTGACTCGTTGACAACTTTCGATCTTTGCATAGTACAATCGTTGGAGCAGCTTATGGTCAAGCTTTCAATTATCGTAACATTGTGAAAAACGGTCGTACAATAATCTTTCTGGGCTCATTTTTAAGGTTGAGCCATCTACTTTCGCAGTCGTAAGTTAAATTTTCATATTCTATCAACTCCCAGAAGCTCGAAACATTTTTTATGCAACTATAACTGCATGAAAGGCGACATTTTAGGTTTATTGTTCCACTTTAAATATAATCGAAAATACCCATAGAACGTTTGCTCTGTAAGAAATAATAATGGAGAAGATTGAAAATTTATTTTGGATCTCTAATCAATTCTACTTGCATAACAAGAAATTTCTTTTTCAAAATTGTTTTTATAATAAAACATTTTCACATTTTGTTCTTTCCGTGGTCGAGTGTTGCTCGTTCGGAAATTGTTGAGTTTGCACGTGTGTGCCGACTAATACAAAACTCGAAGGACCACCTTCGTTTGAAGGAAATTAGTGGTTGTGTATTTGGTGTTTATTGAATTCAATAAGTATTACAGTAACGTTTCTAACTATGATTCTGTTGCTAATCTAACTAAACTCTTCCAATGTTCTTCTTATATACTAAAATTGCCGATGAGGTGTGAAGGACCTGACCAATCGGTCGACGTCCCTGGTCGGGGGTTGGATTTCCAAAAACCGCCTAGTCTAGGTTGCCGCCCACCAGTTGGGGTAGAAACTAGACCTCCCTGGAAATGGAAAATTCCTAACACCCGACCGGGGACCGTGCCCAGGTACTAAGGTCGTTACTCGACCGCGCGACTAGTTGTAAGGTTTATGACACGTCAATCGCTATTGAGGACGACGGAGCAGGGCCCTTCCTAATTGCTTCAATTTTGTAATGATTCTTTAGGGTCCTGACTCCTCGTTTAGCTGTAACTATTAACAAGCGAATTGAAATTAGGTATCCTCAAAAATAGCGGTATTCACAAGCGACCGTATCGTAAACCTCGCCAAGTTCCTAACATCCCGCCCGCCTTGAACTGCTCTGCAGTTCGAAACTATACATATGCTCAAAGACGGAATATTAGCTTATATTCTAAAATTTACAATGAGTGCGATTACTATTCTAACTTATTTTACGTTAGGTCGATATATTCATATACATATATATACAAGATGTACACGTGGGCGAATGATTTCTATTTCTGACTTTCTTCAGCTATAGGAAGACGACAAATTTTTGTTACGGGTCGTTTAATTAGACCGTCGGCTACCCTTAACGTGACCACTCGAACTAAGTTGTCGGAACCGGTGTGGATTTCTATGATTCGTCCCAAACGCCATCGAAGAGGGGGGAGATTATCTTCGCGGATGACAACTAAGGTTCCGATTTTGATGGCACCAGGTGAATCTGTTTGCCATTTATGGCGTTGCTGTAGTTCGTGCAAATATTCCTGATGCCATCGTTTCCAAAAATGCTGGATAGTATATTGAATCAGTTGATACCGATTCAGTCGATTTTGTTTCACGTGGGCTAGATCTGGGTGTGGAAGTGCCGTAATTGCATCGCCAATTAGAAAATGACTAGGAGTTAGTGGCGCTAAATCCTTAGGATCGTTGGACAAAGGGTGGAGGGGACGGGAATTCAAACAAGCTTCTATTTGCACAAGAATAGTGTATAATTCTTCGAAAGTCAAATTTTGTTCGCCTATGACTCGCTTTAAATGTGTTTTGACTGATTTGACCGCCCCTTCCCATAAACCGCCGAAATGCGGTGCATGACGTGGGATCATATGCCACTGCATTTGTTCTTGGGTTAGGACACCTTGTATGCGGTCCTTATGTGTTTTACTATTTAGCAGTATTCCTAATTCGTTTAATTGATTTTTAGCTCCGATGAAATTAGTCCCGTTATCGGAATAGATACATTGGCTACGAACTCTGCGACCCATGAAACGATGCAGGCAATTGAGGAATGCGTCACTACTCAGGTCTGTGGCAAGTTCAATATGCACAGCCTTTGTCACAAAGCATACAAAAATACAAATGTAGGTTTTACGAGTGATTCGTGCGCGTCCCCTTTCTTTGACTAAAAATGGACCTGCGTAATCTACACCGCAGGTAGAAAAAGCCCGTGCTGGTGTCACTCGTGCAGCAGGTAAGTTTCCCATAAGGTAACTTTCGCCTTTGGGATTCGTTCTAAAACATCTGACGCACCGGTGCAATATTCCCCTTACGGTGCGTTTCCCTGACAATGGCCAAAATCGTCTGCGTAAGGACGAAAGTGTTAGCTGGCACCCAGCATGTAGTAATCTATGGTGCTCGTGTTTAATAATCAATGAGGTCAATGGATGATTTGATGGCAATATCATTGGATGTTTCTGATCATATGTTATGGATGCGTTAACGAGTCTACCGCCCACCCTAATTAGTTCGTCTTTATCCAGAAACGGATTAAGCGATGCTAGGATTGGTTTAGCTAAAACCTGTTTGTTGTGTCTCAACGCCTTTAAGTCTGCGCTGAAACATTCCCTCTGGGCAATTTTAACCAAGATTCTCTCAGCCAGTATAAGATCGTTTGCGGATAAATTATATGATTTTCTATTTGTCTCATATAATGTGGTCGTGCTACACGTTTCACGTCTTTGAATCCGATCTTTGAGGATTCGAATGAAATATAAACAGTAACCGACTATTCGGCGTAATTTCGAATAGGATGAGTATCGCGTAAAAATGTCGAAATTGTCTAAGAGTGTCGTATCTGTTACAATACAGTTTGTCTGATGTTGTCGTTCCTCAGGTATATTTTGGACCGTCATAGGTGCAGTAGGCCATTGCTCGACCTCCTGCATTAACCATTTCGGCCCGTGCCACCAAAGTTCGTTACCTGCTAGCAAAAGGGGACTTGAACCGCGCGAAATTACGTCCGCGGGATTTTCTTCGGAAATTACATGTGACCAACTCTCAGCATTTGTCAAGTATCGAATTTCGGATGTGCGATTGGCTACGAATGGTTTCCATCTAGAGGGTTGACTTTGAATCCATGCTAGAACTATCATAGAATCCGACCAACGGTGTTTCTTGTCTATCTCTATGCGGAGAGCATTTTTTACCTTAGATGCTAATTGAGCGAGGAGAAGGGCCGCGCAAAGTTCCAATCGCGGCACTGTTGTGGACTTCTTTAACGGAGCGATTCGAGATTTTGCACATAACAATCGGACAGTCCAAGTACTATCGATGTCTAGTGATCGTAGGTACAAACACGCGCCATATGCCTTCTCCGACGCGTCTGAAAATCCGTGCAATTCTATTTCTGTAATATTCGAATTTTCATCAACACGTGTCATATGTCCAAGGGTTTCGTATTCGTCCATGAAGTCTACGTACTGTCTATACAATTCGGGCTGTCTCGCGAATTTTCTTTCTATGGACATTAAGCGATTTGTCGCTTGTGCCTTGGATTCTCCGAGTTCCTTAACTTGCGCGTTGAATGGAATCCCTACTACGTAGCGCCCGTTATTGTCGCGTATCGTTGTGTCTGTAAAATGTCGTTCCGAGTCTTCTAAATGGTTACTGGCTTCTAATTGATTCGAGTGCCCGTCTTCTATCTCCCAAAATCTAGAAATTGCCCGGTGCAATTCGTCGTTCGCGATATGACACGTGTTGGCGTTGACTATCGGATAATTTATTGGCCAGCTCAGGCTGCCTCCCAACACCCAACCGAAGCGAGTTTTCTGCCATACTAATCCGTTTCCAACCTTGTGTTGGCCTATGCATAATAGCTGCCAGAAAAGTCCGGCACCTATTAACAAGTCGATTCGTTTTGGCTCATTGAAATGAGGGTCGGCTATTGTGATTCCGTCAGGTATCGGAATATTTGAACGATTGAGCGGCACATTTGGCATGTTCTCGGTTATATTTTCGATCACTAAACACGACAAGTTTGATTTGAAAGTATTACACACTGACCGTATGACTACCTCTGTCCGAGAGTTAATAGGGTTAATCGATCTACCGACACCGCCAATGGTCGTCGCGGTAGATTTTAATGGAAGTCTTAGCTTACTGCACAAATCCTCGGTTATAAAATGGGCTTGTGAGCCCGCGTCTAATAATGCACAACATTCGTGCCTTTTCCCGAATGAATCTTCAATATGTATCAATGCTGTAGAGAGGACCGTAAAATCTATTGCGGGCGTTTTTGAGCCTGACAAACATGATTGTACTTGAGATGTGCTAGCGATTGCTTGAGAGTCTAAGTGAGATGGTTCGCGCGTCTGTGGAGTAGCATCATCTCGATGCAAAAGCGTATGATGCTTTTTTCCACACCGTCTACAATGTCCGCGTGTACAATTTTTTATGCTATGTCCCAATTGCAGACAATTAAAGCAGCATTGCAACCGTTTAATGGTGTCGTGTAATTGAGCGTGAGGCATCGCTTTCAATTTATCGCAATATTGTAACCAATGTTCTCCCTTGCAAAATATGCATTGAACTTGCGTACTTGCAAGGTGAGAGGCTACACCGAATTGAGTTTTAATTCTTGGTTTAGTGGTATCTATTTTGTTCGTAAGTTTTGGGAAATTTACGGTTGGTTGTCGATTGGTTGTTGTGCGATCGAGCAGTTTTGATTGCTGCTCAAGGAAATCCACTAAATCGTGTAGCTTGAGCCTTCCTGGCATAGTGACTACGCGTTCTTCCCATTTTTTAGCCGTGAATGGATCTAATTTTTTGCTAAGGATCGAAATAAGCAAGGTATCCCACGTTTGAACCGGTTCACCGAGAGCACCCAATGCACGAATGTGGTTATTTGCCGTATCGATGAATTCTCGGAGACTCGAACTAGTTTGTTTTTGCATGATCGGTAGATCCAATAACGCATTGGTATGGTGATGAACTAATGACCTAGGGTCTTCAAATCTATTTTTTAGAGCAGACCATGCAATCCGATAGTTTGCCTCAGAAACACCCAAAGATTGTGTGACTCTAGCCGCGGGTCCTTTCAATGCAGAATTCAAATAATGAAATCGCTGTATATCCGATAGCGTTTCATTATTATGAATTAATGACTCAAATGTGTCACGGAAACGCAACCAATCGTTATAATCCCCATTGAATTCGGGTAAAACTATTGTAGGTAATCGCGGCGTGACCGGTGGTTCCTTAATTGCGGGCGAGGACGAGCTTGAAATTGGCGTTGATCTAGCTCTACGGAATTGTGCAATATGTTGTTCGACTCTCGTAATAATTTCAAAGTACGCCACTTCAAATTCATCCCGTTCCTTTGCATGAATTGTTTCAATATCCGATCCTACTGCTAGTGTCTCTATTCGCGATTGTATTTCATCAAATTTGTCGTGTAAGGGTTCGTTTAATTTTAAACGTTTTTCGAGAATTTCTATACTAGTGGTGTTCGCGGACGAATCGAAAAAATTCCTAAAGCGAGTCAAGGCAGACTTGATTCTTCCGCGTTCCAGAGCGAGTTCTTTCAATTGACTATCCATTTTATACACTATTCTTTGCAATTAGAAATTGAAAGGAGACTTACAGTATAGGGAACAATTGACGGAGATGGCGATGCTGGCTCGTCTTGTCCAGGTACGCTGTTGACCGTTGATATTGTCTCCTGCGACAACGTTGCTATCTCGTTCAGGTGGAGTACGTCCTTCGAAGATGACGTGCACTGCCTCTATCCTGAATGCTGTTTTGGCTGCCACAGGTTCTCCGCAGAATTTGGACGATTTCTCGCCAAGAGATTGTCCAGTGATCGACGAATGTGGTTGTGGGAATCAATTGTGTGATTCCTTGTTGCAAGTTGCAAATCTCCGACGATGAATGCTGGGAGATTCTGCTATATCAGATCCAATCTGCTGTTGTGAAGATCCTCCTTCCAATGAAGAATCCTCGGTTCTAGTGTCACTAAACCTTTGTATTGAATTCCAATTCCACCGTTGCTATGTCTGCTGCTACCAGATCCGGCTCGAAGGACCAATGTTCTTTCCGTGGTCGAGTGTTGCTCGTTCGGAAATTGTTGAGTTTGCACGTGTGCGCCGACTAATACAAAACTCGAAGGACCACCTTCGTTTGAAGGAAATTAGTGGTTCTGTATTTGGTGTTTGTTCAGGCGTGCATCCGGGCCCCCCGACCTTGTCCCCGCGGTTTATGGCTACGGCTAGCGTGCCTTCGGTCATCGGCAACGGCAACGGTCGGACCGACGTTCGAGTCCCCGACCGATCCATTGTCACCAAAATCAGTCAAAATCAAAAACCCTAAGAGGGCAACATTTGCCGAACACGTGAGCAGCCATCAGCCACTTTACTGCCCCTTTTTTTCTGCACTCATTGTCTTCAATCCCAGGGACCTCAGGAACTTTCCCTGTACGGAAAGTTCCTACGCCGTACACCTCCCCTCACAATCAGAAATAGTTACACCCACTACCATCGCCAACCACCTATCAGACAAAATTCGTACACCCCCATCCACAACATTTTCCACCAATAGAAACAGATCCGAGCTTATGTAAACCATGAACATCGCCAAAAAATGTCACTTCTTCTGTGCAAAGTCAACCGAAACATACGAAATAAAAGAACACACAAAAACCGTCCTCAGTGCATTATCGATACGTAACCTGCTCCAATGGCATTAATTTGTTAGACGAGCAAGCCGGGTTCGCGACTTCAGAAACTTACAATTTCTCACAAGAAAGTCCGCGAGCATATCCGGTACATAATTTGGTCCTTCGAAGCCGGATCCTCGAGAATTTATCTACGAGGATGACACCATCGAGCAAACGTAGCAGCAGTGAAGTAGACGCTTCATCCTACGCCTGAATCAAGACGCAACCTGAGAGCAGCAGCAGTGAAGACATCGCTTCACCCTGTTCCGGAATCAGCATTCGAATCAACGAGGACAGCAGCACGGGCCGAGTCAACCTCGACCGTATTAACGACGCAGCAGAGTCCAGAGACGACACAGCAGAGTCCAGAGACGACACAGCGAGATCACACTAGCAGAACAAGCAGCAACGGTAACGTACGCACCGAATATTTGCTATCACTTACTTTCCTCTCACGGGTTACCTTCCTCTCATTACATAATCGGCTAAAAAGTAGTCATGGCTCCGTCGCACGAGGATAAAATCAAAACATTAAAGTCAAGGCGCGAGGCCTTTAAGTTAGAACTGAAAATATTTAAAAATACATTAGACGCGTACAAACCGGAAAATCAATCGTCCGAGTTAAAAATTAGGGTAGAAGATTTAGAAGCAGAATATTCAATTTTCGCAAAAACACAGGCTGACTTAGACATGGCGGACGATAGCGGGTCATACATGATAGAGCGAATCGAAATAAAAAACACGTACATGTCTTGTCGCGCGCGCGCGTACGACCTTATCGGGGCCTCTCAGAGCACCGCCGAAGCACGGGCTAACACCGAGCGCGATCCGATCGGCAGCATGGACAACGCGGAGCAGGACGTTACCCTGCCCAAGTTTCATTTGCCGGAATTTAGCGGGCGGTATGAGGAATGGCCTGGGTTCGCGGATCAATTTAGATCGGCCGTGCATGAGAACGCGCGTCTCAACGACTGCAAAAAATTGCTATATCTGAGGTCATGCTTACGGAGAGAGGCCGCGAAGAACATCGAATCGCTTCCGAATTCTTCAGCAAATTACCGATGCGCGTGGGCACTGCTCGAAAAACGATACAATAAACCAGCGGTAATTGTAGCCAATCATATTAGCGCCCTTTTCAACGTGAAACCAGTACCGAAAGCGAACCATCGTGATCTTCGACAGTTCCTCACGCATATAGAATCGCATCATCAAGCGCTAACCACGATAAATCAGCCGTCGGCTGATACGCTGATTATTCACCTGTGTCTCTCACGATTAGACCAAGAAACGAATCTAAAATGGAAGGAACATACGCGTAACACGTCCTTCCCCACGATGGAAGAGTTAATTGAATTTCTGCACAACAGATGCCAAGATTTAGAGCCATCCGTAACCGTAGTCAACGCACCGCGCAACAACCCGTATAACGAGTCACGGGATAAAAAATACCACAACACGAACAACGTCGCCATGCCGCGAGTCTACGCCACGCAAAACGGGAACACGTGTAGCGTCTGCAACGGGTCCCATTGTACATACGCATGCGAAAAATTATTAAAAGCACCGATCGCCGAGCGTATCAAATTGATAAAGGAGAAGCGAGTGTGCTTTAATTGTTTACGGAAGGGACATTCGGTCGCGGAATGCAAATCCAGCACGTGCAGGGTTTGCCAAAAAAAACACAACACACTATTACATATAGAGCCAGCTAACGAGCCACAGCCCGCTACGTCGCGAGTCAACATAAGCTGCTTAAAAACAAATTCAGCAGCACAAGTGCTTCTTGCCACCGCGGTAATAGACATAGTAGACAATCGCGGTCAGTCGCATCAATGTCGCGTACTTTTAGACTCCTGCGCGCAATCTCATTTCCTCACACAGAAATTCGTAGACCGCGCGAAATTAAAGACAGAAAAGGTCGAAATCCCGATCCCCGGCATGAACCGAATGACCTCACAAATTAATCACTTCACGACCGCACGGATGAAATCGCGAACTACAGCTTTCTCTCAGGACCTCGGATTTTTAGTGGTGAAGGAAATCGCGGATATAGTTCCATCCATGGAAATAAATAAAAAGGACTTGGAAATCCCGAAACACGTCCGACTAGCAGATCCAGAGTTTCATACTCCATCAGAAATTGACGGTTTAGTAGGCGCGCAGTTATTCTGGAAATTACTTTGTATCGGCCAAATCAAATTAGCTTCCCCGTACATGTATTTACAAAAAACGATAATAGGGTGGATAGTGGTAGGAGAGATACACGCACGGCAAGGACCTCCAAAGGTCAGATGCTGCGTGACGTTAAACGCGTTACAAGAGCAGCTCAGCAGATTCTGGGAGATTGAGGAAGGTCCGCGTGAGCGATTGCTGTCCGCGGAAGAAAGCGAATGCGAAACGCATTACAAGGAAAACACGCGTCGCGATCCGGAGACGGGACGATACACGGTAAAGCTACCATTTAAGGCCACGGTACAAAATCCTGGAGAATCGCGCACGACGGCATTAAAACGGTTCGAAGCGTTAGAACGATCTTTAGCGCGCAATCCCCAGTATCGCGAACAATACAATGGGTTCATGCGGGAATACGAAAGTCTCGGCCACATGACCAAGGTACAGTCGAGCCCACCCTCCGAAGGCTACTACCTGCCGCATCACGCAGTGCGAAAGGAGACGAGCGTAACTACCAAAACCCGGGTAGTCTTTGATGCATCAGCAAAATCGTCAACGGGCATTTCGTTAAACGACGCGTTAATGACCGGCCCGACCATTCAAGAGGATCTATTCTCTATCGTAGTCCGATTTCGAAAATACAACTACGTTCTCACAGCCGATATCGCGAAGATGTATAGACAGATAAACGTAGACGAATCGGATCGAAAATACCAAAAAATATTATGGCGCGACGATCCAACGAAACCAATCGCCACGTACTTTTTAAATACGGTCACATACGGAACCGCGTCGGCATCATATCTCGCGACCAAAACATTGCACCAGCTTGCCGAAGACGATGGGCACACACATCCCATCGCCGCGGCAGCCTTCCGATCCGACTTTTATGTGGACGACTTGTTAACCGGTGCAGACAATTTTAAAAACGCGCTACACCTTAGAGACGAGCTCAACGGTCTCGCGGCCAAAGGGGGTCTCGAACTGCGACAATGGTCGTCGAACGAAAAGGGTCTACTACCTGCGTCGGCGGCTAGCGACGATGCATCCGCGCTGACGATTCGATGCGATAAAGAAAAGAAAACGTTAGGTTTATCGTGGCATCGTGAGCAGGACGTTTTTAAATATGTGGTGACTCGTAGTGACGCACACAATCAAGTCACGAAACGGGTCATATTATCACGCGTCGCCAAACTGTTTGATCCGTTGGGTTTTCTCGGCCCGGTAATAGTTAAAGCGAAAATATTCATGCAAACACTATGGCAATTAAAACTCGATTGGGACGAATCAATCCCATTGAGCGTGCACAACGCGTGGAAGGCTTTCGAAGCTCAACTCCACCTTATTGAGGAAGTGTCAATTCCGCGGCTAATCGTGATAGACAAAGCGATAGATAGCCAAATACATGGGTTTTGTGACGCGAGCGAGCGCGCGTACGGCGCGTGCCTGTATCTACGGTCTACCGATGCAGCCGGTCACACCTCGGCACACCTAATTTGTTCAAAATCCAGAGTCGCACCACTCAACACGCAGACGATTCCGCGTCTTGAGTTGTGCGCAGCGGTACTGCTAGGGAAACTATTGGACAGCACCTCTCGATCCCTTAAAATGAAAATCAACCAAATAGTTTTGTGGTCAGATTCAATGATCGTGCTGCATTGGATAGACACACCCCCTCACACACTCAAACCGTTCGTCGCTAATAGAGTCACGAACATTCAGAAAAACACAAGGCACGCACGATGGCGGCACGTATCGTCGCAAGACAATCCCGCAGATTGTTTGTCGAGGGGCATAGACCCCATCGAATTAAAAGAACACGAAGCGTGGTTTACGGGTCCTCGATGGCTGAGGGATTCGCCCGAAACATGGCCAAGTCTTGAGCGAGTGGCTATCGAAGTCCCAGAACGTCGCGCAATAATAACCCTAAACACTCAGACCAATACGTTATCAAAAGATTTCGACAGATTTTCTTCCTTCTACAAACTGCAACGAACGATCGCCTACTGTATTCGGTTTTGCAACAATGCAAAAAGGCTCTCGAACGATCGAGGGTCGCTTTCGGTGCAGGAAATACAGGTCGCGACCACTCGCATCATCAAAATATTTCAAGAGGGAGAGTTTGCTGAAGAATTACGGGTACTTCGCGAGTCAAACAAACCACACAAGGGCAGACTAGCCCCACTAAACCCCTTCTTAGACAACGAGGGTGTACTTCGCGTCGGCGGTAGAATCACGCGAGCCACGATCGCACACGATGCGAAACACCCGATCATTTTACCTTCGCAATCGCACATTACAACACTAATCATACGACAGTTTCATTTAAAGCACTTTCACGCAGGCGCACAAGCCACTTTAAACGCCAGTCGTCAATATTATTGGATTACTGACGGAATAAGCAACGTAAAAAAAATATATACGGAGCTGCATCGTGTGTCATCGCGCAAGGCCTCGTCTACCTGCCTACCAAATGGGTAACCTACCCATGAACCGCGTCACGTTCGAGCGCCCATTTCTGTCCACCGGCGTAGACTATTGCGGGCCCGTTCTAGTAAAAGAGAAACGCCTTCGCAATACAAAGACGATCAAGGCCTACGTGGCAATATTTGTTTGCCTCGCGACAAGGGCCCTACACGTGGAACTAGTAAGCGACTTGACCACGGAAGCATTCTTAGCAGCATTAAAGCGATTTTTTGCAAGACGGGGAAAAGCGGCTCACATGTTTTCCGACAATGCCAAGACCTTTGTTGGGGCTGCCCGCGAATTGCGCGAAGTACACAGGTCATTCATTCAAGTCACAACCAATCCCGTTATACGGGAGTACATGGTGACCGAACAAATAAATTGGCATTTCATACCACCACGCGCCCCTCACTTTGGCGGAATTTGGGAGGCCGCGGTAAAATCGGTAAAATCGCACTTAATTAGAGTAGTTGGTAAGACGGTACTAACATTTGAAGCCATGAATACTTACTTAGTCGAAATAGAGTCCATATTAAACTCGCGTCCTATCACTCCACTATCCTCCGACCCAAGGGACCTATCCGCCCTCACCCCTAGTCATTTCCTCATCGGTGACGTAATAGCAAATATTCCGGAGCCAATCGTACCGCAGCTGCCAGCGAACAGGCTGAAGATGTGGTCACACGTCCAGCAAATGAGACAACATTTCTGGACGCGCTGGCACAAGGAATATTTGCACCAGTTAAATGTTCGCAGCAAATGGCACAACAACAAACCCGTGGACGTAAAAATCGGCACTTTAGTGATCATCAAGGAGGATCACCTACCGCCCCACTGCTGGCCACTTGGACGGATCACAGCCCTACATCCTGGAGAAGACCAGATCGTCCGTGTCGTGACCGTAAAGACAATTGGGGGCGAATACAAGCGGTGCATTAAGCACCTCTCGCCGTTGCCCGTGGAAATCTAACCGCATCGTGTTAGCACCATGTAAATAGTCATAGTAGTATCAGTTTTCCCCCCACGCACATGCGAACTATATTTAATAAGTTAAGACAATGTAAATACTCAGCTAGTACCCACGTCAAAAAAAAAAAAAACATGTATATAATTAGGTTAAGATGCACACTTGTACACGTGCGTACACACACATCCACATGTATATATTGTCGATCGTCTGATAGAGTTTATATTGACCGTAGCCGGTCAAGGGGGGTGATATGTTCAGGCGTGCATCCGGGCCCCCCGACCTTGTCCCCGCGGTTTATGGCTACGGCTAGCGTGCCTTCGGTCATCGGCAACGGCAACGGTCGGACCGACGTTCGAGTCCCCGACCGATCCATTGTCACCAAAATCAGTCAAAATCAAAAACCCTAAGAGGGCAACATTTGCCGAACACGTGAGCAGCCATCAGCCACTTTACTGCCCCTTTTTTTCTGCACTCATTGTCTTCAATCCCAGGGACCTCAGGAACTTTCCCTGTACGGAAAGTTCCTACGCCGTACACCTCCCCTCACAATCAGAAATAGTTACACCCACTACCATCGCCAACCACCTATCAGACAAAATTCGTACACCCCCATCCACAACATTTTCCACCAATAGAAACAGATCCGAGCTTATGTAAACCATGAACATCGCCAAAAAATGTCACTTCTTCTGTGCAAAGTCAACCGAAACATACGAAATAAAAGAACACACAAAAACCGTCCTCAGTGCATTATCGATACGTAACCTGCTCCAATGGCATTAATTTGTTAGACGAGCAAGCCGGGTTCGCGACTTCAGAAACTTACAATTTCTCACAAGAAAGTCCGCGAGCATATCCGGTACAGTGTTTATTGAATTCAATAAGTATTACAGTAACGTTTCTAACTATGATTCTGTTGCTAATCTAACTAAACTCTTCCAATGTTCTTCTTATATACTAAAATTGCCGATGAGGTGTGAAGGACCTGACCAATCGGTCGACGTCCCTGGTCGGGGGTTGGATTTCCAAAAACCGCCTAGTCTAGGTTGCCGCCCATCAGTCGGGGTACAAACTAGACCTCCCTGGAAATGGGAAATTCCTAACACCCGACCGGGGACCGTGCCCAGGTACTAAGGTCGTTACTCGACCGCGCGACTAGTTGTAAGGTTTATGACACGTCAATCGCTATTGAGGACGACGGAGCAGGGCCCTTCCTAATTGCTTCAATTTTGTAATGATTCTTTAGGGCCCTGACTCCTCGTTTAGCTGTAACTATTAACAAGCGAATTGAAATTAGCTATCCTCAAAAATAGCGGTATTCACAAGCGACCGTATCGTAAACCTCGCCAAGTTCCTAACACATTTCGTAGATAAATGTTCATAGAGCATGTCAAAACATTTTGTTTTCTCAATATAATGAACAATTTTGTAATTTTATATCATTTTTCGGACTTAAATGGAAAGGAGCAAAATACTTTCATGAAGCACGATGTTTCGTTTACTTTGGAATTACCGCGAAACGTACGTTACAACGTAAATTTTCTACAAAGCTTGTTCCATTTATTTATTTTCATAAACGCAAGCACGTAACGAGTCTCTGTTGCTAACCCGCGCAAACGAAATGTATAGATGATTACTTTCGTTAGGTATACCACTAGAATACGATTTTTTCTCTCGTATTGTCATACGTACGCGGCGTGGCTGGAAGAATTAATCATTATTGTTCACCGGTCTTTTGTACGTTCTGTATTTTACTGCTGTTCGTTCTTTGAGCCATACCCATTCTTTCACACTTTTTCCTTTTAGTTGCTCACTTTGCAAAACTTTGTCCTACATCAACACTAAATTCTAAACAAAGAAACGACCATTTAAAAATTGAATTTAGTTTCATAAACCGGGATAAATAATTTAATGTAGCCACGATCGACTCTATTTACTATCACTCGTAAAACAGTCTCTTTTCCATTTTTATTTCTTCGTTTCCCAATAATTTACAGTGTAACATACAGAAGTAATTTTACTTTTTAACAAATTGTTTTTTAACACCGACAACCGGGCTCGATGGACCAAAAGTATTTAAAATTTCCAGAGGTCTAAATAGAGAATTATTTCTTAGCGTTGCTAGGTTTTTCTTTCACGGGAAATAAAGTCGCCTTTCGATCCCGGAGGAGAGCCACGAATTTCGTTGCTTTTCGTTTCCCTGGCTCGTACTGTTCCTTTACCGTGGACGGAATCCTTTCTAGTATTTGAATACATCTTAGAATATCAATCAGCTTCGTGCTTTGTTGCAATAATACGTAGATGAACATCGGGGGAAACTTGAGAGCTCTCAGACCCGTAACACGGTGAAGCGGCACAAAGGAGCCCGCGTGAGCGGCGAGGATCCACTTCTGTAACTGTTTGCGACCGCACATGTATAAACAGAGGTGAAACTACCTTTTAAACTAAGCCGCAGAGTTACTTGTACCGTCTACAGACTCCTCAACCTCTCATTTTCGACCGACTCGCATCTTTGCTTATATAGCGTGCCCGTTCAACATCAGCCTGAAACCAGCCTGTTCTATAGCTTTGTTCCGCCATCGTTCCTTCCGCGCGGAGTGCCCGGTGAGCTATTTAACGAAATTCGCGTACGTGCCTCGTTTCGTTCCGTACGAACGCAACACGCGTTAGAGATAACCGAAATATTCGATCGATCCGACGCAGCGACCAAAAATGTCCAACTTTGCGTAAAAAATCCCAAAATTTTTATAGAGACGGGATAGAAAATTGATGTAAAATAAATTAGAGCCTAGGTAAATTCGACAGACCCCATGTTTCGGTTCGAAAACGTCCGACAATATTGTAGTTTTCGAGCAAAAACTATTTCTTTAAATTATTCTTCAACCAGCGCATTTTTCTTTTTTCGTGGTTCGTTGTACACCGATTCCCACAGATTTTGATACATTGAGTTCAAATCTGGTCATAAAATTGAATCGATGTTTCTGGCGTTTGGGGAAAGCTTCGATGTTAATTGCGAAAATATAATTGATTTTTAAAGAATTAAAATTGAGATGTAGAGTGAGGGAAAATTACAGAGAATTTTACATGACACTTTGGAATATAGTAATATTGGTTAGATTATGTATTGTTTCTTTTACGTTAATCTTTGTATTCTGAAAGTTGGTTTCTCTACCGAATTATGTTATAAAGAAGTGTGTTCCACATAAGAAAACGAAGCAGACATTTAGATGTCTTTGGCACCGCCACCTAAATACCAACAGTACCGCAAGGTGTACCTTTTAATCACATAACTCTCGTGTGAACTCTTAACTAGAGTCTGCGGTAACAGTCACCGAGCTATTATTTCTTTTTTACTCTCGTTAAAATTATTTAACTTCTGCCTTTTCATTGCAGGAATTACCGAATGATAGGAACTACCTCTGTGCTGAATTATCAGAATTTATTTTCTAATAATTACACTTCTAAATATATGTGAATAATAAATAGAACAGCAAACAATCTTGCAGAATTTTTCCACGAAAGCTAAAAAATTACATACCTGGTGCGGGGCTTTTCAATTTGTCTCGCGTGAAAAATTCATATTCTTGAAAGAACATAGTTGCAAGAGATATTTGTGCACTGCATTAGTGCGGATAACGAGTGTTTGAGAAAAATGTAATGCAAATCGAGACAAATCTCTTTGCAGATTTTGTGCTGAGTTTAAACGATGTAGTATGATTTATAAAAATTTGAAAATTCATATATTTTAGAATAAAATTGGTACAAACCTTTGGAACTACATTTTAATGTTCATAACAAGTGCATCAAAGAATAGTATGCATTTGAATATTTTTCCAATTTATAAGTTAACGTCAAACGTCATCAATAACAACTCTGTAAATGTTTGGAAATTCATAGTCTCGTGGCACGCTCGATTTCACACTGTGCATAGAAACATTTAGCACTGTAACGATTTTAACGGTTCGAATATTTAATCCGTTATCGTATTAATTAAAGCATGATTGCAATTGTCGTCCCGTTTGTCGAATATGAATTGTTGTTAAATTGTGATAAACTGCCCGCAAACGGACACCGGTTGACGGCGACACTTGTTAATCTCGTTTGTCCACCCTTAAATAGAAAATAAACTTTTATTTCGATAAATTTGTTCCCGTAAAACACTACAGATTTATTACCGAACAACGAGTAATTTACATTTTGATGAAATCGTTATTTCTTATTCATGATCCTAGGGATTTAGTAATTGTTCCTTATCCTTTTATCGAGAATTAAATTTAGCCAATTCTGGCGCATCGATACGGGCGCGGCACAGCCTTTGAAGTTCAGCCAGCCAGTTTTTAAATCCACAGTTGCCACCTTTACAATTCGACGGGTCTCTCGTAACAAAGATAAAAATTGGAGGGTTATTTCAAAAGTAATGCACACTGCGAACGAACGAATAATGTTTTGTTGTAGCCTTCGTGTACTTGTTCGTACGTAAAAATGTTTGCTATTGTTCTTGCGTAGCGAGTCGTGGTGCGTTAAACTGAAAAAGAAGGACGCACTGGCACGAATTACGACTCCTCGTTAATGATCCACTCGTTGAAATCGAGACAAATTGTGGAAAAATTCTAAACAAGAATTTATCAACCGTTTTCTCGTTGTTCCTGTCGTTTCGAATAAAAAAGATTGGAAAGCGTTTTATTCAGTATGGATGTGGCTATTGTTGAAACTCGAATCGTACAAAAATATTGAAAATAAAAAATTCGACAGCGTTTTAAAGTTGGAATAATCGTCTTTTTATATTTGGGTTACATTCAGTACGTTTAAAAAATAGTAAAAAATATTGGATTTTTGGAATCCTGGTTTTTGTGCCAATCTGTCGGCTGGAACTTGAGATATCGCGTAAAACCCCCTTTTTTAAGGCCTTCACTGGATTCGTTGTGACTCCTGTAATTTTTAATATTTTTGTACGAAAAAAATTGTGGACACTCTTAAAACATATAGCTAAAAGTGTGTACTGAAAAAGAGTGAGGGGAAAATTGTCCTCGTTTGATAAAAATTTGTAAGTAATCGTTAAGAAATTGTGGACTTGATCTTCGGTGCAAGTAGAAATATCGATTTATGGTTAGACGTGGGTCAGCCTAGGGGTATGGAATTTCACTTGATTTTACTCTCTATTTTCAACTCACTTTTTCACGTAGAATCTCTTCCGGTTGCAAAACTTGTATACAGGGTGTCCTACTCGACTTGGGAAAGGTTAGAAATAGAAAAAAGTAATGTACTGCAAAATGAAACGTATTCCTTATTACCTAAGAGATGTTGATAATTGTATTATATAAAATCTCATATTACACCAGATTACACCATAGTGATACTTTTTATTTCCTTGTTAAATTTTACGAAAAATTCCTATAAATTGGGAGTTGTTTATGTTCAAGAAAAATTACTAAAAGGCATCCGAATCTTGAAAATCCTAATTCCAAAATATAAATACCTAAGTATTGAAGAGTCCTTCCAAGTTTGGTGCCAATCAGACAATCAGGAACTTAACGGGTACCCGATATAAACGCTTCCATCTCCCAATATAAAGGTCTCCGCTGTATTCCTCGTAACTCGCGCAATTTTTAATATTTTTTCACGGAAAAAAAATTGTGAACACTCTCGAAACGCAGAGCTGAATGGAAAAAACATTCCCGTTCGATAAGAATTTCTAAGAAATCGTTAAAAAATTGTGATCTGGGTAGGAATATTAAAAGATGTAGGTTCGAGTGGTGCGCGAGGGTGCTGTTTGTCGTAAGCGCGAAAAGTATTAACGAGCGGCTCTCGATTCTGCTTCATGGTTTACCCGCCGTGACACGGAAAAGCGACACGGTCGAACGCCGCATGTAAATCAAACTCCTAACTGGATGGTTGTACATATCGCGAAACGTTTCACGCGCTCGCACACAATCCGGCCTACCGATCGTGAACACTAGTGCGGTCACCGCACTTGTTTAATGTGCAAAAGGCAGATTGCACCCGAGAGAAGTATTCCCATTATATCGGTTTGGTTGAACTGGCTCGGTTCTATCGCGGTTTTACTCTACAATGCAGTCTAAATCGACAGGAGAAGCATGATATGTGAAAAGCACAGTCGCGTGTACTCGGAGTCTCGAATAAAGCGATACGCGTCTTGCTCGTGCAGTGTGTACGACGACTATTCGACGAGTTTTGTCCACGCGTGTTACGCAGTCCCCCAACGAAACTATAAACTTGTAGAAACGAAAGCTTTTCACTTGTAGATTCTCTCCTTTTCTATTTTAAATTATCTTCTCTACATTAACGCTTCAACATCTTTTATTCTATTAATGAAAGTTCTGAATATTTATGTCTTAATTACTTTCAAGTAAAAAATAAAAAATACGAGTTTCCTGTCTTTGTATAGATATATGTTTTCTTAGGATAGAACAGTTTAAAGTAATTCTTTGTTTTGAGTTTATTTAGAATTTTTAAAACATTTTAACTGCGCTGAAAGCATCCATGAAAATTCATTATTTTCTACTGTTCTGTTTACACCTGCACAGGTACAAAAAAATAAACAGTTTGATCGATATTATTATTGTAATTGATTCTTGATACGACAGGGATGGTGCGGGAATGTTTAATCCTCAATCGGACTTGAAATACTCGGGGTTCCAGGAAGGCGTTAGTGAAAAACGAGGGTGTTTCTGGGAGGGTTAAAAAACAAAGATATCCATCAGATACCCTAAGCGTCTTCGTCTACAGACCCACTGTGTCTGACACAAGGTGTTCCCATTCGAACAAAACACTTCTGTCTCCCGTATATTTTTATCTCTTTTCGTTTCAGAAACAACCGACTTGGTTACTTTATATAAATCACCGTGTACGTGTCTGCGCGTCTAAATTCTTTAAGAAGCTTAATAGTTCTATCGTATCGATGATGGTGTAATTTAACGAATTAAATTTTACGAGAACAACATTGGAAAATGTGCTCTTAACAGACAACATAAACAGACAATAATGGATCTATATTTAACAAGTGCATTCGATGTTCCAGTTTGTTTTCGCCATGTTTTTATTTCCTGCAAATATATTAATAAAATACTAACGAAAATAAACAGCAGATGAGTGAAGCTTGTTCGTGTAAACGTGCGAGTCAAAAGTGACCTCCTTCAATGTTTTATACTATATTGTTGCTATAAATGTGCATTGTTTATTCGTAATAGCTCGTTCGTGTTTGAATATTTTTGAAACACGAACAGGCGACAGATTTTTTTACAGGAGCGAGCAAATGAAGTAATTCAAAGGCAAATTAACGACAGGAAATAATCATTAGCTGCCCCTATCCAATGACGTTTAGTTAATCATAATACAAAGTAGAGTGGACGAAACACATTTCGTAGATACGAGTCGGTGCTGTTTTGCAGAATATAACGAATAATGTGTGGTTTGATACGGTGGCAAATTTAAAAAATGCAGTTTACGAAGTGTAATAATATAACATAATATGACGATGAAAATGAGAATAAAACGAAAAAAATTAATAAATCACACGCGGTAGGTATTTTAAGCGGTACGAGTTTTTTCCCTGTATTTCTCTTTTAATTAAATTTTTAACGTAATTGTATTTTGTGTTTGTCTGTAAATATGTGAAATATTCCCTTCTCTCGTTCTAAATGACTCCATTTTATTTGCTTTACCACCGTATCCAGTGATTACTTCGGAACTTTATCGATTTTTAAAATTACTTATCATTTCATCGTTGTGAATTATTTGATATTTGGTTCTCCATGATTTTGTGCTTGTCTAAATGATTCTGTCAATCATAATTGTTCAGGAAAATTCGAAATTTTTTTTCTTTCCTCTCTTTACCCTATTCTGATAATAGAAATATCTCTGTAGACCTAATAAATTCACATTTTTATCACCATGTGAATTTACTACTCAATTAAATTATAACCTTCAAATTACAAGTAAAATTAATGTAAAAAATAATTAGAATACACGATGCTCTGTTTTTTCTCTTGCAAACAAAGAAAATTTAATTTTCAAATAATGGAATACATTTTTGTATTAGTTGGCGTTTAATTTTCGCGATATTTTGGGATTACGAGAGTGGTGCGTGGGCGGCCGTATTTGTTAGGCTAACCGTGTGTGGTGGACATGGCGGATTGTGAGACCTAGAAGGATTCGTCGGTCGGCCTCGGTAGCTTAATTGCTTAAAGCAATCGTTCGGCAAGCGAAAAGTTCGTATTCGAATCCCGGGCCAGCAATCCGATCCACCAACTCTTTCTCCGCTGCACTATGTAACGACCATTTTTCATCTCCTGTAACAATTCAGTTCAACAGCCGTCCATTTTTCATCCTAGACGGGCTGGTCACACACTCGTCTTCTGCTCATACTCACAGTTCATATGTTAACCATATTTGCAAAATTACTGCTGAACTCCGAACAGTAATATCCACTTAACACCCTCGAAACTCAGGCAAGTAATTTACGAGAATATTCCGACGATACGAATTTATTTTTATTTAAGTCTCTGTACGATCAACTTATGTTTACGAGATACAAATTACAAAATTTTCAAGAATTTACTATTATTCCTTAGGAAAATAAGAGATAGGAAATTCAATCTTCGACTTACAATTTAAATTCTTGAAATAAACAACAATTATTAAGGAACGCGTAGCTTAAATGTGTATTGAGTTGGAAATGTTTGGTTGCACGAACCGTGGCAAAGCGTATTTTTTTTTATAACGGTTGTTGGTAAACAGTATCGGGTCAAATATTTGTTTATAGACTGTTGTTATTATCCAGGCGGCAGAACGCGTTACAAAAACATTAAAATCACTGGTAGTCCATTATCGAGTGAATATTCATTGTCAGAAGCCATTATTTGACCCTGCAGGATACAAATAAAAAGATTAATTGCTATTTAAATATTTGCATTCATCAGTCACAATTTAATATCGAGAGATTTTGTAATTTGTTTTCATTTGATGTTTCGCATGTTGTATTAACATTTTTAACTTCCTTATTACGAACGAACGGATGTTATAAATATCCTTGTTACGGAATTTTATATCCACGGAGATCGACTCGCTTACTTCGCTCTGCTTTAAAATTCTTAAAAGCATCGCCATTAAGAAACTTTTTTAATGAAAGTGGCGAATAGAAATTTGTTGGCGTAGTATTTGGAGAGCAAGCCACGATAGAATTTCCTATCAGTTTTCTTGACTTTCTTTTGCGTTGTCGTTGCAACGCACGATTAAGCGTGACCACGATGAAAAATGGCGCCGTGCACCTGTGGGGTCGCAGTTATTCGATATGCACACAGGGTGTCAAATTTAAGCGTTTATAATACACGCTGAGAGGGTACGAGATTAATTTACGTACATTCTGAAATCAATCTTTTCGATGTAAAATATATTTTCATATGTGAACGTATTGGTAGATGCAAGTCTTCAGAATTTGAAGTCATTATTGAACAGGAATTGTTCCTTTTTAATTACCGATTTGCTCGTTATCGGGAAGAGATTTAATTTCAATTAATTTGAGACAACATCTCGACCGAACCTTTAGCGAGAATTGGATAAAAAGTCCAATAGAAATGACCTTCTCGCTCATCTGATTTAAATCCTTTGGATTTCTTTTTACGGCGACACTAACTTAAAGACTTGGGTTTGTTCATCGGTGATAAATAACGTGATTTATAGAAAGCAATCGCATCGAAAGGATACGATCTTTCTAAAGATCGAGTAATAAAAACTTAAGTAATAATAAATTACATTACAAGTCGGAAAAATGAAGAGAATATTTACTCGGAAGATATTATTTTGCTTTTTGCCAGTTTTTTTTTTTATTCATACACATTTACCGTCTATTGGATGTATAATATTTAATAATTCGGTTGATATAATGCTTGTTATTATGTTGTAAGTGATAGCATTGTTATTCAAATTAGAGAAAGTAAATTACATACTGCGGATATACAATTTCATGAATATTCTGAAACCGAGATTTTATGAACACTCCGCGCAACAGACTGAAATTTGTTATTTAAGTCCGCACGGGTTATCGATACTGTGAAAATAATTTTAAGTGGAAATGTAAAATATCATCGAGAATACGGTGCACATTTTTTATTGTATAAATAATTCTCTGACAGCTGGATATTTCGTATCGATTCAAAAGGGAGTTTCTTTTTTTTTTGTTGGTTATTCGGAAATTACGTTTTATTGACAGATCGTTGGATATAAAAAGAAATAAAGTCACGCGCATATACGCGTTACGAGATTATGCGAATTCAATTCCAACATTTATCAAACACTTAAATTACCGGAAAAGAGATTGAAGTTCCGAATACAATTATGTTTACAATTCTGCGATGTCATTCGCACAGAAGTTCGTCCGTACCTCGGCGAAAATACCAGATCTATAAAAGAATTTCAGCTTCCGAGGAATTAAATTAAATTTCATACTTCGCGATATTAAAGAATGTTGAAACTTAGATATATCGTTTCGCACGATTATTATTATACCTTCCTTTGTACGAAGGTATCTCAAAAGGATATTCAGATCACAATAAAAAATTAATACAGACGAAATATATTTAATACATATTTATATTCGTATAATTTTGTTTATTTTTTGTGCTATTTCCACCTTCTTCCATTCTTAGTAATTCCAATTCGAATGTTATATCCAACTGTCTCGATCTAGATTGATTTCAAAGGATCGCTTTTTATTAATTTTTTTTCGAAGAATAACGAACTATAATGTTAATTTTAATTCTACTTATGCCAAAGCTCGTGAATGTGGAATTCGATCTGTTCTGGAATTCAAACTCCTGACATTGTTAAACCAGAACAATAATTCATATTCATGAATCAGGCATAGACTATAATTACCATTGTTATCGTGCACATTAATGGTTTCAGTATGAAGTTAGGAACAAAATGATACACTAGATTTTATTAACATTCTATTCTAATATCTATAGATGTGTGAAATGTAATTCCATATTTATTTAAGCCGATTAAAGGAGGAAGAAACGTGTTTATGGAACAGAAGAGAAGTAGGAGTATTGTTTAACATAGAATGTAATCTATTCTTGCTTTCTAGTCCTTTCAAGACGAACGCTGGAAGGCTCTCTCCCTGCCGGATGGCGTAAACCATCATGCTCGAGCACTTTAACGCATTATTGTGACTTCAAAAATTGCTATAAAAGCACAATTCTACGCGAAGTATACGCAAAATGATGTTAAATCACGCATTACCGGTTTACGTTGATTTTTGAACTTTACAAATTATACTTCAACGATTTAACTTCCATTGATGTTTATTAGTATTTATTCGAAATGGTAGAGTCCTATTAGATAAAGTCTAAAAGAATTCATTACGTGAAAATGAAAATTAAACGAATGGAAATTAAAAATTTAAAGTGTTATTTTGTTCTTAATAAATGTAAAAAATATCGCGACACAATAATAGACAATACTAATAAACATTTAACAAACGAAATATTTTAACACTGTGTTGTTTACTTTCGTCGTTTTTTTTAATTTTTAATTTTTTATAATGTTTCAAATATTTCTTCTCTGGTTCGCGTTGTACGACAGGCATTTTCTATTCGCGGCCGTAAATCCAGCACATTATTTATCAGCGACGAGTATACCATTGTCCTCGAGTGACCCCATAAAAAGGAATCTAAAAGATTAAGGTCAGGTGATCGAGGAGGCCATTCTACCAGACCACCTCTCTCAGAAGGTTTCGTTTAAGTTGCCTCGCGTTAATTGCATAATGTGGTGGAGGCCCCATCATGCTGAAACCACGCACACAAGCTCTCCGAATACGATGCATCATGCAGCAGTTCGACAAAATTGTTAATTAAAAAGCTGCAATAATTTTTCTCTGTCATACTGTTCGAAAGAAGAACTCGATGGACGTCTGGTCGACATTAAACGAAACAGTGCTAGGAATTTCCAATTTCCAATACTTTCTCCGCGGAGGTAGACGACCTTAACGTAACCATTTTAGGAAAATATATTTCCTCGTTCCCAGGTTTTTCCAAAGGAATAACACCCGAACGTTGTTACGACCAAGTCAAACGTCGACGGTTGAAAACTATCCTTTTCCCCCATCTAGTATCTCACGTTTTCCAACACGAGTTCCACTTTAACCGTGACTATCTAAATACTCTCTATGCGTGAAAATTCCTTGTAGGAAGGACACTCGCGAGATAATAAACTTTATAGGAAAACCAACATCGCCTCTCCATTTTATTCCAACATTCTATTCCATGGTCTATTACATTCTAATATCGTCAAATTCATTTCCACTTTCATTTATAATTTAATATTCAGATATATTTACTTCTAAACACTGTGCTTAAGCTAACTGTATAGTGTCTAAAATTAAACATAACATTTAAAGGACCTATGTAGATAACAATGAATTTTTAATTGAAATTGAAAGATTTGAATACTTTTATACAGGGTGTTCGGCCTCCCCTGGGAACAATTTAATAGGAGATTCGAAGGGCCAAAATATGACGAAAATCAAGAATATCAATTTCTTGACTGAGACTTTACTAAAAAGTTATTAAAAAATTAAATTAAAAAATTTCAAATCATTTTGAAAAAATTATTTTTGATTGCGGGGCTTAATTACAAGCATTTTTGGTGAATAAACATACCCCCGAAATCCTACCCACTTTCGAGAAAACAATTCAAGCAGGTATTGAAATTTTTAGACGAAATTAAAATTTCAGATCATACTAAAAAAATTATATTTAGTTACAGGGATTAATTACAATCATTTTTGGTCAATACACATGTTCTCGAAATCCTACGCACTTTCGAGAAAAAAATTTCTCACTGAAAATCTAATGCGAGGTCAGAAATAGTTCTGTGAATCTTTAAAACATCATAACTTCTGTACGGATTGGATGATTTTAATGTTTCAGAAGGCAAATAATGCGTATTTCAGCGGAAAATATGTAGAAATTTTAACAATATTGAAAAAGTTGTTCTTTGACACCGTAAAGTGAGAAAAACCCCCTAAAACTGGTCCAATTTTCAAACGACCATAACTCCTACAGTAGTAAAGGTATTTCATTGAAATTTTTTTCTGGAGTAAACCTCATCGGTACCTACAAAAAAGTATTAGACAACTTTTCTATAGAGCGTCAAACAAATTTATTACAAATGAAAAACAAATTTGTAAGAAAAACCGACAGAGGCCGGTGTCTAAATTCGGCGACAAAAAGAAAATTTCAAATCGGTTTGGAAAAATTATTTTCGATTGCAGGGGTCACTTACAATCATTTTTGATCAATAGATATACCCTCGAAATCCTATCCAGTTTCGAGAAAAAAATTCGAGAAGGTGTGAAATTTTTTGACAAAAGTAAAAAATCTCAAATCGTTCTGGGAAAATTATATTCGGTTGCGGGGGTCAATTACAATCAGTTTTCGTTAATAGACATACCTCCGAAATCCTGCGCATTTTCGAGAAAAAAATTCAGTACGGGAGGAACTTTAAACGTTAATAACTTTTCACGAAGCCTCCACCAACAAATTAGTATTCTTGATTTTCGTCTTATTTTGGCCTCTAGAATCTCCTATTAAAATTTTTCCCAGTGGTGGCCGAACACCATGTATATTTCCAGTGAAATTTAAATTTTGGCTGCATAAGTAAGTAATTCAAATATCAGTATACGAATGAGAAGCAAATTTTGAGTTTCTACTGAAAGAAAATATACTTTTACATGTTTCTTCCTCCTTTCTGTCCAAGCAAGTTTCCCGGTCCTGTTTACTGGGTAAAAAAATTCGATAGCATTCGCGGAACAATACGTGTATACGGGAAGAAGAAAATTCGATTAAGGAAGAAAGTACAAATCTGGATGAACCGAATTTTCCGGTCGGCTGAAGGAAAATTAAATTGTCAAACCCGTATTCTGCTATAAATGAACTGTACACAAAGTCGTGGAAATGTACATACGTATATACATACATAGAGAGAGAGAGGATGAAGCATTGTAGAAACTATAAGCCTACAGATTTCATGTTCAATAAATTCGTCAATAAAAAAGGAAGCACATCGATACGAGTCGTACGAGCTATAAAGTAAGCACTTTCCGCGTGCGATTGATGAATTTCAATATTTTTTATGGATCCTTTACAAAGACATTTTTTGATAAGTTCGTCGAAGCGCAATATTGGATGTCATACCTTTGAAATGCTTCTGATGAAACTGATGTAACACCATGTGTATCGCGTCACTATGCCTCTGTATCGACAGACTATGCAGAACTCCCAATGTTTGATGTATTTACCATTCAAGTGGGGGTCGATTCTGACCCGTATCCCGTCTTTGATCATTCAATTCGCAAATTACGTCTCTCAATTAGAAAATGAAATCTGTGAATAAATAAAATTCGTTCTCCAAAGACTGTTAAGCTCGATTAGAATGCTACATACAATAAATAATATTTCAAAGCTCGGTGGAAGAGCTCTCGAGATCGTACTGGACAAATCTTCCGTGCCTTTTTTTTATTATATTTGATTTCGTCCTTGGAAATAAACTTCGAAAAGAAACCTTTTCTATGATTTTCTTGTACGACTTCGAGCTTGGACGCCAAGCTGCTGAAACTGCTCGAAAACTTAACCGAGTATTCGGCCAGAGATCAGTAACTGAACGTGCAATTCAATCTAATTCAAAAAGTTTACAACTGTGACGAAAACCTCGAAGACTAGATAGCAGACGTGGATTAAGAGAGGTAGAGATTATGAGGTTGCAGTATTTCGAATAGATTTATTTTTATTCACGTTTTCGATGATATTTCACGTATCGCTGTGTTTACAAAGGCGAAGTAAATATTCATAGTAACATCTTCGAAAATTTTCAATTTCGAAAAGACGAAAAACATGCAACAGGAAATCGGTAAAAGATGCTCAAGTTTCCCTGGAACGTTTGGCTGCTGGGAAGAAGAAGCTCGACAGATCGAAGGCAACCGGCCGGAAGTAACAAATTCACGCGAGAATACGATTTATCGCCTGTATTTACATAAACAGGAAACATGACACAAATGCGTCGGATCGCATAACTTTCGAGAAATTTTAGATTTATGTCGAGGGTACAGTGTTTGCATTCGCCCCCTTTAATACTATCGGTCCAAGTTTTATATCTATCTATTTTTTTAAATGTCTTCTTCCGGTCCAAAGAAGCTAGTTTTCGTTCAGTTTCCCTTGACATATACTGTATTATTTACTAGTGTTAAACTTTAACGGAAATATATCGTGATTTCGTATTTACGTTGATAAAATTCTAATAGAAAATGGATTGGTACTTTTCGAAAAATTAATTTCTCTTCAAAAAACCAAACTCGAAAAAAGAATTGTTATAGTATTAAACTTCAACGGAAATATATTGTGATTTCGTATTTACGTTGATAAAATTCTAATAGAAAATGGATTGGTATTTTTCGAAAAATTAATTTCTCTTCGAAAAACCAAACTCGAAAAAAGAATTGTTATAGTATTAAACTTCAACGGAAGTATATCGTAATTTCGTATTCATGTTGATAAAATTCTAATAGATAATGAATTGGTACTTTTCGAAAAATTAATGTCTCTTCGAAAAGCCAGACTCGAAAGAAAGTATTGTTATAAGATATAAAATGAGTGCCATTTATTCTTCGATGTGTGTTTATTTCGTAAACATTCACAGCTATCCAAAGACCTGGACCTGAAATCGACTGGAAATTCGTCGACATGCTATTTCAATAATTTTTGAAATAAAAATTCCTCGTATTCAACAGTAGTTTTATTAGGAAAATATACATAAGGACAGATTCTGGCAAGAAAGCAAACAACAAGAAACGAATTAGCGAATCATAAGAAAGGGTACGGCAAGAAAATCTTTTCCATTCCGGACGTCGTGCTTGTTTCGTATGGATTTATTGATGTATGTAGGCTTCTTATCACCGACTTATGCATCAACAATGAATGATGCGACGATGCAACGTTGCAATATACAGCAGCTGTGAATTCTGTATGCATTGGGTTTCTTAAATATCGGAAAATGCTTTCGCGATAAACGCGAAAATATAAATTTTATACATTTTACCTGAACCTTACGATTACAGATTAAAACTTAACGCGCAGTTAATTGTGTAGCGAGACATTCGAGCCAACAATAGTGGAATAATTAAGATACTGGCATAAATTAAGTCGTAAGGAGGATATCTCTGGCAATAAATTTTTTATCAAGGACAAATCAACAACGATAAATTATGTTTATCGGGTCCGATGCCACGGGGCTGCGACGAACGTATAAAATGGGAGCGTCTATGGGAGCATGATTTACAACGTTCCAGTGTGTCGCATACATCATATTTTAGCCTTTACCACCTGCGGAAGTAACTCCTTCAACAACGTACGCAGAGATTATGGAAATTCGAAAGCCCACCGCCTCCTACGTTGTTTGAATAAATTCTGGGTTTAGATAGTATCAGCACCTTACAAACCCAAACTTTAGATTTCTATTTTTCGAGTACCAGACGGTTACACCCGCAGAATCCTATCGCGTCGATACTTAAACCGACTCGTTGGATTTTATCGACCGATAGGCAAGGAATGAAGCAGAAACGGTGGATTGCGTTTTGTTTCTCTGACTGTTTCCAGCATCAAAATAATTATTTGAAACAATAGTTATACGGTACGGAAATTATTTAAATGAAAATATTTTGTGTAATTTTTTCTATGTAAAATTTAATATTTTCTCTTAGAGTTTCCACAAATAACGAATATGTAGAAATTATATGCACTTCTAGAAGTAAATAGTTGGCACATAGTATGTATTAAATAAAAGAGTAACAGTAGAATGTTAATAAAAGGTATGAATTGTTTATTAACGCAGTAAATCATGACAAATATAAACTATTTATTCGTTTAGGTAGTTACGTTGTGTTGTGAAAATATTTCTCTGCGCCAATCGCGCTAATCACTTTATCAATAATTGATTCAACGCCTCATACAGTTGTTACGCGTAGAAATTATTTTGTGCGTCATAGGTGAAATTTATTGCAGACTCTATTTTTCAAATTATGTGTTTCAATTTCGAAAATAAATACGGTCACAATGTGTATCTACGGTGGAAATAAAGGAAGTCTTACGGCGATTTTCTTGGAATCATTTTAAAGGTTAAGCCATGTACTTTCGCGTACCTAAATTGAATTTCCACCTGCATCTTTTTGGTGCTGTAGAACAAAAATGTTCGAACGGTCCTAACGGTTCCTAAAAGTTGTAAAATTAACACAAATAACTAGAATAAATAATATCCTGACTTGTGTATACAAATACCAAAACCAAGTAGAAAGAGTCTGTATATGGTCAGACAGGGCTGAGAAATGGTACGGATTTTCACTTGTTTCAGATATATTTTGAAATTTAATATTCTCATAAACGAAGCCTCGTATCAACAAATATTGTTGCACACTTTCAACCCAGTTTTACATGCGCATTTAACAGAAATTTAATTACATCACGTATCTGAATACATCCGTCGATAAAATTTATTCCACGATTCTGAAAATGCGTATGAATTATTTGCTCGATGGGCATTCATTAAAAAGTAGAATTGTATGTAAACGTTAATACTTTCTACCCGTTTCATTAAAAGAAATGGATACGGAATGTTGGAAAATAGAAGAAGAAAATGATTACCTTATTTGAACAGAAAAGCGTGAAATGTGTTTTGAACGCATGAAAGGAACGAATGATCGCGTTTAAAATAAAACGATATTGGGCGATATAACGCAAATCTTATACATGTGCACGGAATGGCGTATGCAAAATAGATGGCAGTCATTCTCCACGGTTATTGAAAGCGGCTGTATACGTCTGAAAGTCGGAAGAGAAATCGAGGGTTTCCGAGTAGTTCTCCGTATGGAAAATTCGACTAACGATGTCAAGCGTACAATACAAAACGTATATAGCGGCCTCAATTGCAATTAACAAGTCCTTAAGGAAATTCAGAATATTAAACCATTACATTTAATACGCGTTTCATTTTCAAACTTAATTTTTGCTCGACTTTAATGACCTCGACATGCTGTAGGACTCTAATGGAATATTAAACACATATAAATTCCTGTATATCGTTTCACTAAAGTCAATAATTATTTTTACAAGCTGTCTCTGAGCTTCTTTGTAACCTTTTTGATAAACGATATTTCTTTAATAGATACTGAAGATTATTCAACAAATGATACAGGTCTGTTGAATATTCTTTTATTTTTTCTTCGATTCCAACGATAACGTATTTAAATAATCGAACTGAAAAATAAGAAAAGCTGTTTTTCTTCTGGAACATAACAAAGTAAATAAACCAAGTCGAACATCAGTTGGATTTTATATGTTTAAAGGATGTCTTTTTCTATGAATTTTATTATTACCTCGAGGTTATTTAACAATAGTTGAATTCGCGATGTCTGCATTCATTATGCTGAAACGAAATGTAGGTAATTCCGTTTGCTCTCGCGTTCGCGTAGTTTTTGTTATCGTTAATGAAAATATTGTTAAAGTCCTTGAAAGAGATTTAATATTTTTAGAACAGAGAGTATTCGAAATTATGTTCAAACAGAAGTAGAATAATGGGGCTTTTAAATAATTTGAGACATGAATATTAATGGAGATTTACCCATAATAAATTAATTTGAATATTGCACGTTCACGTGAAGATCACATTTCATTTTGCAAATATAAATGTAATCTTCCTGCAATTATTTTACATTACTATAAATTTTCGTAGATTTATTTGATTGTTTCTTTTAAAAAAACGTCTATTTCGAAGCATATTTTAATCGATAATTTAAAAAACTATTATATCGTACAAATTATATTTTATGATGTCAGTTTGTTTTGACCAACTTCTGACCATAAATAATAAAAGTGGTCCAAGGTTGATAAAAAAATATAGAAATGTTTATACGCGGATTAAACGAAGTGTAAAACGTCCTGAAAAGGAGAATGATTTTAACCGTGGCGAGAAATGATCCAGATGCGCGTTCCAACCGCAACATTAATTAGGCATTAAAGAAAAATGGAACAAACAGAAAGTACCGGGGGCGTGCTTAAAAATCACGCTGCTGAAATAACGTGGTGGGCCATTAATTTTAATGCCAGACTTGGAGAAGAACGCGTTATACGCAGACATACAAAGCACCCTCTGCATTTTCCGCGTTAGGATTTCCGTAAACAGAGTTCCCCCGGCCTGAACTTATGGGGCAGAATTTTGAGTTTTTATTTAGTGAGAAAGTTTCACGCCAGACCGCGCCTTCCGACCACAGTGAGAGAAATATTCGTCTGTCTGTAACCTCCCCAAGCTGCACGAATTGTATAAACTATATTCCACAACGCGTTAATGCAAATTATTACGTTTCCTAATGAACAAACAAGGGAGAAGTAAGAAAAAAAAGAATATTAATTTGTGTCTACTTTTACGATCTGTTTAATTGGGCAATAAAATTAGAAGACTCAATGTCTACACAATGATTTACAATTTACGTGTACAAAAATCAAATAGAAAGGATAGTTTAATGAATAATACTAAATAAAATGTCAAATAACCATTGAAAAAAATAATATTGTAACTATATCAAAGAAATGTACAAAGAATATTACCAATTAAAAGTGAGCAATATTTGAAGTTTTTGCTTGCCCGGAGTTATTTGGTTTCGAAAAATATATCAATTATTAATTTAACATTTTTCCACCGATTGAAAATATTAAGGTTATTTCTTAAGGTTGTCCTGACATTTTCAAATAAATACAGATGTTTGTAGCTGCGTGTATAGCCCGTATTCTCGCGTTTGAGCGTTCGGCAATGTTACGATGAAAAAATATTGCTAGAAAAAGTGGAAAGCATTTAATTCGTGTTGCGAGGCGAATAAAAGCTGTCGGTATTCGGAGAGTTATTCATGAGATCATTCATATTGCCAGCAATAACGCTTCGCATGGAAATAAACAGTGACACGCTTTTTATAAACTGGATCCCAACTAATTTTACGAACAATACCATAGTCGAGCAATCGTGTAAAATTTGTAACAATTTTCAGCAGTTGTTTCACTCTCTCAATTCTCACTATTTATCTCTTAGTGTTGAAAGCAATTTCGAGTCCCTTTTGATATTAAAAGTATTAGCTTTAGAGTAATTGTTTGAAAATAACTGCTGTTTGTTTTTTGAGAATTAAATTACTTAACCCGAACGTGACATACATATATGAACAACAACGCGTCGATATCGAATAGCATCGTTTGCGAAATGAAAAATGGAGGTACGGTCGTTTCCTGTGAGCCTGCTTAAGCCATGAATCGCACAAGGAACCATCAAACGAGCATTATGCCATCATGGGTTGTGAAAACGCTAAGCCAGCGAAATATTTCCGACATACCGTCTAGGAAGTCGTGGTCTCCAAGGGGAGCGAGAATGTTTCCTCTTCAGAAACTTTGCTCACTGTCACTGGAATATTTCAGTTTGTTTCGCATTTCCTTTAAGAGATGATACTGTTTCTAAACAGACTCTCAGATATAAAGAACACCGTAGAACTCTTATCTTCAGAATTAAAAATATTCTCAAAATAAGAATTGTATTAAGAAATAGATATGTCTATTTGTCTTTTTTCCAAGCCAAAGATATTCAACAACAATGGATTCAATTTCATTAATCTTTTCTCTATTAAAGAAGATAGACAACTTATTGTTTTATGTTAAATTTAATTTCCTCTGAATTTTGTTTGAAATGCTGTTGAGGATTTTTAAAAATAACAAATACACATTACAGAAATAAGAAAAATTAGAAAACTGAGGAAATAACCTTCTGCGCATCTATCTTGCGCAGCTACAGTGACTATCGCTTCCCCACTGGTGGCGCTAGTATGCCACTACCTTGTTATAACTTCAACGATCGCTGTAGATGCGCTTTTTCGCGTAAAATAAACTCGTTAAAAATTGTTTTCGATTGCAATACGTTCTTCTTCTTAAATAAAGAAATAAAAATAACAAGAAACAAAGTTTAATTTGCCCTTGAACGAAGTAAGGTAGTGATTATTTTAAACGAACTAGAACTCACATTCTGAGAAACCTGAGAAGCCGAGCTCTGCTTTAGAAATGAATGGGAACATTAAGCAGCTGTCGTAAAAAGATGTAGCTCCCAAGGGTTGAACCGTTTCGTTCTCCTGCTACTTTCTCTATCTTATTTTTCAATTTTGGGCCGATCGAGAGCCCCCGAAGAAGGAAACTCCGTCACTTTACTGGCAATTAAAACAGCACCTAACTCGTCCTGCCCGAAACTCTTTTGAACTCCTCAAAAGTTGGCAGCCATCGTCAAGTGCGTTCCTCCCTCCTCCACGATTGTCTCGTATTATTGGAATTTATTGCTTTAACGAGGATGTTGTTGTTCGGGGAACAGCATGATTTTAAAAACTCCTCGAAAACTTCCTTCACTCGACAGTTAATTTAATATAGTCTCATTAAGTATTCTTAGTGTCTCTCGCTTTTCGAAATATATCGAAAAATATTTGTGAAATCGTTGTGCTACGATAATTGAGAAAAACTAATCCTGCGAAACATAGTTTCGAGAAAAGCTCGTTGAAAGTTTTATACCTCAGCTCGAATTTCATTATTTTCAGAAATCCGAGTATAAGCTTCTTTCTATATACTCAGACTAACGATTTCGCATCTTTTAAATTTCACGATCGTCACTACAGTACGAAATATTTCGGTGGGAAAATTGCGATACATTGCGAAACACGAAATTCGTCTCCACTTTTTATTTATCTTTACGACTTTAACTACACTGTTACCATTGTTTGCCACAAAAAAAATAGCTTGTTTATATTTAATTTCCTGGCAGAGGATTCTATATATAGGCGTGTAATTCTGGCAAATAATTTAAATTAAAATATCCATTTGTAGTACAAAATTATTTACTCGAACGTCGATTCGATAATAAAGAAAGTTACACGGAATTTTATTGGAAAATTGTCCGAATACTTTTTTACTCCCGTGGTAAAAATCGAAAAGAGCGAGAGTGATCGGAACAAAACAACCGCGATACAGCAGTAAAAAAATAAATTTTATTCAAACATTCTCGATTCGTTTCTCTTCTTTACCCGTCGAATACTTTTAATGTTCTCACGGACAAATAAATTTACCGGACTAATTAGCTTCCATGCCAACAAGTATTTACGGTTCGTTGGAAACAAAAGCATTCGCGGTAATCGATATTTTGCGGTACGGTTATATAAGGGGTTAAGGAGGTTCTCGTCTGATCCTGAAAAAGGGTAGAGACACACCGACGGAGGAACGAGGACACCGGAGAGAGAGAAAGTTGCTGAAATTGAGATGCCTTATCTTGAGGATGAGAAAGGAGTCTTCCGGATGGAGTGCAGTTGGTGAAGTGGGATCCCGCAAAAATCTCCCGGGGAATAAAAGGAGATACTGCTTGCGGGAACCAACCAGTTTCACTAGGTCGAACTGCCCGGTTTGTTCGTATTGCGTACCTCAGATTCCATGTGCTTCCCAGAATTCGTCCTCGTGAAAGTGGAAGTCGAAGCTGGCCATACGTCCAATGCGGAATCTAAAATTGCTTCGCAGTCTCTTGGGATTGTTACAGAGCCTTCAGCGTTCTTTTCCTATTTTTTCCCCATCCCCTTCCAAACCTTACTTGACCTCCGCGCTACTTACAGGCGATTCGACACACGCGTACATCAAAAGTACCAAATTTTTTCAGTTTTATTTGGTTCTGGTCTCTACACTTAATTGTGGCCTAGAAGAATCGTAGAAATTAGATTCGAATAAAGCAGAGGATTATAGGAAATCTCAAGATTGGATGTGTATATTAAAATTGTCAGGATTTGGTCCATCCAAATTAATTTAAAATTGCAGTAAGATATAATTTCTGTATCTATTTTTTGTTGACTATTGGCGACACCTAGTAAAACTATATTCTTTCAGTTTGATTTATTCGAGACTCCCATAAAAAATACCCAAAGCACAATCGTATATTCCTTTTTTCGATTTTCCAAATTTATTAGAGAAAAATAATTTTCACGAGTCTCCAATACATTGACTTGGTGCTAATTATAATTGATTTCCTGGCATACAGAAATTGGGTTTGCCTGTCATTCCGAGCGATACGATTATAAACAATTTTCGAGGGTACAACAAATTCTAACAGACAATAACTCTTCGCTTCGAATCGTTTGAAACGAATGCGATTCAATTTCAGAAGCTGAACTGTTCTATACGTTAGTACTATATATCACAGATATTACGTTCTCTCGAAAGCTGTCTTCCGGAAACGGAAACTTATCCAAAGAATAAACGTGCGCGCGCAGACCGAACGGGAGGTATCTGTAAAAGTCGTGCTGCAAAAGTTTCCGTTTAGTGCCATGTAGATTTACAACGATTTTATAAAATAGAACGAGCACTAGTTTTGATGAAATTTTAAATATCGTTACTGTCGTTAGGAATGATATAAAATAACCATTAAAATATTGGATACAGTTTGAACAAAATCGAAGTGGCCTTTGTGTGAAAGTTCCAATCGGGGGACCCGGTATTTTAATATTCTGCAGAGCCACGAGAGGTTCCGACAAGCAAAAAAATTGTACTCGTCTAATCTGTCTAAATAAACAAAGTAAAGATAAAAAGTGTTCGTTGAGCAGACAGACTGGAAACGTGGTGTACGGAACGGGCCGCGTAAAATTGTTTCAGATGAAATGCCTAGCGGGTTGAAGCCGCAATGTTGGGGTTTCCAACCGGGTTTCTTCCTTTTACCCCACTTCTCTTTCAACGATCACCGTGCTCGTTAGCCATCACGTGAGACTGACCTCTACCCCCTGGCACATGGCAGCTCTCCTATCTGCAACTACTAAAATTTCACCGTTTCCCACATAGAGGTCCCAATGTACTCGCTGGTTCTCCTCGCGAGTTACCGTGACTTCCGATTCCCTATAAAAATAAATTGTAATGACCAGCCGTATTTCTCAGAGTCGACCAAGATTTATGGACGGTTGAGCTGCTAACCGTCAGGAAATCACCCAACGCAGGGAGTCCGAATCGATAAGAGGCTAACTGTGCTCCACTTCGAGGTACACGGTTAACTTTCGTTAAAATCTGTCCCGTTAACTTCTCACGATTCGTTTCTTTCGCATGCGCGAAAAGAGAATCGGTAAAACTTCGTTTGATTATTTTGAAAACGATACCAACGCGTTTCTGGGATTCTGACGATCAAAACGAGCCCAAACACCATGCAAATCAGATCACTTTTAACTAATTCAACATATACAGGGTGGTCCACTCAACATGTACCGCTCTGTAACTTCCAAAACTTTCGTATACAAAAGTTGCATGGTTTAAAGGGGTACATTACGTAGTGCATTTACTTTTTTTTTTTAGGTGGAGGTATTTCGGAGATTTCAAGGCCAACTTTGTTCTTTTTAAATAGAATACTATATTTTTTGTATGAAAATATGGAAGAATATCGAATTTTGAGTAAAAAAGTATTGACCTTTATTAGCCCTAAATCTGATAGCTAACGAATAATTTTGCTTCATTTCTTGACCAAATTCTTGATCAAATTGGAGACTCAACCTTATCACAGATTTCTGCAGAGCAGTGAAAATTATCAAGAAATAAAGTGAAATTGCTCGTTAGCTGTTAGGTTTAGGGCTAATAAGGGTCAATACTCTCTTATTCAGAATTCGATATTCTTCCATATTTTGATGTAAAAGATATAGTATTCTATTTAAAATAACAACGTTGACCTTCAAATCATCGAAATGTCTCCACCAATAAAAAAAAATAAATATATTACGTAATGTATCCCTTTAAACCATGCAATTTTTGCATATAAAATTTTTCTGTGTAACGCATATTTTGGAAATTACAGAGCTGCACAAGTTGCGTGGACCACCCTGAATAGTATCACATAACTGATTTGTAGTTTATGCGATTCTGTTAATCGTTTGCAATTGAAACGATAATATTAGTAAAATTGTTGTGATAAAAATAGGTTGAGAGAATACAGCTTAAACTTAAATTTTTTATATTGAACATAGCAACTATAAGATTATTTACTAAAGTAAAAAATTTTCGAGAAAATTTTGTTAACCTTGTGTTATGAACTGATGGGATGTTGGAGACGACATCGCGAACAATTATCGAGGAAGAATAGCGAACGTTAACGAGAGCCTACTACTGTTTTTGTCCCTGAAAAAGTCGGTGGTGTTACTTCGACTATTTCGTACTTCGTTCAGACTTTACAGCCCTGGGTGAAACGTGTTTTCCTGATAGACGGCTTCAATGATCATTCGTCCTCCGTGATCGATTCGTACCCTGTGTCCGAAGCAGGTTTTTTTCCGCCTCCGATCGCATGGTTTCTTGGCTCATGCTGCTTGCACCTTGAAACTTTGATACGAGTGGCACGGAATTCCATCCGAAATAGATTGATCGGCTTTCGCGCGTATCCTGTACTTAACGAGGTCTTGTTCGATCCCATAAAAGACTTGCTTCTTTTATTGTTACCGCTCTTTACAGAATTTCTACGAGAACACCAGTGGAAAAAATTGCAAGAATTTTAGCAATGTTATTAAAAAAATAGAGATACGACAGAAAGCTGAAAACCAATATGTAGAATTTAATAATGGAAACCATTTTATTTCTGGTGTAAATAAAATATTGCAATTTAACTGTACAGCAGAGTGACGAATATTTCTACAAGAGCTATTCTGTATAAAAATTAACATTGCAAGAATTTTGGTAATATTATTAGAGAAATAATATATAAAATTACTTATATAATATTGAACGTATATAAGAATGTCGAGATTTTTATAAGAGTATTGAATAATTTTCCAAGACAAATATATACCATTCACTTTTGCAAAGCTGCACTTGGAATGCATTGATAAAATATTAAAGATGAAAAGAAAAATATACATATACGCAATAAATGAAACGTGCACATTAATTTTGTTTAACTATTATAAAAATGTGTAAACATTTATTTTCAAATGTCCGCTCGAGAACGTCTAACAACCAGCTCTTCATAATTTTATTAATATAGACACGAGTAAAAATCCTTCGTATTAATTCTTAAAAATGTTAAAAAATGTTTTAATAAAAATAGCAAATAAATGTTTCAGTATTTTGTCGCCGGGTCTGTCGGAAAATTCACTTGCAGTCATTGAGTGTCCCTCGTAAAATAAAATTGAAAAAAATTTATCGTTTCCAAACGCGTACGGATTGAAAATTTGCAGAAAGCGCGGATGGAAGGATACGTATTACGGGACGCTCCATATATTCGTAGATGCAGATCGGTGTTTTCCTCGTTAAAACTGGGTCTCGGGGTTCTACTCGTAGAACGGTTCAGACGGGCAGAGAACGGGGAAGACAGGGACGGAGAAATCGAGAAAAGCTATCATCTAGCGTAACCACGGTTTGGTCGGAAATGATTCATACCCGCGGGACCACTGAATCTGCCCTTTCATCGGATCCTACGGATTCACTGCGCATGGGTACATTTGTTTCCCTTAATAAGGCGTCGAGGAAGAAACGCTTTGTGTCTTGTCACTAAAATCTCGAACCGATAACGAACAGTAACGGCTTACTTTACGACTTCCATACCCATCGGTGACATAGTGTCTCCTCTAACGACTCACTCTGTACCTTTACTTGCAAACTTTTACGTTAACAATTGCACGGAGAATTGGAAAATTGTCGTATCTAATGTCAATCGTGGTGCAAAAATAGCTAGCTTTGCACAATAATGAAACAATTGCTAGAATTATATTTTTATACGACTGTCTGCAATCTAATATGAAAGACAATTTAATATCACCAGACTGCGGATCTTTATGCAAATTCATATTTTTACTAATAGAATTGATGAAATTAAAATAAAATAATAATTGCTTACTTTAAGTATTTCTTATATTTTTGCATGTTAAGTGCATAATTTGTAACATGTCGTGAAAACGCGCCTTTGCCCAATACGCGCAGTTTGGTGGTGGGGCGCGACCGGCTTCGCGAAACCTCGCGTTGAGCGTCTCCCTTTCGCTACTGATCCGTCATAATGTCAACATCACCGTCTAAGGAAAGGAAAAGACACGTCGGAGGATTCGACACAACTGGGAAAGGATCTTCTGGCACAGGCAGCTTCAAATCCAGCTACGTGGCCTCTTCTCCATTAATCAGGGCCACTGCTCGCCACCTTCTTCTTGAAGAGAGTAAAACCAATTTTATTTCTTTCAATTTGTAAGAAGTGTATGCGTTTGGACTGTGGGACCCTTGGCGTCGATGATGTTTAGTCTGCAGCGGCCATTGTATAGCTACTACGCCCTTGCCAGGATATGAATGGGAATGGAATGTAAGGATAGTTTTAAGCTTTCCATTTTTCCATTTTCCCAGGGTCTCGTGCGAACCTGGTCGTCCTGTTAAACACTTTCCGACGAGAGCCGCGCGAGGCGCCTGTTTTCCTTCAAGGTTTCGCCTGAGCCTCGGACCACCCCGATCCGGGCCCGGCGAGCCTCTTGACTCTTTCACTGTAGCTAAACTTTTCCTACGCTAAGTATTTTCCAGTTTCGTTTTTCCGCCTTTCTGTCCTATCTCTTTTTCTCCCCCTTTACAATAGTAAACCTAATAAGGTTAAGGAAATGTTTATATTGAAGGGAGGTTTGAAGAAAAAGGCTCAGTCCTGTTAGAGACGCGTTACGGCCAGTCTGGTAAAGACGTCGTGTACATAGCTCAGTCGATTAACGACGGTGTTGTCATAGGCTCGGTCTGGTAAAGATGTCGTGACGTTCACGTGCGCAGTCTGCTAGAGACGTCGTAGTATCATTGTTACCTTAACCTACTTGTGACTACGTACCCACACCCTAGGGAATAAACATTAATAATTGTGGGGTAGATTGTCGGGTTTATTATTTGACCCACCAGCCCCCTCAAGTCTAAGGTAGAGTACGTTTCGAGTAAGGTGTGTAGGATTCTCTGGAAACGAGGAGGTTAAATAAAATGTAACCCGCTGGTATATATATACAGGGTGAGGCATTTTAAACAGGTCACCTGAATAACTCGCTTGTTTTTGAAGATAGGAGAAAATGCATTAGACCAAACTTATTTGGTATCGGGGGGCTCATAATCTGGTATTACCAATTTTTTTGTAGGTGGAGGCGTCAAGGAGATATGAAGGTCAACTTTGTTTTTTTAAATGGAACAGTATATTTTATTACTTACATTCTGATAGAGTGTTTCAAGGCGAATACAATGACCTATTATTAAGGTCATTCAAGGTCACCCAAAGTCAACTGCAATAGAAAATAAATTGTGTCAAAGCACTCTTCGAACACTTGGATACTTTGATACTGCTATTACAAGTGTTCAAAATGGCGACCTTGAACATGGATACATAGTCTAAATCGTTGCAATACTGATGACACTGCCTGGCAAATTTCATTTGTATCTATTACAGAGCAAGCTCTTCTTATACGTTCTTGCATGTCAAGTTTGGTAGTTGGTTTTTCGCGGTACACTTCTGCCTTTAATTTTCCCCACAAATAAAAATCGAGAGGTGTCAGGTCTGGGGATCGTGCCGGCCATTTGTTACTTCCTGATCGACCTACCCAAGAATCTCCAAATTTTCTATTTAGAAATTCTGTAACATTGCGTGCTGAATGAGCAGGGCATCCGTCTTGCTGGAACCACATGGATTGTCGTATGTCCAGTGAAGTGTCTTCTAACAATTCTGGCAAAACGTCTTCTAAGATTCTCAGGTACTTACTACTATTTAGCGTGCCATCAATAAAATATGGACCAATTATTTTATTATGAAGAAGACCGCACCAGACGTTTACAGACCAAGGTCTCTGTTTGTCGACTTCTCTCAACCATCGTGGATTATCTACCGACCAGTAGTGCATGTTGTGACGGTTAATTGCTCCATGGTTTGTAAATGTGGCCTCATCGGTAAATAACAATTTACTCAAGAACATTTCATCGTCTTGTAGTTTTTGTAAGCCCCATTCACAAAATTGTAAACGTTTTGTATAATCATTTTCAGTTAATTGTTGATGAAGTGATATGTGGAACGGATGAAATTTGTTAATGTGTAATATTCGTAAAATACTTCGTTGACTGATGCCACTTTCGCGTTCCAGTTGTCTTGTACTAACATGTGGATCTTGTATTACAGCTGCTACAATATTTATCGAGTTTCCATCATCAGTTGCTCGTTTGGCAAGATTACGTGTTTTGTTATCCACAGTTCCAGTTTCTTGGAACTTTTTTATAATGTTTGTAAAGACAGAAAGTGAAGGTCTATTATTACGATCGGGAAATCTTTCACTATACACACGTACCGCTTCCCTCATAATTCTATGACATTCACCATAAATAAGAACCATTTCTACTTTCTCTGCTATCGTGTAACGCATTTTAGAAAACTAAACACTTAGACTGAATAAATGTTACGAAGCTGTGCTCTAGTCGGTAGTAAAATTACCAATAATGTTTGAGGATACGGATAAGCGTACAATGTGATTGAATGTTTGTTTATCTTTTGTGACCCGTGTCACGCAATACACACACGTGATACACAAGTATTCGAAATGTACTCTGACACAATTTATTTTCTATTGCAGTTGACTTTGGGTGACCTTGAATGACCTTAATAATAGGTCATTGTATTCGCCTTGAAACACTCTATCAGAATGTAAGTAATAAAATATACTGTTCCATTTAAAAAAACAAAGTTGACCTTCATATCTCCTTGACGCCTCCACCTACAAAAAAATTGGTAATACCAGATTATGAGCCCCCCGATACCAAATAAGTTTGGTCTAATGCATTTTCTCCTATCTTCAAAAACAAGCGAGTTATTCAGGTGACCTGTTTAAAATGCCTCACCCTGTATATGTGTATCTATTATATTTTAACAACGCGACTTCTCGCACGCAACTCGCCAAGACTCTCCGACGTGAACTCGCGACGATCTGATCAACGCACGGCACGGTGCTCGTCTTAAGAACGGTTCGATTTAACAATCGACGATCGCCATAACCGAAAAGGGCGATTGCACGCCGTGTGCAAACCACGCCGTGTGCAAACCACGACGTGTGCAACGCTGAACCGTTAACGGATTCCCAAACATATCGGCGCCGGTCTGTCGCAGCATGACCTGGTCGCCCGCACGCACACACGCGCACGTACACGCACACGCACTCACCCCACAGGTGTTTAGGTTTAGGCTGAAATGCGTTCGGGGGACTGCGCCTCGAACGTGCGTTTGTTTAGATTATTATGAAGATAGGAATAAGGAAGGTTCGACTTTGACTGCAGGAACGTCACTTTGCATCCAACACTAGTCGAGAACAGTTTCGGTTTTACGTTTATGTTTTATGTTCTTTATGTTAAATAGTTTTAGTAGATATTAAATAATATAATTTATATAATTACGTTTATTGCCTACGTGTTTGAATCCTACGATTTGATCGTTCTGTCTTGAACGGAGACACACGCACAAAATAAATCAGAAGCGAAACGATAAATTCAGCCTCGTGGTTCTTTTCATCTTCCTGAATAATGTTACAAATTGCAGAAACAAAAAGACAAGTATTTCTCGAACTTCGATCAAATAGAGTTCGTAAGAACTTGAAAGAAAAAGAATTTCAAATTATTTCGTACAACGATATCACATAATTCAAGAATATATTAATATTTTTCAAACATCCAAGAGTCGCTGGTGAAAGTAAAAATTGGTTTTCGAGTTAAGTTTCTCCGAATATATCGCATACGCGTGTAAAATGGCCGAAGAAGGGTACACGACTATTTTTCGCGGTTCGTGTGCGGAAGTATGATAGCGAGGAGAATTCTTGGCTGTCCTGTCTATCATAGCACTTTAATCCGGACTCAGGATGCGGTCGGTGAAGTCTCACGGGGCCCGTTGAAGCGAAGAAGTCAATATTTCGCGCTTTCACGAATCCTTCCAGCAAATAACGATGGATTGGTTCTGGGCGATAGCAAGCGACTAATACCTGAATACTATGCGTACTCTCCATTCCTTCCGGTCTCGATTCGCATTCCCGGCGTACCATCCACCTACGAGTGTAATATTGAAAGCGCAAAGTACATAGGACGTCGTCTGATCCGCCTCCTCAAGAACCAAGCCATCCGAGCATACAAACCGTCCTGTCGGCTTCCAAAGGCAGGAAATACGCGTTCTACCATGTATAATGTCGAGAACGTTTCGGTAACACTATCGACGAATCATGCTTGGGATTGCGGATACCTCCACCTATTCGTATTCACCCGATCCTCGGTAATAAGGTTCCTTCCTCCAACGTACGCACCGTGTTCCCTTTTCGTAGGAATTTCGACTGGGAATCCAACCTTCCAACGTTTGGACATATTTCATTTCCGAAACACGCTACAAAGTAATTTCTACCAGACCAACCTCGACAAATTTAGCGTAGAAAATTTAGCAAAACCAATTTCGTTTCATCGTTCTTCGAAGAATCGCAAGAAAAAAGTCTAAATGACATCGAATTAGATGGATGCAAGAAATACGTCTTTATTTCCATTTTGGAAAAACTGACTGCGCTAATAATAGTAAATTTACCAATTTTAAACGAGAAAAAATGAAAAAAGAACGTGAAAATTTATCAAAATCAATTTCGTTTTGACGTTCGTCGAAGAATCGCAAGAAAAAAGTCTAAATGACATCGAATTAGATAGATGCAAGAAATACGTCTCCATTTTCATTTTGGAAGAGCTGTCTGCGCTAATAATAGTAAATGTACCACTTTTAAACGTCAAAGAATGAAAAAAAAGTGTGAAAATTTATCAAAATCAATTTTGTTTCATCGTTCGTCGAAGAATCGCAAGAACAAGGTTTAAATAACATCGAATTAGATAGATGCAAGAAATACGTCTCTATTTCCATTTTGGAAAAACTCTCTTCGTTATTAATAATAAATTTTTCCACTTTAAAACGTGAGAAAAATATGAGTAAAGATATTTTATAAATATTACAACTAGATTAATCGTTGTTGCCTCTAATGTTAATGTATAAAAATAAATACCCTCCAAGTAGGTAAATGGAGAGTATTGTAACCGTAGAATTTGCACTGGGGACTTTTGGCCACTGGAATCGATCCATAAAGATTTTTTTACGGAGCACCGTTTGTAACCGGAAACGATGGCTGAACATAGATCGTGTTAGCCAGCGGAAGGTAGTAACCCCTAGCAGTGGACGTAAGGTCACGTCTTAGTTTTGACCTCCCAGCCTGCCTCCGTTGTCCGGACACACGTTCTCACTTTATGACACCTGTTTGCTGGCGTTGCTTTCCTCATTCTTTCTCTAACCTTTTCTGACCATTTCGTGCAAACCTTCCACCGGTCTCATCGTACATCCAATATGCCGGCGGAGTCAATACGGGCGCCGCTGCTTTTGACGCGTCTAAACTCCGCCGAGAAATATTAGTCTCCGGTTTCTGTTCTCCTTTTAAGCACCGGACACCTTTTCTTCGTTTTCGCCTTGGTCGTTCCCGTTCCGCGCCATTTTCTGCCATTCCAACGCCCCGACATCCTGGGACCACCAATTTTCATGCTTTACATCGACGATTTTCGACCCGTGTGCTTGCGACCGAACTGGGCGAATTTATTTCTTGCAATTCGCTCGTTTTAATTGCTAAAGGTGTCTTGTATTTGCTAACATTGCGAAAAGGGACGTCAGGGATGAGACTGAGGATCGAAACTTGAATCTTCGATAGATACTAGTTTGTTTTGGTTCTTTACGAAATTTCTTGAACTAACGAAAAATGCAATTTAAGTTACTCTTTCTTTTTCAGTATTTTTTTATTGCTCTGTGTCTCGTAGAATTTTCATTATTTTCACTTGAAACAAATACTGTATACATTCAAAATACCGCTAAATATACCTGCAAAATCCCAATGCAAAGCAGTCCACGGTTTCTTTTTTAAAAAATAATGAAGAGGTCCAAAAATTGCACGTCTAAACTCCAGGCTGGTTTATAAATACACCCTTAAAAGGATATTCCTCAAGGAATCGTAGATTACACAATTTTCATTATTTTCACTCAAAAAAAATACTGTATATGCTCAAAACACTACTAAATATATGTGCACAATCTCGATGCAAAATAATTCACAGTTTTCTTTTTAAAAAGTAATAAAGAGGTCTAAAAATCGCATTTCTAGATTCCGGACTTCGACGATGCGTTAGATTGTTCAATTTTTATTATTTTTACTTAAAAAAAATACTGTATATGGTCACAATACTTCTAAATATATGTACAAAATTTCAATACAAAACAGTTCAGGGTTTTCTTTTTAAACAATAATACAGAGGTCTAAAAATCGCATGTCTTGATTCTGGACTTCGACGATGCGGTTGATTGTACAATTTTCATTATTTTTACTTGAAAAAAATACTGTGTATGCTCAAAACATCGCTGAATTGATACGCAAAATCCCAATACAAAGCAAAGTCTATGACTTAAAAAAAAAACAAAAATAAAGAAAGCCCAGACCGGAATATACAATTGCCAGGTGCAGTCGTAGCGTATTTATCTGTAGGCGAATATCGGGCACTTGCAAACGGTTGCATTTCCCAAAATAGTAAGTGTTGGACTATTTGCGGAGGCTTGCCACAGGTTCAATTCGATGCGAGGTATAGAGCGTGAAACATCGGAGAATGAAATAGGTGTGGAAAGGAAAGTGGTTTGCTCTCGGTAAAGCAGTGACATACGACAAATCGTCT